>NC_134483.1:414617214-415344714 GCF_040206685.1 Ascaphus truei | reverse complement strand
GCAAGCTCAGATAGAGCTTGCTCCGGGCCAAAAAAAATTCTGGCAGCGTGCCAACACGTGCCAGCCAATCGGGAGAGGGGGAATGTTTTTTTTTTTTTCCCTTTGGAGAAAGCGCGCGCAGCGCGAGTTAAATATTGGAGAGCTGGGCCGCAAATATGTTTGTTGTGGGCCGCGAGTTTGACATGCTTGTGTTAGACCATTGTTGTCTTCATATCTAATCCAGCACTGACTGCTAAATATATGGGGAACCTGTTTGATCTTACTTGGATCAACATTTTAAGATTACCTTTCTGCCATCTTCACTTAGCTCTGCCGGACATTAACTAAATCGGTACCTCTTGGAATAATAATTGTTTTTATTTTTTCAAGTAATAAAAAATTCAATGGTATAGATGCAGCGGCCGTTATTCAAACACTTCATGCGTTGTATACCTCGGAATACCCCTGTCATGGCGCGGGATTTCTTCCAACCGTACCGCCTTTAGACGCGAGTGCAGAAAATGGCATTTTAGAGTTCTGGTTTTTAAACACCTGCAATTGACCCAGTAGCACAGTACTGTACACATTACAATTCATTAATTTCATTGCACGCATAAAAGTCAAACAAAGCAACTGTTACTCCTTCTCCTACCGTGCACCCCAAAACTGGAACAACCTACCAGAGACTCTCACATCCACCACCAGTTTAAGTTCTTTCAAATCTAAGGCTGTCTCACACTTTAACCTGGTGTGTAACTATTTCATACGCTCATAATATATATTTTCTTTAACTGTGCATGCAATGTCTTGTATATAATGTGTAACCCTGTTCATTTATGTAACTGTACTTGTAACCAAGTATTATTTGTTTTACTCTGTGCCCAGGACATACTTGAAAACGAGAGGTAACTCTCAATGTACTACTTCCTGGTAAAATATTTTATAAATAAATAAATAAACACATGCACCTGGGGCGATTGGCCGCGTTAATGCCGCGTGGAATACAGCAGCGCACACGAAAATGGTGCTGTGATTTGTTCGAATAACGGCCGCTGCATCTGTACATCTTATCAACTGGGTTCGTGATACAATACATTAAATATTTTGCAACTTGTACAAAATTTAGACAATTCGCTTAACCTTTGAAGAGAAATAAAATATTTAAAATTAAATTAAATTTGTAGCCACAGTAGCAAACACTGTACAACAACAACCTTTACATTTACTTTGATATCTAGGTGGCACTTATAAACACATATGTCAGGAGAGAAACTGTGTTTAACTTGTGTTTTGGTGACAGAGAGAACGTATTACGATTTTTCCAAATGCAGAAGGTTGAAAATATTGATTATATAATTGTTTAGAACCCGGCTTGTCATGTTTCAGATAAAACAGAACACTGACCATGTACACATAATCAATGCAAACTTTACGCCCTCATCCCACAGCGCGGTATAAAATAGAGAAGTAAATGACCTGTATATGTTTCCAATTCTCAACAATAATGATAGTGTTGAGAGATTTACTATGTATAAATAACAATTGAATGTGATGTAACAAGAGTGTACAATAAGTTATACTTCTTGTCCTTTTTTAAACATTTTGGTTTTTGGGAAAAAAAAAAATTATTTTGGAGCTGTAGCACCGCCCAAAATGTTTGTGGATGAGGACCCTCATAAGATACAAAATATTTATAAAGGTTTTCAGCGGAAACTGGAATTTGTTTATATACAGTATAGTATAGCACTTGGCACGTTTACAAAGAAGAGTCTCTCTCAGTTAAGACATACTTAATGCCAGTCATGTTACTTGCAGCTAACGTGAGGCAGTGCTAACTTACCATGATGGCCCATGCTTACTATGGCAATGATATAATGAATGTTGGTTTTGCATTTAATTAGTTTTGTGGATTGTCGTTAACCTCAGGGAGACTAACGTCTGTTACTGATTTCGATAACAAGACGTAAGGAGCCCTGAGTTACTGGAGCTCTGTGAATCTGAGCCTAACTATGGACTTGCATATGGGAGTATATAGGGTCGAGGATGAGAAGTTTAGTGTTGGGCATGTGGAGTCTTAGAAATCCCAAAAATAAATGCCATGACACTCCTGTCTTCATCCAATTTTTATTCAGTTCTTTATTCAAACATACATCAACATTTCGGTGTTTCTAGAACACCTTCATCGGGACAAAGAGTGAAAATGTGAGTGATAAATACGGTGCTCAATACAGTACAGACTAGTTAAATATGCACCCCTCCCATCTTCAGCTGGATCCAACATCACATCATCCTAGATGATTACATACCTTAGTGTTCAATGTAAACAATCATTAAAATGATAAAGTGACACAGTTGCAGTGTTGCAAGTGAACATGTTGTGACAGAGTGACATGCAAAGCTAATAAAATACACAAGAGACTAAATGCTAAATATCTGGAACAGAACATCATGTATACAAAAATCACCACCATATGTGAGTAAAAAAAGATCTCCGTTTGACAGGCATATGCTACTAATAACCTTAGAAATTAACAATGTAGTAGATAAATAACGATAAAAAAGACACATGATTCAAGGGTAAAGGAGAGGCTGTCAATATTATTTATTTAAAATAGCATTGACTATGTATAAAGGATGTTAAAATAGGAGCATCTATAGACAATTACAAATACAGGTTATTGTAAACTTAAATGTAAAAAACATGAGGCAAAGGGAAAGAAAATAATAGTTTCATGATATTTGGGTATGGCCATGTTTCCATAAAGTATTGGTCAGTAGCCTTGCTATCCATAGAATTATCAGCAGCTACAGTATATCTTTCCTGTAGTAATACATCTGTAGCTGTACAGGTTAATTACAGCTGCTCAGTTTCAGCCTTGCATATGCTTTCTTGGCTCTGTCTCCACAGACTGGATTCCCCACAGAGGTTACACAACTGAGTGAAGTGAGACTAAAAGCTTGTAAATAGCTGCCAAGCATAGATCAAGCAGGATGGTTGATGTTACCAAAAAAATACATAAGTGTGTTTTTAAAAACCTCCATAATGCAGTGGTTTCAGTTGATACATTTCTCTGACTCAGCATAGATTTAGAAGGGTGTGGGTTTCCCTGTGGGCACGTTCTGCATTCTAATTAGAGGCATTCCAAACATTCCATTCTCAGCATGAATTACTGGGTGATGGTACCTGATTTAAAAAAAAAAACTTGCTCTTCATACCAGGGAAAGCATTTTATCACCGTGCCCAGAAATTACCATCAATTCCACAACACACACGGTTTGTTTACTAGTTGTTGGCTGAAGAACCGTGACAAGTTATTTTCCCACAGCAGCTAAAAGATATCTCACCTGTTAGTGTACATTGTATATTGTATTATGTGGGCTGGATGCAGAATAATATATATATATATATGATATATAATATAAATAAATAATGAATACAAGTAAATTATATATATATATATATATATATATATATATATATATATATATATATATATATATATATTGTGACAAACGCCCCTCTTTTGTAGCGCTGACGTCTGTCTGGGTTCTTCCCGACACAGTCTTCTAGGGTTAATTATACAACAAACAGGATCATGCAAAGTATTATGCTGCTTAACTCAGGCTTCTGCCTGCTTTATTTTCATCCAAGTAAGGTACTGCAGCTTTAACATGTGAAGGTTAGAGGTACTCAGATACTTTCATTCAGCAGTTCACATATTTCAGTGTTACAATATTTCCCACTCTGTTATTTCAAGAAATAAAACCAAAATCATATAAGCAAAATCCTATCCCTTTCAGGGATCTAACTACACATCAGAATTAGTCTCTCTAACAGCTGCTGGCCAACTAAACTGGTTCCCCAGCTTAAAACAATGCTCTCTCATTTAGGGTCACAAGATACAGCACAGTCTTTTAGCAACAGCAATAACCATTTGTTTTGTCTTATCTGTTCGTGGGGTCCAGGCAAATCCTCTGGTACTGTGATACGTGGAGGGGCCGTCAACCCCGATACTGGAAACAGGGGAGCAGCGATACCCCCAGCCTCCAGGCTCTAAGGAGAGAGAGTGAAATGCAAAACCTCTCTGCTCTAAGTACCTGTGCATGTGATTAGAAGAGCAGGTGAGGGAGAACTAGAGCCATTGTAATCTGTGGTCTGGATTTTCCATCCAGCTGCCTGAGTTAATGGGAAGCTGTGGAACGGATCATTAACTATTCCTGCACTTTCTGCTCTAAAATGGGGCAGAAAGCTGCCTAACATCTTTGGACTATGTCACATATCCCCCTCCCCAGCTCACACCTACTGGGGTGAGCGGCCATGGACCTCACTGGGGTGAGCGTCCTACCTGAAATACTTGAGCTAACTCCTCAGTACAACATTAAGTATTCACATGACACGAATATGAACTTTTCCCACGGCAATTATGGACAATAGGTTTCGTCATAAGAGACTATATTTGGCAAACATATTTTGTTGCTCTCTATTAGGGAACTATTTTGAAAAATAAGTGTCTAGCACACATTCTTACAACCCAGGATATGCTAAATATATTCAGAAAACCAGACAATTTCTATTACCTCCCTGGGTTGTTCTACTCTAGAATATGAACCTCATTATATAATTTACCAACTGAAAGGGCCATCAACCCTGTATATTAATTTGTAGTTTAGCTACATTTTCAACACAGAGAACCAATATAACATTGTAATATTGACAAAATGCTTATTCTAGCTAGAGGCCTAATATACCTTAACTACAATAGCTTATTTGCATAGTTAAGTGTCCGTGACATAGTCCACACATGTAATAACAAAAAGAAATATCGGTCAATTCCCCAAACATTTTTTTTTTTTTTTTTGTTCTTTGACTTCCAGTCCATTACATTTCCTGACTTTATTTCATAGGCTGCTGCAACCTGCAAATGACTGGACTGTTTCTTTAGCCTCTGACAGAACTCTGGGTCCGGATAGTCTTTGTCTTTATATTGTGGCCCAGAGTGGCGAGATCCGGAAAAATTCAAGGCCAGTGTTGACCTTCGTCGCTTTTGCTTTGCAACCTTTGAACCTTTATGGTACTTCTTACTGCCATGTATTTTCTCAAGACCATCACTCTCAGAGATTTGGGATTTCCCCTCTGGGGCAATTATATGGTATTTAGAAGATGAAGCACTGATTACCTTGATGGGGTTCTCACTAACTCCGGCTGTACCCTGTGGCATTTTACCTTTGCAGCCAGCAGGCATGTAGTGTTGGGCCTCTCTTTCCTGAGGCCTACATTTATAAAGGCGGAAATACCGCTGTATAACCAGTGACGCATTTCTCAGGGTTTGATAGTGAATCCTGTTCTGTGTCATCCTAGTCAGAGACTGGATCTTTATAGTTGCTCCTTTCATAATGAGGAACCTGTTTCGTACCATGCGGGCACGGTAGAATGATTGAAGTACACAGGCTGCTTTATTCCGGCGATTAAACTGACGAATTTTCATCCCTCTGTAGGCAGCCTGTAGGATGATAGTTGCGGCGCGTTTACGCCGATAATTTTCTCTTTCCCTTCTTCCTTGGATAAGAGCTGTGCAGTGCTTCTGAATTATTCTAACGCTTTTCTCCTTTTTCAAAACGTTAAGTTCCTCCACGAGAGAATTCTGTTTTGTGCATATATGTCGCAATTCTGTTCTCAGAGCGTCCATTTCTTCCTGGTGCTGGCTCTGAGTGTGCATCAATGCATTCTGTAGTGCTTCCTGCACTTCTAATTTTTCCTGAGTCAACTGTTTCTTTACTTTTTCTGCTTGGTCAGTCAAATCTGAATTTTCCAATTTCAGAGTCTCATTTTCTTGCTTTACAGTCTCTAACTCACTCAGGGCAATCTCATGGGTTTGCTTCAACATTCCCAGCTCTGTGTTCAGACCGTGGCCCTCCAGGCGTGAGTTTTGCACCTCTGTGCTGAGCGCGTGAACCTCTTGTAGAGCCTTCCCGTATTTCTGTTTTAGGATAGCCATTACGGTGTTTGCCTTTTCCAGCCTAGTCGTCACCTCTTCCAGCTCACTCCGTAAGAGAGACTCTGTTTTCTTCAAAGCCTCGTACTCCTGTAAAGCTGGAAGTATACACCTCTGTAATTCGGCGTTCGATTCTCGCTCTTCCATCCAACATTCTCGCTCCTTCTTGCTCCATTCTCGCTCCTTCACCAAATCCTGCCACAGGACTTCATAATTATGGCGGGCATCTTGGAGTGCAGAAACCAAAGCCTCTTTATCCTGGTTCAAGGATTCAGCTTCCCTTTGCTCCTCCTTTTCCTTTGCCACTGTTCCCGTGACAATTCTGCCGGTCACTCCGGTCTGCAGCACATCTCGGCGCCTTTCTGACGCATGTCCTGACAGCGCAGGTTCAAGTGGCTCGGTCACTTCCCCTGTGACTTGAGGAACAGTTTTCTTTTTCTTCTTCTTTCTTTTTGCTTTATTAGCTCCAGAGATATCAGTGGTACTGGGCACACGCTCACTGGTATCAGCTTCCACATCTTGCTTGCACTCATAGGGCGTTGCTGGCTTTTGCAGCTATTTGTCTTTGAAAATTTTGGGGCACACATCTTCCATGTGACCTACTTTATGACAGGCCCAGCATACTAAATTCATCTGTGGGTACGACTCTCCTCCAGGGGCCACATACGAGTCGTCATCATCATCATCATCGTATGGCCTGAAGGGACACTGTTTTTCATGATTATGTACATTACAAAACAAACATTTCACGTCGGCCATTTTAGAAACCCGGCAGGGACAATTTGCTAGCTGCAATTTCACTCACTTCAGCAACTTGCATACAGCACTTGCTAGCTGCAAATTCACTCACTTCAGCAAAAGGCATTAGCTTTACAAACAGCACTTGCTAGATGCAATTTTTTTTTTTTCTTCTTTTTCAGCAAAACATTTTGGTTTTCTGTTTGGGTTCAGGGTGCTATTGCATCCACACTTCGCACATTCTCTGTGTATGCTAGAAGCACAACTGATATACACAGTGGGACAGACTTCACTCATAGCATCTGTACTTTAGTTCAGTTCGGCGGCCATTTTAAACCCCCGCATTTATTTGCAAACCCACAGACTTTTTTAGTGTCTGCCCGCATTCTCCACCATATGTGACAAACGCCCCTCTTTTGTAGCGCTGACGTCTGTCTGGGTTCTTCCCGACACAGTCTTCTAGGGTTAATTATACAACAAACAGGATCATGCAAAGTATTATGCTGCTTAACTCAGGCTTCTGCCTGCTTTATTTTCATCCAAGTAAGGTACTGCAGCTTTAACATGTGAAGGTTAGAGGTACTCAGATACTTTCATTCAGCAGTTCACATATTTCAGTGTTACAATATTTCCCACTCTGTTATTTCAAGAAATAAAACCAAAATCATATAAGCAAAATCCTATCCCTTTCAGGGATCTAACTACACATCAGAATTAGTCTCTCTAACAGCTGCTGGCCAACTAAACTGGTTCCCCAGCTTAAAACAATGCTCTCTCATTTAGGGTCACAAGATACAGCACAGTCTTTTAGCAACAGCAATAACCATTTGTTTTGTCTTATCTGTTCGTGGGGTCCAGGCAAATCCTCTGGTACTGTGATACGTGGAGGGGCCGTCAACCCCGATACTGGAAACAGGGGAGCAGCGATACCCCCAGCCTCCAGGCTCTAAGGAGAGAGAGTGAAATGCAAAACCTCTCTGCTCTAAGTACCTGTGCATGTGATTAGAAGAGCAGGTGAGGGAGAACTAGAGCCATTGTAATCTGTGGTCTGGATTTTCCATCCAGCTGCCTGAGTTAATGGGAAGCTGTGGAACGGATCATTAACTATTCCTGCACTTTCTGCTCTAAAATGGGGCAGAAAGCTGCCTAACATCTTTGGACTATGTCACAATATATATATATATATATTTATTTATTTATTTTTAACTTTTATTCATTATTTATTTATAATATGTTTTACCAGGAAGTAATACATTGAGAGTTACTTTTCGTTTTCAAGTATGTCCTGGGCATAGAGTTAAATTACAAATAATACATGGTTACAAATACAGTTACATAAATGAACAGGGTATACATTATATACAAGACATTGTATGTACAGTTAAAGATAAGATTAAAATGTGAGACAGCTTTGGTTTTGAAAGAACTTAAACTGGTGGATGTGAGAGTCTCTGGTAGGTTGTTCCAGTTTTAGGGTGCACGGTAAGAGAAGGAGGAGCGGCCGGATACTTTGTTGAGCCTTGGGACCATGAACAGTCTTCTGGAGTCAGATCTCAGATGATAAGTGTTGCATGTGGTAGGGGGGAGGAGCTTGTTCAGATAGCTGGGTAGCTTGCCCAGAAAGTATTTGAAGGTAAGATAGGAAAGGTGAACTTTGCGCCTAGACTCAAGTGATGACCAATCTAGTTCTTTGAGCAATTCGCAGTGATGTGTGTTGTAGTTGCATTGGAGAACATAACGACATATTGAATTGTAGAGGGTGTCACGTTTGCTAAGGTGGGTTTGTGGTGCCGAGCCATATACTATGTCTCCATAGTCGATAATTGGCATTAGTATCTGCTGTGCGATACGCTTTCTGACCAGCAGGCTTAGGGAGGATTTGTTCCTGTAAAGTACCCCTAGTTTGGCATAGGTTTTGGACGTCAAGGTATCAATGTGCATCCCAAATGTTAAGTGGGAGTCAAACCATATGCCCAAGTATTTAAAACTAGAAACAGGAGTTAGGGTGGTGTTAGCGTTGGTTCTGATCTGGAGCTCAGTCACTGGAACCTTTAAAAATGTAGTCTTGGTCCCAAATACCATTGTTACAGTCTTGTCAGTGTCTTTTTACAGTGTCACGAACGCCACTACCTGTGGGCATGCAATAATACAATAATAATGTGTCTATGCAAATCTCCTTATGGGGATGGGGGAAAATCAAACCATCTGGTCCCAGCATTAGTTCGGTGCAAAACTGGTGCTCTGGACATGTTATGTGGATTATATATTTTTCATTTGGTAAGGGGATCACGACACGTTATTATTGTTTTTTTTATTATATAAATCACGACCCATATAATCTTCAATTCATGCATAAATGTAATGCCTCGAGTTTGGAGTTTCTTGACTTGCTTATATACATTGAGGATGGTAACATAGGCACAAAATCTTATCACAAATCTGTAAGTTTCCTCAACTATATTGAGGCAGATACAGTAGCAAACATCTTAGCAAATGTCTTGGCAATAGCCCAGAAGGGGAACTCAGGATAATTAAACGTAACTGCTCTGATAACAGCGTTTTTGAATAGCAAGCAGAAGTAATGCTAAACAAATTTAAATCTAAACATTACAAAAATTCTATCCTAGAACAAGCCTATGCTAAAATTAAAAAAATAGACAGAAAAAAACTATTAAAATATAATTCAACAAAAGTCAAAACTTCCAATGAACCAGATAAAACAAACAACATACTATTCATTACGCAATATAATTCTTTAGCTCCCAAAATCAAAAAGATCGTAAATAAACATTGGCATCTGGTATTAAGAGATCACACTCTTCAATCGCATCTTCCACAGACCCCCAAAATAATTTTCACTAAAGCTGACACACTTAAAATTAAATAGCACCCAGCTCTTTTACATACCAAACCATCCACATACCAAAATATCGCAGCTTCTTTTATGGACACTAAAGGCTTTTTCAAATGTGTGAAGTGTAAGATGTGTAAATTACAGTAGATCCACCGCATGTTAAGGAATTTATTTCTACTCATACAGGAATCAACCATACGATCAATCACTTTATCAACTGTGATTCGATAAATATAGTCTATCTTATATAGTGCCTTTGTAAAAAGCAGTATATAGGGTGCACTACAAGAAAGCTAAAACTTTGTTTTACCGAACATATCACCAATATCCAAAAGGGATTTTCACAACATACTTTGTCTAGACATTTTGCGGAACATCATAACCAAAATCCAAAAAGTATCATATGTATGGGAATTGACAAATTACCACAATTATTGGAGAGGTGGTGACACCATTAATGCCGTATCCAAACTTGAGACCAGATGGACCCACACTGTTAAAACCTTGGTTCCTCTAGGTCTCAATGCAGATATAGATTTAGGTGCATTCTTGCCCTAAATTATTAAAACATCCTTAATAATTAAATTTATAATGCTACATCGACTATTTACTAATATTTACTTACTAATAAATTGTGCTTTGTCTGAGACATTCTCTATGGTTTCTGTTCAATAGTGTTCTCTGTTTCCTTTCTGTTACACAACATTCATATCTATCTCTAAATCGATTATATTTTATAATTGTACTATTAAGTTTTATTTTTCTTGATTTGTATTAAATAATTTTTTATTATATAAACTTATAATCTATTTTTAGTATATGTTATACATGGGTTCCAATATTGTACTTAATTTTATTATAACTGTCTGTGTATATTTGTCATGCTGCTGAAAATCTTCTTGTTTGGTACAACTGTGTGTACTAATTAACCTATCGGGGCTGAAGTTCACGTATATAGAGCGTTATGGGTAGATGTGACTTATACCCCAGAAGAGGTCCTCTTGTTACGATCTTTTAATTATAGTCATAAGACTGTCTTTTAAAACACCTATCTCAGGCTGTTTATGCATGCCAAGGTGTAAGGGACTGTTACGGCGATCCCCTCGGCTCACTGAACTGCTGAGTCGCTCTGACATCATCACCGTGAGACTTCGGAAGTTAGGAGGTGAAGTTCCAAAGCGGCGGCGGCCGTGTCAAAAGCGGTGAACTCTCTCCGTGCGTGAAGATCCAACCGTAACAGATTAGTCTTCGCTGTCAAGATAGGATTTTATCCTGAAATGCCTGAATTTGCTACATTATTGTAAGTACTTGTCTACAGTATGTGCACTGCTGTATCAATACAAATGTACTTCACCGTACTGGCTTTCGCTTCATCTTTTAGGTTCTACTACGTTTTTGGAAGCAATTTGAGGACTCTCATTTATGCATTTCCCTGTAGTTAATGTTACGCCGGTGCTGCCCGCAGACCAGACCCGTCCCCTGTGCTGAGGTGGGACGTAGGGATACACGCACCCGCAGCAAAGGGAGCGTGTCCGGAGTGTGATGTTATTGTTGCCAGGCCAGGTATAGTAGTGAAGACAATACTTGCCGGTACCGGTAGTAGAGAAGGAGTAGTTATTGCCGTTGCCAAGATCAGGGATGCCAGAAGTCACGAAGTCCAAGTAGAGCCAAAGTCGAGAGCCAGAGGGGGTAGTCTTCCAATCCGCGTCAATACCTGAGGAGTCACTGAGAGAATAGTCAAATGCTTCCATACAGAACTATGTCGAGCGATGAGTGATGGGAAGCACAGGCATAATAAAGCTGGGCAGGCCAATGGGAAAAGGGGGCAGGCCTGGAGGACTGCAAGGAGTCCTCCCTGATAGGAGAGAGGTGTTACAGCTCAGCTGATTGTAATCATTGATTTGCCTTGAACTGTGTGATGCTTGGGGGCGACGCCTCACTGCAGTAGCAGTGGTTAAAAGTGCTCTGTTAGGCGTGTGATCTGTAAACTGAGAATGCATGCACATAACGTCTGGGGCTGGCGTGCGTGTAGGAGGGCGTGGGCGCGACCGGCGCTGAGCAGAGGAATCGCCGAGGGGAGTGATCTCGCGACGGCGGCGGGGGCGATGAGCCGTGGAGACCGGTAAGGCAGGATTGTTTATTGTGTCCAGGGACTCCTTGCAGAAAGGGAGTGCTTTGTGTGAGAAGCGAGGAGAACGCCGATTCCTGACAGTACCCCCCTCTTCAGGAACGGCCTCAGGACGGTCCAAGAACGGTTTCTCTGGAAACTTTTTCCTGAAGGACTTAAGAAGAGCCGGGGCATGAATGTCCTTTGAAGGTACCCAGGATCTCTCTTCAGGGCCAAAGCCCTTCCACTGCACCAAGAACTGAAGCTGACCCCTGGATAGGCGAGAATCCAAAAGGGAGTGAACTTCGTATTCCTCGTTATTTTGTACAGTAATGGGATCCGGTTTATGAGTCTGATCCGGAAAGAAGTGACTGGAGATAAATGGTTTTAAGAGGGACACATGGAAGACATTGGGAATCTTCATACTGGGTGGTAGTTGGAGACGGAATGCCACAGGATTGATTTGTTCACAAATAGGGAAGGGACCCAGGAACTTAGGTGCCAGTTTAGGAGATGGTACCTTGAGGTAGATATTCCTAGAGGAGAGCCATACCAAATCCCCTGGTTTGTAACTGGGCGCCAAACGACGACGATGATCGGCTTGTAGTTTCGATCTGCGGGAGGAGTTGAGAAGGGTAGACTGAATCCTGGACCATGCGGTTTGGAGGGAAGAAATGCGTTCATCTACGGCTGATACTCCAGAAGGAATGTTGGGGATGGGAAGACAGGGAGGGTGGAACCCATAATTTATAAAGAAGGGAGACTCCCGGGTGGACTCGTTTTTTGCAGAATTGACGGCATACTCTGCCCAAGAGAGGAGTTGAGCCCAATCATCCTGGAAATCGGATATAAAACATCTGAGGTACTTCTCCAGGGATTGATTGATTCTCTCTGTTTGTCCATTGGTCTGAGGATGATAGGCGGAAGAGAAGGAAGAAGAGATGCCCAATCTCTTCGTGAAAGCTCTCCAAAATTTGGATACGAACTGAGAACCTCTGTCAGAAACAATGGACGAAGGAATCCCATGAATCCGGAAAATCTGCTCCGTAAAGATATCAGCAAGGGCGGGGGAGGTGGGTAATCCTTTAAGTGGAATGAAATGGGACATCTTCGAGAACCTGTCCACAACCACCAAGATAGTGTTCATTCCTCTGGACCTGGGCAACTCCACGATGAAATCCATAGAAATGTAGGACCAGGGGTGGTCGGGAACTGGAAGGGGTAACAGAAAACCCTGAGGCTTTTGACGGAGAGTCTTGCTTTGAGCGCACGTGGGGCATGCGCGGGTAAATTCCAGAATATCTTGAGACATCCTCGGCCACCAGAAATTCCGACGAATGAGATCAGTAGTCTTCTTAAAACCTGGATGACCTGCAGATTTAGAGGAGTGACCCCAAGACAGGACTTCTGGAACAAATTTGGATGGTACAAAGAGTTTGTTGTCGGGAACGACCAAGTCCTTGGGAATGCGTCTCTGGGAGTGCAAAATCTTGCCAAGATTCTTGAACGTAGACGTGGCGAGAATCCTCTCATGTGGAAGGATAGTCTCCAACGATTCCTCTGGCCTCTCCTCAGAAGAATGTATTCGGGAGAGAGCGTCTGCCTTTACGTTCTTGGTCCCGGGGATATAGGACAGGTGAAAATCGAATCGAGAAAAAAAAAGAGCCCAATGAGCCTGTTGTGGACCAAGGCGTCGAGCATTCTCTATGGAAAGAAGGTTCTTGTGGTCCGTGAGAATAGTAAACGGCTCTTTCGACCCCTCCAGCAGGTGTCTCCACTCTTGAAGAGCCATCTTCACGGCCAGAAGTTCCCTGTTACCCACGTCATAGTTCCTCTCGGCAGACGAGAATTTTTTGGAAAAATATGCACAGGGATGTAACTTATCTTGGGACGTGAGTCTCTGAGACAGAACGGCACCAGCGCCGCAATCAGAAGCGTCGACCTCCAGTACAAAGGGAAGTTCAATGTCGGGATGACGGAGAATAGGTGCGGATATAAAGGCTTCCTTGAGTATCTCGAAGGCGGAGATGGCCTCGGATGACCAAGCAGAAGGATCAGCTCCTTTTTTGGTGAGCGCAGTAAGGGGTGCCACAATGGTGGAAAAACTCCGTATAAACTTACGATAATAATTAGCGAATCCTAAGAAACTTGTATGGCCTTGAGAGAATTGGGTCTTGGCCATTCAGTGACCGCTTGAAGTTTACCGGAGTCCATCATAAACCCCTCATCTGAAATGATATACCCCAGGAACGGAGTAGAGGTCGTATGAAAGGTGCACTTCTCCAGTTTAGCGTATAAATGGTGTTCACGGAGACGGGAAAGAACGTAGGAGGTGTGGCGTATATGGTCCTGGAGATCTTTGGAAAAAATCAGGATATCATCCAAGTATACAATAACAAAAATATTGAGTACCTTACGAAAGACGTTGTTGATGAAATCCTGGAAGACAGCGGGAGCATTACATAAGCCGAAAGGCATTACCAGATATTCGTAGTGTCCACTACACGTGTTGAAGGCCGTCTTCCATTCATCCCCCTTCCTGATGCGCACCAGGTTATAGGCACCACGTAGATCCAACTTGGAAAAAATCTTGGCCCCCTGTAATTTATCGAACAGTTCGATAATAAGGGGAAGGGGGTAACAATTTTTAATAGTGATGTGGTTTAAACCCCTGTAGTCGATGCAAGGCCTCAACGACCCATCCTTTTTCTTGACGAAGAAAAGCCCAGCCCCTGCTGGGGAATTGGAGTGACGAATAAAGCCTTTCTTGAGATTCTCCTGGATATATTCATCCATAGCGTGAGATTCTGGTAACGACAAGGGGTAGGTCTTGGTCTTGGGTAGGGAGTAGCCAGGAACTAGATCGATTGGACAATCGTAAGTCTTGTGTGGCGGCAAGAGGTCTGACTGTACCTTATTGAAAACGTCCCGGAATTGATGGTAAACGGAAGGTAGAATAACTTCGGGAACAGAGGTATTGGCCAGCAGTTGATGAGTCTCGCCTGACCTCGGCCTCCAGGAAATGGGAGTGGAGGAAGTCCAGTCAATGAGAGGATTGTTAAGCTGTAGCCAAGGAAGACCAAGGGTGATGGGTATCCCAGGAGTGTGAATGGCATCGAGAACTAAGGTCTCCTTGTGTAGATGTGAAGACAGAAGCAAGGGAGCCGTCTCTAAGGAGATGTGGGCCGGGGTAAGAGGACGTCCATCGATACCGACGAGTGCGATGGGAACCTTCTTTCTCACTAGTGGTATGCGGTTAACCCTGGCGAATTCTAGATCCACGAAGTTTCCTCCAGCTCCTGAGTCAATGAAAGCGGCGGTAGAAGTCTTGAACTTATCGCCTGAAAGGAAGACTGGAAATGTAAGTTTCTTAGGGAGTTCACCTTTAAGAAGGGGACGTGGAGACATTACACCCAGAGAGAGCCCCTCTGTACTCACTGGGTGTTCCCGTTTCCCGGACACAATGGACACTCCCGAACCCGATGTTCCATGGATCCGCAGTAGAAACACAATCCCCCGGCGTGGCGGAACTGCCGTATCGGTGTGCGGATGCGTTGTACCCCCAATTGCATTGGCTCTGGCAACTCCAGTGCAGGACGAAGAGGTGTGGTAGCACTTTAGGGAGCAGGAGTGTTGCTGGGAGTACTGGAGAACGGAACTGGAAAGTTAGGGAAGCGAGTGCGCTGACGCTCTGAGCGGCGTACCTGGATGCGTTGATCCACTCGGATGGCCAAATCAATCAGGACCTCCAGTTGATCCGGCCTGGATTGGCGAGAGAGTTCGTCCTTGATGGGATCTGCCAGGCCTTGCCAGAATACGGAGACGAGAGCCTCTTGTCCCCAGTTAGTCTCGGATGCTAGAGTCCGGAATTCCATAGCATACTGCGACACCGTTCGCCGTCTCTGCGTGATCTGGAGGAGAGAAACAGATGCCATCTCCCGACGAGCGGGGGAATCGAATAACCGTTGAAACTCGGCTTTAAATGCTGGGTAATCTTGGGTAAGTTCAGAACGTCGCTCCCAAACCGGGGAAGCCCAAGCCAGGGCGCTGCCAGTGAGGAGGATATAAATGTAGGCTACTTTCTTGCAATCAGTATTGTAGAGATGGGGGGCCATTTCAAACTGCACCTCACACTGGTTTAGGAAACCCCTACAATCTTGCGGTTCACCTGCATAAGGCTTGGGAGGAGGAATCCTTACATCTGAGCTGATAACTGCGCTTGCGGAGTGGGGGCTTACATCTGGCGGGGTCGCGGTCGGAACCCTGTCTGAGAGTACTGCGACCTGGCGTGTAAGTGCCACAATTTGATCCGCCATGGCCTGGTTTTGCTGAAGCAGATTAGCGAGAAACTGCTGTAGTTCGGTCTGGTCTGCGTCTTGTGGGCTCGACATAATGTTACGCCGGTGCTGCCCGCAGACCAGACCCGTCCCCTGTGCTGAGGTGGGACATAGGGATACATGCACCCGCAGCAAAGGGAGCGTGTCCGGAGTGTGGTGTTATTGTTGCCAGGCCAGGTATAGTAGTGAAGACAATACTTGCTGGTACCGGTAGTAGAGAAGGAGTAGTTGTTGCCAAGATCAGGGATGCCAGAAGTCACGAAGTCCAAGTAGAGCCAAAGTCGAGAGCCAGAGGGGGTAGTCTTCCAATCCGCGTCAATACCTGAGGAGTCACTGAGAGAATAGTCAAATGCTTCCATACAGAACTATGTCGAGCGACGAGTGATGGGAAGCACAGGCATAATAAAGCTGGGCAGGCCAATGGGAAAAGGGAGCAGGCCTGGAGGACTGCAAGGAGTCCTCCCTGATAGGAGAGAGGTGTTACAGCCCAGCTGATTGTAATCATTGATTTGCCTTGAACTGTGTGATGCTTGGGGGCGACGCCTCACTGCAGCAGCAGTGGTTAAAAGTGCTCTGTTAGGCGTGTGCTCTGTAAACTGAGAATGCATGCACATAACGTCTGGGGCTGGCGTGCGTGTAGGAGGGCGTGGGCGCGACCGGCGCTGAGCAGAGGAATCGCCGAGGGGAGTGATCCCGCGACGGCGGCGGGGGCAAGGAGCCGCGGAGACCGGTAAGGCTGGATTGTTTTTTGTGTCCAGGGACTCCTTGCGGAAAGGGAGTGCTTTGTGTGAGAAGCGAGGAGAACGCCGATTCCTGACAGTTATTTCATATATTGATATATCTATATCTTATTGATTGGTTGTGTCTTTTGTATACATATATATATTCTATATATATCTCAAAAACAAATAGTCGATACCGTTCTGTGGCTAACGAAATGCTTTTACTTGTGCGAGTTTTCAAGATACACTGATCTCTTCTTTGGGCGGTGTTACAATTGATTAAGCCAAAAAACTTTCTTAGAAACAAGGCAATTGGAATGTTATCTGTAGGTGATGCCTGCACCTTCCCCCTGTGCAGTATGAGATTTATGACATAGGCCAGGTCCCCAGTGGCTGCTGCGGTGTGTGCTGCGGCGTGCACGCCACACACCACAGCCCTCTATGGGGCAGGCCCCAGTGGCCGTATGTGTGCGCGTAAAGCGCTGTCACGCGTACTCTGGCAAGGAAGACAAGAATTTTGTCTTCCCGTGCCGTGACACAGTCATGTGTGCCCTTCCATGGCCACGCCCCCGTCATGGCCACACACCCCCATCTAGGCTGTGCCCCCCAATCTTGACCGCGCCTCCCATAGCTCCATACAGACCGCAAATCAAGGCTTTTATCTGTGCACACGCCACCAGGATGTCAGGCACGCATACAGCAGTAGTTACTGGGGCCGTAGCCTTAAGGTGTTAAATAGTCCCTGAATGCTTGTGATGTAAGAAAATGCATGTGTGTGCGTGTATGCGTGCAAATCTTAATTAATAAAGCACCACAGTGTATGCAGCGCTTTACAAAAGGTGTGTGTGGAGGGGGAGTGTATAACAATGGTCATTAATCGCATACTGCACAGGGGGAGGTGTGGGCTTCACCATAACAATGGTCATTAATCGCATACTGCACAGGGGGAAGGCGTAGGCTTCCCCCACAGATAACTTTCCAATTGCCTTGTGTCTAAGAAAGTTTTTTGGCTTAATCATTTGTAACACCGCCCGAAGAAGAGATCAGTGTACAGTATCTCGAAAGCTCGCACAAATAAAAGCATTTCGTTAGCCACAGAACGGTATTGACAATTTGTTTATGATTATTATGCTCAGCTAACAAGGTACCGATACCTCTACATCATATATAGATATGTATACTGTGAGAAACGACGTAGTCAAGAGGATCCGCCATCTGTCCGGGTCCGCTAGAACACGGTTTTTTAGTCGATAGACCAGACGTACCACACTGTTCATTTGCCTGTTTTATTCAGTCCCAGGTACTGGGACTGCAACACGTTGATACAAGTGTATTATCAGAATCTAAGTACAATGAGAACAATAAAATTACACCATGTCCCTGTTAGAAGATTTGGAGTTTACGATAAACAAAGATAAAATCAATATAAAACCCAAAAAGGAATATTCAATTCCTAGGGTTTATAATAGATACCCATTTGCTATCACAGCATTCCTACAGAAAAGTTCAGATACTGTAAATAGACATTTATTTAGATCAAATATTATAGAAGGAGCTAATTTCGCTGCAAACACTAGCAGCGATAATAGGAAGATTCTTGGCTTGGAATCTGGGGTTTCATCAAGCCCCTCTCCTATGCAGACAATCAGTTTCTCCTGGCGAAACATGTGTGACAGGGATTACCTTGATCAACCCTAATCAGGATAGACCACTTGACAGAGCAGAGATAGGTCAGTGTTCCCATATGCCCATTCCTCCTCCTATGAATCATCTGAAATCCGGTTCCAGAGGTAGCTATCACTTCAGATGAGTCGCTTTCAGGCTGGGGAGGTTTTTCCAAAAATGGTTATTCAGGGAGTGTGGTCACACTTCCATTTAAACGTATTAGAACTCAGAGCAGCCAAATTAGCTCTTCAAGCTCTTGTCCCTTATTAATGCAGGAATATAAAAGTGTTTATTCAGATGGGCAACAAAACCGCAGGGTAATACATAAACAGGATGGGAGGCACTCAGTCCAGAGCTCTCAGTACCAAGGCTCTACAAATCTAGTATTGGTCACTAGCTAAAGAAATACACACGGTGTATGTCCCAGGGGAAAAAAATGCATTATCACGCCAGACTTTATCTCTCAGTGTGTTATCTCCTTAAGAGAGAACTATTCATTCTGATAAAATATACATTTGGGGAACCTTATGTGGATCTGTTTGCCACTTCTGTTCAGATCCCAAAAGTTGTGTCATGGGTCTGGACGGAAGGTGCATGAAAAATGGACGTGTTGATGTTCCCTTGGACATCCCTCAATGCCATACAGCTTTCCTCCCCCATTTCTTATCCAGGGGGTATTAAAAAAAATCAATATGGACCAGGTCAAAGCACTAGTCCTAATATACCCAGTTTGGACAGCAAAACCGTGGTTCCCATTAATGCTCACAATCCAATTGTGAGGCGACTCTATTGGGGATAGACTAGAGACACCCCTTTCATTAAAAGATCAGAAATTAATTCACTCCTCTTTAAGACCACGGACTAGGAAAATATATCATGCTATAATTTTGGCGTTAACATTTTGGCATGAGGCCTACAAGCCTTGATCAAGAATAGATACAGTCGAAACAGTACTAGATAGATTCCAACAAGGATTATCAGTCTCTACACTTACATCATATCGAAGTCCTTAAGGCAATTTAATGCCAGACCTCTACTCACATAGGTTATATATTCGTTTACTAAGAGGGGCCACTCTTTCTAGAACAATAATGCCACAATACAGCTTAACTTGGGACATTGAGCCTTTACTGAGATACTTGTCAATGTTAGATAATGAGTTTATAGAATTGAGATCTGTCTATAAAATTATCTTCCCTTTTAACCCTTGCCTTTACAGGCAGAGTTGACCTTAATTCAGATTTCCGATCCTTGGTTAGTTTGTAATCCAGAAGGTTTTTAATATAATAATGAAACTGAGAATGAAAACAAGGTCAATGGATAAATCGCCAGTTGAACTGGATTTTGTAAAGGATACGTCAGATCTTTCTCTGTGTGGTTAATTACATATATGTTGGTATATTTTCAAGAGAAAAAAACAGCCAGACAGGATATATCCCAGTTAATGATAACCTCAAGAAAACCATTTAAGCCAGCTAAAACTAATAGCATAAGAGCTGGATACTTTGTGTGATGAATCAAGCAGGAATTGACACAGATCAATTTAGGGGACACTCAATTAGAGGTGCAGCAGTTACAATAGCAGCTGCAAAAGGGATCAAATTGCCATCATTACATCACCAATCATTACCTGAGCAGCGACATGGGTTTTCTACTCGCACCATTGTGCATCACTATGGGGGACCATCTGATTCAGATAGAATAAAGTTTACTAGAGCAACCACCAGTAGAGGATATTCTCCCACCAGCTGTTGCTACTGAAGGTGACAAACCTCCTGAAACCCAAACAGAGTTTGCAGGAAGCTATGATCTGAAAACTTACTTTGTTCTAAAAAATGCCACATAGCAACAGCAGCCTACCTCACCCTCCTAACACAGATAGCCTGATGCTTGCAATGAAACATTTCTTGGAGAAACAGAATTTGTGTATTTTCTTCTTTTTATAGGCTTTAGATAGAGGGACAGAAACAATATACCAGCCTAAATATAAATTAGTTGTTTATTACTAGTACTCCTAAGAGTCGTTCATTATTTTTTCTTCTTTGTTAAAAAAAAAAAAAAAACAATCTTTGATCAGTAAAGAGTTTATGCACCAGAAATCTTTAACTTTTTCTCTTATTTAAAGGTAAGTGGAAAATTAGATGTGGGCATCTAAACTGCTATTAAAAAGGTACAATTATAAAGATTGATGACAATCTATTAAGCTTCCAGAAAATACCTAAACTGTAGGTGGTGGGGGGGGGGGGGGTGGGGAGGGGGTACGGAGCACCCGCCGGTCACATGTTCATCAACCCAACACAAGCACAAATTTTTGCCAAGCAAGTATTCTTTAGGAGGCTCACCATCTCCCCAGCTGGGCCGTCCTTATTCCCCAGAACAAAGTAAGTTTGAAGATCAGAGATTCCTTCAAACTCCGTTACGGTCTGCACACAATGTAGGGCAGCTTGGGCCTTATTGAGCATGTGTTTCCCTTCCACAATCTCGGGACACTTTACTACCTGGGATCAAATAGTCTGATAAGTAGGAGGAAGCCACTAAGTACTAATTGGCATGTCACTACCCAAAACCCTTGCCTGCAGCTTAGCCACTGTATGAGGTATGATAATGGGGTTAATGGAGCAGTTGTGGGGACCTATAGACTATATATATATATATATATATATATATATATATATATATATATATATATATATATACCCAAAAGAAAATTGTTTAATTATTCCAGTAAGTAAGCTTAGCCCTTTGAGTGCCACAGGAGCCAGGATTGCATTGCTCTGTTGTGGTGGGGCTAAATATGGAAAGTCTTTTTTTTTTTCCACATGCGCACAGAAGTTATTGTCAATCATTGACTATGGTGACATTATAAATACTGCACCTCATACGCAACTCAGTATACAACATTGTAAAAAGTCTGTATTCTATTTAGCCAACTTTATTACCTTTCTCTTTGATGATCACCGCAGCTAATCTTGGAAACTTGGTTTAAATTGATTCATCTTCAAAAACACATATAGCAGCGTCTTTCCCCTGGATTCCTTGTCCCCTTGCTTACCTCCGCTAAAGCGGGGGACCTTGCAGCAGTCAGGGAGGTTGCGGTGGTGGATGGAGAGGCGAGCCGGTCGCGGGAGCTTCGCAGCGCACCCGACTACCGGGGGCTGCCATCTTGGATTGCACACGCATGCGCAGAGAAGGAGTAGCAGCAGCCATTAGGGATATAGGCTCCGCATGGGGAACTACAACCATCAGCAGTCCCAGGGGCTGCAGTCACATGCCGCGCAACTGCCAATAGGGCTACAGCTTCCCCTGCAGGGGGATATAGATACATTTTGCATGCTGCAGCCACGCCAGTCGGAGCTGGGACCCAGAAGGGTAGGATGTGTGTGTGCAGGTTGTCAGTGACCCCTGCACTAAGCCAGAGATCCCCTTATGACCCAGCTAGGCCCCGACTCACAGCTTGTGGTTGTTGCAAGGACATGCCCATCAGTTAGGGATACTGCCCCTGTAGAATCAGCATAGGGACGCAGCCAGGACGCGGCTGCTTCCTGGCCTACGTTGGTCGGGGACCAGACCAGCAGCTACCTATAAGAGACGTTCTTCAAGATGGCACCATCCACGCAGGATACCACCCAACGTGGAGGTGGAGGCTATGCTACCATCGCTGGGATCAGTGGATCCATTTTTTCTTCTGGTCATACCCGGGTGCAGGAGCACCTGGGCAGGTACTCCATGTGCACCAACTTTACGCACATTAGTGGGGCAGCACTGTCTCACCAATTTGGATGAGTTGCTACTTGTGGACACAGGGGTGGTTGGGTACCCAAGGGCCCCTCAGTAGGTTGGGGGTATAACCTATCGGGTGGGGACTTTGAGGAGGTACGGCCCTGTGAGGCCTGAGTGGTTCTGTGTGATCATTATTATTGCATGTGTTCAGTAAACTTGTTATATCATACCTGGGTGTATTTCTAATATTGCCCTGCACAGGGTTATCCCACACTGTTAGGATCCCGTGCAGGTGGAGGCGCTGTCACCAACGTCAGATCAGCTATACCCCAGGTTCCTAGTAGCGGAGGTTCAGGCCTCCTGTGAGCCGTAGGTAATGCACCACATACATCGTAGCCGCCATATCTCCCAGGGGGTGGGGGAAAGTGTGCTACACACGTTTGAAATGTTAACCGATTACCAAAACCGTTTATTCATTGCAATTTAAATCAAGATTATCCTCTAATCTCGCTGTTCTTTATTCATATGCCAGACAACACATTGATAGAATGATTTACCTGTTCCTATGGTGTTATGACACTCAAAATCCCAGCATTGTCTCTTTATAAATATGTCTGTAAAAAGTTGTTCACTTTATTAATTGCATGCACAGTGTTTACCACATATTGACTCGTAGTCATCAAAGTGCAATCAACTGTATCGCGCCAAAATCCGCATTCACTTTAATGGCAGACATTGGCGAACCGGGCTCAACACAGTGTATTGCACTTTAATCGCTTTGGGGCATTATATCACAACTCAACACCAATGCATGTATAGCTGTATTAGTACTTACAA
Source organism: Ascaphus truei (assembly GCF_040206685.1). NCBI lineage: Eukaryota > Metazoa > Chordata > Amphibia > Anura > Ascaphidae > Ascaphus > Ascaphus truei. The sequence goes on along the minus strand of NC_134483.1, from coordinate 415,321,762 downwards.
ATCACCAACATTATTAACCTATTCTTATTTACTAATTAATTGTAAGAACTTTTTTCTTTCTTTTCTCTACATGTTTTGGCTAAAAATCCAATATTACAACAAAAGAACGCCAAACGTTGAGAGTCTGAATGTGTTACAATTGCTTTCAAAGTCCCAGTAGAACTTATGTTACAACGTTGCAAAGCTGCAAAGTTCAAATGTATCGGTTGAGCTTGTCAAGAACGGTGTTAATATAGTACCCAAGTTGAAACAAGACAAATTAAAAAGCAGGTCAAAAATCAATCTATCCTATCAAAGCTTGTGACACATTTCCGTGTGCAAACCCCTTTGTCAACGATATGCTTATAGTAGCATTTGACATTATGACATGAAACCATTTCTGCTGATAAAAATTATTCTCCACTATACAAAGTGCCAAGCTATTTTTCCTTGAAAAAAATATTGCTTAAAGTTGGCCAAACAGAAAAAGACAAATAAAAGCGCTTCAGTGTCGATTGGTTGTCTTACCTATTTGTGTGTTGATACAGGACAAAATAAAATGTCTCTAAATTATAAAGGTATTCTATGGTTTGGGTAAAGTTTCAATATTCCTGTGTATGTATAATCTGAGTATGCAATTTAGTGGAGTAAAATAAACCTGCTGCCTCTGAGTGAACTAAATAGATTTCCTGTGGATCTTGACTCAGATTAGCAGCAGTTAGCAGCATACAGTAGCTAAATTGCCTGCTATAATGTAATGGCAGTGAATTAAAACATCAGTAGTAGATGATTTGTTTGTGAATAATTGAACAAGCAATTAGAACAAAAACCTACACATACTGTGTTGTAATATATATATATATATATATATATATATATATATATATATATATATATACATATATATATATATATATATATATATATATATATATATGAAAGTGCACGGCCCATAGTATAAAATTGCTACACATTTATTACAAAAATATAGGGAAGGGGGGGGGGGAAAAGCTCACTCACAAACAAACAATATAAAAGAGCAATTCGTGAACATTAAAGTCACCGCCTGCTGGAGAAGGTACTTCAAGCAGATCCTCCACGTGTGTTCGTGCTGCAGAAAATGGAATCAGATGCCCACTTGTAGTACAGATGCAGCAACGAGTATCCGAACACTTGCCTTTGAAAATCTTGGGCAATACACCAGTAATGCTGCAACATTTCTGTGACATTTCTGCAGACAAACTAATGCCCATCGGATTAACACAGCGGGGGTCCCTGGCAGCCACTGGCTGAATGTAACATGCAGAGACAGAAAACATCCTTTTGGCAAGATTCATTCAAAATCCAGAAAAAGTAGCAGTGATTAAGTTTTAACACATGGGTCAGTCAAGTATCGCTGAAGTGGGTGAATTTTTTGCACCATTTTGAATCTGCTGTGACTTCCGCATTTATCTGCAAGTGCGAATATTTGCACACCCATCTGAGACCTTAACATATCCGTTGTTTTTTTTTTAACAAATTCATTTGCCCAAGGTATTTGCATTTCCCACAAAGAATTCGACTTTTTCTTGTAAACATTCGGCGAATCAAAGGTAAGCGTTTCAAGCGAAAATAAGCAAAATAACATCAGATTGACATGCTTTTGTACAGATTTTTACTGGGAAACCACAACGGTTAATATTTCCGGGGTTTGAGAATGTTTACAAAAATGTTACGAACTCTTCACAACAGACCGAACGTGGACACATTCACCCATCTCTACCCATTAGTACCTCAAGGGACCAGCTGGGACTGTATGGACCCTGCCTACTGCCTAGCTGGCCACTTGGGCTAATAAGGACCTAATATTGAAAAATATGATGTCATTATTTTTCATAATGCTGAGTTATGTTTATTGTTGGAAGGCTGGGTTTTATGACAACCCCGTTGGTGCCGCAGGAGCCTGCTAGGCAATTATTTATAATGCATTCAAGTTGCCTGAGCTGTCTGTCTCATTAAAAACACGTCTATAAAAAGTTGTTGATTTTATTTATTACATTGAACGCATTGACGTGTCTCTTCATTCCTTCATGTATTTTACCATACCACAACCCCAACGCATCTCCAGCTGTTTTAAACTATGCAGTTAACTAACACTATAATATTAACCATTTCTTATTTTTTTTTTAATTTATCCCAGAAGCCTTTGGTAAATAACCATGAATCCCACACAAGCTGAGTGGTGTGTATCATGTGTTTAATCGACTTACACATCCCTCACCCTCTTTCTAAGTTCTAGCTTTATAGGAAACTCTTCCCATAGTGTAGTAAAAGGCAGCAGGGGTGAGAAACATAAACACGGAGGAGACATTTATTTTCTGATTTGTAGACGATTGAGACACACCCACCTTTACTACGGCAGCAGAAATATAATAGTATTTATGAATATTATTTTATTTTTTTTAAACATTTTGATGAAACAAAATTTCAAGACTGAAATAACGGCTATAGTAATTTTAGTGTTTCAAGTTAACTAAAAATGTAAATGAAATTTAAATTTATTTGATACATGGAACCAGTTGGGCACCTGAGCTTTAATAGTATTTTAGAAGTCCATGAATGAATAACAGAAAAAGAAAAAAGCATATCCCATAAGGCGAGATTCACGGAAGCTCCATAGCAGGGCACTCAGAGTGGGTGAAAGTACAACATGTATTAAGTAAATAACCAATGATGAAACATACAAGACAAATGTAGTAAAACACTAAAAAAAAACATATAAATGGACCGTCTCCAGAAAACTAAGGTCAGAATAATGATATAATCAGCAGTCAGCTAAGAGGTACCCTGTTATGATGCAACTACAACACACATCACTGCGATATGCTCAAAGAACTAGATTGGTCATCACTAGAGTCTAGGCGCAAAGTTCACCTTTCCAGTCTTGCCTTTAAATTCTTCATGGGCAAGCTACCCAGCTATCTGAACAAGCTCCTCACCCCTACCACTTGCAGCACTTATCACCTGAGATCAGACTCCAAAAGACTGTTCATGGTCCCAAGGCTCAACAAAGTATCCGGCCGCTCCTCCTTCTCTTACCGTGCACCCCAAAACTGGAACAACCTACCAGAGACTCTCACATCCACCACCAGTTTAAGTTCTTTCAAATCTAAGGCTGTCTCACATTTTAATCTGGTCTGTAACTGTTTCATACACCCATAATATATATTTTCTTTAACTGTGCACGCAATGTCTTGTATATAATGTATACCCTGTTCATTTATGTAACTGTACTTGTAACCATGTATTATTTGTTTTACTCTGTGCCCAGGACATACTTGAAAACGAGAGGTAACTCTCAATGTATTACTTCCTGGTAAAATATTTTATAAATAAATAAATAAATGATGTAGTAATCTGGTTCCATATCAAATACAAAGCACCTAAGAAATACTAAAGGTAACTAGAACCTCACAGTATCCCTATGGTTCAGGAGGGGCTAAGAGTAGCCTCTCCTGAAAGCATGGGATAACTGCCCTGCCAGTAAAAAAGAAGAAAAGTATATAATTAACTCACAAAATAAGGTAAATAGATGCATAGAAATGATGAACACAGCATATAAACATAATAAACCCTGGTGGAATATATGGTGGCAAGAGCAAAACATGCAATTTAGCAGAAATTAATGCTCTCAAGTAAAGGTATCAAATAATGTTGGTAAAATGATACATTTTTTTGTAACGCAGCTGTTTTATTTTTCTATTCAGTAAATTCAATTTTTTACAATAGTCTCAGGCCTTTATTTATTTATTTATTTTTGTACTTCTCTTGTCACCAACTGCTTTATTTTATTGATGGATTAGAGCCAAATACAATGACTCTTGCTTTTTGACCTCCAGTGTGAACACTGGGTGTTCTCTTCCTCTGTGTATCCATTATAAGTCTGCAATGATGCAACCATGGCCTAAGGACACAGCTGCCAATGCAGAGAATTGGGGAGAGAAAAACAATGCTGTTGTTTGGACTTATTTTGATTTCAAATATAAAGAAATAAATTGCGCGATCAAAACTGCTAACATCTCCATGGTAACATCTGTTACAAGGCCTAAACCAATGAGTAGTCCCTTTTGTTAAGCGAAGCGCTGAAGCCCTTTGAAATTTCTGGTTATATCATGAATATTTGCTTAGTCACCAGAGCACGTGATGCTAGGCAACAAACAAACTTAATGTATGATTTACTTCAGCCCTGCTAAATTCTTAGATGATATACTGTATATATGAAATGTAAGTTTGACTGGTGAAAGCAATATTTGTATTTCCTGTTTGGCAATGTAGGAAGCAGGCTGATCTCAGCGTGTATCACTAGAAAGAGGGGTTGTGTGCCAGGTCAAGATTGGTTACATTTCCATAAGATTTTCAGATAAATCTGATGTCAGGCGTTGCACTCAGACCAATATAAACATTGACAAAAACAAAAATAGAACAAACAAACCTCATTGCCAGTGTGCTCCTGAAGGACCTTTTATATGTACCCATTATATAAAAAAAAGTATCAATAAGTCTCACATTGACAACATTCGCCCATATACAAATGCACAAAATAAATATACTGGTGCTTTGTCAACCAATCCCCAGTCTCCCTAACTGATATAGCTCGTAACCATGAGAGAAGTGTACACAGGTGATCAGTTCATGGTACAAATAAAGTGCAAGTAAAAACAGCATAAAAATCATAACAATGCAGCCATATAAAGGTTTGCAACAATGTTCCCTTCATTCATAGAGAGTCGAGTGTCGTGGTTATCTAAATATCATGCCTAAGTGATTGCATATGTAGCCCTGGTAAGAAATTGGGCTATAGTTCTTTCCTCCTCCTGGTATAAGCATTGGTAAGGGCAGGCTGCCAGGAGTTATCATGGGTTTCCCCCACTTCAAGCACTGCCCTGAGTGGTGGAGGTAGGTCACCTGACCTTGTGTCAAAGCAAGAGGCACAGGGGCGGTGCCTGCTCGTATCATAAAGAGCAGTGCACTTCCTATTTAGTGGTTAGTCTGGAGAGTTCAGAGTGAGAGTTGAGAGTGTGACACTGGCTGGTCCAGTGTGACAGTGTTAGTTAGTTTACAGTTGGAGAAGGGTAGGAGCAGCCTCTGAGTAGAGCTGCTAGAATTATACAGTAGATAGTGAAGTGGACCAATGCCTCTCACCCTGTTTAGGGGTTGAGGGAAGAGCTAGCCCCACCCTGGGTGCCCTTGGCCCAGGGTGGTGGCAGGGGAAGAGACCATCCTGAAGGAGAGCAGTCTAAGTGAGTGGACACCCTGTACCAGTCTGCTGTTGTTGCTGCTACTACCGCTGCAGTGAATAAAGACCTGCTGCTTTTAAAGAAAGCTGTGTGTGTGAGACTGGACTCTCCTCCCTGTGTGGGAAACTCTCTATAAGGATTCCACCCCGCATTCCTGGGGCTTACTAGAGATGGAGGCGCTGCACCACTAGAAGAGAACGAAGGCATCCACCCCAGAAATCTGTTCCTGCTATCCCCCATACCATCGCGGGAGACTCAGGCCCTCCTGTTGCCAGCAGGTATGCACCACATGTAGCCAGACCCTAGTACAGAGTAGGGGGGCCGATCTGCGATTGCCCCGGGGTCCATGGGTTATACATACAATAGGTCTGTGGGTAAAGCTTATATTAAAGCTACAAATAAGTACTTCATCTCATCCTATAACTGTAAACCTGAGACTGGTCATCGCCCTATGGGAGGAGAATCAACAGAGAGCAAAACAAAACAGTAAGGCTGAGTCCATAGACATTTCTCCCTTGCGGAGGCGCGCGGAGGCTTGCGGAGGCGCGCGGAGGCACGCGGAGGCTGAGGGAAAGCAGGTGTTTTCCCTGGCCTTACTACTCTCGCCGGCCGGGGGCCTGTTTATGGGCGGGCCAGTGACGTCACAGAGCTGGTTCACCCTGATTGGGCGAACCACTCACGTGACTGGCCTTCCCCTCCCCTCAGCGCATAAACGAAAAAAAATTTTTGCCTGCTACGCCTCCGCACGCCTGTGGAAGCGTGCGCGAGCCCCTGCTAAAGCCGCTCTCATTGCGGCTGCAGGGGCTCACTGGCAAGCGTGAACGCGGCTCAGCGCGGGTCAGCGGCTAAGCGCTGACCATGCCCGCGGCCTATTATTCTCCCATCTTAAGGGGCCGACAGGGTCCAGAAAAAATAGACTGTGTGCTTCCTCTGGGGTGAATATTTACTGTACCGGATGTATTCTTTATAGACCGCTGGCAGCATAAGCGCATGTATCACCCAAAATTGCAACATTAATAGAGATACACACATTAAAAATCAATACAACAGGTTCACTTATAAAAGTGCACTGAAAGCAAAACCCTCATTTAAACCGCTTGGTACTTGTTTTCCTAACCTGTAAATCCATTTAGCCTCACTTTTTAGAAGGGCATTATCTATATCTCTCTGTCTTATCCCTAGGCTCACATGATCAATTCCTTTAAAGAAGACGCCACATGCACTCCCAGCATGAAACAGGGAACGTGTCTCATGACAGGGGTATTATAACACTCTCTAATGTGTTCCAAAATCCTGACCCATTATTGTCGCCCCGTCTTCCCCACATACTTCTTGCCACAGTTACAAATCAAAAGATATATTATTGCAGTTGTTCTACAGTTGATGAAATGTTTGATGGGGTTCATCATATCCTGAGTCATACTGTAAATGATGTACCCCTCTGCATGCACTGGCAAGCCTTACAATGGCAACATTTGAATGAGCTCTTCACACCACTTGTAAATGGGGGGTGCACTCAGTCCGGCCTTAGCCTTTGCAGGGCCCAAGGTGGCACGCTGGTAGCAGAGCCAGCCCTGTAAAGAAGTAGGCAAGGGTACTTACCTACCGGCCCGGGCAATTCCTTGAAGTGCGACCCTCCTCTGCAGCATAGTGGCATCATGATGGCACAGCGGCACGTGATGTTGCATCTTCATGGTGTCATGTGATGTTGCATTGTCATGGCAACACATCATTGTGTGATGTCACGGCACCATTTGACGTCAGGCCGCCATGACGAGATGCTACAGGAGGAGGGCAGTTCCGGAGAAGGTAAGGCCAACACCTCCCTCCCCCCCCCCCTCTCAAGACACACACACCCCTCTCTTTCTTACCTCGGAGTGAGAAGCCAATCTAGGGGCCTAACACACCATCCTCCAGCTCCCTCCTGTTGTTGGACGGAAGTTGGATCCTGGTGCCAACAGGAGGAGAGAGAGGCGGGAGTGGGGGCACCCCAATGGCATAGGGCCCATGGCAACTGCCGTGCCCTACGGCCAGCCCTGGGTGAGCTGATGCTGTTCCTGTATCTTCAAGAGACTTTTGCATTTCCCTCACTTGTAAAGTCAGGATGTGATGGAGAAGGTGTGATTGCCTCATAGAAGTCAAGGCTAAACAATGTAAATATGATAAGGAAGGTAACTATTGCATTACCATAACAGATTCAACTTAGGTTGATATTAGGTATCTACAGTATGTATTCATGTATATGTATACTGCAAACGGTATATAAATTTAATTATTACTGTATGTTTGCAGATTGGTAACAGATTTGTCATTCTGATTTATAAATATCATATGGCTCTGAAAGTCGCTGTGGATGCTGAGAAGTAGAATGTATTAAATATTACATAAAATGACCCAATAGCAGAAAATGTAACTGAAAACATTGCTTAAGTAGCAGATTGTCACAAATAAATACAACACTTAAATCCCCTCAGTATATTAGCACCCCATTGCGTAGCATATGGCATACTGCTGCGGCCGAGTTTATTCGAGCATTTGCCGGTTCTCGGCCGCAGCAGTAACCTGGCGCGCGCCCGAGAGTGACGGGCGCGCGCCAAAGCAGCGGAAGAGCGCCCTCCGATCGGGGCGCTCTCCCTCCCGCTGCCGGGTCCGCCGGGTCCCCCGGAACCCCCTGCCGCCGTCCCCCACATCGCGGGACACCAGGTTTCCCTCGGGGAGCCCTGGACGCGCGTGCAGGGGGCGCTGACACCCGATGACGCGTGACCGCGCATCGGTGACGCGCGGCACGCCGAGGGAGTGGGGCTAGCAAGCCGGAGCATCCCCCGGCTTGCGGAACTAGCCCTGCTCGGATTAAACGTGTCGGTAGTGTATGCAGAGCAGATTATATATGCCGAATAGAAACTCAGGGAACTCAGGCATAAGGGAAAATAATTGATTACATCTCCAAATGGAAGGGATGCACAGGCCTAATAGTAATAGGGTGTCTGCACCAGGTTGGGATGAGCCCAAGTATGGCTGAGAATGTTTTCAGTGCTTACATTGCCCATGTAAAGCAGTGAGAGTCTAGGAATACAATAGACTTTAGTGGTTCCACCAGCTTTATCTCTCACTCTGTGCTGGGCACGAGCTTACATATTGGGCAGTACTTTCTATTATGAAGTTGAAAAAGCATATGAGGCACAGTAAATATGAAAGCAAATAATGGGCAATCCTTAATTGTAGCAATGCACCAGGAACTATGGGGTTTAATGGGAATTTATCTAAGGAGTAGGAGTGCGAGTGCCCTATCCATTTCTCTGAAGTATACATTTAAATAGAGATTTATGTGGTCCTTCAAGACATCTTGTTGAGCAAACTCCATCAGTGGGTGGGGAACAGAAACAGAAATGAGTACTGTATATGTGGTGAGCTATACTGAATGAAAATTATGGCAAGATTGGAGGAAGCCGGTATAGAATACAATGATTAATAGTCAAATAGATGCAGGTAAGGCTGTACTTACCTTTTCAGATATTGTGCTTCTTTCCAATCGCTTCCATAGTGCCAGTCAGGAGAAAAGGAGGAACCCACTGCCTCTCATATAACAGGTAAGAAAATGATCTCCTCTGTAATCGTACAATAATATTCTTCAGGAATCAGTATTCAAAAAATATAAAAATGTTATTAGCAGCAAAAATAGAAACCAATAGCATAGTGTTTTGGGGATAAAACCTTCGTCAGGGGTATGCTTACCTGGAATATAATGATTAGATAAAGTAGAAGGGGGCGACATAACGTGCCGTAATGCAGCAGTATACAACAAAGCTATAGATAATGCTGGCAACCATACTAACACTATATGGAAGTTACAAATACATAGAAAAGTAACAAAATAAAGTAAGTCTTCGAGAGTGACAACCTAAAACAGAAAAAAAGACATTTGATACAATGGTGAAGTAATCATGGTATATTAGCGGGTTGTGTGTGTGACCATACAACAGCATATTAAAAGATCATAAACGAATATTAATAGTAACAGCTCCTAATATATTTCGAAATACAATAGAATATTCCATTTTTACTAAAATATTTAAATAATTTAAAAAACATTTAAAATTTAATTAAATCTATTTAAATCAATTTATACCACCACACCTATGAAAAATACAATACAGGTGTACATAAATAAGTGAAGATTGGAAAGGCATATCAAATCATGATATAAAATAAAAATTATTCATCAAACAGACCTGTTTCAGGAGGGAGAGATGAACAAGTGGTCAAACCCAAATAGATTCTCCCCCTTAGAGGAAGATTTTCAAATAACTTCAAATAAGGAGAAGATATGGAGATGTAGAAAAAAGGTTAGACGAGGGAGAAAATCCTAAACGTATTTTTTATTTAACCAATCATGAACTTAATCCAGATCAAATGTCAGTCCCAAAGAAAGGACTTTGTTTGCTCCTACACTGGATCCCAACACATTCAAATGGTTTATTGATGCTAACAAATTCCTAAGAAATGTAACTTTGAAACAACACTTTCTAAAAAGGAATTTGGAGTCTCAGTATAACGGTAGGACCCCTATTCATGTAGAGACGGACGATTTTAAACATACTCATTTTAAGCATAAATCAAATTTGGGAATGGGAATTTTTTGCAAACTTTCCATTATGTAGTGTTAGAGGATTTTGAGAAATGATTTGCTAAAGAAAGAATGTCTAGATCAAATCTTAATACAAAATAATATGTAGCCTTTAAAACAATTAGAAGAAAGAAAATAAATCATAGTGAAACAAGCTGACAAAGGGAGGGGAAACAGTCATCATGACAAGAGAATATTATTTGAAAGAAGCATCAAGGATACTTAATGATATGTCCTCCTCTTGAAAAACGATCCAACAAGACAATATTTATTGAAATTAGAATTCACTTTTTTGTTCATTTAACATTCTAACTTACCAATTTTTTGCCAAAAATTCATAAATTCTCCTGGGAGGCCAATAATCTCAGGCATTAATTCTCTGACACCGAACCTGTCCCAATATCTCGATTTTTTTGTTGTTGCAAGAATATGTGATGGCTTTTCCTTCTTACCTTAAAGATGCCAATGAGGTTTTTAATATTTTTGATGGCCATCAATGGAAAAATAACTATCTTTTGGTGACGTGACGTCAATTCGCATTGAGCATAATAAAGGGTGTTCGGCAATCACAAAATGACTAAAGCTAATTTATTAAAAACAGAACAAATGTATTTATCTATATATTTATATAAATTTATTATAGATTGCATTAAATTTATACTCGAACACAACCTCTTTTTCGACAAAGGCCCTTGTGGCCGAAACGCGTCAGAGTTCCCCCACGATCGCATCATGGAATAAAGTTAATTTTTAACCCATCTTGTTGGTGTGTGGCCCCACTGTTCTACAGCTGTGCTCCGCTTCCCTTCCTCGGATCATCTCTACAACCTCTTTTTGGTCCACTGATGATATTTTCTTGCGATATGTGGCACGGCACCAAGTTATTTGAACAATTTTATGAGAGGATGAGTTTATCCTCAATAACAATCTATTTGGTGTCAACCTAGTCCTATGGTGGGTCTACATTGATGATATTATTTTTATTTGGGAGGATGATGAGGCTACCTTAAAGGACTTTTTTCTTTATCTCAAACAAAATCATTTGAATCTTGATTTGACATATAATGTCAGTGATTCTTGTACTGATTTTTTTGCTCTAAGTCTATACATAGAAAATAATATTGTCAGAAGTAAAACTTTTTCCAGACTGTTGACAACAATCATTTTATTTTAAACTCTAGCTGTCACCATAGGACCTGGGTAAAGAATGTACCCTGTGGTCAAATAAGGGACATATGAAAAAATTGCACTAATATTAAGACCTACAGTGGTGTGAAAAAGAAAGTACACTCTCTTTGAATTCTATGGTTTTTCATATCAGGACATAATAACAATCATCTGTTCCTTAGCAGGTCTTAAAATTAGGTCAATACAACCTCAGATAAACAACAACACATGATATATTACACCGTGTCATGATTTATTTAACAAAAATAAAGCCACTTCTTGATGATGAGCCAGCAAGATCAGGAGACAATGAAGACACTATAAATGAGACCACCGAGGATTCTATGGATACCGAAGAAACAGTGAACGAAACCATAGATTATCCTATGGAGGGACCCTGTCAAAAAGGTACTTCGAAATCATGGGGCACCTCCCGAAGGAGCAATGGGTAAAGGGCCCAGACAACAAACGCCTACCCCGGTGGCTCCAATGAGCCAACCTTTGTATGCAAGAAGTCCCTGCTTTGTACCACAAAGAGACTTTACCCCCTCTGGGAGAGGCTGAGACTGAGAACTGTGAACATTATTCCCCAGAGGGCGTTGAAGAAGGGCTCTGCAGAAGCCAGCAGGCTAGGTACCCTCCAAACTGGGTAACCAATGATACAATTGAAGCACCCCACCATGAGGCTCAGAAGTGGTCTCGAAGTAAGATCAAATCTGTGATTGTGATGTTCACAGAAATGTACAACCTCATGTATAGTTGATTAATGTGATAAGTTGTACATACGCGACTGCATTTTTATTATATAACGTCTGTTGATGGTTGTATTACGATGTTCCAAAGCGGGGACGTTGGTATTTTCACCAGAGGGAGACTATAACAGGGTCCCTCCTCCCAGTCCCCGGTTCCCCCACTTACCTCAGCTACAGTGGGGGAACGTGCCGAGTGTTGCGGCAGGTTGCAGCAGCCTGTGGCAATCGACCCGGTCGCCGGAGGCATCGGCGGCTCCCGTAGAAGGGCGTCGACATCTTGGTTTCGATAAAGCATGCACGAGATGACGTGCATTCGCAGTGATAGGCGTGCGAGGCAGCCATTGGAGGAACAGGGTTCCACAGGGACTACAGCCCCCATAATGCAGAGGGGCAGGGGATCAGGCGACACAGATAGGCCAATAGGGCTGCGAGAATCCCCCTGCTCCAGAAAGGATACAATTTGCGCGCTGAGACCACGCCAGTCGGAGCTGGGATATCAGAAGGGTAGGGTGTGTGCGTGTGTAGGGTGTCAGTGTCCCCTGCACTAGGCCAGAGATCCCCCTTAAGCCCCAGTTGCATCATAGCCCCTGTCTTGGACCAGACCATCAGCTACATATGAGAGACCCTCCAGCTGGACACCACCCAACAGAGAGGCGGACTCGTCAATGACCACAACCGTTACTGGATCAGTGGATCCTATCGTACCGTTGTGGCGTTACCAGATGTTGGAGCACCTGGCAGGTACCTCACCTTGACAAGTGCACCAATTCTACCCACGCTAGTGGGGCAGCACTGTCTCACACACTTGGGTGGGTGGCTACTTGTGGACACCAGAGTGGTTGAGTGCCCAGGGGCACCTCAATGCTTTGGGGTAAACCCTACTGGGGTGTGGATACAGTGTGGGGGCACGGTGTGGGGTTACTGCCCTGCGAGGCCTGAGTGGTTCTGTTATTATCATTATTATTCATTTTATGCATGCAGTAAACTGATATTATTACTATCTGTGGGTGTATTAAGTTATTGGGTCCTGTCATGGGGTTAGCCCACATCCCGTGAGCAGGTGGTGGCGCTGTCACGAGATGGATCAGACACACCCCAGGCTCCCAGCAGTGGAGGCTCAGCCCTCTTGTGAGCCACAGGTAACGCACCACATACACGATAGCCGCCATATCTCCCAGGGAGTGGGGGAAAGTGCGCTATAATAGTCTCTTTATGCGTTGGTGGTCTGGTCCCAGACCACAGACCGCATCTGCTGCGTGGCATCCTTTGCTGTGTCCCTGACACTAATTAGATAATGGGGCAGTGTCCCTGTCTAAGGGCCTGTACCTATAGCAGCAACAACCTACAGGGGAGGCGGGGCCTAGCTAGGGCCAAATAGGCGGTCCCTGGCCTAGTGCAGGGGCCACAGACACCCTGCACATACACACTTACCCTTCTGTGTCCCAGCTCCGATAGCCGTGGCTGCAAGCGCGCCAAATGTATCAATGTTGCTCAGCAGGGAAAATCTGGAGCCCTTTTGGCTCTATCGCGTCACGTGTCTGGCAGCCCCAGTGCCTTCTGGGGGCTGTTATCCCCGCAGAGCCCCTGTTCCTAACATGGCAGCCACTATCCTAGTTACATTGCGAATGCGCGCCGATGTAATGGCTGCCGCAACCAGCTTCTGCGCATGCGTGCCATCTCGCGCATGTGCACCTGCATAGAAGATGGCATGTGCCCTGCAAAGGGAGCCTCTAGGAGCCTCCAGCGACTTGGTCACTTCCCTGACTGCCACACTCTCACCCGCACCACACAGCCCTTTCCCCCGCCTAGCGGGCTGGTCCTTCACCTACTCCGGCGGCGAACGCATGCCCAACAGTTCCCACACTGCAGCGGAGGTAAGGAGGAACCAAGGAGGGGCCGAGTGGTATGCCCAGAGCGGAGACTAAAATGAAGAGATTGACCCTGCCTTTCTACTAAGTCTTACAGTGATTTTTTTCCCCTCCTGTTAAGTTATGGGAGTATGCATACTGTTTTAAATGCATTGCTGTTTAATTTTTGTAATTATTCAGTGCTTTCTTGTAATATTTAAATCCTAAGTGCAGTACTGTAGATCAATGTCTCTTTCCATTTGTATTGTTAATTACTTAATGTGTATGAAACATTTATAAAAGCAATATTGTAGGGTTATCCCTCCAACAAAAAACAGTGTAATATCAACTTTAGAAAATGAAATGAAAATGTTTGGGTGCATATATAAGAAGTCTAATGAACTAATGCTGCTGAGTATTTGCTATTTCTTAAAACTGGAAATGTGATCTGTGTAAATTATCATTTAATATTCCCTCGGTGGAGGTAGTTATGTTAAACATATTCGTTTATTTCTCCACACAAAATACTGGGCTTAGAATTGCAGGCTAGAAGTTGCAAGATTTCAATATGAAACTAGAATTCAACCATTGTACAACATCAATATAGTATTTCTTCCCATATACAGTGTATGTTTATCTCTAATAGCATTCTGAGATGTACATAGGACTGCATATCAGCTGCCATTCAAATAAGGGCTATGTGACCTTGATACATATTTAGCTTTATATACTGTATGTTATTTACTGTCAAGAAGATTTGACGAGTGGCAGTTTTTAAAAACTGACCTTTTTCCGTCTTTTAATCCCCACCAGAATGTTCTCAGTTTAAAGACTGTACTGACAGTGTCAGCATTTAATGACATATAAAATACTTGTGAATGTGAATCCACACATCAAAGTGTGACTCACTGTCAGGAACCTTCCAGAAAAACAATACTAGCACAGACAAAGCCATGCCTGTGTTCTTGTAGTCTAATACAAAGAAATACGTACTGTAATAGGGTTCAATTAAAGATTTGCCAGTAACAAGTTTTCTGCCGTATATGTGAGTGTAATACTTACCATGTAGACTTTCCTCTTTTCCTCCAAATTTTGGAACATACTGCAATATATTTTCCTTTTCTTTTTCCCTTTCCTCCTTTTTTGTGCCTAGTTTTTTTTTCTTATTTAGAGACATTTCAATCCACTATATTTTTAGCTGAAATGTTTAGGGGATAAGTCAAAATAAAAATATACCTACAATTACTCATGTAGCGCACTTTCCCCCACCCCCTGGGAGATATGGTGGCTACTGTGTGTGTGGTGCGTTACCTGAGTCTCACAGGAGGCCTGGACCTCTGCGGCTGGGAGCCTGGGGTGTACCTGATCCGTCTGGTGACAGTGCTTCCACCTGTGCGGGATCCTAACTGTGTTGGATAACCCCTTCACAGGACAATATAAGAAATACACACATGGTATAAGATAACATTTTACAGCAGGTATGTAATAACAATGGTGCCAGTCTCCCACTTCAAGGCCACGCACGGCCGTACCCTTCAACACTCTGTCCACACCTGATAACACAGTCCCCAAAGTACAGAGTACACCAACCACCCTGGTGTCCACAAGTAGTAACCCACCCAATGTGTGAGACAGCGCTGCCCCACTAGAACTGAAGGTGTTAGTTGGTGCACCTGGTGAGTTACCTGCTGGGTGATTCCACACCTGGTAGCGCCGACTGACGATAAGGATCCACTGATCCTGTGACGTGGTCCACGATGGCATCCACCTCCACGTGGGGTGGTATCCAGTTGGAGTGTCCCACACTGAAGAGAGTCTCTATGTCTTTCGGTGGTGGTCTGGTCCCAGACCACAGGCCGCAACTGCTGAGCGGCGTTCTGCTCTGTCCCTGGCACTAGTGAGGCTAAGGGGCAGTGTCCCTATCTAAGGGCCTGTCTCTGTAGCAACCACAAACTATACAGGGGAGTCAGGGCCTAGCTGGGGCCTAATGGGGTCTCTGGCCTAGTGCAGGGGCCATGGACACCCTGCACACGCACACCCTACCCTTCTGCTGTCCCAGCTCCGACTGACGTGCTCTCAGCACGCACAATGTAACAATATCAGGGAGCAGGGAATCCGGCCGCACGATTAGCTATGCTTAGCCACCTGACTCATAGCCCCTGGGCATTATGCCCTAACGGCTGCCGCTTGCACTTGCACTGCGCATGGGCGAGGAGTCCAAAGAAGGCCGCCACAACAGAAAACACTACACTGCGCATGCCTGACTGTACTGCGCACGCGTGAGCAATTCCAAAATGGCGGCGCCCTGCAATGGGAGCCACCAATACCTCCACTACAGGAGATAATCGGGGGAAACCGGGGACCGGGGGAGGGACCTTGCTACACACATTATGGGGGCTATGCACTAAACTCCGATAAGTGGCTTTAAGAGCGCAAAGTGCTTTTAGAACATGATATTGCGCTCAGCGTGATTCACTGAGCAGTGATAACAGGGAGTTTGCGTTCTTAAACGGGTTTTATCAAGAAATTTTTCTAAGTCCCAAAAAAGCTTGTACGATCAGCTAAATGCGCCGATTTCATGCTTTAAAAACGCGCAAGAAAAAACACGACAGCTAAAGGCAGGCGCAAAAAGAGCTGGACTTAGAAAATAATTATTTGGTTACCTTTTTGCAGGCACAACATCCGTACAAAAGGCCGGCGGGTGACCCCAACTGACCCCACGGGGGTCCCCGGGTGTCCGGGTGTCCCCGCGGGCCTGCGGTACCAATGGTGTGCCAATGGTGTACCAAAATTACTATTATCCACATATGATAATAATGCATTTGCCCATTTCAAATACAATAATCACAATAAATAAAATAAATACATCTTGCACTCACCCTTGCCCGGCTGCCACGATGAAGGCCATCCTCATCCTCATCACCGTGCATGCCCCCCCCCCCCCCCCCGGTGCTGAAAAACATACACAAGAATAAAAAGAGCCAATATAATGTCCCCTAACCCCTTAATCACCTTAGCGGTTATTAACCGCTATAGTAATTAAGGGGTTATACCACCCTCCCCCACTACCCACCCATGAGACTTAACCACCCTCACCCACAGCTGTGGGGCCCCCGGTTCTTCCCCGCAGGTGTCCCCCGTGGGTGGGTCCGCAGGTAGCACCCGTGAGCGTCCATGGGTCCCCAGGTGGTCTACAGAGGTCCCCGCAGACCTAAGGAACCAACCCTGTATGTAAAAAAAATAAACATGTCATATACATTTAAATAAATCAATACCCCTCCCCCCCCCCCCCCACCAAATACATACAGTACAGTAATGGGAAAAATAACTATTATCTACATATGGACAATAGATTATTTGTCCATTATTAAACACATTAAACAGCATAAATACATTTGAAAAAATACAGTTCTACTTACCACACCAATATGAAGGCCGTCCGACAGCCACCAACGTAGTTACCCTTAGTATCTCATGTTATTAGAGAGAAATGCAATAGTGCAGATGGTGGCAAAATATAGCAACTTTATTGGAACATCAAACCTATAGTAGCCATATATATCTATAGGCCATGGAGAAGTACAGCTTTGTTGTAGGTCGCGTTTAATGGACATATGAAGAAGAGACCCGTGAGGTTTTTAAAAAACTTTGTGAATTACATTTTAACCTATGAGGAGCTCTCGGTTTTATCTGATAAAAGGTATTGCAACCTGCAGCATGTCTAGCAATCTTATTATATATTTGTGAAAGCACTGTATGCCTGTCTGCATCTCCTGTGTCCCTACGGGCAATCTGATTGCACCTTTGGCCTGTCACTCCGCCTCAGGCCATGCCCGCCCCCGCACAACTCTCATTGGTGTGCGGTCCGCCCCCGCACAACTCTCATTGGTCTAAGGCCAACACCACTGCCACACTGTCCCACCCCTCACTGAGCTACACCACTGACACACTCTCCCACCACTCACTCACTGAGCTTTGGGAACGCTTGGCAGCACCTAACCCTCACTGCTCTGAGAGATTTGCACCTAACCCTCACTGCTCTGAGAGATTTGCACCTAACCCTCACTGCTCTGAGAGATTTGCACCTAACCCTCACTGCTCTGAGAGATTTGCACCTAACCCTCACTGCTCTGAGAGATTTGCACCTAACCATCACTGCTCTGAGAGATTTGCACCTAACCCTCACTGCTCTGAGAGATTTGCACCTAACCCTCACTGCTCTGAGAGATTTGCACCTAACCCTCACTGCTCTGAGAGATTTGCACCTAACCCTCACTGCTCTGAGAGATTTGCACCTAACCCTCACTGCTCTGAGAAATTTGCACCTAACCATCACTGCTCTGACAGATTTGCACCTAACCCTCACTGCTCTCAACCCAGAAAACCCTGACCGCCTGCTACTACGACAGAACTGCACAATCAGGTACACACTCTTATTGCTTTCAGCACTGCAACATTCCACACCCTCACACAACACCACACACACCGCACGCTCACACCGCCTCTTAAAAACAGCACACTCGCACCACCACCCCACCACAAATGCACAGCACAGCTCTCCCGCTACACCAGCCCCTCTACGTCCCGCAAACACTACGGCCTACACTGCCAACACCCCTCCCATTCACCTCACCGCACTGTGTGATCCTCACCTCTCCAACGGCCCCCGCACGGAGCTCCTCCGGAGGCCGCTACACACAGACCCAACATTAACCCCCCCCCCCCAGCCAACAGCACTGTCTAATCCTCACCTCTCCAACGGCCCCCGCACAGAGCTCCTCCGGAGGCCACAACACACAGAGCCAACATTAACCCCCCCCGAGACAACAGCGCTGTGTGATCCTCACCTCTCCAACGGCCCCCGCACGGAGCGCAACACACAGACCCAACATTAACCCCCAACCCCACATCCCCCCCCCACCCCCAAGCCCACATCCCACCCCCACCCCCGAGGGCACATCCCCATCCCCCCAAAATCACATCCCCCCCAAAAACAACATCCCCCCCCAAACACACAGTCAATACAATCAAAATTTACACGTACGCCCAACATCACCCCCCCCCCAAAGCCCACACATTCCCCCCCCCCAGCCCATATCCCCCCCCCAAACCCACATCCCCCAACCACACTCAATACAATGAAAATTTCAACGTCTGACCACCCATCTCCCCTTGCACATCAACCACCCACCCACAAACGTCTACACCAACACACCCCCTCCGCTGCCAACACACCTCCCACCCAAACTCACCTCTTCTTTAAATAAAATATATTTGGAAAACCATTAAAATGGAGCCGTCTGTGTCATTTACTGCACAAACACTCATCTCACCCCCACACACACACAACACCCACACACCCACACAACACTACCTCATCCACACACACAACCAACCCTCCTGTGCTGATACACCACACACAACAACAAATCAACAATCCCCTACCCCCACAACACCCTCACCACTGGAAACACACCCCCCCTTCACCGTCGTCACACACACACTACACTGAATATAATGCTAAATAGCACGTGCATACTCACACTCCCCTTTAACCACAACCACCACGCACACACGCCATCAGCCACGCACACACACGCACAAACACACACTCACCCACACGCCCTCTGCCACGCCACACGCCCTCAGACACGAAACACACACGGCCTCAAACACGTGCCATACACACACACACCCTCAGCCCCACACACACACGCCCTCAACCACGCCACACGCCATCATCCACAACCCACACACTTCCTCTGACACGCGCTCTGCCACGCCACACGGCCTCAGCCACGCCACACTGCCTCCCACACACACACAACCCTCCTGTGCTGATACGCCACACAAAACAAATACACTTTTCAAAAAAATTACATAACATTCACATTACCTTACAGTTTTACAATACAACATTTACACATACTTATTCACACTTCACATCCCGGGCAACGCCGGGTCACTCAGCTAGTAACTAATAAAGCCTATTTTATGACACCAATAACAAAACAGAAGTAGCAGGTTTTATAACCCCCTTTAACACGGTCTAGGACATTACGCTGCAGCATTTCTGCCACCGCCGGGACATTTGACCACCACAGATAATGTGTCCCCTAACCCTAATAACCTTAACACATTGGAGTCAAGAAGGAATTTATTTTTCCCCTTATGAGATATCATTGGATGATATGACACTGAGATTTTTGTTTGCCTTCCTCTGGACCAATAAGTAAGTATAGATATAGGATAAAGTATCTGTTGTCTAAATTTAGCATAGGTTAAACTTGGACGTACGTCTTTTTTCAACCTCATCTACTATGTAACCTTACTTGTGTAGCCAGGTCCCCTCTGGTGTCTGTGTGTGCCCCTCCCCCCCCCTCACTGTGCTTACCTCCGCGGCGAAAGAGACCAACGAATTACCGATGGCCAATCCGCTCCTTGACCCCGGAGGAGTGCAACAGGATATATGACTTAGAGCGTCACGGGGACCTCTAAAATCGTCAACGCGGACTGACGACAGTTTTACCAGGGGGAGTGCAACGTATGGCCGTCTGGTGCTGCTATCCCGATCGAGATGAGACCGACCATCTTTTCTCTCTGGAGAGTACCCCTGAGGAAGACGTTCAGAGAGGGTATAGGGAAGTGGGAGAATGGACGACTAAAATTCCTCTACGAACCTATGTATATGTTCAGAATATCTCCCCATTCCCAATGGACCTTGATGCAGGACGAAGTTTGGGCCGCATATATCCGGTCAGCCCTGTGGAAACAGTGCCACAGGTGAACGCCGCTGCAGTGGATGAGCAGTTAGTCGACCTGGACTTCAACTTCGGAGATTCGACGCTGCCAACTGAGTGTAAAGGTCGACTGACAGCCAAGTTGAATGAACGTAGGACGGTGTTTTCCATAAGTGAGATGGATGTGGGTTGCAGTCGCAACGCCCAACACACCATTAGATTGAGTGACGCCACTCCGTTCCGTGAACGCTCTCGTCGCATCGCCCCCAGGGATGTGGAGAATGTAAGGAACGTCCTGAAAGAAATGGAGACCGCTGGGATTTTGACGGAGTCTCTGAGTCCTTACGCCTCACCCATAGTGGTGGTAAGGAAGAAGAACGGATCTGTAAGACAGTGTGTCGATTATCGAACCCTGAACAATCGTACGGTACCCGACCAATACAACCTTCCTCGCATTGAAGAGATTCTGAATGCTCTAACCAGGTGCCAATGGTTCAGTGTTCTCGACTTACGATCTGGATATTACCAGGTACCTATGAGTGCAGAGGACCAGGAAAAGACAGCCTTCGTCTGCTCTCTGGATTTCTACCAATTTACGTGTATGCCCCAAGGCATATGTGGGGCCCCTGCTACCTTCCAGCGACTGATGGAGAAAACTATCGGAGACATGAACCCTCGGGAGTGTCTAGTCTACCTGGGCGACATCATTGTCTTCTGAAAGACCCTGGAAGAGCATGAGGAGCGGCTGCTTAAGGTGATAGACCGTCTTGGTAAAGAAGGGTTGAAGTTGTTGCTCGACAAGTGTCGTTTCTGTCACACCTCAGTGACTTACGTGGGACACATCGTGTCTGCCCAAGGAATTGCCACCGATCCGGCCAAAGAAGAAGCGGTAGTGAACTGGCCTCATCCTGAGAATGTCACGAAGCTACGATCCTTCTTGGACTTCTGTGGATATTACCGTCGCTTTGTGAAGGGGTACTCCAGTCGAGCTAAACCCCCTTCAACAATCTTTTGAAGATATATCCCGAAGATACGGGACAAAAGGCCACTTCAGCCCGTCAACCGTTCGGTGATAATTGGACGTCCGAATGTGAACGGGCCTTTCTGAATTTGAAGAAAAGTCTGACGGAAACCCCGGTGCTTGCATACGCTGATCCAGAACAACCCTACGTTCTGCACGTGGATGCCAGTCTCAATGGACTGGGTACAGTCTTACATCAGAAGCACCCCCAAGGGTCTTCGGCCCGTAGCCTACGTCAGCCGCAGTCTGACACCCAGTGAACAAAAATACCCCGTACACAAGTTAGAGTTTCTGGCTCTCAAATGGACGATCACAGAAAAACTCCACGATTATCTTTACGATGTTACGTTTGAGGTAAGGACGGACAACAATCCCCTCACGTACATTCATACCTCCGCCAAATTGGATGCATCAGGTCACCGATGGCTGGCAGCCCTATCCAATTACAAATTCTCTCTGAAGTATAAGCCGGGGCCTTTGAACATCGGAGCTGACGCTCTATCCCAACGACCAGGACTAAGTGCTACTCCAGATGATGATGAGTGGGAAGAAATCCCGGGACCAGGGATGCGAGCAATGTCTAGCACAGCTTTCCTGGAACCAGAGTCATGAATGATGTATGAATAATTCCAGTAAGCTTAACTCATGCCTTCCCTCTTCCAAAGCACAACAAGTCCTTTTGTCTTTCTTAGTTTTATTGAGGGGAAATCACAGGAAGAAAGGTACTTGCAGATGTAGTGTGGGTAGAGAGTGCTTCTCTGTCTGAGTGCAGTGTATCAAGGTATGGCAGTGTAAAAACAGAAAAGCCTTTCTGGGGCAAATAGCAGGCAGGTAATCACTCAGAGTCCAGGGTGAAAAGGAAGTGAGGGGCAAGGGTCACACTAGAAGGGAAGTGAGATTATACTAACTGTCAGCAAGGACAGGGGGGTAGGAATAGCCCACTCTCAGCTAGGAGAATAGGAGATTGCAGGCAACCAACACTGACTAGGGCTGTGTAAACAACATGTAACAATAATGTTCCCTTTTCACATGCAGCTAGCTGCTGGGACAGGGAAAATACCAGGCAGCTAAACTAGAGAGATATGAATCCCATAAGCTGCAAAGGGAGACAGAGAAATGTGGAATCTAGTTCCAGGACAACAGCCGCCATCATCAACGATCAAGTGGCCTTTTCAGAACTACGGGTTGCAGACTTCTTAGGATGCCAGTCGCAGGCTATCCCAGCCGCCTACTGCGATCCAAAGGGAATTAATATAACTCACGACAAGGTAATACGATGGAAAGACCTGGTGGACTACCAAGTGAGAGATCCGGTAATCAGCATCATTCGGCAAGCTGTTCAAAGGAAGAATCCAGCTCTACTGAAACGTGCTCCCAGAGAACTGATCGCATTGCTAATGCATGAGGTGAACAAGTTTGAAATTGACAATTGCTTACTCTATCGGGTAGTACAATATCACAACCACCCTGACAGGCGACAATTGGTTCTACCCCAGAACTTAAGATATATGGTATTGAAGTCTCTACATCAGGCCTGCACAACTCGTAAAGCGAGAAGGGCCGAACTGCTCCAAGGAAAAAAAATTTGGGCCGCACGGGTAAAATCATCATCATCATCATCTCTCCTCCAGCACCTCTCATCATCATCATCATCATCCGCATATCTCCCCCAGCACCCCTCATCATCATATCTCCCCCAGAACCCCTCACTATCAACCTTTGCGATACTCCCCATCTATCTCTCATACCCCCATCTCTCCCCCTCACCCACATACATAATACTCCCTCTCCACATCAAACACACAATACCCCCCTGCACACCACACACATCCCACCCCCCCTGCACCTCACATCCTTCTCCCCCCGTGCACCTCACATCATTCTCCCCCCGTGCACCTCACATCATTCTCCCCCCCTGCACCTCACATCATTCTCCCCCCTGCAATTCACATCACTCTCCCCCCCTGCACCTCACATCACTCTCCCCCCTGCACCTCACATCATTCTCCCCCCTTACACCTCCAATCAACCCCCCGCACCTCCAATAACCCCCCCCTGCACCTCCAACCACCCCCGCACCTCCAATCAACCCCCTGCACCTCCAACCACCCTCCCCTGCACCTCCAATGACCCCCCCTTCACCTCCAATGACCCCCCCTGCACCTCCAATCACCTCCCCGCAACTCCAATCACCCCCCCTGCGCCTCCAATCACCCCCCCCTGCACCTCCAATCACCCCCCCCCCTTGCACCGCCAATCACCCCCCCCCTGCACCTCCAATCACCCCCCCTGCAACTCCAATGACCCCACTGCACCTCACATCACCCTTCCTGCACCTCATCTCCCCTACACCTCACCTCCCGTGCACCTCACCTCAATGCACCTCACCCCCCTGCACCTCACATCACCCTTCCTGCACCTCACCTCCCCTACACCTCACCTCCCCGGCACCTCAAGTCCCCTGCACCTCCAATGACCCCCCTGCACCTCACCTCCCCTGCACCTCACCTCAATGCACCTCACCCCCCTGCACCTCACCTCACCTCAATGCACCTAACCCCCTGCACCGTCCCACGTTGCGAGCGGGGGGGGGGGGAGGGAGCAGGGAGGGGGAGCGGGCCCTGCGTATGCGCGCCGGGGCCGCGGGGAATCGCCGCCATTTTATTTTATTTTTTAATTTATTTTTTTTTAATCTCATTGCGGGCCGCACAGAGAGGCCAAGCGGGCTGCATGCGGCCCGCGGGCCGTATGTTGTGCAGGCCTGCTCTACATGATGAACATGGACATCTCGGTGTAGAGAAGACCTTTGGATTGGTCAGAGACCGCTTCTTCTGACCCAAGGTGCGAGAAGCGGTAGAACAACACTGTCGCCGTTGTTCCCGGTGTATACAATGCCTACAAGAGCAGCGCCCATGGGACACCTAAAGAGTTCTGGCCCAATGGACCTGGTGTGTATGGACTTTCTGTGCATTGAGCTCGATACCCGAGGAATATGCAACGTGCTGGTCATCACGGACCATTACACCCGGTATGCACAGGCCTTCCCCACTAAAGACCAGAATGCCATCACGGTGGCAAAAATAGTATGGGAGAAGTACTTCGTTCACTACAGTCTTCCAAACCGACTTCACTCAGACCGAGGTCAAAAATTTGAGAGCACTCTGATCCGGGAATTGCTCAAAATGCTGAACATTGCTAAATCGCGGATGACTCCGTACCATCCCGAAGGAGACGCTTTGCCAGAACGATTTAATTGGACCTTATTGGACATGGTTGGAACCCTGAAGGGTGCTCAGAAGACTGAATGGAGTAGACACATGGAGGCCTTGGTACACGCGTACAATTGTACGTGCCACGAGTCAACTGGAATCTCCCTGTACTTCCTTATGTTTGGACGAGAGGTGAGACTGCCAGTAGATGTACGTCTTCGAGTTTCGACGGATGGGATACACAATGCTACCCATTTCAAATATGTGCAAAGACTTAAGGACAGTTTGCAACAGGCTTACCAACAGACCGAGAAGTCTACAGCTAAACTGAATGCCGGCAATAAAAGACGATATGACCATAAAGTCAAATATCGGGAGCTTCGTCCTGGGGATGCTGTGTTGCTTCGTAATCTGGGAGTCCCAGGAAAATATAAATTGGCTGACCGATGGAGAGATGGTGTATATGAGGTAGAGTCACATATGCCTGGCCTCCCGGTCTATCGCATCAAAGACACTGAAGGCCGGGTAAAGGATTGGCATCGTAATCATCTTCTCCCCATTCCACAAGTGGGAGACGAGGAAGTAGAAAAACTGGCCACACCGCTGAACGGTGAGTACGATTCATCAGAGATTGGTCAAGAAACTGTAAATAATTATACCAACTCTGAACCTCCTGAAGATCCTATGGAAGGACCCTCTTAAAGGGACTATTCCACTGAAGGGGCATCTCCCGGAGGAGCTACGGGTAAAGGTCCCCATAGGCTAATGCCTACTAAGGTAGCTCCAACAGGCCAGCCTTTGGATCCACAGAGCCCGTGCGTTGTGCCGAACAGAAACTGTTCAGAGACATTTCTCCCCTCAAGGGAAGAGGCTGAGCCTCAGGACTGTACCTATTACTCCCTAGAGGGAGTTGCTGAAGAACAGCTCCATAGGAGCCAAAGAGTAAGGTACCCTCCAAACCGGGTAACCTATGACCAAATTGGGGCACCCCATTATGAGGCTCAGCAGTGGGCTCGCAGCAAAGTGCAGTCAGTCATTGTGATGTTCAATGAAATGTACAATCTGATATAGAGCTGACAATGTGTAAGATTGTGGTTGATTGCTGCATTTTTATTATATAATATGTCATGCAAAGTTTCATTATATAACTGCTGTATATAGTTACATAAGTATGTGACAAGCGAGGTCGTTGGGGTTTTTACCAGGGGGAGGATGTAGGCAGGTCCCCTCTGGTGTGTGTGTGTGTGTGTGCCCCCCCCCCCCCCTCACTGTGCTTACCTCCGCGGCGACCGGGAGGGATGCGTCCGGTTGCGGGGGCATATAGGGATGGGGCGCGAGTGCGTGCATCTGCCCGTGTTCCGGAGGGGGGCGTGCGGGTGCCAGGCGGCGGTCGCGTCGTCGGGTATCGGGAGGGGATCGCCATCTTCTGTGTGTGCGTGCATGTGCAGTATCACGGAGGGACGGGCGGCACTGAGGCAGGTCGCGCATGCGCAGTGAGAAGCGCGCAAAGGACTAGCCTACCAGGGAAGGCTCTTGGAAGGGACTACAAGTCCCATGAGTCTCAAGAGCGCCCCACATGATGCCAGGGAGCCTATATGGCTGTAGGATCTCCCTGCTACAGGAGATAGATACATTTCGCGGGGTTTAAGGCAGGCAGTCGGCGCCAGGAGAGTCTAGGGGAAGGAGGTGAGGGTGCAGGGGTCAGTGACCCACTGCACTAGGCCAGCAGCCCCCTAGGCCCTAGTTAGCCCCTGAGCCACTCAGTGAGATTGTGTTACTGCAGGGACAGGCCCTAAGTTAGGGAACCTACCCCTTTAGTGTCAGCGGTACAGTTATGGACACAGCGGAGTCTGCGCTTCCCATTCCGAGGCTTGGGAGCAGGCCTACTCCGCAGAGAGAGCGGAACTGTACCCACGGTGGATGGCCCGACCGATCACCACGCGGGTGAAACCGGACGTCATCCAGGAGGTCGTCGGATCCTTTTTGAAGATCCTTTGAACGTCCAGGTGCCGTTGCACTGGGCAGGTATTGTTACGCACGTGCACCACCTACAGAGTACTCACACATAGTGGCAGCGCTGACCACGGGACAAGGGTTATACTGTGGACACGGTGTGGGGGTACAAGGGGGTGGGCAAAGGGGTGTACACTCATAAGTGGGAGTGAATGACATTGGGACTTATAGAGTATAAGATATATATGTACAGTAAAGTTCATTATTGCTTTATCATACCAATTGTGTGTTATTGGGTTGAGTCCTGTTAGGCCCCTTTCCCGCCCTGTCGGGATCCCTCTCAGGTGGAGGCGTTGCACCACGAGAAAGCGAATATATATGTACCCCAGACTCCCCGAGCGGAGGCTTGGCTCCTGAGGGCCACACAGGTAATATACCGCATTAGTAGCGTCTGTGTTCCAGGGAATACCCGTTACACTTGCTTATCCTAAAAAGACATATCTCCTTAATCCTTGCCCTAAAAACCTTACCCATTAACCTCTGACCCTAAAAATCTTACCCCGTTAACCCCTTACCTTAGAAATCTTAACCCCTTACCCTAAAAACCCTAACTTTAACTCATTACCCTAAAAACATTAACCCTTTAACCCCTAACAAACCTCAATGTACCATAATACCCCTAATCCTATTGCTAATCACCTACCTCGGGTCGCAACGGCCAGCGGCTAAACGGCGGCCTACTGTTCCTTGGCGTCCCATTCCGCCATTAACACAACAAAAAAGAGCGCACGTTACCATTATTTTCAACGGCAATTGCGATAAATGCTGCAGTGCACACGTTAATAGGCGTAAGATCAACTAGTACCTTGTCTGTTATCTGCACACATTATTTTTCACTAAGATCTGATTAACTTACATTCTTTTTGCTTTTATCGGAATTATTGGCTGCAGTTTCCTATTAGTGAAAAATGTCTGATCGATAATTCAATGTGCATTACAAGAATAATTTATTTTCCAATGTGTGGATCATTTTCTTTTTCTTTACCAATCCTTAATAAGCACAGCCGTGCAAAAATGTGTAGCGCTTGTGTAAGGACAAGTTGGGAACATGGAAGTAATGTAAAGGACACAGATGCCCCCGACCTGATATTCTTGAAAAATGCCATCACATGTAAGGCTGAGCTAAATAAAGATGCGATATATTTATATATTAAAACGATGAAGTTCCTGTTGCTCTTTTTATCCACAAATAAGGACAAGTTGTGAAATTTCAAGATGGAACATGTGAGCTTTCTGTGCCAGGCAAAGTCACGAGTCACCACATACGAGCAAATTCTGCTTTTCTATAAAAGCAATAGCTTGTCCAGGGAGAAGAAAAAACAATACAAAGAAGTTCTTTCACATCCCTGTCTATTTTTCTTGACTAGAATGGACAAAATGAAATGAAGGACAAAAGCTATCTAAATATATGTATTCACTAGACGGCTATTTAGCATGTAGCAGCGCAAGTTGATCTCCAAATGATTTTCAGTTCAGATTTAAAGGCTGCTGGAGTGTCCGTTTGTATCCTACTTTGTTATTTATTCTATAATAATAATAATAATAATAATAATAATAATAATAATAATATTAATATTTTATTATTTGCATTTATACAGTACATGGATTGTGGGTTGAAATTCTCTCCAGAAATAAATCAATTTTGTATTTACTCATGAAGACTCCTCTTTTCATTTAGAAGTTCGAACTCACTGTACAGTCTGGATTATATTGTGGTATTTATTATGGTACAGTAGGCTTTGGAAAAAAAAGGAGGCCGCGCTCGTCCGTCGTTTTCAGGGTCTCTCTTGGAGTGATTTTCTTCTCCCGCAGCTCCTTCACTCTCCGGTGATCAGCCGGGCCAACAGTCAATCGAAATGTACAAAAAACTTGTACCCTCAACGGGTTTGCTAAGTAGTTTGGTTTACACGCCTATTCAGAAGTGTAATACCTGCACGATAGGTGTACCCGTTTCCTGTTTTCTAACGTCACCCCTGCCAGCTATTGCTATTGCTATTGCCGTTGAGAGCCCACCCACCATTCTCAAGTGGGTAGACTTCCGGTTCCGGATCAGGAACTCTGCGGGGATCCGCAGTAGGAGAGAACGGTCTGGGCAGGGGTAGTGACGGCGCTAACTACGGATGAACGTGGGAGCCCCATCGTGCACACAATTATACCTTATTGTAAGTTTTAATATACAGTGTACTAACAAATAAAGTGACGATTGTTTAACACCTAATTTTCTTCTTCTCTGCGCTCCAACTTTTTTGTACAGTAGGCTTTGAAAACTGGTAGAACACACACAGACTACTGTATACCCATTGAGTAAGTGTATGTGAATGCTATATGTACATTGATAAGGTGAGATTCAAGTAGACTGACATATACCTGGTTTAAGGACACTCACTTTAAGTACACTCGCGAGTAAGGACATATCGCCCAGTAGGCAAACTTCAGCTCGTGCATGCGCCTGTCAGCACGTCCTGAACAGCAATACCGGCTCCCTACCTGTACTGAAGCTGTGCGCAAGCGGGGAGACTATAGAGCCTGTTACACATGCGTTATTTACATCAGTTATGCACGTATATGATGATTGCAGTACAGTACGTGCATCGATAAGTGGAAAAAAGGTAGTGCTTCACTTTAAGTACATTTTCACTTTACATACATGTTCTGGACCCATTGCTTACGTTAATGCGGGGTATGCCTGTAATTTGTGTTCAGAGGACTGTTAGTTACTTATGCACGGTGAACAGAATAATTAGCTAAATCTGCAGAACAATGAATTTAAACTCTTTTTATATATCTACTTAAATTATCTAGAACAGTACATCTTTAAAATGTCTACTAGATATTATAGCTACTGTAACGGTTTTTGTGAACCGGCCTGACCCACCCAATCTCACATTGGCCCCTGTGGTCTAACCGGTCCCCATTACAGTGTGATAGTGTCTGGTGGTGCACCTGTTGGCAACAGGACTCCTGAGTCTCCCGCATGATGGTGTGGGGAGAACCCGTCCAGACAGGCAGCTGAGGTAGTGTGCTGAGTCCTACCTAGTTCCAGTGCAGAGCCTCCACCTCATCAGGGTCCCTTCGGTCACTTGGGGATGGTCCTGGCGAGGAACTCCTCTGTGGTGCTCCTCTCTGTACAATCACTCCACACATGTACACGAGAGGGTTTGTAATTAAGAGCATCTTTATTGCTTGAGGTGGGCTAGCTGCCCCTCGCAGTAGTCTCTCTAGCCACTCATAATCATTCAGTGCTTCCCTTTGAAAGGTGTAATTCTCCTTTAATAGGGATTCCCTATCCCAGCCGGGATGTCTTTACTCTGTGCCAGGTCCCTGGACACAGTCTTCCTATTCAGCTACTATAACATAACTCTTACTCCTCTCAGAACTCTGGCAGAACTCCCCAGAACTAACTCTTAGACACAGTGCTGTGCCTTATGTACACTCTGGAAGCTGACACACCTCTGACATCACAAACCATGGAGTCAGAGCCTGTGACCACTCCCATCCATACACAGGGCACCTCACCAGAGTGTGAGGGCAAACCTCCATAATTACTGCTGGCATGCCCACAACTTACCAGGCCTTACTGTCAGCAGGAGAGATGACTGTAGCCATTTTACATGCCCGCTACATTCTCCCCCTGGTGAATCCCATCGTCCTCGCTGGGACCTAAATTTGCATACCTTCTTCCAGGAAGCACTGTAACACAAAACATAATTGTTAACATCACACAGATTGTACAATATAACAGAAAAATGACCACAGTGACATCTCGCCAAGCCCGCCCCGACCAGCAGCCACGAGCCCGCGTAATGCCTTAGTACCCACTAATAATAGTGACTCGGGTCAGGTTTTCTAACCTCTCTACCACCCATGTCCAGGACCGTGACATGATAATGCCTAGGCAGTCCCCTCTCGGGCCTATAGGTCACCCTGTGTTTATGTATATTCCTCCCTATACTCCACACTCGCATCAGGTGATCTATTCTGTCCTCTGCCCTCCTTCCAGTAACTTCACTCCCTTTACTGACCAGGTACATCTCGATGGTTTCCCTAAGCCACCTTTCTCTGTTTTCTTCTATCTCCTCCATGAGGGGTTCAGGGACATAAGGGTACTCCAACCCGTGGGAAGACTTATATCGAGCCATTATTGCCCGTTCCACTCTACTGATCCTGGTCAGATCAGCCCTACTTGCCCTCCCAGGTAGCACCCATGACAGGGGTTCATCAGGATCCACAGGGTCTGATAGTGTGTCAGGACCCATGGGCTCTATCTCCCTGTGCTCAATCTTAATCCACCGGTCCTGCAACTCCCTATCTATTTGCTCAGGGGTGAATTCTCCTTCGGCCCACCAAAAATCTACTACCTCCTCCCTACGGATGAGAAACCGCGTACGGTCCATCCAGGCCACATAACCTTCAAAGAGTGGGGCCCACCAACGGTGTTCTTTGAACCTGTGTGAATCCCCTGAGTCACTCTCTTCCGCATCCCCCCACGAAAATACCCCCGATGTCCGTGCCGACCGTGGTACGGACCACCGTGATGATCCCAGGGCCTTGTCCTCTGTTTTGTTGGTCACAGGAGGCAACCACCGGCCTACCGCGGCCTTACCTAATTCTCCCCCATCCCGAGAAATGCCCTCCGTAGCGCAACTGCGCTGTCTTTCCCCAGTCCGTCTCTCCTCCCCCTCCAATGGTACGTCCACAAGTTCCAGGCTAGGCGGGGACCCCGTGGAACAGGTGATGGGGGCAGGGAGTTTACCTAGGGCGTGGGGTTGGGCGTATGGGCAAGAGAGGATGCGCCACGGGGCTACGACCCGTTCCCGGCTGTCCATGGACTGATCCAATAAGGATAGCTCACCCTCCTCAGTCTGCGGTTCGCCCATCCAGCTCTTGGGCCCTTGAGGTGATCGGGGACCTTCATCCGATCGCCCAAGCGTCGCTGCATCCTTCCCGTCTGTTCCGCCGTCGCCACCGGAAATGATGCCCTCTCCGGAACCGGAAGCACCGCCATCTTGGGTTGGACCCCCATGCGGGATCTCTTCCTCGATGACGACATCCGGAAGCTCCGCCGTCGTCTCCACCGGAAGTGGTATCTTCTCCGCACGTGCGTCTTGGGCCTGGCACGGCCTTGTTTCCGCTACACCGTCTACCGGAGCAAGGTAAGTAAGTGGCTTTCTCTTACCATTCCGCAGGGTGTAGGCGTCTCTCGCCCGTCGCCGCCATATCCTGGGGCGGAGGGACTCCGTCTCTAGGCTCGCCGATCTGCAGGGGACGCCCTGCTTTCCAGGCTGCTACACACGCCACGGGGTGTCGCCCTCCCCGGCTCTGTCCCGGGCCTTGATTTCACCTCCGCTAGCTCGCGGAGATCCTCATCCGAGTAGTCTCCCTTCCCCGACTTAGGTGTCACCGATCGGGGTGATAGTCTCTTTTCAGTGCGGTCGGGGGGTGACCCGACCGTCTCGGTTGCTGCTGACCCAGCCGATTTAATCGACTCCAGTCCCCTTTCTCCGGGACTTGCACGACTGATCCACAGTGTACCAGGGGACTCGGCGGAGCGCCTAGCCGTATCCCACGGGGGGTCAGCAGATTGGATCGGAATGAACGTCGGCATTGGCCACAAGTATAATGTCCCGCATTGTGGGCAACGTGCCGCTGTGTTAACAATGCCTCCGGGCAGCCCGCATTGAAGGCAGAGCCCGACCACCGTCTCGTTGTTGGCCACCCTGACTACCAGTACCCCGCCGGGTACCGAGTAGGGCTGGGTGGAGACCACAGTGCCCACAGTGGAGGAGCAGGCCATTCTTTTAGTAGGGACCACTTTCTGTATGGGTCTCTCCAGGTCAGTGGTTCCTCGCAACTGACTGGTAGAAGCTGCTGGGCCAGCCACTTCCTGCTTCGGCTCCTCCTTCCGCTGGCATAGCTGGAACCCGCCCCCAGGGGTTGCAATTATGGGCGGTTCCCACAGGGGAATAGCATGCCCCTTAATTAAGGCCGCGCCTTTCTCAGTCCTGGTGGGCGCGGTCTGCGTTTTCGCGCCAATTTCCTCATCAGAGTGGGATTCTTTGCCCGCGGCTAGTTCCCGCCTTCTCCTGGCAGCTGCCTTTCGTGCAAAATATCCCTCCTTTTTGCACGCTACCTCCGCGGCCGGCACTACTTCTTGTAGTGGCGCCGTCTGGATATCAGTCCCTGGGCCCAGTGGGTGCATTCCCACAGGCCATAGTTGAAAGTCACTCCCCCTGGTGGAAATCAGGGGAGGGTCCCATAGACTAAGCGGTTGACTCAGCACAGGGGCCGAGTGAGTCACTGTCCATGAAGGCGCAGCCATAGCTTTCGCGCCATACCCCCCATCAGGGCGGGGCTCTGCTGTTCGCGCCATTCCCGGCCAGCTTTTTGCAAGTCCTGAATCAGCCAATTTCTCTGCGACTGGCCCACGCGGTCTCCCTAGCAAGCGGGAACCGCCATTTTGGATAGCTTTTAAGCCCGAAATGTCAGTTTGTTTGCTTTCCTCGCTGGGTTCCGCCCCAGTTATCACAATGTCCTCACACTCTTCAAGGGTGGCACCTCGGTGTCCCAGACAGGACAAAAACGGGGCAGCCACAGCCTTCGCTCCACTCCAGAGCAGATTAGTTAAAGACAGCTCAGCGACAGTTTGCTCTTCAGTGGGGCGCACGCCACGGGTGCCTTCCCCATCAGCCTCTGGTCGCCATTTTGGGCTCTCCGCACCACGCGGATCCTCCATTCCTTGGGTTGTCACGCTCTCGTACCAATTATCGTACATGGGGCTCCGCTCTGCAGGGCAGCCACCACACCAGTACAATAAAGATTGCTCAGATGCACCACCACATGTGTACCTGATCTAGGCTGGACTCATGTTGCACTACCTCAGGCTAGGCTCACTCTCTCAGTGTCTGCTGTAACTCCTTCCTCCCAGTCTGTGCTCCCTATGGTAAGTGTCTGGAATGGGCTAGAGTACTCTGGCTCTGCCATGCAGTACTTGGGGCGTCTACCTCTCTTGGTCAGCCTAGTGCAGACCCTCTCCAGGATTCCTGACCACATTAACAGGCTATCCCTTCTGGCGTCCTACCAACTAGCACTACCTCAAAGTGACTCGGTCAGCTATAGCCCGGCTCCAAACCCCTCACTCCTTTCAGGCCGCTAGGTCGTCCCTGCGAACTGACAATACCCTGTCAGCCCTTGACCACCCCTAGGTCCGTCCCTACGCAGCACAGAGTGGCAGCAGACACTCTCCCTGTTTCCCAGTGTGCCTAGCTAGAGCCTGTCCTGTTGACAGATCTGATCTCAGCAGCGCCTCCAAATGTAACGGTTTTTGTGAACCGGCCTGACCCACCCAATCTCACATTGGCCCCTGTGGTCTAACCGGTCCCCATTACAGTGTGATAGTGTCTGGTGGTGCACCTGTTGGCAACAGGACTCCTGAGTCTCCCGCATGATGGTGTGTGGGGAGAACCCGTCCAGACAGGCAGCTGAGGTAGTGTGCTGAGTCCTACCTAGTTCCAGTGCAGCGCCTCCACATCATCAGGGTCCCTTCGGTCACTTGGGGATGGTCCTGGCGAGGAACTCCTCTGTGGTGCTCCTCTCTGTACAATCACTCCACACATGTACACGAGAGGGTTTGTAATTAAGAGCATCTTTATTGCTTGAGGTGGGCTAGCTGCCCCTCGCAGTAGTCTCTCTAGCCACTCATAATCATTCAGTGCTTCCCTTTGAAAGGTGTAATTCTCCTTTAATAGGGATTCCCTATCCCAGCCGGGATGTCTTTACTCTGTGCCAGGTCCCTGGACACAGTCTTCCTATTCAGCTACTATAACATAACTCTTACTCCTCTCAGAACTCTGGCAGAACTCCCCAGAACTAACTCTTAGACACAGTGCTGTGCCTTATGTACACTCTGGAAGCTGACACACCTCTGACATCACTAACCATGGAGTCAGAGCCTGTGACCACTCCCATCCATACACAGGGCACCTCACCAGGGTGTGAGGGCAAACCTCCATAATTACTGCTGGCATGCCCACAACTTACCAGGCCTTACTGTCAGCAGGAGAGATGACTGTAGCCATTTTACATGACCGCTACACTACTAAATAAGTAGCTATGAACAATAGAAAAGTTTATTTTTGTCACCCTCTTTATCACAAGCACTTGGACGGATATGATTGTGTGATATTTTTGATTACCAGAATGTAATTCAATGTTCTAGTGGCCATATATTCGTCCGTAGAAGAGGAATTTACTAATTATTTAGCAATAATTATTGGCCAAAAACATTATAAGGAAGATACAATATTTCACACAGCTGCAAGGCTATGAACGCAGCAGTTTGTGAACATGTTGCTAACAAAGTGGTATTATGCAAGAAATATGAACTAGCACAAACCTCTTACCAGGTTGTCTGAGGTAAACACTACAAACACTGTTATAGGGCTTTTTCTAGAAGCTTTTAGAAGTTCTGCTTACCCTCAGCCTGACCAATAGAATAATTCATAGCATATCTTACAGCCAATAGTCAAAGTAAGGCTGCTGACAGTGTATAAATACTAGAGTGCATAATGCTTTTGATCAATAAAGCAAAACTCTTTGATCACCAATTTAAAAGAAAGTGTACACTTTTAAAAGTTCTGGTTTACTTATACTATGTGGATACACAGTGAGAGACTATTTTAAAATTAAATCTTTTATTCTTTAAAAAAGTATAAAGCACTTACTTCATATACAGTGTTAATTCTAGGAGTTGCAGGATTTGTTCTGTTATTGTCTCACATTCCTGATATTTTGTGGGGTGGGAGTTATCGTGGTTCAGATGGTCTAAAGCAGGCCTGCACAACTTGTAAAGCGAGAAGAGCCGAACTGCTCCAAGGAAAACAGATTTGGGCCGCACGGGTAAAATCATCATCATCATCATCATCATCATCATCATCATCATCATCATCATCATCATCATCATCATCATCATCTCTCCCCCAGCACCTCTCATCATCGTCATCATCATCATATCCTCATATCTGCTCCAGCACCCCTCATCAATCTCTCCCAGCACCCCTCATCATCCTCATATATCCCCTAGCACTCATCTTCATATATCTCCCCCAGCACCCCTCATCCTCATATCTCCCCCTGCACCCCTCATCATCCTCATATATCCCCTAGCACTCATCTTCATATATCTCCCCCAGCACCCCTCATCCTCATATCTCCCCCTGCACCCCTCATCATTAACCTTTGCGACACTCAACCTCTATCTCACACCCCCATCTCTCCCCCTCACCCATACACAATCACTCCCCTGCACCTCACCACCCCCCCCTGCACCTCACCGCCCCCCCTGCACCTCACCTCACTCACTCACCTGCACCTCACCTTCCCCCCCTGCACCTCACCTCCCCCTGCACCTCACCTCACATCACCCCACTACACCTCCCACCTCGCACCTCACCTCCCCCCCTGCACCTCACCTCACTCCCCTGCACCTCACTCACTCCCCTGCACCTCACCTCCCCCCATTGCACCTCACCTCCCCCCCTGCACCTCACCTCACATCACCCCACAACACCTCCCCCTTGAACCTCACCTCCCCCCCCTGCACCTCACCTCACTCACTCCCCTGCACCTCCCCTCCCCCCCCTGCACCTCACCTCTCATCACTCCCCTGTACCTCACCTCACCTCCCCCCCTGCACCTCACCTCCCCCCCTGCACCTCACCTCCCCCCCCTGCACCTCACCTCCCACCCCCTGCACCTCACTCATTCCCCTGCCCCTCACCTCCCCCCCCTGCACCTCACCTCCCCCCCTGCACCTCACAGCGGCACAGCAGGCAGGACTGGCAGGCAGGGTGGGAGAGGAGGGGGCAAGCAGCCGCGGGCCTCACAATGAGTGCAGGCGGGCCGCGTGCAGCCCGCAGGCCGCGTTTTGTGCTGGCCTGTTCTAAAGCAATTGTACTCAGGCCACCAACAGTTTTTCCCATGTTCTACCCCCCCCCCACACACAATACACACACACTACGACCCCACACACACCCAATACACACACACACCGCTCACAATACACACTACCTCTCCGCACACACAATAAACACACTATTCCCCACCACACAATACACACACTAACCCCAACACAATATACACACACTACCCCCACACACACATAACCCCCCACAATACACATACTCACACACTATTTACCTGCCCACACGCACTACCACCCCACATATTTAGTACACACATACAATACACCCTATACACACACTACCCACCTCACACACAATACACAAACTACACATTTACCTTGGGAGTGGGACTCAGGCCTCTGGTGCCGCGCCTCTTCCGCACATGGATACAGACATTTGGCCCAACTTCTGGTGCAGACTGGTGGGCGAGAGGCAGGCCCTGCAGGAGGCCTGGCGGCGGAGAGGCCCACAGCAGCTGCTGACCGACAGCAACTAGAGGCTTGGCAGCCTGATGCAGAAGGTGGACCCAGGTTGGCCAGGCTCAACTTCCAGTGCCGGCCGGGTCCCCCACAGCCGCTAGGCCAGTTGTCTTGGTTCTCCCATCATGTCATCAGCCCTGCATGTACTTATGTCAAGATATAGCTATGAAAATGTAAATACAATTAGGTCCGGAAATAATTGGACACAATTTTCATTATTTTGGCTCTGTACACCACCACAGTGGATTTGAAATGAAACAACTGAGATGCAATAGAAGTGCAGACTTTCAGCTTTAATTCAAGGGGTTCAGCAAAAATATCGTATGAAACGTTTAGGAATTGCAACCATTTTCATACACAGTCCCCTTATTTCAGGGGCTCAAATGTAATTGGACAAACTAACACAATCATAAATAAAATGTTCATTTTTAATACTTTGTCGAGAATCCTTTGCAGGCAATGACTGCTTGAAGTCTGGAACGCATGGACATCACCAAACGCTGGGTTTCCTCCTTTGTGATGCTTTGCCAGGCCTTTTCTGCAGCTGTCTTCAGTTGTTGTTTTTTTTCATGGGTCTTTCTGCCTTAAGTTTTTTATTCAGCAAGTGAAATGCATGCTCGATCGGGTTGAGATCAGGTGATTGACTTGGCCATTGCAGAATATTCCACTTCTTTGACTTAAAAAACTCCTGGGTTGCTTTCGCAGTATGTTTTGGGTCATTGTCCATCTGAGAGACTGTGCGGAGCAGAAGAATAAACCAGTTCCTGTTATACATATCTCCTGCCTGGTGTGTAATCTTTCCGGGGGGAGAGGAGTCTGTTCTACTGTGGGAGATTACCTTCATACATCTGGAGCCTACAGCAGATGGAGGTATGTACCCCAAAAGTCTATTCTGCAGTCCCCACAAACATCGGCGGACACCTCAGCCTCTTGTGAGCCAACAGGTAGCATGCACCATACACCTAGTAAGAGGGGCATCTCCCAATGGGTGGGGGAAACACTGTTACATGTATATGACTGGCAGTTTTCCCTAAGTATTAGAAACAATAGAACACAGTCCTGTGCTCAAGGGAGTGAAGTAATGTTCCATAGAGCTATGTATATAGCAATATAAATATCATGGGTCAGGACTTCAGGTCACATAATCATCTTTTAAAGAAGTCACCAATCCAGGACATGTATAATATGGAGGGCAATTATAGTCTGCTTACCCCCTTGTGAGTCGCTGGATCACTGGTGCCGGGGACTTCTTAAGTTGCTAATTGCGGCTGTTGGCAGAGTCGCATTAATGCAGCTGGAGTCCAATGTATTAAAGACCATCCCTGTGTGCGTGCATCCGAGTGATGAAGAGTAGAAAAAAGAACAGAGAACGGAACACTGCAACTGGACCAAAAACTGGAGCTCTGGGACCATGTTGAAAAATAAAGGCTTTATTCAAACAAACACGTTTAAAAAACAAACAAATCCTCCCACGCGTTTCATACCGCTGGGGTGCTTTCTCAAGGAGTTTTTAATTTTTCCCCCTATGTATTATGATGCTGTAAAATTAATCTGGTAATTTTGGGGGGAGAATGATTTAATATTTTTTAATCTCTGACTAATTAAAAATAAAATACATTACTTGTCCCGGATCCCTGGTTGTAAAACTGTCAAGTAGCTGGGGGGAAGTGACAGGTGACTGTCTGGACACACCCCTACAGGACATCTCACGATGTGGGACTCTGCACAGATCAAAAAGTTGTTGGTTGTAACAGTTTTGTGTTTCGCACTCGCAAGTTACATCCAACTTGGGGATACACTTATACTGTATGTGTGTTGGTCTCACATTTCCCTGGGGGAACCTGTTATTAGACATCTGAGGTACCTGTTTCACAACAGCTTCCCGCAGTAAAGTATAGGATTTCTGTTTATTCCCTTTTATTGCTTAAACGGTAAGATCATATATGTTATTTTGCAATCTTTTGTATAAGCAATGCAACTCATTTAGTTATATTAATTCTAAAATGTTATAAGTATATTTGAGCTCCAATTATCCCATTTACCTTTGATGGGGGATGGTCCTCATTTTTGAGGCACCTTTTACCACTGTTTTGTTGAATTTGGATTTTTGTTCAATATTGTGCATTTTTCAGAGAACTAAGGAAA
Organism: Ascaphus truei; assembly: GCF_040206685.1. Classification (NCBI taxonomy): domain Eukaryota; kingdom Metazoa; phylum Chordata; class Amphibia; order Anura; family Ascaphidae; genus Ascaphus; species Ascaphus truei. The sequence continues at coordinate 415,282,551 of NC_134483.1, read as the reverse complement.
ACAGGACTCCTTAAATTAATCCTGGTGGAAGCTGCATAATTGGGGTGTTGTGTGATGATATTTGGGGGGCCCTGTGCTCATCTTAGTGTCCTGCAGAGAGGTGAGAGGCAAGTGGGTGCCCAATTTATTGCTATCATCAATATATAGTATGCACGTGAGTGAGCATGTACTGTATGTGACAACTTGCCAACTTATCTCCAATTGAGTAAATGACACTGCGGCTTTAAGCAGATCTTCTGTAAATCCTTAAGTTTTATTATCTTCATACCTAATTTCCTATGTAAGCCAAAAATGCTCTTAGCAGCATCGCCTATCTGAGGTGGAGTGAAGTCTTTAATATTTTAGAAAGCTGCAAGAATTGATTTATTGATTTTAATTTTCAACACTGTATATACTTAGAAAACACAAATAAAATGTAGAGTGTACATAAATTAAACACAGTTGTTGATATTTCACTCATACATTTAAAAGCTGTATTTTACTTTTGATTTTTATAATGTTATACATCACACAAAAAATATGCCCGGAGTAAAAATTTTTGTTTACTAAACTAAAGAGAGCATTATCACAGCTCACAGCAGTATTTTGGATAGATTCTAGACTGTGAAGTTGGAAGACAGGAATTTCAGGGAACAGAAAAATGTTTTACAGGAGGAACAAAACAGAGTTTGCAGGAATCTATCATCTGCAAACCTTATTTCTATGGAAAGGGCTGAACGGATATTTATTTATTGCATCCATGTACACAGTGCTTTACAAGCGATTAATCAATGTTTCTAATCATTTTCGTTTGAAACATGATCAAAATCCAAAAGGCCTCAAATGTCAAGCCATTGAATGTCCAACAACTTGTGGGAGAGGAGGTGATAGAATAAATCAAATATCAAGAAGAGAATCGTACTGGATTTACGAATTACAAACACACCTAAAAATCTATACGTGGAATTAATTTGGCCGCTTTTCTAAAGGAGTAGAATATTTCCAAATGAGTAAAATCCACCAAGATTCAGACCATGTTGAGATATCTGTGAATTATTGTGTATTAATTTCAGCCCTTTCTTTGTATAAGATCTAGTTTGTGGGTGACCTGCAATACATGTGTACATCATATAATTTCAATTTTTATATAATTCCATATGTTGTCTAGTGTTGTGGATTTTCAGAACAATATCTGCTATAATTCATTAGTAAAGTTTAATTTTATTTATTTATTTTTTTAACTAGAGACCATCCTATTTTAGGAGTTAAGTCAGTGAGGGTTAACCAAAACCTATACGTTTATTCATTATAAAAATCTCCAAATAGTTGTATCATTATTTGAAGACATGTTTTTAGTGGTTCATGATACACAAACCCTGTGAAGTTATGAGGTTATCTTTAGGTAAGATATACATCTGCCTTATACAAAAGAGAGTATTCATTTTTCACCGAGTAACATTATCTAATTGTGGTCTACTTTAGATAAAGATTTCTCAGCCATTCTTATTCAAAGTATTTAAGTGTCATAATTTTTAGATACTTACCAAACAACACATAACTTACCTATCCATATAATTTAATAAATGTCTAGTTTTATACTAACTAACCACTTTAGCTTTAATCTAGTTCATATAATAGCTGCATATATATATATATATATATATATATATATATATATATATATATATATATATATATATATATATATATATATATACACATATATATATATATATATATATATATATATATATATATATATATAGACATATATTATATACTGTATATATATATATGTGTGTGTGTGTGTGTGTGTGTGTGTGTGTGTGTGTGTGTGTGTGTGTGTGTGTGTCTCCCCTTTTTTCTCTTCTATAAAGTTGTGCTCTTGTCTGCCAAGTGTTTTAATATGAGCTTTCTAATGGAAGTATGTTTGCTACATGTTTATCAAATATATATAAGACATATGTAGTGTCCTGTAGGCAGAGGGCATCTCCTCCGTAACCTGACACCACAAGAAAGGGGCATGGGAAAAGAAGGAATAGGACATGTAGATGCAGGGCTACACTACTTTACAAGTTTATTTGATAGTACTGTACTGAAGTAAATTAAGTAGAAAAAAGAAATATAGCACTTAAGTAGCACAAAGGAAAGACCTCAAAATACTGAAAAAGGCATTAACAGCATATTTCGCACCATAGCATTTTTGGCAGCGAGGTCGGGGTCACGGTCCGGGGTCAGCAACAGGGATTCCAAATAGGTGAAAGTGTAATGTGTGACAGTGAAGATCAAACGTAGCTGCAGCAAACAGAACTTTGCTCGGCGACTCCCACCAGGAACTGCAGCCTTATAAAGCAGACTGCCAGTACCCAAAATGGCCACAGTGAGCAGAATTCTGTAACGGAGTGCTCACCACAAACAAGGCGTGACTGCGAGGCCGAGGTGGGGATTTGATATAACACCAACCCACAGCCACGTCTGGAGTGTAGATTGGTCGAGGTAGCCGGGTCATGGTAGGAGAGGTCTGGATGGTAAGTAATACTTGCCGAGGTCGGTATAGGAAAGTTGCAGATCTTAGAAGGTACTTAGCCGTGGTCTGGATTGAAGAGAGGCGGATCGTCGTGGTACTTTGACGCGGTCAGTACTGGAGAGGAGCGGAACGTCGAGGAGCTAGCCGGGTTCGGGACGGAGAGGTGCGGATGGTCGGACGTAGCAGAGGTCAGGAGAACAGAAGAGCAGAGTCCAGAAAGAAAAGCTAAGGTCAGGAGCAAGGATCTGTAACCACGACAAGACTGTGGAGGCAAGACAACAGTGAACACTTTGCTAGAAGGAAGGTTTATGCTCAGCCGAGGAACCAGTGAAACGGCTGAGCATATAAGGCAAACAGGAACCAATGACGACAAGGCAAGAGGAGCCGCGTCAGGAACGCCTGCTGCGATTGGTGCAGGAGACAGGTGTGGGAGGGCTTACAGGCGGAGGCTGGTGACGCGGTACCTGCGCGCCTCCCGCTCATACGTGACATGCCGATGACGCCCCTTTCGCTTGGTATAAACTTCTGCGCATGATGCGCATGCGCCCATAGTCCGACGGCTGATAGATGGCCCAGGTGACGCGCCGCAGGAGGCGGGGGAAGCAGAGCACACGCTCGCGTGCCGAGGTAAGGAGGGGGCGCGCCGAGGGTAGCGGGACTCACGGATCCTTACAAAAGGACAGGAGAGACAGAAAACCTGCCGTAGTGAAAACCCAGCACGGATCGAGCAGAATCCGTACAGAAGCCTCCCAAACGCATCCCTGAAGATATACTTAATTATTTAAACACCTGATTCTAATTATCCTCTTTAATTTAGCTGATGAAACCAGGATATCGCTCACTTTTGCACATACCCTAAATCTCAATTACTCATTGTTTGTCTAATTCAACGGTGTACAAACTGGGGGGCGCTAGATTTTCTGGGGGGCGCGCAGCAATTATATATATATATATATATATATATATATATATATATATATATATATATATATATATATATATATACTGTAGTATATATATAAAAATTAAATGCCAGGGGACAACGCAAGGCCTCTAAAATACATTTACTTTCCCTTCCAGCGACACGTCGTCCTGTTAACCCGGCGTCAAATGATGCCGCGGGATCACGTGATGTCATGTGACGCTACCATTGCAATGTGATGTCACATGACCCCGTGCGTTATTTGACGCCGGGGTCGAGCAGGGGGGAGGGTGTGAGGCGCAAAGGAGAGCAGGCAGGGATGCGCACGGGGAAACGTTTGTGAACCCCTGGTCTAATTCATACATCATTTTGTTTCAAAAGACATGGAGGATATTTAAGAAAACACTGGTTTTGATTCAAGAAGATTATCATTGAAAAACTATGGAATTTCCGAAATTATCATTGCAGCTCACAAACTTTTTCTCGCCACTGTATATACGACCAAACGGAAAAGAAGCACTGTGTATCAGGTCAATAGGACTGTCATATTCTCGATGCAGAGGTAAAACCTCAGTGTCCTTTTGGTCAAATACACCCGAAATTCAGAATACTTAGCAGGAAGCAAGGTGGCTACCACTTTCTCTTGAACTGGACAAGAAACATTAATTACTGGCCAGCGGGTGTCAAAATAGATCTGCAAGGAAAGCAATTATGCACACAAAAGTTAGACAAGAAATTGAAGGATCTCGTATTCCAGTCAATAAAAGGATTATGCAAAATAAATCACGGCAAACCGAGACTAACAGGAAAATTAGTGCTCGAGATTACATCCAAAGAACTGTACACCTGGCAAGAGTGGAATTGTTTGCATAGAAATGGGTCCAGACTTTAATGGGGATCCATTTATCCACTCCACCACCTCAACTCAGTTCTTCTTTAATAACGGAATTTGGTGTTGTTCCTGTACATAAAGTTCATCAATAAAATGTCTTGATGTTCCTCAATTGATTAAAGCAGCATCATCAGGACAAGGAGATTGATCAGGTTGAGGAAGCATCATAGGCAAAGACAAAAGTGAATATCTGGCAATCTTATCTTGGGAGGTTTGACAAGGAATAGCTACATCCGGAGAAGAGCTTCTCCATTCCCCATTGAGCAAGATTATTCCCCGACCTCAAAGTTTGTTTAGGACGGGCTGTACAGTCTTGTAGAACATGTCCGTGCTTACTACAATACTGAAAACCAATTCTGACTTGTGTCGTCACCTTTCAAGTGAAACCTGGTAGATTCAATCTGCATAGGTTCAGACAGAGAGTGGCTATGTGAGGAAATCTTGCATTACATTTTCAGAGCATATTGCTGAGTGTAGAATTGCAGGGTGACGTATTTCAGTCCTGCTTTCCCCCAGTGTGAGATCGATCTGATGCACTAGGTCTGTCATTGTCGAACAAGTCTCTGGACGGGCGACACGAGCCAGTTCATCCTTGCATTCAAAAAACGTAGCTCGTGCACTATCCACCATCAAAGTCTAGAATTTGAGTATGTACGTTGCTAGATCACTTAAGCCTTGTTGAAGCTCCTGAAGAGCATATTCTGCTGTCTGGCTAGAAGCACTGTGGTCAAAACACTTTCTTAAATTCGGCCTTAAAGTCAGGATAATTCCCCAGAAGGGGGCTGTTCAGAGCGAGCATTGGGGTAGTCCACATAAGGGCATTCCGCATCAGGTTACTGAGGATGAATCCAATGTTAGCTTGATCATCTCAAAACAAGGTCTGACAAAAACGAAAATGTATTTCACATTGGTTAATGATTTGTCCGGTTTCCATTCAAACCGGTAAGGCATGGGTAAAATCAGGTCTCGAACAGCGAGGTGTGTAATCATCACTTGAGCCATCTGTCTCTTTAAGGCAGGGGTGCGCAAACTGGGGGGTGCAAGATTTTCTGCGTGGGGCGCGGGGGTTACAGAGGCTCTGCGTGCTTCCCGAAGGCATTTAAATTAATGCCGGAGAAGCAGCGAAGGCCTCTGTAACTTCTCCTTACCTTGGTTCAGACGGTGTAACGCGTAGCTCACCACAATCGAAGCGCGACCGCGGTGCTGAGATAGGGAATTGGTTAACGCCGACCCACAGCCACGTGGGCGCGCCTAGGATGTAGAGTAGTCATTCAAGCCAGGTCAGGATTACAGATAGGAGAATAATCAAAGTACTTGTCTGGTTCAGGAGTGGAGAGTTGCGGATCATCAGAGTGCGTAGCCAAGTTCAGGTTGGAGAGTATCGGATTGTCGGGGTACGTAGCCAGGTTCAGGATTGGAGAATATCGGATCGTTGGAGTACTTAGCAAATGTCAGGACTGGAGACAGGATGATGGTCGTTCAAAGCCGGATCAGGAGAGGAGAAGTGCGGAATCCAAGAGACAAGCAGGGTCAGGCAACAAGAGGTAATCAGCAAGGCAAGGTCTGGAGCTAGAATGCAGCAAGGCACGTCATCACATCGTCACACTAGACTATGCTCATCAAAGAATGAGAGCAGACTGAAGGTATATAAAGGCAGAGCCTCCAATAGCCAGTCAGGGCAGAACCAGAAAGTAAGCACCAATAGGCTGCAGGTGCACACAGGTGTGCCCTCTGATGCAGCCTAATCGGGGATGAGGGCTGAACTGCTCGTGCGCCATCCCGCGCGCGTCACGGAGGCCAGGGGGCGGAGCTTGGAGTGCGCGTCAATCCCACACCGATTCGTAGGGCAAGAGGGGGCGGGACCAATAGCGCGCCAACCCGCGTGTGTCATGGAGGTCAGCTGAGGACGTGCGTCATTCCCACACCGGACCTGACCTTCTCCAGAGCAGGGGCGGGGCTTGAACCGCGCATCAGCAGGGAGGCTGGCCGAACGCACCCATCGTACGTCAGAGAGGAGGGACGGGATCCAAATCCGCGGATCGGGGATCAGGACATACAAGGTCCATGCGCGTACTAAGACCACGAAACCGCGCATCCTGAGTGTCCATCACGGAAGGCTTGTTGGGGTGAGGACACGGTCTGCAACCGCCAGGATGGCGAATCCTCACAGACGGCTTCTGGTGACACGTCGCCATGGTAACGTGGGGTCTTGTGACATTGTGTTGCTATGGCAACGTGTCATCATGATGCCAGAACTCAAGAGCCAAGGTAAGGAGGGGGGGGTGCGAGGAGAGGGGGACAGCCAGCAGGGGTGCGAAAGGGAGAAAGATTGCACTCCCCTGCTATAAGGCGAGGACGGTATCCTGGAGTACAGCTTTTTCCGACAGTCAAGAGTCAGAGCCTCTGATGGGGAGTGGGGGGGAGATCTGAGACAACTGTCCTGAGCCCGGCAGCTGCAGGGACACTGGCGGTCAGTGCTGGGGAGAGAGTAGGATGAAGGGGAGAGATGGGGGTGTGAGAGATAGAGGGGGGTCTCACAGGGCTGCCAACACTGCAGGGGGCAGTAAAAATTCTAGTTCTGGGCCCGGCGAAAGCTGTCTGCGGCTTTGGTCAGGAGTCAGGATCAGTGGTGCAACAAAGAGTTTCCAGAGTAGGCAAAAGAGGTAGACAGGAAAGCCAGGGTCAAGGCGGGCAGCAAGCAGGAGAATATTTGGACAGACCGGGTTCATGGCAGAAAGCAAACAGAAGAGTCATCAAATAGACCAGGGTGAGAGCAACATAAGGCAAATGGTAATCAGAGGAAAGCCAGGATCAGGTACCAGGGAGTCCAAGTATAGGTGAATGCAGTCCCTGTACGAGGGTCCTGACACGGAGAAGAGCGCGGGGCCTTTGTAAGCATGGCGTCAGGTGCATTCGCACCAATAGCACTGCCATCAACCCAGTCCTCACCTCTGCCCTGCTTGCATCCATCTGTGGAGGGGTTTCTGGGAGTTGTAGTCGAGCTCCTGATGCAATGCAGGAAAAGATAAAGGCCTGGGACCATAACTGCCTGATTCCGGTCAGTAACCCCCCCCCCCCCTAGAAGTAGGAGGTCACAGGACAACCAACATCTAATTAGTGCAGAGTCTCCTAGGGTTGTATTCATTCCCTTCGACAAAACACCTGCACAGAATTTCCATTCACTGGGAAATCCCTGACCGGGATCAAATTTCAAACACCAGTAAATCGGGAAAAGCCAGGAAATCGTACCACTGGCTGATGAAACCAGGCAGCTAGCTCGCTCAGCTCAATGGAAGGATTGAGTAAGAGACAGCTCCACATGGAGCCTCAAGGAAGGAGGACGATGTGACGGTGGAATCTGTGGAGGCTGAGCATAGGAAAGAGAGTGCAGAGAAGGTAAGACTATCACCCTCTGCCCCCCCATGCCCCATCCTATAACCCACTGTCCCACTCTGTCATCCAGTGTCCCACCCTGCGTCCCTGCTGCCCCCCCCATGTCCTTGTGACGGTTAAGGGGATTCGTGCTTTCCAATGTCTCCCCGTCACCCCTGCTCCCTCTGCCTCTGACCTTCTTCCCTCGCCTCCTCGTCCATCTGTCCCTTCTTCCTCCCACACCCGTTCCTCTGCGACGTGCCCGGATGCGCGTCCAGCTGTCATGCGCGTTCCCCGCGAAGTGCGCACACCTCTCCAGGCACCCGATCCCCTCCGCAGCACTCACAGCTCGCGGCGTCCCTCTATTTCCCCACCTGCCACATTACCTCCTTCGGTCGCTTCTCCTGCTCTCTCGCCTTCCTTAGCGAGCGCCCCCGCGGCGCGACACTCCTCGCGTTCCCTAGCTCACACTGTGGGCGCGCATCCAACCCTTACAGAGGGCGCACGCACACGCTCCAGGTATAGGCCTTCCCTGAGCCCTGGCTCTGCCTCCCATAGCGTACAAGCCATATCCCTGTGTGATTCACCTGTCTCCTCCCTTGCTCCTTCTGACCTATCCCTGCAACCTCTCACTCAACCCTCTGCTCCTCCTTCCTCTCCCATTGGTGCTTCCTCCTTTATAATCCCTGTCTGTCCTCTAGCTCATTGCTCTGCATAGCTTCTTGTGACCCCTGTGTGTGCAGTCTCTATGCTTGGCTCTCCTGTCTCTTTCAGCGCTGGTTCCTGTCCCTGCTTACCTTTGGATCTCCCTGGCTTGAACTATGGTTTGTATTGGATTACCCTGCTTTCTCCTGCCCTTGAACCTTGCATTCGGATACTACTACGCTGCCTTCTCCAATCCTTGATCACTGGTTTACGGACATCACCACGCTGCTCTCTATAACCCCTGAACTCTGGCACACGGACATTACTATCCAAACTCTGGCATCCTGGACATTGCAAGTATATGTTAACCCGTTCTCAACAGGCCGGCAATGCATTACCACACTCCGGGCATGCCCTCACTGCTGTGGGGGCGTGTTATAACCTTACCCACCTCAGTACTGGGGACTGGCCAGGTCTGCGGGCATACAGGCGTTACAGTCCTCCACTGTCACCCATGTCTCCTGTCACTCTCCCCATGTGTCACCACCTTTTCTCAACCCATGTCTCACCCGCCTCATATGTCACCCCCTCTTTCCCACTACCACTTGTACTCTGTTTCAGTGTATACTGCTGCTTGGCTATATACTCTGTTTCAGTGTATACACGTAGTATAATCTGACTATGCTATACACTGAAACGGAATATAACCAGATTGTATTGGAACAATGCCAGTTCAATTCTGTGGTGCCTTGTGTGGTGCTAGTTCATGCTGGTAGCAGGCGGTGGAAAATTAGTTCTACACCACCAAATCAAAATACCTCACAGCCACAGTCCTAGCTACACCCCTGGATATATTCATTATACAGTTAGGTCCGGAAATAATTGGACACTGATACAAGTTTTGTTATTTCGGTTGTATACCAAAATAAATTCAAGTTACAGTTAAATAATGAATATGGGCTTACAATTCAGTCTATCCGCTTTAATTTCAGGGTATTCACATCCAAATTGGAGGAAGGGTTTAGGAATTACATCTCTTTAATATGTAGCCCCCTCTTTTTCAAGGGACCAAAAGTAATTGGACAGTTGACTCAAAAGCTGTCTCATGGACAGGTGTGGGCTATTCCTTCATTATTTCATCATCAATTAAGCAGGTAAAAGGTCTGGAGTTGATTCCAGGTGTGGCATTCGCATTTGGAAGCTGTTGCTGTGAACCCACAACATGCGGTCAAAGGAGCTCTCAATGCAAAAAGAAAATCCATCCATCAGAGAGATAGCAGGAACATTAGGAGTGGCTAAATCAACAATTTGGTACATTCTGAGAAAAAAAGAACGCACTGGTGAGCTCTGCAACACAAAAAGACCTGGACGTCCACGGAAGACAACAGTGGTGGATGATTGTAGGATCCTTTCCATGGTAAAGAAAAACCCCTTCACAACATCCAGCCAAGTGAAGAACACTCTCCAGGAGGTAGGCATATCATTATCCAAGTCTACCATAAAGAGAAGACTTCACGAGAGCAAATACAGAGGGTTCACCACAAGGTGCAAACCATTCATAAGCCTCAAGAATAGAAAGGCCAGATTTGACTTTGCCAAACAATATCTTAAAAAGCCAGCCCAGTTCTAGAACAGCATTCTTTGGACAGATGAAACTAGGATCAACCTGTATCAGAATGATGGGATGGAAAAAGTATGGAGAAGGCTTGGAACGGCTCATGATCCGAAGCATACCACATCATCTGTAAAACACGGTGGAGGCAGTGTGATGGCATGGGCATACATGGCTTACAATGGCACTGGGTTACTAGTGTTTACTGATGATGTGACAGAAGACAGAAGCAGCCAGATGAATTCTGAAGTGTATAGGGATATATTGTCTGCTCAGATTCAGCCAAATTCAGCGAAGTTGATTGGACGGCGCTTCACTTTACAGATGGACAATGACCTAAAACATACTGCGAAAGCAACCCAGGAGTTTTTAATGCAAAGAAGTGGAATATTCTGCAATGTGCGAGTCAATCACCTGATCTCAACCCGATCGAGCATGCATTTCAATTGCTGAAGACAAAACTTAAGGCAGAATGACCCACGAACAAACAACAACTGAAGACAGCTGCAGTAAAGGCCTGGCAAAGCATCACAAAGGAGGAAACTCAGCGTTTGGTGATGTCCATGCGTTCCAGACTTCAAGCAGTCATTGCCTGCAAAGGATTCTCGACAAAGTATTAAAAATGAACATTTTATTTATGATTGTGTTAATTTGTCCAATTACATTTGAGCCCCTGAAATAAGCGGACTGTGTATGAAAATGGTTGCAATTCCTAAACGTTTAATACGATATTTTTGTTCAACCCCTTGAATTAAAGCTGAAAGTCCGCACTTTTATTGCATCTTGATTATTTCATTTCAAATCCATTACGGTGGTGTACAGAGCCAAAATTATGAAAATTGTGTCAGTGTCCAATTATTTCCGGACCTAACTGTATATCACCATGATGAGATGGGGCTAGTACTTACATGTCACTCACTTTCAGTTAGCCAGCCCACAGGGGAGACAGTGACGCTCTCCTGCATCAACTGCCCACCCTTCTCTCCTTCACCCACTGTCCATATCTCTCTACCTCTGCATCCACTCTTTCACCAGCATCCACTGCCAATCTCTCTCTCTCCCTCTGCATCCTCTGTCCATCTCTCTCTCATGCAACCACTGCCAATCTCTCTCCTGCATCCCCTGTCCATCTCTCTCTCCTGCATTCACTGCCCATCGCTCTCATGCACGCACTGCCCCACTCTCTCTATCCTGCACCCACTGCCCATTTCTCTCCTGCATCCACTGCCCATCTCTCTCTCACCTCCTGCACCCACTGCCCATCTCTATCCTGCACCCACTGCCCATCTCTCTCCCTCTCTCATGCATCCACTGCCCATCTCTCTCCCTCTCTCATGCATCCACTGCCCATCTCTCTCTATCCTGCACCCACTGCCCATCTCTCTCCCTCTCTCATGCATCCACTGCCCATTTCTCCCTATCCTGCACCCACTGCCCATCTCTCTCATGCATCTACTGCCCATCTCTCTCTCTCTCTCTCTCTCATGCATCCACTGCCCATCTCTCTATCCTGCATCCACTGCCCATCTCTCTATCCTGCACCCACTGCCCATCTCTCTATCCTGCACCCACTGCCCATCTCTCTCCCTCTCTCATACACCCACTGCCCATCTCTCTATCCTGCATCCACTGCCCATCTCTCTATCCTGCATCCACTGCCCATCTCTCTATCCTGCACCCACTGCCCATCTCTCTATCCTGCACCCACTGCCCATCTCTCTCTCTCTCTCATGCATCCACTGCCCATCTCTCTATCCTGCATCCACTGCCCATCTCTCTATCCTGCATCCACTGCCCATCTCTCAATCCTGCACCCACTGCCCATCTCTCTCCCTCTCTCATACACCCACTGCCCATCTCTCTCCCTCTCTCATACACCCACTGCCCATCTCTCTATCCTGCATCCACTGCCCATCTCTCTATCCTGCACCCACTGCCCATCTCTCTCCCTCTCTCATGCACCCACTGCCCATCTCTCTCTCTATCTCTCTCTCTCTCACCCACTGCCCATCTTGCAGTCCCGACCCTGCTACGTACGACGACGAACTGCGCATTCCGGATCCGACTACGTGGTCTCAGGTCGGTGATTATAAAACCCCACCTCAGCCCCGCGGTCCGGTCCTGGTTTGTGGCGAGCACAACCGTGACACTCTCTCTATCCTGCATGCACTGCCCATCTCTCTCCTGCACCCACTGCCCATCTCTCTCATGCATCCACTTCCCATCCCTCTCTGATGCACCCACTGCCCATCTCTCTCCCTCCCTCATGCATCCACTGCCCATCTCTCTCTATCCTGCACCCACTGCCCATCTCTCTCCCTCTCTGATGCACCCACTGCCCATCTCTCTATCCTGCATCCACTGCCCATCTCTCTATCCTGCATCCACTGCCCATCTCTCAATCCTGCACCCACTGCCCATCTCTCTCCCTCTCTCATACACCCACTGCCCATCTCTCTCCCTCTCTCATACACCCACTGCCCATCTCTCTATCCTGCATCCACTGCCCATCTCTCTATCCTGCACCCACTGCCCATCTCTCTATCCTGCACCCACTGCCCATCTCTCTCCCTCTCTCATGCACCCACTGCCCATCTCTCTCTCTATCTCTCTCTCTCTCACCCACTGCCCATCTTGCAGTCCCGACCCTGCTACGTACGACGACGAACTGCGCATTCCGGATCCGACTACGTGGTCTCAGGTCGGTGATTATACAACCCCACCTCAGCCCCGCGGTCCGGTCCTGGTTTGTGGCGAGCACAACCGTGACACTCTCTCTATCCTGCATGCACTGCCCATCTCTCTCCTGCACCCACTGCCCATCTCTCTCATGCATCCACTGCCCATCCCTCTCTGATGCACCCACTGCCCATCTCTCTCCCTCCCTCATGCATCCACTGCCCATCTCTCTCTATCCTGCACCCACTGCCCATCTCTCTCCCTCTCTCATGCATCCGCTGCCCATTTCTCCCTATCCTGCATCTACTGCCCATCTCTCTCCTGCACCCACTGCCCATCTCTCTCTCATACATCCACTGCCCATCCCTCTCTGATGCACCCACTGCCCATCTCGCTTTCCCTCATGCACCCACTGCTCCCTTCTCTTTCTCCTGCACCCACTGCCCATCTCTCTTCCTCCCTCATGCACCCACTGCCCATCTCTCTCCTGCACACACTGCCCATCTCTCTCCTGCACCCACTGCCCATCTCTCTCCTGCACCCACTGCCCATCTCTCTTCCTCCCTCATGCACCCACTGCCCATCTCTCTCCTGCACCCACTGCCCATCTCTCTCATGCAGCCACTGCCCATCCCTCTCTGATGCACCCACTGCCCATCTCTCTTCCTCCCTCATGCATCCACTGCCCATCTCTCTCTTGCAGCCACTGCCCATCTCGCTATCCCTCATGCACCCACTGCTCCCTTCTCTTTCTCCTGCACCCACTGCCCATCTCTGTCCTGCATCCACTGTCTATATCTTGTGTTAATAATACTTCAGCATAAGTCCAAACTAGGAAAAATGCTGTCATAAGGCATTTATATTCTGAAGTAATTATTCACTGCAACAAGTTTGAAGCTCCTACTACTTTCAGAGGAAGTTCACATCACATAAGTAATGTAGGTGAATACCATGTTAGGATATAACATTTTAAAGGTTAAAATGGCTGACTGGGTGGGTCTTTTTGGATAAAAAGTCCTTCAGTGAGTAAGTGAAGCTAGGAAGGAAAAGGAAGGAGGAAGGCCGGAGATTGAAAATACCGTGAAGAGGAGAAAGACATGTTAATACCTGAAGAGAATATCAACAGAAATTAAGCTACTATGTATAACGATTCTTACGAATATCATAATCTATTTTGAAACATCACCGCCATTCTTACTATTTTTGTATGTAAGTAATTATTTTCAAAATAAACGTTTTGTTTTTGTGTGCAAATGACAAGAATGCTGAATTCTGTTGTGCTGGAATAAATCTATAGAAAAGGCATAATAAAGGACATTTAACAATCTCTCTCTTTCCCTCATGCATCCACTGCCCCTCTATCCCTGTCCCTCTCTCTCCTGAAACCACTGCCCATGTCTTATCTCTCTCCCTTATGCTCCCACTGTCCATTTCCCTCTCTATCCTTCACCCACTGCCCATCTCTCTCTCCCTCATGATATCCATTCTATATCTCCTGCACCCACTGCTCTTATGTATCACTCTCTCCCTCATGTATCCATTACCTCTTTCTCTTTCTCCTGCATCCATTGCCCCTCTCTCTACTCCATCCACAGCCCATCTCTCTCCTGCATCCACTACCCCTTACTCTGTCCTGCATCCACTGCCCATCTCTCTCTCTCGCCTGCATCCACTGTCTATATATCTCCCTCATGCACCCACTGCCCATTTTTCTCCTTCCTGCATCCTCTGCAATCTCTCTCCTGTACCCAGTGCCCATCTCTCTCTCCCTCCTGCCGCAACAGCCCATCTATCTCTCGCCCTCATGCACCCACCGTCTATCTCTCTCCTTCATACATCCACTGCCCATCTCTCTCCTGCACCCACTTCCCATCGCTCTCTCGTTCAAGCATCCCCTGGCCCTCTCCCTCTCCCCTGCATCCATTGCCAATCTCTCTCCCTCCTGGACCCACTGCCTCTCTCTCTCTCTCCAGCATCCACTGCCCATCTTTCTCTCTCCTGCATTCACTGCCCATCTCTATCCCTCCTGCACCCACTTCCCCTCTCTCCCTCATACATACACTGCCCCTCTCTCCCTCGTACATCAAGTACCCCCTCTCTCTCTTTTTGCTTCCAGCGGAAAATATCAATTGTTAGTCCAAATAAAAAAGGTATCGCTGAATACTAAGCTAGTAATTTATTCTGAACTATTGCAACTGGTCTAACACTACTATTTCTATTTGATTCTTATACTGCAAGATCAATCATTCTTTACCATTACATATTTACCATATTAAATAAACCTGAACTAAAGCGTGTTTAAAACCACAAGCCCTTTTAGATACAACAATATTATTTATTTTGTTACTTTGACTACTATGTTGTCCACATACTTGTATTCTAAAACAGAGAAGAGATAGGAAGAATTGCCTTTATCCTTTTCTCACAGAATGTTAGTATCTTGATCACTGAGCATGTCCTCCTCTTTTAAATTAAAACAAATAAACTTGTTTTAGTTTTAATCTCTAGCTTCCGAGGTTACCACGGTAACTTTTAAACTGCACGTGAGCTCTGGGGAGAACTTCATTTTAGCCTCCCCAACCCCTCATATTTCACTAATATATCCTGAGCTGAGCATCAGATTTTAAAAATAAAAACAGCACTGGAAAGAGTAAGGCCTCGTCCAGGGTGGCGCTGAGCAGGTGGGCGCGCTCACGCTGGCTATGATGAAACACAATGCGGCATTGTGTGTGGCCAGCGTGAGCAAACGCCTGCGCCCGTTCGGCGCTCAGAGCAAGCAAATTTGAATTTGCCGCTCGCAAACGCGTCACATGAGCGGTTCGCCCAATGAGGGCGAACCAGCTCTGTGACGTCGTGGCCGGGCCCCCAGGCAAGTGCGTGCCTAGCCGGCCACGAATCGCCGGCCAAGCGGGGCGCAGCGCACGAGCGCCAGCACGCCCATTCCCTGCCTGCTGAGGCCCAAGAGTTGATCGGTTAAAACGAAAAGGTTAAATGCTTGAAGTGTCACTAAATAAACAAGGTTCCTTTGAACTGTACAAAAAACGCCTTAGGAAAAAATAAAAAAAAAGCTGTGTGTGCTGTGCACGCGCATAGTAAGTGAAACTTCTTTGACTTTTGTCACAGAAATTGTATTTGTGTTGGTGATGTTTTAATTAAAAATCAAAATACAATTTCATTGACAAAACGCAAATAAATTTGACTTATAATGCGGGTGCTCGGCACACATCCCCTGTATTAGCTATTTGCACTAAGTGTGAATTCCTTGTGTGAATGTGTGTCAATCAGTGTGTGTGTGTGTCAGTCAGTGTGTGTGTGTCAGACAGTGTATGTGTGTCAGTCAGTGTGTATGTGTGTCAGTCAGTGTGTATGTGTGTCAGTTAGTGTGTATGTGTGTCAGTGTGTGTATGTGTGGCAGTCAGTGTGTGTTTGTGTGTCAGTCAGTGTGTGTGTGTGTATGTGTGTCAGTCAGTGTGTGTGTGTGTATGTGTGTCAGTCAGTGTGTGTTTGTGTATGTGTGTCAGTCTGTTGCTAGGATACGGCAGGTGCTGGGTAGACAATTACCCTCTATTGGCTATAGAGGGCAGGGTATTTGCCTACAGTGCACAGATTTCAGGGCAGCTCCCTCTTTGCACATGAACACTGACAGGAGAGGGTTTCCTGGGTGGGGACAGTGACAGGAGAGGGTCCCCTGGGTGGGGACAGTGACAGGGGAGGGACCCCCGGGTGGGGACAGTGACAGGTGAGGGACCCCTGGGTGGGGACAGTGACAGGAGAGGGTCCCCTGGACCCTGTGCCTCATACATCTGTCCTTAAGCCCAGGTCACAGTCCTGAGCCAGCCCTGGCTTTCTATCCCCCCATTACTCCCTGCCTGAGGTCCCGTCCCAGGGGTGGTTGCACTCATTGTCTCACAAGTGAACCTGCCTCCATACAGGAGACTGGGGACCCGGAAGTGTGTGTTCAGCAAGAACCACAAGTACCACAATGCACTGGGGGGGCTGGAACCCGGAAGTGGGGGTCTCAGCCTGACATGCACCCATTCGCTGCACCCCGATATGTGACCCTTTCCCCTGCCCCCCGCTCGGACATTATTGGGGGTCTCCCTCACCTAACGGGGGCGCGCATGGCTCCTCGCAGCTGCTGCTGCCGCCGCCGCCCTCCGGGCCTTCCTCTCGGCAGGCCTCGTTGCTGCCGCTCTCCAGACCTTCCCCCCGGCAGGCCTCGCTGCTTCCGGCCTCCCCGGTACCGGAGGGGGCACAGGACAGGGATACTGTAGCCCGCGCCAGAGACATCAAGCGGTTTCCTCCTATGTGTGTCAGTCAGTGTGTGTGTATGTATGTGTGTCAGTCAGTGTGTGTGTATGTGTGTCAGTCAGTGTGTGTCTATGTGTGTCAGTGTGTGTCTCTCTCCCCCCACCCCCCCGAGGTACACGACCGCGGAGCAGCCCCCATTCTCTACCCCCGGTAGAGCTGCGTTTCCTGCTGCAGGAGGCTCCCGGCGGAGGTACGGGGCCACAAGGGGGTTACAGGAGGGCACGAAAATGCGCGTGGGGCGCTCTTCCTCACCCCCCTCTGATGGTGCTGTGGGGGACGCATTCCCTTGCACAGCCAACACCAACAGCCTCTTCTGCCGCCATCACTGCTGCGCATGCGCGGCATGGGAGCGGGAGGGGCAATGGCGGACGTTCACTCGCCCCCGATAGCAGCACAGTTGCGCAGCATGCAGACCCCGCAGCCATTGGTGTTGGCTTCCTCCGGCAGCCGGGTCAGCGGCCTCCAGCCCCCCGGGGAGCTGCTGTAACAATGCATCTGGGGGGAATGGCGGCACGCATGTGCTGGAGCGACCGGGGCTGAGGGGAGCGCATGCGCGGCATAGCAGCAGGCAGCGAGCGGGGAACGGCGGCCGTTAGGAGCGGCGTCGGCGGCTATCGCCGCTGCATCTGATTTTGTGAGCGGTTGGGATGTCAGTGTTGGGGTCGGGCTGAGCCAGAACACAGCCTGGCCTCAACTGCCAGCACTGACGTCACATCCGTTTCATTTCTGTTTCCACAATCCATTTTTGGCCCAGTTTGAATGAGGTGCCACTAAAGAAGTTTCACTTCAAAAATATATATTTATATTAAGACTAAGGTGCTGTATGTTATGTATCATAAATGTTTCAGTGCCTTCATTTTTTGTACTGAGGTCATAGTTGTCATGAGGTATAAGGCTTGTTACATAGTAGGTGCTGGTGCGCGCGCGGTCGTGCGCCCGACCTTGCGCGTGCACGTGGCGTGCGCATTTAGTTGTTAGGGTGCAAGCAGTGTCGCACGCGGTTAGGGGGCGTGACTGACGTCACAGCGTTAGGCTGCGCTGTGATTGGTTCGCGGCGTGGCAGCAGCGCGAAAATACAATTTGATTGTATTTTCCCTGGTTTGCCATGCAACAGCTCACGTCCGTGCGCGCATCCCTAGTATAGAAACATCTGGCTAACACAGCCAATTATAATTGACGGGCGCACTATGTTACACGACTTATGGAATAAGTTCCCAAGAAATTAACGTTGGAAAGAGACCACATTGGGAAACCCTACCATTTTTATTTATCGATCTGTAAAAGCAAACTCTGATCTGAATCAGTTCAGTTGTATGCAGTGTGCCAACCTGCTGCTTTCTCCTCCCCGCAACTTAACAGGCAGATGCATAGAAGAGATAAAAAAACAATTCCCACTGCAATTCTTTTTCAAAATAATAATAATAATAATACAGTTGCAATTGTCCCGTCCAACATCTTCCAACTAAAATATGTAATGTTTCCCCTGTACAGCAAAGAGATAGAAATCTCAGCAGACCATCTTCCTTGTGACATGGAGAGGAGCTGCTGGAAGAGATTGGAGGCGTGAGAGAGGAGAGGGAGGGATATCAGGGCGACGCTGGTTTCAAGGGGCGGAGAAGGAAACGAAGAGAGAGAAAAAAAAGAGGGAGGGAGGAAAGAAAGAAATAAAGATTCACTGTGGGGGGAAAAAAATGTGTGTGTGTGTTTTATCTTCTGCGCGCCCAGAGGAAGACAAGCAAGGCGCCCTGATAACTCCCTGCAGACAGGTCCCTGTGTGAGGGCAGGAGAGGGGGGGGTTTATTAGAGTAATAATACATGGGCAACTGGGCAGGTCTATATATATTAAAAAAAAAAATTAGGACAACAACAAAAACTTGTGGCTGAAGGAGGAAGATTAAGCGGAAGAGACTGAGTGACTCCAGCCGGGAGTTACCAGAGGGGTGGGGAGCTGGAGGAGGGTTACCAGAATAGGAGGGTGGGGAGCTGGAGGAGAGTCACCAGAGTGTGGGGAGCTGGAGGAGGGTTACCAGAATAGGAGGGTGGGGAGCTGGAGGAGAGTCACCAGAGGAGTGTGGGGAGCTGGAGGAGGGTTACCAGAATAGGAGGGTGGGGAGCTGGAGGAGAGTCACCAGAGGAGTGTGGGGAGCTGGAGGAGGGTTAACAGAATAGGAGGGTAGGGAGCTGGAGGAGAGTCACCGGAGAAGGAGGGTGGGGAGCTGGAGGAGAGACACCGGAGAAAGAGGGTGGGGAGCTGGAGAAGTTTAGTCACCTCTCTCCCTTTGCCTTATAGCGCTTGTCTTTTTAAAGTTAGTTTTTTTTATTAGTACTTGGTGTCTGGAGTAGAAAGTTTTTTTTTTTTTTTTTTTTAAATTTATTTTTTGGCACACAAACTCCCCCTCCCTTACGCCTGAGCCCGGGAGCAGGAGGTGTGATCCTGGAGCCCGAGCCTGGCAGCCTGTTCCCGGGGATCAGGAGGGCGCACTCCGCAGGGCTGAGCAGGAGGAAGATGAGCGCCGGAGGAGGCGCTGGAGGAGGCGCTGGGGGAGAGGTGGTGTGCTCGGGCTGGCTCCGCAAATCCCCGCCGGAGAAAAAGTTAAAACGTTTCGTAAGTATCCCCGCACTGTGCGAGTCTGCAGAGGGAAGGGCCGCAGCACGGGGATAACCCAGAACTTGCCACCCTGTGGCAGGGGAGCCGGGTGACCTAACTCCACAGGTGCCCCGGCTGCTGTTGATTTATAAACAGGACGCGGTGCACTGTGCAGATGTTTCTGATGCTGTTGCTTATGAGTCTCCTGGCTGCCATAGCAAATCTGGTGCCGTTTTACGGCTTCCCCACTTGAGGATATAGTGCTTCCTTATTCGCAAAACTGTACTTTGGAGGGGGTTAGTGTCTGTTTCCGGACATTATGATGTGACTTATTAATCATTGATTAGTAATTATTAATAATGTTATATATAATGACATTAATACAAATGCCAATGCTTTTTTTTTGTCTTCAGCTTTTTGTTTCCACCAGCAAATAAACCCCACATAATTTCAACTAATTTGTTACATTTAAATGCAACAGGAACTCATTGATCCCACCAGGAAAATACCTGGTGGGAGATTGAGGTATAGACCCAGCAGTGGGATGTTATCACTGGGGCAATGGACATTTAGTCTGTTCTGGGTGTAACAGGAGGGTCGGGATACTTGCCTCCCCCACCCTTGCCGTAAAGTAAACAGTGGGCTGCATTCCTGTCTGGAGGAGACAGTCATCCCCTATTGGGACAAATGCCACCCAGTAGTGAGGGGGGAGGAGGTGATGGTATCTGTGCCAGCTGCTGTTGGTGGGATGAGGGGGGCAGGGCTGTGTGATGGGGCTCTTGTTATGAGCTCAGATTTCTGTTTAATGCATTTAAACAGAACTAGTCATGTTAGTCCGGATGCAATAGTGCAGAATAAAGGAGCACTTCAGTATTCGCCAATACCTTTAATTATTATTATTTATTTTATGTGGAGTAACCACTGATTATTTTAGGACAAGCTTGGGAGAGTCCTCTCTCCCTCTCCCTCAGGCCAGGCAGTCTGCTGTGTGAGTAGTGTGTGTGGGAATGTGGCTGGCAGAGCTGCTGTCAGGATACACTTCACAGTGACTGTTTGCTGAGAGGGCAGATTCCTGCACATGGGGTAAAGGCTGAAAGTTGAGCACTGGCAGCTTATCACGTGCTGATATATTTTAAAACGTCTTTCCACTACAGCTCAGAGGAACAGTTGTTTCCCTGGCCTGCCTGCTCTGTGTTAACTCCACCTGTGCCAGAGGGACCTGCAATGGAACTTTTATATATAGTTACATAGTAGATGAGGTTGAAAAAAAAAGACATACGTCCATCAAGTTCAACCTATGTTAAATTTAGATGACAGATACTTTTATCCTATATTTTTGTATTTACAGTATTTTGATCCAGAGGAAGGCAAACAAAAACCCAGTGAAAAATCTTATCTCATAAGGGGGAAAAATACATTCCTTCCTGACTCCAAATAATTGGCAATCAGATTTCTCCCTGGATCAACATCCTTCCCATGTTTACTTATTTTTATGTTTAATTATTTGTATAGTATTCCATGTGGTTTAAAAAAAATATATATATATATATATATATATATTTCTAGTATTGACGTGTGTGTGTGTGTGTGTGTGTTTGTTTATCAAGCCACACAACTTTTTCCGGGTGTTTAGTTGTGTTTAAACACGAACGCCTACATGATTTGTTCTGTGTCCTGCAGTTCCTGTAAAACACAGAACAGATAAATGTGGAGGTCAGCATATAGAGCAAAGTGATATCAAGTTATGATTGGCCCATGTTGCAATATTCTTGTAGTACAAATAAGCAGAGCACCGATTTTGCTTAATTTGAAAGCGATGAACAATTGGTTTATGCAGATATCCGCATGTAATGTAGCAAAATTTGTTTTGTTTTTTGTTTGTTTGTTTTTTTTTTTAAATTGAGGTTTTAATGAAAAAATCCTGGATTTTTTTTCTTCAAATAAAAATGGAAAATGTGGAACAGTAAACATGTAGGATCAATATGATTCATCACATAAAACTCTTCTAAAGGAGTGGAAGCTTTTGGAATAAGAAATGCATTAGAGGAAATGGGCAAAAGAAATACAATTCTATCTTTACTATGGGTCAAAGTCCAGATGGCAGGTCTCGTTCAGCCTGTATTTTGAAGTTAGAGGTGCTTGGATTTGTTGCTTGTAAAACGCAGCCACCAAAGTTAGTCTGTAAGCAGTGGCAGAATTGCCATGTGTGCATCATGTTTTGGCTGCACAACCTATCACCTTTTAGGGGCCCGTCCTCCACGTGCCAGAATGCAGTTCTGCCATTTCTACATGCTCTCTTCCCACCCCCCCCGCCCCCCTTACTCCCCTCTGCACACCATCTCCCTGGCGGTCTAGGACATACCATGACCAAATGACCGCTGGCACTTGGCCACTGCTCACCTCGCTGCCGGCCGCTAAGTCCCAAACCGTAAACCTTACCCTATAACCCTCTAATACGAACGCTACCATAAAATCCCTAGAGTTAACCCAATAAGCGTTATAAAACTTGCCTTATTGTAGAAGTGGCCGGCGGTGGATCGCCAGCGGTCTTTTGGTCGCAGCGAAGTAGCTGCGACCAAATGTCCCATTCCTCTCCCTCGGCCCTACCTTTTTGGTGCCTTACCCAAGTGGTCCTAATACATAAGTTTGGCCCCGTCGGAAGTCGGGCTCAACTTTGAAATCACTGCATGTGTAGGCTCCTTATTTTGCTGCTTAAGGACATGGTCCATAGGGGGGGCTTTATTTAATTAATTTTTTACTTGCATCAGGGCCCATCGGTGACTAGTTCCGCCCCTGTCTGCAAGGCTTTTTTTGTACTGTTTTAGCTGTAAGGAAGGAGATGGGTGTTGGGTGTAGAATCGAACCGTTTCTGGTCTATCCATTAGCAGTGAATATGACCAAGTAAAATACGATGACGGTCTGGTGGATCTTGAAAGGAGTAGTGTGTCTGTACAATAATACTTAACAATCTATGTAGACACCTGCATAGAGCTGAATTGGAATAACACTTTTTAAAGGTATCTTGGCCTAATACTCAAAAGGGCACATACAAAAACTGCTACACATGGGTTTTTGGGGAAAAAAATAAATAAACCATGCAAAATAAATTTGAGGTTTTTTAAATAATAAAATGACAATGTGCAAAGTCCGGTTAAGGTGCAGATCTTTGTGAAGACATTGTAGACGTGTGTGTGTGTGTGTGTGTGTGTGTGTGTGTGTGTGTGTGTGTGTATATATATATATGTATGTACGTGTGGTACTAGGTAACGAGTAGATTTTTTTGCTCGCGAGTAGATTTTTTGGTGATTTGTCGACATATATATATATATATATATATATATATATATATATATATATATATATATATATATATATATATATATATATATATATATATATATATGTGTGTCGACAAATCACCAAAAAATCTACTCGCGAGCAAAAAAATCTACTCGTTACCTAGTACCACACGTACATACATATACCTAGTACCACACGTGTGCTGCTTGGGCCAATAGGAGCTCGCCACAATGTTAAATCCACTTGCCCGGGGCGTGCAAATGTATAGGTTTGTCGAACTATATATGCATCTCATCCCAGCGTCTGTCTAAAAGCTGTGTTTAAAACAGCATGCATTGGCTTGAGGATTGGCTTGTGTAATACGAGCTTGAGACAAAAGGTGGCACTGAGTGCTCATTTGCATGTCATTTCCCAGAATCCCTTGCTGCAGTGGAAGCGCTGTATGCTGGGTGACAATGGGGAAAGACAGGGTTGCAGACCTGTCTAAGACATGCAAATGAACATACAGTAATATTTACAGTTTATATATATATATATATATATATATATATATATATATATATCAATACACTAATGCGTTTGAATGGAAATGTTTTGTTCACTTTGAAGTCCAATCAGAATAAAGATTATTTTATTTGTAATAAAAACTGATGTGCCTATAAGAATTTGTTAAACTGTACTGATTTTCTTATGGTGTGCATCATGCTTGTGGTCAGTACTATGTTGCAGTTTGGTACTTTATTTACTAAAGGCATTAACTGCTCAATTCGGCATTCAGCACGTATGCTCCTCGCTTGAGTAGCGTTTGTGGGCCAAAATGCTGTGCGAGTTGGTATATCTAGTCATGCCTTTGAAATGCATGTTTTGAATAAGGCCAATAGTTCCCAATACTTTAAGACTGGGCCTCCCAAAAGCATCTGTTTTTGCCTTTCAACCCCCCTTCTGTATGTGATGTGCAAAGAAAGGTCGCTAAAAGGCAGGATTCCACACTGAGTTATTTCTATTCCGTTTTGAATGCAGGAAAACTGACATGCTTTCATTATTTCACCCCTCCCCCTTTCTGTCACACTCTTCCCTTCTTTTCCATGCCATTCTGCGCCCCTTTCGCGAAATTCTCAGAGAGATCACTGCATGATTTAGTCATAGGGAAGTCTCGCTATGGAATCAAAACTGGTAGAGCAGCAGGATTAAGTAATTCAAGATCAAACTGGATTAACACGAGAAAAGGGGTTGTGAATAAAAGGTTTCACAGAAAACTTTCTTGTTTTCTTTTTCTAAAGATACTAAGTTCTCGTTCCAGATGCAAAATGGGGTAATGCTTGTTTGTCCTCTTTACCTGTATGTATGCACAAGGCCTGCTTCTCAATTATATTTTGTAACACCTTGAGGAAACCTGGGTGATTCTTAAATTGCTTATTTACAAAATCTGTACACAAATTCATGCTTATAACATGAAAAAAAAAACTATAGAATTATAGAACAAGCGGGTTCTGTAGGAGAGTGGAGAGAGATTAGGTCTGGTGTGGCGTGTGATTTTTCTGGGTTGCAGGGCCTCGGTTCCCTTACCTTGGCTTCGGGAAACGCGTGAAAGGAGGCAGCAAGGTCACGTGACCCCACTGTGTCATTTGACTTTGGAGACAGGGTAATGCTGCGCGTATAGTCCCGGGGATGGGTGATGTCACCCGTCGCCGCTTGCGAAAGTTATATTTTGCTTTGCGGCGGCGCGGGAGTACTGGCATTTGATTGGTTCAGGGGCTGTCACATGAGGCGACAGCCCTTAAAATCAAATATTGCCAGCTACCAAAATTTGCGACGCGACGTCGCTTTGTCACGCTTACTATAAGCGCACGCGGCGGCAATGCATTTGTTTTTGGGCGGCGGCGCCGTTGCCCGTTGCGGGCACTAAACGCACGGCCTAAGAAGGGGGGTGGAGAGCAGGCAGGGGTGAAAAGTTTGTGCACCCCTGTTCTATCGTGGTCATGTGATGTCACGTTGCCATGGCAACGTGCTGTCACATGACCCGACGGCGTCATTTGACGCTGGTTACCATGGCGACACGTCGCTGAAGATAAGGTATGAGACGCTGCAAAGGCCTCGTGTGCCCCCTCCCCCCCCCCCCCGGCATTTAGTTTAAATGCCTTGGGGTGAGTGCGGGACCTGGAAATTCTCCTGCCCCCGCCCTCCCCGTTCTAGAGAATGGGACTCACATTTAATTCCAGTCTGGTTTCTTCTCCAGGTAGAAGTGGTCTTAGCTGGCTGGGATGGTGTTGCAATCATTTAATGTTATATTGCAGCAGTTACTTTTCAGGTTATCCTAAATATTTGGTGCAATATTTTTTTTAAATGGTCTGTATAAATATATATTAAATTAGTCACTGTATCATGCTAACGGCCCGTCATCAGTAGCCCTCTTACCAAACAATGAATACCGAATTGATTTCTTTCAAACTGTTCTTGACACGTGGTTATATGTGAACAATTCCTGCTTCGCACAGCATCATTTTTCCAAAATGTGAATGGGGGATGGTGCATAACCTGCACGAAACGCGTAGAAGTTGCAACCCTCTATTTTATGGCTTCCCATTAAAGAGATTATTTTTTTGCCAGACCTGCTTCTCTCTCTCTTTGCTGTGCGCTGCACACATACTGCATTGGATTCATTTTCCCAAAAGCCTGGGCTGTACCATGCAATCTTTGTAGACGTGACAATAGGAAACATTAATAATTAGAATCAGCTGGTACTTTTCAGTGGAAGCCCTAGAATGCATGTTGTAACCTGTATCCATCGTAATGCGTGAAAAGAAGCAAAGGGAGCAGAAAGCAAGTAGCACTGTCATAGAAAGCATGAGATATGTAGAGATATTGAGGTGTGGTTATTTCTCCGACTCAAGGAAGCTGTAAAACCGACAATATTTTTGCTGAAAAAAAAGCACCAGTTGAATCAAAACAATACATAACATCTTACTATAATTAATTTCGCTAGCCTGTGGTAATTGACGGTTGGTACTGTATTATTCCATTTTATCCTTTGGCAATAATTGTTGGAGAACTAAACCTTTTTTGATGTATCGAAAATACAATGTTTTGAAAACCATGGTGGATTCATACGTGCCATTTGTGGCTATTCTTACCAGTGTTGCTCCACATCAATCTAATGTCAAAGACAAGCAAATTATGTAAAAATAAACGTTGGCCTATTTTGTTTCAGGTTCTAGGTAAATGTCCATTTTTTTACAACACCGTACTGCATACCAAGTGAGGAAACATGTCTAAGTAGCAAATATAAAAGCTGCTGATGGGAGAAGCATTTCTGAGAGTGAGACAAAAAATACACTGCTTTAGTTCTGAAGTAATGTCATTTCATATTTTTATTTTTTTTAAGTTGAGCGGTATATTTAATTACAAAACTTATAACATGCATTGTCCATTTGTGATCTTCTAATTTTACCGTTTGTGAATTCACGATCGCAGTATAAGATTCAGTTGACGTGAAAGTATCAAAAGCTCATGATATTTAATGTTGTGTTTCCTTACATATGTAACTGCCTTGATTGGAGAAATAAAAAAAAAACAAGTAAAATGGGAAAGTAGATTTGTTCATTCACAAAGCGCTAGAAGATTTCCATGTAGACCTAGATTTCTGATTGAATTACCCTTTTGACAATCGGCATAGAATCCTGGGATTTTTGTATGCATGCCACGTGCTAATCACACTCTCATGGGTATTGGAACACTACTAGGGATTATTCATTAAACAGAGTGCCCCAATTGGCACTGGCGCAGTCTAGTGAATAATCCCTGATGTGTGGACTTCTCTGGGATAAAGAAAGGTATCTCAGCAATGCTTGTTTCCCAGGTGCAAGTACTAGAGTGTGAATGAAAAACAAACAGTGCAGTATTGGTGGGCATTCAGTTAGCACACTGTGTGAAAGCTGAGGTCATGTTTCAGTGGCTAAGGAGCAAATGATCAAAGTCCTCTCGGCTGTTGTTAAACAGGTCAGTCCTTGGAGAGCTACTGCCAGACAGTAGTGTGAAATAACTGATATTTTACTAGTGTAAGTGACGACCATTCATATCTTCTAATTTATTGGTTATATTTAAAATCTGATGTCTCCATCTTTTCTAAAGGGGAATGATTGTTATGGATTCTAAGGTTGATTATAGGGTGTTGTACAAATGAACCTGTGGGTGCTAAAGTCCTACAGTGAGTCTGAATAGCAAATTCATTATTATCAGTGCAGTTCCCTTTAGTACCAAAATGAAGGGGGTTAAATGTTGTGATCCATTGTAGTTTTGTTTTTCTCTGTGCAGTGTCGGCATGTTACATTTGATGCATCGTGCCATTCCATAGTAGGCAAAGAAAATAGGCTTTGCTTTCTCCTGCTTTCCACTAGCTCATTTTAAATGCCAAGCCCATTTATTTAAGGACAAAATCCTTGGAATACAATGTTTTAACCCTGGTTTACTGGAGGAGCCTCTAATACATGCAGGAAGTATATTGAATTAAGTGGCTCTTATATTTGCAGACACAAAAGGTTCACCAGGCAGTCACACCACAGTAATTTTGGTAGCTGCATGTATAAATATAGAGTATGCATTAGGGTGCGGTACCATAGTTTTTATTTGGGTATTGGGTATGGCTGCATTGCAAACCAGCAGGTTCAACAGGGTCATCCACAGCATGCCGTCTGTCAGCTTTTCCTTTGTAAACAGTGAGGGTCACGGAGGTTCAGTTCTGTACTACAAGGTGGGTCTAAAAATGCTCTGTGATCTTTCCATACGTGCACGGTAATAACCAGTGCATTTCCCCCCTCCATTTACAAATGGTTTGTTTATTGTGTATAGCAAATAAAACTGTTACCCGTGAGCACATTCACGTGTCACAGGTCTGAAACCTTGCTTTTCACCAGTCTCTCTTACTACACAGTGCTTCCACTGCAGCCAGGGATTCTGGGAAATGACATGCAAATGAGCACACAATGTCACCTTTTACTGCTTATCCATTTTAACATGGAAAACACCTATAAATTTATGCTTGCTGTTTTACACCAACTTTTTAGCACCGCCCGTGTTAAAGAAGTGCATAGCCAGTAAACGTACTAAATCGCTGTTTCTACCTTTTTTTTGGGTCTCATCAGTGTGAGGATGGTTATACTGTGTATAATATGATGGTGGATTATTGGTATAAACGGTCTATCTTGCTAAAGCCTCCATTGAACTCCGATGCAGGAGTGGGAAATGAAGCGGTGAATTGAATTGTATACAGTGGATCACGGTCGCAGTTTTCTTTGGTTGCTTCTAGGTTGGAATGTGCAGAAATACATTATAGATCTTGGTTAGAACTTGGAATCTTTGGGCAATACGAACGGCTCTGGGGGTTCATATACTTTCTCCATATATAGCTTTTGATGACATCCTAAATGTATGAATTACATTTCTATCTACTGTAGCTCAGATATATTCGTAAGCAGTGGCCATTGAGTGAGATTCGTCTGCTGTAAATGGTTATGTAAGTGTAACAGCCTTTTCAAAGCAGTGCTAAACAATGCAATCATGTTTCATTTATAAAAAATATATCTTTAATTTCTAATAAAAAGATATACGGGCAATGTAGGGCTGCCCATTCAAACAAAACTTTCAGCTGTTTGTTGTTGGTATGATTGATTGGCAAAAGTAGTACAGGAAAGCAATACTTTAAGCAGTCTACATAGTATTTGTTCCTGGTAATTTGACTTGTTTTTATTAAGTCACCGGTCGGCAAAAAAAAATATATTTCTTGTGGCAGAAAATACTGCCCCATTTGATAAATTCAGCAAAGATAGGAAACATGCCGTCGGGTGTCACTGGAGTGCTCTACAACATATAGTGGCAATACAAATCATTGTGTTCATGCTTTATTTACTACCTTGGCTGCTATAGGGGCCTGCATCTGATGCCAAAGGATAAAAAGGCGACAATACCAAAAATGACATTGTAGGAAAGATACAGGGGGGAGGCATTAGGTAGTTGAGCAGCATATTTTTCCACGATCTTCTGTATCTTGTGGTTTTCAGTAAAAAATCTTGTGGAATGTGAACTAAATCCAAGATGGGCTGTGGCTTACCCTTGCCCAGCTGCATCATGCTTCATGTGGCCCTGGGGCTCAGTTTGACCTTTTGGCTTGAATTGTTGGCACAGTTAACCTCTACCCCCTTTTATAGGTCTGATTTACATCTGTCCTGATATCTACATTTAAATAGAGACTTGTAAAGTGTGTGTGTGTGTGTGTGTGTGTGTGTGTGTGTGTGTGTGTGTGTGTGTGTGTGTGTACACACACACACCCACCACCCCACCCACCATAACTTAACTTAGTGTGGTGAAACCTATCCCTGCTTAATTTTGCAAAGCCAGTATAACCAACCCCGCACTGAGGAGACCCTTAAGGTCGAAACGACTGTCTGTGGGTGGGTTTACTGGCTATGCATCTTAACCCAGGCTGTGCTCAAAGCTGTGAAATGCAGCAAGCTTAAGCTTATAGGGGACCATGTTAAATGGCTTTGAAGCAAAGGTGGCAGTGTGTGCTCATTTGCATGTCATTTCCCAGAATCCCTTGTTGCAGTGGAAGTGCTGGGTGATAATGGTGAAAGGCGGGGTTGCAGACCTGTCTGAGACATGCAAATGAGCATACAGTAATATTTCCATTTGATATATCTATATCTTATTCCAGTGGTGGCAGACTGCAGTCCTGGGCCATCAACAGGTCAGGTTTTAAGGATATCTGACTGAGCCACGTGTGCTGACGCAATTACTTAAGCCACCTGTGCTGAAGCAGGGATATCCTTAAAACCCTGACCTGTTGGTGGCCCTTGAGGACTGGAGTCGGCCACTCCTGGTCTATTCGAAGGCATTGCGACTTTCCTTTTTTCCAATCTGCATGCTGTCAAACAAGACTGACAATTGCCCCATGTATTAAATGCACTCATTGTAATAGAAAACAATGCAATTTCCAGACTTCAACAACTTATGTTTGATTTAGACTATTAAAAATAAAATAAAAACCGTGGATCTTAAAGATAAGTCTATTACACATATATTTGTTAGTTTGTTATTCACTCATTCATGGGCCCATGCCTTTTTAACTGGTGTTAGAAGGCATCTCTGGATGCTTTCAAGTGTACGATTTTATTCTATAACTTTTTAATTCTACTGTGTATTAAACACTTGAGTGTTTCATAGCTCCCCTTGGTTTCCAGACAGGCCTTCACACATTCAAGTATGGGAATGTTTGCTTTTGTTTCCAGTAAATGAGATGTTGAAGTTGTGTACATGTTTCAGGACTGCACCTGTAACCCTATGGTTAGGTTGACTCCCACAAGTCAGAAATCTGGCAGACATATGTAGGTTATGGTAGATTTCGGATGCACACTTATAAATGCTGAAGCATTGGCGGTAAGAAACTCGTAGCAAGCACTGTGAAATCTCACAGATCTAACAAATGTTTCAACTTGCCACAGGTTTGCTCTAAGGCTTGTTTACATACCATATAGTTGAAACTTGATTTTCTTGTTTGGTGAGCCTTTTGTAAAACGGATTTAGGCAGGTGAATGCTTTAATGCATGCATTTTTAAAAAAAAAAATTTTTTTAAATGAAATCTGGAAAGGGCTTTTTGCTTTTATTGTAGGAGAAGGATAAAAAAAAAAGTATCTTAATATCAGGATTTGTGTTGTGCTAGTTAAATGCTTCACTTGTCTGTTAAAAGAAGCACGTTTACTTAACGAGAATCAGAAAGTCAGGAGCTTGTTTGAGGGCAATATTTCCACGCGACAACAAAACTGGAGTCTCAAACAAAGAGATATTTTATATGTGTATATGTATATGTATATGTATATGTGTGCAGAATCAATGAGTACTTCAGTACTGTATTAGGTGATATATATATATTTATTTATTTATTTTTGACCAACAATTTATGTCATAGGACAAGTTTTCGAGAGTTGTCCTCTCTTCCTCAGGTCAGCAATACTGATTTAACAAAGGAATTTATGGCTAAAACAGGGGTTAGAAGAGCAGGAAAAAAAAAACAGATGTACAGATGTGTTTTTTTTTTTTTTCTTATTTTTTTTTTTAAATTTTTTTTTTATTTTTTTAATTTTTTACAACCCCTGTTGTAGCCATAGATTCGTTTGTTAATCAGTATTGCCAACCTGAGGAAGAGAGGAGAACTCTCAAAGCTTGTCCTATGACATACCCTTTTTTTTTTTTGGACTAACAGTTTATCACCTAATACTGAAGTACTCCTTTATTGTGCACTATTGCAACTGGATTAAGGCTGCGTCCCCGCTGGCGCTGATCGCACTCGTGACGTCACCAACTCTCAAAGCATGAGCGCAGGCAGGGTGTCCTGCCTAATTTTGCAAGCGGAGGGCATGGATCGTGTGTGTGGGCACTTGCCTCAGCTGAGCTCACATCAATCTCAAAAAAATTTTGGTCTCCCCATGTGCCGAGCTTGGGACAGCGCGTGTCAAGCAGTGATGCAGCCTAACACGGCTATATGTATGTGTGTATATAATTTTTTATTTATTTTTCTTCCACCAACCCCCTCCCCTCCCTGTTTTGTTCAACAATATTGGTTTAAAGAACCTGTTGCTCTAACGGGAGTTTTTTTATTTTATTTTTTATTTTTTTTCATTGCAAAACTGGTTTAAGAAAAGAAACAAATTATTCAGTTGTGGGACATTCACAAATAACCTTTTTTTAATATTCTTTAAACGGCAGCATGTTGTGTTTTACCAATCCTAAATATACCATGTTTTCCTGTGATGGGTCGGTAGCCTGTGAGTTTGGGAAAATATATTGGAATGAGCAAGAGAGAATTATGTGTGGCATTGTCTAAACTAAAGTACCCTTAGTGTTATCTTAATAGTGCTACAAGGTCTGTATTGTGCAACAGATTATATGTATCCATCTTTGCAGTACACAGTAATTGCCCTTCTTCCATGCGAGTCAATGAAGCTGGACATGTCTAAACAAATGATGGGACATTCGGTAGTAATTACCTGCTGACCAAGAATAGTAGCAGTAGTTAGACTGGGTGTTAAATTAAGGTAGATTAATTTAATTTGTTGAGGGGGGGAGAAAGAGTTGGTTAAGCTTTCCATTTAATCAAATAAACAGAAGTTTTTTTTAAAGCAGCAGTCCAAGCTACTATTGTTGTTGGTTAACACACTGCAGGCTGGTATTTTTGAAATGCGTATTTTGAAACTGCTACGTGGTGGAGCCACATTCTCTGTGATAGCTCCTTTTCCCTCCCATTGGCCCACACACAGGAGGAGCTTGACCTAATGTGACTTTCAGCACCCGATACCCGACGTTCGCGTTTGCAAGAAAGCACCAACCCGAGGGCTGCGGGCATGCCGGAAGGAAAGTGTAGTTAATCAGCCCTGCCATTTGTATTTCACTTCATGGCAATATTTTTAGGATTTCCTTAACGTGATGAATTAAGTAGAAATACTGTAGTATTCACATAATGTGATGAGCGTGCCAGGAATGAGCATTTGCTTGACTTTGCAGTTGACTTTCTGGGGACTTAGCCGCAATTGATAAGGTTTTGTGTTCTTGCCGGTATTAAAAACATTTTGACGTATTGCTAACCTGGCTCCTTTTATAATCCTGAAAAGTAGCCCTGTCCTTGTGTTCTATCACTAAGGCCTTGTCATGGGTGAGCGCTTGCTCGCGAGCGCGCAATCAAAACAATGAAAGTCAATTGTAGGGTCCATGCTGCGCACATGAGCGTGGGGAGGTGCGCTGCTTGCACAGACAAATTTTTTTGTATTTGTCGTGCTTGCCCTGGTCACGTGCATGGTACAGCCACTGAGGGCGAGCCGTTCACGTCACGGGCATGTGTGCAGCTAGCTGGCGAGGAATCGCCTGGGCAACATTAGCGCCTGATGTCACGGCGCTCGAGCACCAGCTCGCTCTGTTACACCCAGGACGGCCTAAGGCCTGGGACATAGTAAAGACTTTGGTGCTGCTGCTCGCTGTTGCTTGCTGCCGCTCGCTCTACTAGGAGCTTTTTTCTGTCCTGGCAGAGGAGACAGCAAGCGTGCTTGGGAGGCGGGTATCACTGTGTGTGTGTGTTACTTGGTAGCTGTCAGTGTGTGTGTGTGTCACACCACACACACACCACACACACACACACCACACACACACCACACACACACCACACACACACCACACACACACCACACACACACCACACACACACACACCACACACCACACACACACACCACACACACACCACACACACACACCACACACACCACACACACCACACACACACCACACACACATCCAACACACACACACACATCCAACACACACCTCTGTGCTGCCTTTGTCTGGTCTGGTGGCTCTGTAGTTAAAATGCCGGGCCGGCTGCAGCCCCATTGGATGGGAGCGGTCACGTGACCGCTCCTCCGCTTCCCCGAGCGGCAAATTTCAAACTTGCCTGTCTCAGGGAAGTTTCTCAGCCTCCGCACGCATCAGCACGCATGCGGAGGGAGAAACTATAGCCGCGCTGATTACAGATGCAGGGGCTTTGTGCATCTGTTCAGCGCGGCTCAGCCCGCCTCAGCGACGCTGATTTCACTATGTGCCAGGCCTAAGGATGATTAGAGCTCTGGGCGAATGCAGGCATGCAGCTAGTTTGGCAGAACCTGCTCTATTTGTGCAAAAAATGCAATCATGTCACACATCTTCATAATTTGAATGCAAGAACAGTGTTTTCCACAAACGGTCCAACTTACCAAGTTTTGTCTAAAATCTGTTCAGCTGCACATCAGAACAAAACTAACTATTATGATGCAAATTCTGAGTCCAATGTTTACAGCCTTTGAAAACGAGAGTTTAAATAATATGGTAGGGTCACTCGTAAGGAAGCTGCTAAATGTCTCTCGCTGTCCCCTCCTGTCATTGCACATATAGGTTTAGCTGCTGCAAATATGCTTCTGTTAACCACTTCTCGCCGTTGTGTGTTATGCTCATTGCTCAGTTTGCCAATGTTCTCTAATGAGAAGCCCAAGTATTTTGGGCATGCCCCCCCGCCCCCTCCCCCTGCAGTTTCTTCATGGGTTAAAGCTTTGCAATTTATGCCGGTTTGAAAAATATGTAACGGTATGTCTTCTCTCTCTATCCCCACCCCCTCTCCCCCCGTCATGTAAATGCTGTGATGTGCATGGTATTTAATTGCTACAGTGCTTGTCTTTTTGTATGATGTCACTTTGAGCAGTATCTGCTCTCCCCGTAGGCTGCGGCCACTCTCCCGCTAACCGCGCGGTGCTTGGCAAGGTTACTTCTCGCAATTAAAATGTTGACGTCTCCGCTCACGCGGTGCGCGGGCACACACTCACCCATGCTTGGCGCTTACATAAACAAAAATAAGTGACTTTGAACCGCGCTCAGCTTGCCTGCAACGCCCCCTTGCGTGCGCTTGCGAAATAGCTAGGACACCTGGTGCTCGTGCTTGAGAGCTTGTGACGTCACCGCTCTCAAGCATGAGCGCGGTCAGTGCCAGCGGGGCCGCAGCCTTAGGCCTCAGGCATGGTCAGCGCTTAGGCGCTGACCCATGCTGAGGCACGCTGGTGCTTACCAGTGAGCCCCTGCAGTCGCTATGAGAGCGGCTTTAGCAGGGGCTCGCGCACGCTTCCGCAAGCGTGCGGAAGCGTGGGTCTTATGAGAGTTTTAGATTCAAGCGCTCAAGGGAACACAGGGCCGGTCACGTGATCGGCGTGCCCAATGAGGGCGAACCAGCTCCGTGACGTCACTGGCCCGCCCCTCCCCCCCCCCCCCCCCTGACACGCCCACGGACGGCGCGCTAATCAAGGCCAGGGAAAGAACCCGCTTTCCCTCAGCGCGCATCCGTACGGCTGCTGTAACCCTGGACGCAGCCTTACTCCTGTTTGGCCCACCCACAGATCAAGGGAAGAGTGAGGGAAGCAGATTGTCAATTCATCCACCTTCTCAAGTTTCCCATGGATATGTTTTCCCCCCTAATGTTACATAGTGAAAGAGGTTTAAAAAAAAAAAAAAAGACATGTTCATCCTATACAATGTATTTTAAAGTCCGGTATACAGATGTAGCAGAATTCATTGGTTCCGCTGGTAAAACAAATTTTTTATTATCGTGTTATATGCCATAAGAAGCGATGGCAGTGATGACACACTATCGCAGCCATAACGCGCCAGAGGGAACGATAACCTAACCCTATAGTTATCCTAAAATGTAAAATCACGTGGGGTTTTTTTTTTTTTTTTTTTTTTCCCCTGAGCAAAGTTGCACCACTTTTTTGTAGCTTTTATATTTTATAGAATTTCCATATTAATCTTAAATATTTCCGCAACTATAAAATGCAGACATTGAGAATACAAAAGTTTGGGGTATACTGTAGGTGTATTTTTAAGCTTTGCATTGAGTCATTCAAGTTATTGTGTTTTTGTTGTTTTTTTGCATGTGAAACAGAAACCGATGATTAATTACAGATTAATAGTTTGTCTATGTATGTGATTGTTTATATGAAGGCAGTGACTTGTCAGTTTCACTTGAGAACGATGCATCAGCCTAGTAACCTTTTTGTAGCTGGAAATGTCTAGTGAGTTATGGAAGTATTTCAGATCACCTTTTCTACCCTTCCTTTTTTTTTTTTTTTGGTCATACGCCATATTTGGGAAGGTTTGTCCACATAATGGAGCGTTTAGATTTTTTTGCGTATGTAATATATCTATCCTATCTATCTCCCTTGAAGTGGGCTTATTTGAGTTGGAATTTGAGACTTTCAGCATTAGTTGAAGTATCAAGTACTTGCCGTTCTTAATGCGTTTATTCTTGAAACCATGCAACTATTTTTCTTTGAAGGTGTGTTAAGATTAATTATTTTTTTTGTGTGCTGTTTGTTGATCTGCTAAATCTGTGTCATAGATGTATATAATTGCAAAAATCTTGTGCTTAAACCGTCCAGGTCTACAGAATGTTGTGCATGTGCTGCTTTTACATACTGCCAAAACCTTTGCACTCTCAGCCAATGAAAATATCAGGCATGCCAGGGTTTCTCAAACTAATGCACACTATTTTAATTATTGCCATTCAAGTTAATGATTATAATACTATCTTTTACAAAGACCCGTTCATTCATATGTTTAGAATACTGTACGTAATTATGAATTGGATACAATTTTGTAACCTATTTATACAAAATAAACCTGTTATGGTGGATAGGCTGCCCAACATCTATATGCCATTGACCACCACTGGTCCATTTCCTAAAAATGGAGTTGGCTCAACTACACTTAGAAACCACTCTGGAAGATACGCGTAGACTGTACTTTGGATCCCTGCTTTGATTATTCTGAGCTTTACAAGGAATACACATTCTGCAGAAAGTGTGCGCCTCGAGGTTATTGTACATCGAATGTTAGCCACCAGTATCGCTGTACACAAGTCTTATTGTGTGCTTTAGAAACACCAAATTCATATGGATACAGAGGCCTGCTTGCTTCACATCTACCAGCGACCGAAGCAAACAATCACCTACTTGTTTCATACAATGAGTAGTGTTTGGAATATTAAATACAATCCGTTGTCATGTTGTAAGTGTTTTTGTGGGAAAAGAAACAGACTGGTGAAGGGAAAACGCAAGCAGTGTATTTTTCCTGCTTCACTCAGCATGGCAATGGGCACCATTGCTTCAATAACAGAGGTGGTACAGCCAAGGAATTGGCTAAAGTTGATGTCATTGGAAGAGTTCATATTTGTGGCCAAGAAATACCAAATATTCCTCAAATTCTAAAGGGGGTGGGGAACAACTACCCTTTGGTTTGGGTACCTCGCTAGGAATTTGTGGAAGGGTTAATAAAACAAGGATTACAGCTATGATCCTATTTGGATAACTTATTTATCAAGTCTCGGGATAAAGATCTGTTGTAGTGTCTCTCGTTGCGGTTTTGACGTGGATGGTTAATAAACAAGTGAAAAAAGCCAGCTGATGCCAAATCCTTAAGATTCTTGGAAGTTTCCATTTTTCAGATGATGGAAGTCTCCGTCTCAAGACAAGATTTCGTATATGACACATTACGTAAGAAGGTTAAGAAAAGACTATTGGATATCAGCAGGGGACTGACTGGATGAAACTTTGAGGAAAATGAACATCAACATTGGATGTTGTAAAATTTAGTTTCCTATAGGACCCCTGCAACAATCTAGATAAGTCCAAGGAAATCCAAAAATTCTCATCAAAATATGTACCTATATATTGGCACAAACCACTTATTAAAATGGTTTAAAAGTCAAGAGAATGTACAAAAATAGTTGTCCCCTACGCAAAGTGGATTAAGGTAACTATGGATGCCAGCAATTATGGCTGGAGTGCATAACTGGAAGAGTTTAGTGGCGTAAGTAACTTAGTCAAAATATTGGAAGAATTTTCAAGCAGATACTGTATTTTGCCATTGAAGGCAGTAGAAAAAGCCCTTCAGGCCCACTTAGATCAGAGAACTGTACACCAGCATAAAGGCTTGGTCCATAGTGCAGGGGCGCGCGACGGAGCGCATCGCCTGAACGATCTGTGGATTCAGATCGCTGGTGGCTTGGCCGTGACGTCACAAGGCTGGTCCGCCCTCATTGGCTGAACTGCTCACGTGACGCAAAGAGACAAAATAATTTTGTCTTTTCAAAAGTCTGGAATGCTGTCGTGTTCCCTCGCGCCCCACTATGGCCGGCCCCATAGATCTACTGCATTTTGTTTGCGCCGTGCGCACCATAGCCACAACCTAATATGTATGCAATCATGGCAGAACAAAGAGCCGAAGACTTGAGGAAGTCACAAGGTCGGTTATGTCCTGGGCAGAACACCATCTAGAGGGACTAACAACAATTAATTTCCTAGAACAGAATCTTTTGGCAGATTACTTGAGTCATCTAGGACAGTGATGATTCGCCAAAGAAGTCTTCTTGCAGATAAGAAAGCAACTCATGTAGACCTTATGGCAAAATCTTAACACGAAAGTAGGGTATTTTTAGCTCAAGCAATGTTCACCCACAAGCAATACGAATCAGTGACCTTGAATTTCCTGTGGAAGTTTTGAGTTGCTAATATTCACTATATCACTCATGCAAAGAGTATTGTGAAAGATGAAGGAAGACAATATAGAGATTTATAGCTGTTCTTCCCAACTGGGCAAGAAGAGTGTGGTTTGCTCCAGTTATAAACATGGCAAGAAATGAACCATTGCATGGCAAAAAAATCTTCTGATGCAGGGCGCAATCCTACATCCAAACCCACAAAGTTGTTTTGCATTTTCTGGGAGGAGCCCTTTTATGGTTTACCTGTAGAAAATAAATCCTAAATTTTAGGATTAGGATAAGTTCTAACTCGGCAAAAGGGGCGGCGCTGATTCGGTGCCTTCTGCCATGGTGGAACTCCAGGAAACTAACATTATAGTAAGAGGAGAATGTGGTTCTTTCTGTCTAAAAGCAGAAAACTGTTCCGTTTTCAGATTGAATACAAAATGATTTTAATCAAAATTTGTGTTAATAAAGCTTTGCTGTTCAAACCTGGAACCTGACGTCATTGGGCTGTGTGTTGTCGCTCTGGATTCACCTCTCTCTCTTCACATGAATACAAAATGAGTAGACACAGTTTCTGTTTCAGAGCTTTCCTTTCCAGCTCAAACCCCAATTTTAATTAACAATAATAATCATAATCATTGTTCTTGTATAGTGTTTTACAAAGCACTGTACAGAGGCAATTTGCAGACACCGTCCCTGCCCCGTAGATCTAACAATCTATGTTTTTGGTGACTGAGGCACAGGGAGATAAAGTGACTTGCCCAAGGTCACAAGGAGCCGACAAGGTTCCCCTGCTTCAAACTCCATGCCAGCCAGTGTCTTTACTCGCTGAGCCGCTCCCTACAATTTTAAATATTTTCTTGCACAATAAGTCTAGTTGTGACCTTTGGCATCGCTGTAGAATCATTTTGCCCATCTCCAGGGTAACTTTTTTCGTTGCTTTTGACAGTTTTAACTGCTCTACTGAAAATATCAGCTACTTACAGTATGTTCCCATTCTGTATTAATTGCAGTATAGTAATTTGTTAACTTCACATTAAAAATATATACTGTAACATATTGGTAAATGATATAGTGTACATATAACACATACTGTATATTATACATTCTCCGTATATTTATGTTGCCAAATTACCAATTGTAGATAACCACTTTATATGACCTCCTAGACTCTACCGTATATCTTACATGCCCACTTTACAGGTGCTGTAGGCCTAGAACTGTATTTGGTCGGCTATGAAACACAGCAACAAATAGGAGGAAAAGAGATCCCTACCAAGGAGTCCCTTTACCTTGCACTCAAAGCACATAAATCAAATATAGATATATATGATATATTTCAAATACAAATATTTGATTGAGTATAATTTTGTATATATTTATCTCTTATGTACCACTAATCCAAAATAATACCAATTTTATTGATATCAGACATCGACACAATATAGTGAATTTTATATACAGTGATTTTAAAACTCCATTCGAGAGGCTGTATTTACTGGTGTGTGTGTGTGTGTGTGTGTATGTGTGTATGTGTGTATGTATATATAACCAGTGTTCGACAAACCTATACATTTGCTCGCCCCGGGCGAGTGGATTTAACATCGTGGCGAGCTCCTATTGGCCCAAGCAGCACACGTTTGGTACTAGGTGGCGAGTAGATTTTTTTGTTTGGTGAGTAGATTTTTTGGTGATTTGTCGACCACTGTATATAACCACCCAAGGTTGGTATATTTTAGCTGTATATCATGAGGATTTCCCACAGTGTGACTGTACTACCTACTCCTCATAGGTTATTGTACTTGTCAATAATAGGTCACAATGGTAATATTATCAAACAGCCAAAATAATATTATAGTCTGTAACAGGCATATATACAGTCAGGTAATGAGTATAGTATCCACTCAATGGTATAGTCCATGCACAGTTCAAAATGTAAATCCCATTCAGCATGACTAATATTGCAGCATATCTTAAGCAGGTGCAAATGACAATATGAGCATAGCTATGTTGAATAAGACCCTATGTGTAAGTGAAACCAAAAGGTACATAGAGGCATACCAGCCACTCAATATAGGCTCAGAGCAATTGCGCATCAGCGCTGCCTCAGACCCAAAGCACCCTGCTCATAATTAGCATTTTATGTCTGCGTTGATCTAGAACAACCCAGGATACCATACGACCTGATAGATGGTATACAACCAGCCGCTCGTTCTTGACGCCACCGCTGCGGCGTCGGTAAAAGTGCCCTACTGAGTACACTTCGTCAGGGGGGAGGAGTTACGAGTGTGATGACTCCATTCTTATTTATATCTATGGTTAGAGTACTAGTCCACCAATCGCCGTAGAGGCGCTCTGGTGATGACTCATACGGCTATTCACATAGC
Source organism: Ascaphus truei (assembly GCF_040206685.1). NCBI lineage: Eukaryota > Metazoa > Chordata > Amphibia > Anura > Ascaphidae > Ascaphus > Ascaphus truei. The sequence continues at coordinate 415,242,238 of NC_134483.1, read as the reverse complement.
CAGTATGTATGAGGCATTGTGGGTAGGCATACTTAACCCTTTCATTTCAAGATTCAGGCAGGATTGCCTCCAGTGTCACAATAACTCTAGTGTTGATAGAGACCTCTAGTGGCTAAAGGTCATATTGTTTATCATAAGAGATAGTTTTTTCAGACTTTATTCATTATTAGCTGATATACCCGGTGCTGCCCAGGATTTAATGTTCTGGCTCCCCCTCTCTCTCCCTTCCACTGTCTTCCCCCCCCTCTCTTTCTCCCCCGTTCACAGCAATATGCCCCCCCCCCTTCACAGCTCCGTTACCCCCCCCCCCCTGTTCACAGCTCTGGTCTCTTCCCCCCCCCCAGTTCACATCTCCGATTTCTCCCCCCCCCCCCTGTTGCCAGCTGTGATTCCCCCTGTGTATTTGTCAGCTGACCTGACTGAGGGGGGAAGTGTGTCAGTCGTGACTTTGACTGAGTGGGTGGGTGACTTTGACTGAGTGGGTGGGTGACTTTGACTGAGTGGGTGGGTGACTTTGACTGAGTGGGTGGGTGACTTTGACTGGGTGGGTGGGTGACTTTGACTGGGTGGGTGGGTGACTTTGACTGGGTATGACTTTGACTGGGTGGGTGGGTGACTGGGTGGGTGGGAGACTTACCTTGACCGGGTGGGTGGTGGTTCCTGGCGGCAGACGGTTCCCCTCCTGGCCCTGATATCTCCGTGGCATCTGCCTGGGGCAGGAGGTGGGGTCAGGAAGTTGGCGGGGGGGGCAAGAGTGGCAGGCTGGGGCAGGAGGGCCGCACCGCGCTTCCCCACTGTTCCTCTTTGGGAGTGAGGGGGGAGGAGCGTGGAGTTGGCGGCTGGATTAGGAGGGCCGCGCCGCGCTTCCCCTCTGTTCCTCGTTGGGAGCGAGGGGGGAGGAGCCTGAAGTTGGCGGCTGGGGCAGGAGGGCCGCGCTTCCCCTCCGTCCGGGAGCGGTGAAGGGCGGCGCACGTGAGGGTGAGTGTGATTGGGCGGATGGGGATACTGCTGCTGGCCGGGGCTCGGGTGAGCCTGGTGGATTCCCTGGGGGAGCCGGCAGGGAGGTGAGCTGGGTGAAGAGGTGTGTGTGTGTGTGTGTGTGTGTGTGTGTCAGGAAGAGAGTGGCAGTTGGGTGACGTCATAGAGCCACCAATCTGATTGGCCAGAGGCTGAGGACCAATCAGATTCACCGCATCTAGCACCAGACTCACAAATTTCAATTTTATTATATACTAGCTGATATACCCGGCGTTGCCCGGAGGCAGGGGGGGGGGGGCGTGAAAGGCAGGGGGGGACAGTGTCCCACACACACACACATCACCTAGAGCGACACACACGCGACACCTACCTCTACTTCCGGGCGCCGCCATCTTCTCACTCGGCGCCGCGAGGGAGGAAGGTGGTCCTTCCGGGCGCCGCCATTTTAGGCGCCGCGAGGGAGAAAGGGGGTCCTTCCTAGCGCCGCCATCTTAGGCGCCGCGAGGCAGCTGCAGCCTGCCTGGCCACTGCCTGTTCCCCCGCCGGGGATGGAGATGAGTGGAGCGCCAGGAGGGAGAGGTGAGCGGAGCGCCAGGAGGGAGAGGTGAGCGGAGCGCCGGGAGGGAGAGGTGAGCGGAGCGCCGGGAGAGATGAGCGCCGGGAGGGAGAGATGAGCGCCGGGAGGGAGAGATGAGCGCCGGGAGGGGAAAGATGAGTGCCGGGAGGGGAAAGATGAGTGCCGGGAGGGGAAAGATGAGTGCCGGGAGGGGAAAGATGAGCGCCGGGAGGGGAAAGATGAGCGCCGGGAGGGGAGAGATGGTGTGTGTGTGTGTGTGTGTGTGTGGCGCGCCGAGGGGGAAGACAGTGGCAGTTGGGTGACGTCAGACCCACCAATCTGATTGGCCAGAGGCTGAGGATTAAAAAATTTTCTTTAATGATTGGAGATAATAAAGTGATTGTGATATAGGAGTGAAAAATTAAATCAGACCGCCTCTATTAGTCAATACGGTCGCTTAATATTAATTAGATCTTTATCTAAAGATTAATTTGTACTCAGTGATGTAGGAGTGATCTAATCTAATTTGGACCGCCTTTAAAAGTCAATGCGGCCCACTACTTTAACCTATATTAACTAATCTAATAACAAATTAAGGTGTATATACATATGTATAGAAAATACATGTAATTAATCTCAATGCATTGGCCATATTTACTGACATCACTCTTTTAATTAAGAATGAACATTACAAAAAGCGAGTAAAAATGAAGCCTTCGTTTAATCCCCTGGGTGCCAGTGTATGTAGTGTATGTATCCACCGGCATTCTTTTTTCCGAAGTCGTCGGTACCAATCCCCTTTCCTAATTCCCCATGGGACGTGTTCGATGCCTGTTAATTTTAAGACCTTGTCATTACCCTGATGGTCTTGTAGGACATGTCTAGCCACTGGAGTATCTCTCTGATTACGTATCGATCCCAAATGTTCCAGTACTCCGGTTTTAAAGGGTCGGTGGGTCTTGCCTATGTATATTGTTTCTTGCACAAGCACGTAATCAGATAGATAACTCCAGTGGTCTGGCAATTTATAAAGTCCTTAATTTTAAACTTTAGTTGGCCATCAGAGTCTGTAAATTCTTTTGTTTTCATTATCACTTGACAGGCCTTACACCGACCACACTGATAACACCCATTGGGTTGGGATCCTAGCCATGTTTTCCCAATATTCATTGAAAAATTACTATGTACTAGTCGATCTTTAAGGTTACGACCTCGTCTGCATGTAATACTGGGAAATGGCTTAAGGACATCACACAGATCTTCATCATCCATTAATATATGCCAGTGTTTCGTTAAGGGTTCTCTTATTGCTCCCCATTGGGAATTAAAAGTTCCAATGAACCTTATTGTTTTTCCCATTTCTTTGTCACTTCTTTTTTTTCTCTACCAAAAGTTGGGGTCTAGGAGTCTCTAGGGCCCTCTTGTATGCCTTTGAAATTTTTTTTGTGTATACCCTCTATTGATAAACCTAGACTTCATATCTTTAGCTTGTAACTTATATTCTTTAACTGTAGAGCAATTCCTCCGTAATCGAAGAAATTGCCCTGTGGCAATGTTGTCAACAGTGTGTTTGGGATGATGACTGTTTGCTAGCAACAAGCTATTCGTTGATGTTGGTTTCCTAAAGATTGTTGTTTCTAACCATCCTGTCTTGTTCTTTTTAATTGTGATATCCAGAAAATCTATATTGTCTGAGTTAACCTGATATGTGAGTTTCAGGTTATATGGATTGGTATTCAGTACTTGTACAAATTCCTTAAGTAGTATCTCTGGACCTTTCCACAGGAAAAGGATATCGTCAATATAACGAATCCACATTAGAACATGTGTAGTGTATACTTCCATATTTTCCATGAAGACCACGGTCTCTTCCCACCAGCCTAGATATAAATTAGCATATGTGGGTGCATAGGTCGGCTATGACACAACCCGTTCCAGTGTTGATATATACATTAGTAGGGAACCCTTTGTATGGCAATAAAGCAAATTCCAGACTTATTTTTTTTCTCTCTTTCAAATCATGGCGCTAGCTCAAGCTGCAACAATTACAGAAAGTTGAAAAATGGTAAAGGTGCATATTTATGTATGTTGGGCACGGGGTGAGGGGACAGCTTTCTAGCTACACCAGTCCCATCTGTGGCTTTGTGTTACTGTGTGACACTCGCACACACTCTCTCTTTGAGACTCTCCACGTGTGCGCTCTCACACATAGAAACTCATCCCCTCCACACCCCCCTGCCACAGTCTTCATTGAGAGCAGAGGCAGGCAGAGTACAGAAGGGCTCTGACTAGCTCCACTCCAGCCCTCCGGCTAGCTCTGGCACCAACCCTTGCGAGACCTATGCCTCTGATTCCTCACTGCCCCCTCATCCAAAGCAGTGGTGACTTCTGTCCCGTCGTGCCAGATCCGGCTTTCATGTCACTGGAGAGTGCTGTTGCCGGTCACAGCAGAGATTGACAGGTCATTCATCGTTGTGCATAGCATAGGCACTGGGGGTGGGACAAAATTCTCCATCTGTGTGTACGTACACAGGTGCCTAAAATTCCTCCCCCGCTCCCCCCTCCCCTTGGTGCCTGGGCCGTGCGCAGTGATGACTGACTTGATTGATAGGTCATCACTGCTGACTGCGCAATGAGGTGGGGGGGGGGGATTTGAGAGCAGGAAGTGTGTGAGGGCTGGGAGTGGGGCTAGTAAGGAGGCGGGGATAGACAGAGCTGATAGCGGAGATGTCAGTGTGACACAGAGCCGACGATAGGTGGGGGGTGGCAGTGGGGTAGCCGACACATACACGTCTGTGTGTGTGTGTGTGTGTGTATACATTCTCTTATTGATCTGTGCATAAAAATCACAGAAAATAATAAACAAATTTCAATATAAATAATGTGATGGAACATGTTACCACAGGAAGGGTGAAAAAGTTGATATGATGAAAAGGTCACAGTAAAATAAATGAGTCCTGATCAAATCATCCAGTACGGAGGAAAACGATGGAAGATTTTGTCAGTTAATGTGCTGTATGTATGGACCACATCCAAAGATGAATCTTAGACAAGAAGGAAAAACGCACCCTTCATACAGTATATTCCTAAAACCTGTGCCTTTAATAAAAAAATGCTTATGATTTTACACTATGAAGCGTGCGCTTCTTTTGCTTTTTGTTTATAGAACTAAAAACCGGGCACGCTAAAAAGGGAAGTTTGGACAGTCCAATTTCGGGTGCAGATCTTGCCTGGGATCGGTCAAACTGCTTTTTTTTTTTTAATTTATAGCAATAATCTGTTGCGTAAGTAATTAAATGAATTGGGGGTTATTTTCCACCAGGGGGTGCACAGTAATAATACATAATAATAATGAAATAAGAGAGGCTGGGAACTACTGCTCTACAACATAATTTAACCTTCATGGTGTGTTTTGGAGAGGCAGTGAAGTGTTACTGTGACTTATATTTAATAAACTATTGCACCTCACGGCTCCTTTAGGGCCAATGCAAGGGATTAGGGACTGCGGGCTCAGGGATTGAACCTTCTACCTCCCGTGTATATTTGGATTGTGTATCATTTTAAATCCTTCAGGTTAATGTGTGCTTAATACTGTTTAGCAAATCTGGGACTCTATTTTTGTGACGCCTTTTTGTAATTAAAAAAAAAAAAAATGTTTATCTTGGCTTATTACAATATCTTGAAAGCATCAAAAATACAACACCAAATACTGCTGTATCTAACACACACTATAATAGAGGTTTCAACCCTATTATGAAAAGCATGCTGCAGCAATTGCAGTGTTCAAATGATTAGAATGCTGTAAAATGCGCACATGTTTTTAATTTTACATTGAGTATTTGTTTTACATAGTGAAATTATTCAATAGGTTTTTGACCAGGGTGAAACAAATGAAACCTTGATACAGTGTGCTGAAAGATCTATGTATATTATTGTGCATTTGCAAGGAATGTTGTGGCGAGGGTATTTCCATTAATTTAAGGTGGCAAACCTACTTTTATGGCAATAATATGTAGCAGAATAACATAGGCAGACTGCACACATTTCATCAAATCTTTTCCAGAGCGAAACCACGACCTTCCATTTTTGTATATCATCTTTTAAAAGGAGTAATAATGAAATGTATTATTTATTATGTTGTTGCCATTTATTGGCCGCGAGAAGTGGAAAAACTGCGAGGCAGCATTATCTTTATGCAAAGAAGGGTAGCTCTGTCCACCAATACAGTGCATGGCTCTGTGGCCCCTTGTGTATCGCTTCATTTATTGTATTAATATGGAGTAGTTGAAGTCACTAACTTGGATCAAGGCCAGTAGTCCATTGTAGAGTGCTGCTTCTGCGGAGAAGGCTGTAACGTGATGCAGACATGACGAGAGGGCTATCTTAGACACACCGTGGAAAAAAAGGTTTGTTTTCCGCTTTGATTTTTATGACAAGGGACCTTCTCTATTTCAGCACTATAGATTCCTCTCCGAGTGCAAGCGAGTTCATTTTGCCTCGTCTTTGACTGCAGAATATGCTGCTCTTCTGTTCATGAAATCTCTCCGAACAGTTTGTGTCTGCAGTGTGGTGTGTCGGGAAAGCGTGATCTTTAAGATTGACTAGACAGAAATGTGCTAATGTGCCCAGCTGTTCAGCCAGTTTATCTAGATGATGTGAGCAGTGTCTCTTCAGTTCTCCATGTTTGTAAATGCATGTTTGGAAACAGTATGCTGCCTTAATTACCTGTTTATTATTTTTAGTCCTAGTGTACAGGGAGCCCCACGTCTGCATTACAATGAACGCATAAGTTGTATTTTATGTAAGGAAGTGAAACTTTAGGAAACAATCAGTTTGAGGTATTAATGTTTCGGTAATAAAAGCAATCGTGTCAATATACAAATAATGTTACGCATTACAGTTGTAATATCTTCTGCTGATGGAGTTCTTGCGCACTGGATGCTCTCTCGGTATTTGCACTATTACATGGCGGATCTTTACTGCACTTTTCTTCATCGTTGTCTCTATGAGAATCTTTCCGCCGCCTTATACAATTTTAATGAGCCCTAAAGGTTTTCAAGCATCAGAAATGGCATGAAAGTGCTCTCTCTATCTGTGCTTTTTGACATAAGGGCGGCTACATCATCTTCAGGTTTTCTAGCACCGTGTGATACATTTGTGAGAAAAGCACAAAACTATATATCCATATTTTTTTTTTTTTAATTAAAGGGCGACTGAGATCAACTGTCATGGTCTATTTCCGTACAAAGAAACTTGCAATGGAAAAATCATTAATGTAATCAGATATGAGTGTAAGATTTGACGTTTGGGCACACCCATTGTAATCCTGGTTCTTAATTTCCAAACTAGCTCTGCAGCATTTAATGTACAGCCAAGCATTTTAAACACGTTTTATTTGAAATGCAGTTGTAAGTGATAACGTAGGATGCTTAGTGTTTATTTTTTTTTAACATTTTTATTAACCTTTTTGGAGTACTTTAACATATTTGCAGACATTATTCTCTAGTTTAGGGTTATTCAGTTTGTTTGTGCTGAGGGCCAGAGTGGGTAAGGCATCCACAAAACCCAATCTCCATGGCACATCTGGCTTACTGAGGGGCAGATTTATGTTGAACATTCTCTAAAATGGTGTCACTTTCGGAGATAAATCTATTTCTAGAAACTTGTAGCTTCAAAGGTGTGTGTGTGTGTGTGTGTGTGTGTCTTGTACAACAAAATGTAAACTAGAATATGCTATTAGTCAAATGAAATACACAATGTGTAGAAGTATGGTTGTTGTTTTTAAGTGACATAGATTTGCTTTGCTTTCTCACGGTCCGTTTATAACTTATTCTTATGTGTTTTCCTTCTTATTGGAGTGATTGGTGTAAATCCGTCATTCTGATGACTAGAAACCTAACCTGCTGGCATTTTGCTCTACACATTTTAGAAGTTCAAAAAAATAATACATTTGAGAGCATGAATGGATTTCAGTATAGAATGCTTCTATGTCCTGGGATTAGAGGTTAATGTTTAACAGCCTATATTTTAAAAGACAATATATTACAAGGCCATTTTTGGGGGGTTGGGGAAGAAAATGTCGGTCTTTCAATTTCGACTGGTCCTTCCTCCCACCACCCCCCTCTCCCCCCACCAAACACTCACTGGAAATAACAGGTGCGATTTAGTGAGTTAAGAACTGATAAAGCTGTAGATGAACCCCAAGCTTTGGAAAATTGGTGTCTTAAAATATGTTGCTTAATGCTCTCCCATAAAATAATCAATTTTTTTTTTTAAAGTTTTATTTTAGAAATAAAATGCAATCAATTTTTTCTACTCTGTATCGCGTTCCTTTTGTTCTGTGCTGAATACTGGAGTGAACAGATTAGTGGATGCATTGATACTTTAGGATGTCAAGGGATTAAAGTAATGGCCTGCCATCAAGGAGGCAGCACTGTGAAACCACACAGTGATTACCTCATCTCATTAGCTGATTGAATCCATGCTCATGCAGTTTCAGATGGAACAGCTGAGCTTATACAAATGTGTGGTGAAAACTTACACACACTATTTTTAGCACATCATATCACTACTACTTTATTTTTTTCAATAGTGCTAAAAAAAAAAAGAATGCACATTTGTACATTACATAATCACGGGGGCACAGCAGGTTGTGGCCATAACGAGCTTTCAGTCTCATTTTGATACAGGAATCAAAGGTACTTTGCTAAGTCAGAAGAAGCTGGCACTGGTGGAATCAGATCAGTGCCTCAGTCACAAGGTTACTCTCCCCCTGCAAGTTAGCACCTCTGATATATTAGGCCTCGTCCAGGGTGACGCTGAGCGCGCGCTCTCCGCGATGAAACACGTTGCTGCAATGTGTGTGGCCAGCGCGAGCGCCTGCGCATGCACGGCGTTTAGCTGCTTGCAGAGGCAAGCAAATTTGATTGTGCTGCTCGCTGGCGCGTCACGTGAGCGGTTCGCCCAATGAGGGCGAACCAGCTCCGTGACGTCATGGCCACACACCTCTGACATGCTCCCCTTTGCACAGCTAGCTGGCAATAAATCGCCCAGCATAGCATGTGACGTCACTGCACACGATCGCCAGCACTCGCGCGCTCCCTGCCTGGCTGCAGCCTTGGGCTGGAACCACAAGAATGTTAAGTTCATTGAATTACTATTTATGCATACAGGCATACCCCAGTTTAAGGACACTCACTTCAAGTACACTCGCGATTAAGGACATATCGCCCAATAGGCAAACGGCAGCTCACGCATGCGCCTGTCAGCACGTCCTGAACAGCAATACCGGCTTCCTACCTGTATCAAAGCTGTGCGCAAGCAGGGAGACTATAGAGCCTGTCACAAATGCGTTATTTACATCAGTTATGCACGTATATGATGATTGCAGTACAGTACATGCATCGATAAGTGGGAAAAGGTAGTGCTTCACTTTAAGTACATTTTCGCTTTACTTGCATGCTCCGGTCCCATTGCGTACGTTAATGCGGGGTATGCCTGTACTTCACAATATTTGCCTCTTCCCTTTTTGACATTTCCAAAATGTATGACCTACTTTGGGCTCTCCTTCTTCTTTTTTTTATTTTTATTCATAAAGTTGATAATGCTATACTTTAAATGCACATTTCTTCATTACCAACAATGTGTAGCTTTTAACTGTATTTATCAGGGACCTTTAAACCTTTTAGTTTTCCTCCTCCTTCCTCATATCCAGATAGAGCCAACGGTGAGCAGAGGGCATTTAGAAAACGCCATGTTAAAAAGAGAAACCTTTTATTTTCCTTGCATTTCTAAAACATAAGTAACCATATTTACGCCTGCTTTCATTTCAGTTTTATTATTCTGGAATTATATACATTTATATAGAAAAATGTTTTATTGTCCACCAACAAATAATTTCTCATGGCATCTTCTTTCCAGTTGTTGCACACACCCCTTCAGTGCTGGCGTTCTGCAAAGCATTGAATCGGACGGCTCCGCTTTTCACAGCTTTATGTACATCGCGCTGTGTACATTTGATTAGAGATTAAATCTCAGAGGGGGAAAACCTGCATTTTGTTGAAGGCCCCCAAGCAGCAAAGGGGGGATAACCCCCCCTCCCTCCCCCAACGCATTAAATCATACTGGGTGACTGCAGCCGCTGTTATTTTCAGTCCCATTGTGTCTGCTTCCTGCTGGTCAGAGGTTATTAGGATGGGGTACTGCATGGTGAGATGGAAAGCTGACAGGAAAAAAAAGAAATCTGTGCTGCTTTTTTAAACCGGCTCCACTTGCAGACCAGACAAGTCACCATTTCGCTCTTACTGAAAGACCAAGGTAATGCTGCTTTCCTCTCTGCTAGCACTCCCCCCCCTTTGAACAGTAATACATGCCCATGATGAGGATGTAAGCTGTTTTTGTTTGCAAATGCGTTCTTGAGGAAAGTGCCTCCTTATGCTCAGTTGGCAAAATCAATGCTGCTTTTTGTGTCTCTTTAAAAAAAAAATGCATTAACCCCTGGGGTGGCAAGCAGGCTGTAAAGCAAATAATGTCTATCGGTGCATAAATTAGGATTTCCTTATGTACTCCCAGCACCGAAACCGTGAACTGCAACTTAGGCAAAAATATTTAGAAGTGCTGCTCTCTAGGTATTTGACAGATGCAAAATTGGCAACAAAAATAAATGACTGACTAAACTGTAACCCGAATGTTAAACGGTTGATGTATCTGGGTTTCACTAAAGCACATAGCAGTTGAATGGGCTCCACCCTTGCTTTGTACTGTATGTGTACTGTGGTACACCATGGTATCACCCAGTACATTTAGTTCCCTATTACTGCTGGTTTCAGGTCTCGAAGCACTAAAGGTTTTTTTGAGAACTCCTGCCTGTCCTTGTATGTAATGATTCATAAATAAATGATGTTGGGTTTTGAGGTGGTAATGCTTTGGAAAGCCTCTGCATCTTCAGCAGGTTGCAGTTTCACATGTGTTGTAATAAGATGTGATTGGAATTTTGTTTTTACACACTGTTCAGATATACAATACAAAAACTTGCAATAAGGCTGAGTTGAGACAGGCTACTACGCGTCCGCGCCTCTGTCTGTGGGCGACGAGTGCTCATGCCCAGCAGGCAGAATGAACCGTCATGGAGACGGGACTACTCAGCCATTTAATAAAAAAGAAAGAAACAAAGTGTGTTTGTGATTGGCTGACGACGTACACGTGACGCGGCTGCCGCTTGAAATCACAACTTCAGTTGTCTCCTTCAAGAGCAGCTGCGTCAACGCTGTACTTCGCCGCCGCTGGGTGTCGTTTTCCGTTTGAAAACTCCCACACACCAAAGCGCGAGAGTGGCGCACGTCGCATAGCATTCTGTTTGAACGCAGCCTAAGGCTGAGCTCAGACAGGATGCAAGGCGCACTTACATGCGTGCGCATGTTCGCCACTCTTTCGCTTTGGTGTGTGGGAGTTTTCAAACGGAAAACGACACCCAGCGGCGGCGAAGTACAGCGTTGACGCCGCTGCACTTGGAGACAACTGAAGTTGTGATTTCAAGTGGCAGCCGCGTTACCTGTACGTCGGCAGCCAATCACAAACACACACGCTTAGTTTTTTTTTTTTTTTTTTTTTTTTTTAAGTCCGCCTCCAATCGCATAATTCTGTTTGCTGGAGATGAGCACACATCGCCCAGTAGAGAGGCGCAGACGCGCGGTAGTGTAGCAGCCTGTCTGAGCTCAGCCTCATAGATCATGATTTGGATGGAACAGTGTAGCAATAGGCTCCTTAAGCAAAAAGTAAGTACTGTATGTATGTGTGTGTGTGTATGTGTGTAAATTTTTTGTTTTTTTATTGGTGGGAAATGCTTTATTTGAGCTCTTTTGCGATGAGAATGAGAATGGTTGTGGATTCTAGAATCCAGAAGTTTTGCCAGTCAACTTTTTTTTTTTTTTTGGTTGGCAAATTAAGTTTTATTGCCACCGGTAGCCAAATAAAAATGATTGAGCACAATAACTTTCTGTTAATTATAGGGTAACGTTTCACGTTTAGGGTGATTTTCATTATTTTTAAGGGAAACAATTGGTTCTAGGTTATCATTGGACAATTGGTCCTTAGTAGCCGTGTTCATCCTTGAAGTGGATATATATTTTTATATATGCTTTGATACTTTTGCCAACATAAGATTTCTTAATAGATTTAGATTATAATGTAGAGCACTTTCATGTATTTTCCATGTGCGTGCATAAAGGCACAATACACTGTAATTAAATCGATTAAGTACGTGTTTCCTTAGATGGTATCGCAACCTAAGGAATAATTACATTCAGTTGATGACCTTTTATTTTGCCAGATACATGGGACTATTCTTTTTTGCCTACTGAAATCTAAACCCCATCATTTCCTGGGAACGAATGTTGACGAACCCCAAAAACTGTATGTGGCAGTGCAATATCCTGCAGATATCCTGCATGTATTTAGCCTAATTACCAATAGGAGGCGATATAATGCATATCCTTTTTATGTCCAAACACTTCTATGTGTCTGGGTTTCGTATTGCTGCTCTCTTTAGACCAGTTGGACTAAAATATAGACCTTCCAGACCCTATGATGTAGTGGCTACTTCGTGCGGCACCCCAAGGGTTAAAACTAAAATTCTTCTAGTATTTTTATTTAATTTTTTTACTCTAACATTTCCACAGTGAACAAATAAGAATTTGCCACACATCATAAAATGATCACTAAAAGAGATTACGCTGTCACCTTGGCTTTGTTCTTTTGTTTACAAAGTAATTATGAGGCTGTTGGTAGTCAAGCAGACAGGAACCTGACCAAACACGAGTCATATTCATTTTCCACAAGATAAAATAACGGATTTATTTGTATGGGCGGATGATTTGAATCTCTCAGGATAGCTAATTACACCAAGTATAACATTTTGGAGAACCCCCTTATATTTCAGAGAGCTGCATACTGTTATAGGAACACATTTCTAGAACATTTTAGGAAGGGATATCTTATGAGCTAAACTGTTTCCGGTTTTAAAAGGCAGTTAATGGCCTTTTAAAACCTTGCACGGTTAAGGGCCTACCTATAGTTGTGCCAGAATTAATCAAACTGATGCAATATTTAGAGCACAATTCGGTGTTCATTGCCACTTACTTCATGACATAGCACCGATCGTGGTGGGATACCCCCATCAAAGCAGGAAGAACCTGTCCCTTTAATGGATATATTGACATGCTTTTTATTTGCAGCAGAATTAGGAAAAAGCACAATATTTTACCTTCAGCCTGGAGAGCTTGAATGCCTATCTGCAGTCTTGTCTGAAGCCGCAGAGGGCTATTGGCTACGATCTCGGGTCCTCTGGGGCGGTCCACCTCTCCGTGCCAGGGATTCTGGATTCAACGCTGGGTGGGCAGGCTTTCTCGTGTGGCGCTTCAGAGGTCGATCACTAGAGCTCAGGTGTATACCACTGTTTTTGGGCTCGGTGTAAGACTTGTCTCTTCCTTCTGGCTTTTCCTGTCTAACAAAACAATTGCTTGTCATTTTAATTTGTTTAATTGTAAAGTATTGTGATGTCCACTGAAGTTGAGGTGTGTTTTTACTCAAAAAAATAACTATTTTGTACTTTTTTGTTTTTTTGCCTTTTTTTTAATCATAGAATCTTTTTGGTACAACATAAACCCTAGTATATTACACACACCAAAATTATTACGTCCTATAAAGAGAAAAATGCAGCAACTGTACACACTCCCCAAAACCGAAAAGATTTAAGCTTCATTAGAGATGGAACTGTGGGAGTCGACACCACTGGTTCCTGCTTTGCAGTGTCTATTCAAGTTGGCTCAACTAAACCTAAAAGCACTACACAGTTTTTTGTGCATAGGGATCACCACACTCTTTTGCAATGCTTTTCTTTTGTTTACACAGTTAGGCTAAAGTTAGAACTGACAGCACAAAACTACCAAGTGGTGACAATAGTTCAAAAACAGGAAATGTTATCCAAATGTCCATGTGGAACAGATGATCAGGATGATAGTCGCTGAAGTGGAAACTTCCACTGAGCCTGTTTTTTCCTTATGTTGCTCAGCAAGACAGTGTTGTACATCCTGGAAAACTATTTTACAAAGTTTTATTGTAAGTTTACCTGAACCGTAGAATCTTTTTCATATTTGAAGAGCGTTAAATCACATTTGTGCATTGTTAATACTAATTGGGTTAGAGTGGAATTTGTAGAAAAATTTAAACAAGTTATGTTAATGTACTGTAACTCCCCGCCTTCCTAAGCTAGATTGGTGTGTTACGGATGTTATGGTGCTAACCTGTAGGTTCCCAGGAGGCTGAATCTCTGCAATGGTAGGTGGGAGCTTGGGGTGCAGGGCCTTCATCCTGCAGGGCTCTGCCAAGGACAGAGATTCATTCCTGCAGGAACTTTCCTCCTAGCAAGAAGCACTCGAGTCCAGCAACAATGCAACTTGTCTTTTATTCACAGCAGATACATCCTTACAGAAATACATAGTCTTCCCCATTAGGCTGCGGAAATGGTGCAGTCCGTGCAGAGACTGAATTCCCTGGCTATAGTACTCGGGGCGTTCCTAATGACGTCACAGAGCTCGTTGAACCGCTCACGTGACCGACCTGTCGCAAACTGATTTCTCGCGCCTCCGCACGCCGCATTTATGTGAACACTGCCTTAAGGCAGTCTGTTTGCTCAACGTGCGTCCGCGTGGTCTGAGGTACCATGGACGCGGCCTAACCCAAGGGGATACTTCCCTCCCTGGTCAATACCCGACTAGTCCTCCTAAGGGGAAAGGCAGAGAAGCCAGAGCCCTGGCTATTCTCTGCACTTGGAACTCTCTTCTCTCACATCCTTATCTATCCCAGGGGCATATCACCTTCCTGGGCTAGACACCGCATATTTACCTGACTTAGGCCTCGGCCATGTTCCCTGCTTGCTGGCGGAAGCGCGCGCTCAGCACTGAGCCCCTACAGCCGCAATTAGAGCGGCTTTAGTAGGGGCTCACCTATGCTTCCGCAAGCGCGCGGAAGCGCAGGCCTTAGGGGAATTTAAAATTCCCCCGCATGCCGGCGCGACAGGCCAGTCACGTGAGCGGTTCGCCCAATGAGGGCGAACCAGCTCCGTGACGTCACTGGCCCGCCCACCGGCCAGTGACGTGCCCACCCCCTGACAGCACGTGAGGTAAGCAACCGCAAGGCCAGGGAAAGCACCCGCTTTCCCTGAGCCTCCTCGCGCCTCAGCGAGCAAGCAGGGAGCCTGGCCGAGGCCTTAGGCCTTTGGGGCTAACCTCGGCTCCACCGCACCCCCTTGTGGGTCAAGGCCCAATGCATCCTTCCACTCCCAGGAGGGGAAGTGGACTGGCGCCTTAAAACAAGCCTTCACAGAGCGAGAGAGAACCAAGAAGAGTCAGGTCTTATATCTGGAGGATCTTACCCACAATCCCTGGTAGTTGGGTAGGAACTGGTATAGTAACCCCCACCCCTTCCTGGCATGGGATCTAAACTGTCACTAGCCTGCACCTGCTGATGGCAACAATGTCTCTTTCTGGTTAGCCTTCTCACATGCAGGCCCATGTGCAGAAGACTTAACCCTAGCACTGCCAGCACTTACTAGAACTGACAGTACTAGGGCAGGGAAATTCAGTAGCCAGGGAGCTACATGGCTACAGTATTTTATGCCGCTCAACAGTGGGCATCAGTAAAAAATGTCTCTGGTAAATAATAGGACCCAGGGATTCCCTTTTCAATTATCAAAAGAGGATTTCAAGCGCTTCTGCACAGGCATACACAAGGTTAAAGATAAAATGTACAAGCACAGTGAATGTCAGTGCTATGTACAAATAATTAAAGTAGAACTGGTTCTAATATATGACTTTGATATATATATTCTTTCCTCTACTAAGTGCTTGTGAGTAGTATCAGCAGGTTTAGAATTTGGGATCATAAGTGCTAATTCTACATCATAACTATAAATGTCTCTTGAACATGCTTGTGAAGAATAAAACGCTCAAATATAAAAGGACATTTCACCAGAAACAACCAGCATATATATATATACATACTGTAGAAGAGGGGTGTACAAATTGGTGGTGGGGGGGGGGGGGGGTCAGGTTCAAAATTTTCTGGGGGAGGGGCGTGGCACTTACAGAGGCCCCGCGCTCTTCCCTACAACATTTAAATTAAATGCCGGGGAAGCGTGCGTGGCCTCTGAATATCCCTTACCTTGTCTCCGGTGGCTTCTGGTGACGCGTCACAATGGCAACGCGGCATCAAATACTACCGTGGTTGTCACATGATGCAATGCGATTTGACGCCAGAGGTAAGGAGGGGGGGAGAAGAGCAGGCTGGAGGGCGCAGACAAAGTGTGCGCACCGCTGCTGTAGAAGATACTTTAGAGCAATACAGCTTTCTTTTCTATGAGTAAAATGAATTGTCCGTAACACCAAAACAAGTCGTCTTAAAATAATCTCACTTTGAGCTTTCATTGACTCTAAGAAATGACCGCTCATGCTGTAAGTTTTGTGCCTTGAAAGCCCTATTCACCAATAATGATTTGTCTTTTCTCTCTGGTTGTGCGATAAAAAGTCAACCTCCCAATGTCAACTGGTATGAAAAAGTGTCATCCTTACTATGTCCAAGGAATAATTGTCTTTTTATTTTTTTTCCCCTCACACTGGATAGATGGAAATTAATTAATTACCAAGTATAGAATGTAGAAAGAGTTCAAAGGACATTTCAAGGTTTGAGGCCTCTTGCTTGTGATTGTCCTTTTTAATTCGGTTACATGTCAGGGTTCTAAGAAGGGCAGTATGATGGTTTATTTTGAGGAGGTTTGGTTAAAGTAGACAAAATCCTATTGTGCAAGACTCTGCTGAGCCTGGTTATTAGTTGATCTAAAATCCCGGCAGGACAGAATACTGTAATTTCTTATTGACATGTAGAAACATGGTGCCTAACCACCAGCTATTGTATCTATGGGAACCGATTTACAACTATTCATGATGGTAAGGACTTGCATTCACAACCTCTCCAGAAAAGTACTTTACTTTTCTTCAAACACGGTTTCAATGTCCTTCCCCAGCTCCTCTACCTAATGCCACACCTCTGACAACCAAAGCAAGTTCTGGGGCCTATGCAGAGAGCAGCGCTAGAATAAATTGGAGAGTTTAAGAAAAAGTAGCTTTAATATAGAGTTTTATTCTCCATATGCAGAAATGGGCGAAATCCGCTATTTTTAGCATTACTGCATGTGGAGAATTGTAAATGAGGAGATGCGCGCAGCTGAAAGGGAGAAGAAAAAAAATCGCGCATTTTTTTTCCCCCCTATAGCCGGCGAGCTCCTGCTTCTTGCCAACTTTAGTTGGCGGAGAAAATTGAAGAAAATCTCGCCAAAAACAGCCGCTAGATGGCGAGCGCGCCTTTCTGAATTTGGATATTTTTCAGACTGGCGAGATGTAGTTTCTCGCCAGCCGCGCGGCGAGATTTTCAAATAGAAAAAAAAATGGCGCTTTTTTCCTACCTCGCCATTTTCAGCTGTTTTTTGCGCGATTTTCGCCGGAAAATGGCGAGATTGTAAATAGCGCTGCTCTCTGCATGAGGCCCTAAGTCTCTTATCAGGTGTTAAACACACTATTTCTCAGATAGAGACATGAAAAATGCTCATAGTTAAATAAAGAACCTGGAAGTAAATGACCCTCACATCAGAGTGCAAAACTGCTATAAATAGGCTTGTATGTTGTGCAGCTCTGAAAGAGTTAAATCCAAAAATAGAAGCCGCTCTAAGAATGTGAAATATTCTCCGATAACAAAGAGTATTTATGTGGGGTTTTCTGCGTTCTGACAAAATATAGAGACACTTTTGTGCTATGATTAGCACGGGTGCTGATGTCGGTTTGCTTGTCTGGCATTAGACTTTATTCTGCTACTAAACTGGTCTTTGTACTGCCAGCCAGTAGAGCTTTGTGTATGCCTTTATTAAAGTGCACAGTTCGTGATTTGCTTTTTGCTTTTTGTTTAATCTATGCCAAACTCAATGAGTGACTCATTATTCAAAGAAACCAACCTTCGTATAAATAGTAGCAGGTGCTTATATGCTAAAGTTAGCACTGTAGTTATTTACTGTGCAAAGCTATTCACAATTGGGGGGTGGGGGGGGGGGGGCGCGTGAGTAATCCTAGTGATGCAGTCTTGTTTAGGTTTGAAAGAAATGGTGGTCTTAAATAGAAAGGGACCGGTTTACCATCAGTCATACAGGTTTCAAATTCTTGTCTTGATAGACCTCTCCGGGAGATCAGGGACTAGGTGGAAACATTCTTCAGACGTCCTATTGAAACCTGAATAATAATCGAAAAGTTCCATTGTACACGCCTGCAAAAGGGGCATAGCTTTTATCCTTCGCCATCATTCTGACAAATATTTGGTTTAAATGGTTTTGCATTGGGTTTTTGAAACGCTTCTCTTGCTAAACAAATGGTATCATTTAATTGGTCATAAGTTGTGATACTTTTTTTTAAATTTTTTTATTGATCAGCAAGACATGTCTTTGTAGATGAAAGTGACGTTTTTATAGGGCTTTCAGAAGCTCACGTCTCTGGTCTTCAACGTCAAGAAGACGTGAGGTTTTAAATGCTCTTCACAGATGAAATTCTAGTGTACAAAGGTATATTAACCCATGTGCTTTTTCATGGAGGGATTAGCATGCACTTGTCCTGAACCTTAACATGTGATGTGTAAGACACATCATTTAGGCTCTGATTTATTATAACCTGTTCTAGAAACGTGTGATGCTTTAGGGAATTCAGACCTGCAATCACTGTAAAATGTAAAGATATTTACCTAAATCTACGAGCGATAACATAATTTATTTCTTTTTTTAAACATTGCGTGCACAACATTAGTGTTCCTGCAGCGATCACATTATGTGACTAGGGCCTGGATGGCGGCAAAATAAGTGTAGGTAGCTCCACTGCATTTTTGAATTGCGTTGGCCATTTCGTTGGAGCAGTCGGCTCCGATCTGCCCCTAAAAAATAAAAATGAACAAGTGCCCATGATGTACCTGGTACATCATAAGGGTAACAATACTAATGTTAGAATGAAAGTAATGAAATCTCTGTTAATGGTCTCACTGGGATGATCTCTCACATTACATAACATGTGTCTTCCATCATTTGTTCCATGATCTCACCCACGTTCAGAGAATGCTATTTAAATATAGGATTTCATAGTCTGGATCTAGCCAATTAATGCTAACCTGTCAGGTCTTTTCATGTTTCAAATGCTGCTTTATATACTGAGCATATATATATATACATATATACTCAGTATATAAAGCAGCATTTGAAACATGAAAAGAGCTGACAGGTTAGGTTAGCATTAATTGGCTAAATCCAGACTATGAAATCCTAAATTTAAATAGCATTCTCTGAACGTGGGTGAGAAAAGACATTGGCAGTAATTCTGCAAGGTTTCAGGTTCTGTTCAACGAAGACAAGATCTTGCCAGGGGGTTTGCTACTTGCCAGCATGAGTTTTCTTCATGGATGTGATCAATCGGTACATGAGCTGTCGGTGATTTCAGAAAGACTTGTGTGGTCTTTAAAGTTCATACACCTGTTGGTCCCTAGAAGTTATCAAAACAAGCTAAAAGTGCATTATTAAGCCACCCTCTTGTCATAGCTGGATTCTGAGTATTTAACATAGTGTCATATTTTTACATGGCTTAATCCAGCGGCTCTTCGGTCCTCAAGTCCCCCTCCCCCCTCACAGGTCAGGTTTTCAGGATATCCCTGTTTCAGCACAGGCAGATCAATCAGTCCCTACTTCCGCAAAGGGGACTGTCTCCTGTGCTGAAGCAGGGACATATTGCTCCACCTGTGCTGAAGCAGGGATATCCTGAAACCCTTATCTGTGTAGTGGGGGGGGGGAGGGGGGACAGGGGAGAGATCTAAAAGTGCCATTTGTGCTTCTACATATAACTGCATGTTTTAGCTTTTTTATTTTATTTTTTTTCTGTACAAAAAATATATAATGACCCACTGAAAGCCTCTGTGATCACCATGATGTATGGATACAATATCCAGGACAGGGTGCAATTTTGGGGGAAAATGGGAAAGATATATGTATACAAAAACAAATTCCTTACATTTTATATAAGCATCAAGCCATATGGTGTAATTGAATATTTTGTCCATGAGGTAAAAAACAAAACAAAAAAAACTACAGCTCAACCCCCTTCTAACGCTGTGCTTGGGGTCCAAAGAATCACATCGCGTTATAAGCGGACCGTGTTAGAAATAATGTACAATTGTATTCAATGTACTATAAAGTATTTAAGATACCAATAAACGTGTGGTAAAGTATTCATAAATAGGAAAATTGGGAGCCACGCTTGCATCGCGTTATAAGCGGATCCGCGTTGTAAAGGATCGCGCTATAACGGGTTTGAGCTGTATCTCTTCTAAGCATGTTATTCTTGAAGGCTCATGAGACATTTTTTAGTTTCCCAAAGCTGCGTGGATAGGGTTATTGAAGAACCGGTCCTACCTGATGCTTCTGACAAACATTTGTGTCCTTGTTTTTTAGGCATGGAAGAGGAGGTGGTTTATTCTTCGCAGTGGACGTCTGACGGGAGATCCCGATGTGCTGGAGTACTACAAAAATGACCACGCCAAGAAACCCATTCGCATTATTGACTTAAACTTGTGTGAACAAGTTGATGCTGGATTGGCATTCCATAAAAAAGAATTTGAAAACAGTTATATTTTCGACATCAAGACCATCGACAGAGTGTTTTACTTGGTTGCTGACAGTGAGGAGGAAATGAATAAGTGGGTTCGAAATATCTGTGACATCTGTGGATTTAATCCCACTGAAGAAGGTACGTAATTATAAATAAATACTGTCCTGGAACAGGATTCTGTTTCTCTCTCTCTTCAGGCTGCCAGCACTCCTCAGTTTAGCTGTTGCAACAATGTTGTGACCCCTTGTGGGTTTCTTGGCTTCAGCCAGTTGCCTTGGCAACCCCCCAGCCTTTTACCAGGATGGACTGATCCCCCTCCCCTTGCCAAGTGGTATTGCCCCAGTTAATTTCCCATCAGCCCAGACCAGCATGCTGCCTTTTAGTTCTAGCAGCCATCTTGAGCAGTTATCTCTCCTATCCTGGTAAAGTTACTGATTTTCACCTAACCCTATAGCTTGCTTTTAGCCCACTTCCCTCATAGCTTCCCCTCTCTTCCATTGCTCTCATGTCCCAGTGTTCCCTCAGTACTTTCCCCCCCCTTTTTTATTTGCATGTTGTTGCCCCAATATAAACACTTCAGCAAGTAAGAAGGTTCCCTTGCTTGATATATGGGATTGAGTTAACCTGCTTGTCCCTACGAAACTCTCAGGTGTGCTTGGTCCAGAACAAATACCTTGTAACTTCGTAAATTTTATTATTTAGCTTTTGGTGTGTTCCTGTTCTGGAATAATACCTATACCTTATTTAAAGCAGAAGTCTGTGCTGATCGCAAGGTTTTGTTTTTTTTTGCGTTTTATTTACTATACTTTGAGGTCTATTGGTGCCCTTTTCCAAAATAAACGACAGGTATCCCTCGCTCAGCCTATAGGAGGCCAAGATATAAAAAAACAACAATATATGTTGTACATTCACCAAGTAATGTGCGGTGGGTGCAGTAAGGGGATGGTTTTAATATAGACAAAGGGAACCCCAAATGAGGGATAAAAAATGCCCCTACTATGTGCACAACCACTTATGACTGGGTACTATTTTGGTATGCGAGATTATCACTGCCCTGACACAATACTCACTTTTTTTTTTTTTTTTTACTTTGGCTTTCGTCAACTAAACTTGTCATATGCAGGATAACTTTCCTGCTTCTCTGACCAGACAATGCCACTATAACCAGCTCTCAACTATATTAACTACAACTGATGAGCACTCTTACTTTTATTATGCATTAAACTTCTATAGGCTTCATGGGTGATTTGCTGCTGTGTCACAAGCCGATAATTTGTATCCATTTTTAAAGGGACTAAAGAATGTCCAGCTAAGATCCAAGCAGATTCCAGAGCTAATTCTTTGCTTAGGTGGAAATCATTACCAACTCACGGAAGTGACTTTGCTGTTTCATAAGATGGTTTTGGTTACCACCACCAGCCCATACAAAACCTCCTCTTCCACTAATTATTGTATGAACTGATGACCGTACTTGAGCCTACAGATGTGTCGCGTGACATTGTTCCCTCAGATAACACAATATCTATCAATTTAACCCCAATTGCAACAGAACGTATCTAATTAACATCTCCTTGGTATGTCTATCTGAGTTGAATAGGTACAACTCATCCCTTAAAGCGGTGCTTTCCCTGGCCTTAGAGCGCGCGCCGTCCGTGGGCGTGTCTGGAGGCGGGCCAGTGACGTCATGGAGCTGGCTCGCCCTCATTGGGCGAACCGCTCACGTGACCGACCGGCCCTGCGCTCCGACGAGCACAGAAACTAAAGATTTGGTAAGACACAGGCTTCCGCAGGCGTGAGGCTGCATGGGGCTCAGTGCCGAGCAGCAGCACGGTTAGCGCTGACCATGCCCGAGGCCTTAGTCTGAGGCTTTTTTTCTTTGAGGGACGTACTCTAGGTGACACAGAACCTAAAGGAATGGGCCTGATGATGGGGATGTTGCCCATCTGTGTCACACACTTTGTAATTGTATTGGTGCTTTTTCCTTCCCCCCCCCCCCCCCCCCCTTTTTTTTTTTGGTTCATTACATTGTCCACTTGTATTGCTTCCTTGAATGTACCACTCCCACATACCAGCCGTATTTTAAATTTTCACTGTTGAACTCCCATATAAGTGCTCTCTGTTATATCTGTGCTTTCTGTATTTGAGTGAGTAATCACAGTTTCTTAGTGTTGATGTATTGTGTTTTGTTTCATTTAGTTAACTTTATTCAGTGCTGCTGTTTAAATCATAAGTTAATATTTTTTTCTGTACACTGTTTGGCTTCTGCGTTTCCTTTCCCCCCCCCCCCCTTGTGAGTGCGGGCTTCCTTAACGTCGTCATACGGCTTGATTTGGCGTGCTGATTCAATATGTATGTATCGATCTATCAAAAACGAATAGACGATACCGTTCTGTGGCTAACAAAATGCTTTTTATTTGTGCGAGCTTTCGAGATACATTGATCTCGTCTTCTGGTGGTGTTACAATGGATAAAGCAAGAGAGGTTTCTACTTAAAACAGTGCGTCTTGGAATGTATCTGTGACTGAAGCCTATCCCTCCCCCCTGTGCAATATGCAATTTATTTTACTTATGGTGTGTGTGTGGAGGGAGTGTATACCAATGGTGTGGGTAGGTGTACAAATGTAAGAGGGTGTTGGATTACTATTAGTGTATGTAGATATTATGTGGTCCCTATTGGTATATAGGGATATAATTACATTGTACATTAATGTGTAAGAGACCTGCACACACAGCTTTCATATAGCACAGTATGTATAGACATGGCCTTTAGCACTCATGGTAAGAGAGTTCTCTTGTGTCAGGGTAGTGACTCATGAAACTGCGGTCTCGGTTTAGGCCACCGCTAAGTGTCCTAAACAGTTGCATAAATTTGTATTCATGCATCTGTCTCTCTTTCGGTGTCCTTTGAGTATGGCCACCTTCAGATCGTTCATCTTAGGGCCAGAGTCAGAGAAATGTTTGCCAACAGGACTGTCTCTCGTTCCACGTGTAATGCTGTGGCAATGCAGATTCATTCTCTTGTTTAGCCCCTGCCCCGTCTCACCTATGTAGTAGCAGCCCCCTGGGCATTTCATGCACATGATGATGTACACAACATTGCTGGAGGAAAAGGTGAACCTTCCTCTGATTTTGTACTCCAGATTCCTATGTGGTATTTGTGTTGTGCCCGCTGTGTTGAGCATTGCGCAGGTTTGCAGTTCCCTGGCGATCTTGCATAGGGCTTATAGGTATGGGCTATGTGTAGGGTTACCAGATTTTGAAAATGAAAAACCGGGACACATTTTTAAAAAAAAATATATATAACAGTTTATTTATTGTAGTACACTTATACTTTACTACCATTAGAGAGTGTGTGTGTGTGTGTGTGTGTGTGTGTGTGTGTGTACACCTCAATAATCGAACAAAAAAAACCCCCAGATGTGAATGATTCTGAACCCATTAACCAGTGTCAGGATGCCCCCTCTTCACAATTTCTAAAAGCAGCAATCCCACCTGGGATCTTACCTGATCCGCAGTCCCTCAAGGTACTATACTGGAGGGGAGGTGTTCCTTACCTGTCTTCCGATGTCTCCCGCGTGAAATTTGAGTCAGATCTGGAAGAAAGCAGAGTAGGTTACTTTGGTGCAGGTATACGGCAGTTAAGATAAGACAGAGGGTGAGGGAGGGCGAGGGAGGGAGACAGGGATGGAGGGAGACAGGGAGGGCGAGGGAGGGAGGGAGACAGACAGTAAGGGAGGGCAAGGGAGGGAGACAGACAGACAGGAAGGAAGGGCGAGGAAGACAGACAGGGAGGGCGAGGGAGGGAGGGTGAGACAGGGAGGGTGAGACAGGGAGGGTGAGACAGGGAGGGAGGGAGGGTGAGACAGGGAGGGAGGGAGGGTGAGACAGGGAGGGAGGGAGGGTGAGACAGGGAGGGAGGGAGGGTGAGACAGGGAGGGAGGGTGAGACAGGGAGGGAGGGAGGGTGTGACAGGGAGGGAGGGAGGGTGAGACAGGGAGGGAGGGAGGGTGAGACAGGGAGGGAGGGAGGGTGAGACAGGGAGGGAGGGAAGGAGGGAGACAGGGTGGGAGGGAAGGAGGGAGACAGGGTGGGGGAGAGACACACACCCACTGACACACACACACACACTGATACACACACCCCCACTGATACACACACACACCCCCACTGATACACACCCCCCCCCACTGATACACACACCCCCCCCCACTGATACACACACACCCCCCACTGATACACACACACACCCCCCACTGATACACACACACACCCCCACTGATACACACACACACCCCCACTGATACACACACACCCCCACTGATACACACACACCCACACACACTGATACACACACACACACACCCACTGATACACACACACACACACACCCACTGATACACACACACCCACTGATACACCCACTGATACACACACCCACACACTGATACACACTGATACACACAACACCCCCCCACTGATACACACACACACACACTGATACACACACCCACTGATACACACACACACACACACACACACACACACACACACACAGATACACACACCCACACAGATACACACACACACACACACAGATACACACACACACTGATACACATACACACTGATACACATACACACACACACACACAGATACACATACACACACACACACACACTGATACAGATACACACACACACACACACACACACAGATACACCCCGCTTCCCCCTGCACCGCCCGCGACCGCGCAGCAACCGCTGCCCGCCCCCGAGCCCATCTCCCACACCAAGGGGACGGGGGGAAGTGAGCGCCGGGGGGCAAAGCTGTGAGCGCCGATGGGCAATGGTGGGAGCGCCGATGGGCAATGGTAGGAGCGCCGGGGGGGCAATGGTGGGAGCGCCGGGGGGGCAATGGTGGGAGCGCCGGGGGGGCAATAGTGGGAGCGCCGGGGGGGCAATAGTGGGAGCGCTGGGGGGGCAATAGTGGGAGCGTCGGGGGGGCAATAGTGGGAGCGCCGGGGGGGGGGGGGCAATGGTGGTAGCGCCGGGGGGGGGCAATGGTGGGAGCGCCGGGGGGGGGGCAATGCTGGGAGCGCCGGGGGGGGCAATGCTGGGAGCGCCGGGGGGGGCAAAGGTACAAGGTGGTAGAAAGGCAGGCGCACCCCCGCTACCACCTCCTATTACCCCCCCTGGCTGGGACCCGGGACAGAAGGGGGACACTCACCGCGCACAGAGGAGCCGGGTGCGGGAAGACACGTGTGCTCTGAACAAAGCGGAAGTCCCGCCCCGGGCTTCCTCTGACCCGCCTGCAACCAATCCCCTGCGGGCTGGCCGGCATTCTAAGTCCCGCCCCCGGCAGCATCATTCATCCAATCCCCTGCGAGCCGGCCGGCATTCTAAGTCCCGCCCCCGGCATTCTCCATCATTCAGTCCCCCCGGCAGCATTCACACACACTTAGAAAATACTTACCGGCCGCCGCATTCTCCTCACCGCCGCTGCCCTGCAATACCGGGACCAGGGACAAAAACCGGGACAGCCTTAAACCGGGACAGGACACAAAAAAAAAACGGGACTGTCCCGGTAAAACCGGTACGAATGGTCACCCTAGCTATGTGTGACCACCAAAGGTACCCTGTCGCTTGTCTCTTTCTG
This sequence comes from Ascaphus truei, assembly GCF_040206685.1. Lineage (NCBI taxonomy): Eukaryota > Metazoa > Chordata > Amphibia > Anura > Ascaphidae > Ascaphus > Ascaphus truei. The sequence continues at coordinate 415,216,314 of NC_134483.1, read as the reverse complement.
TCTGTATTCAAGGAGATCACTTCTTGGTATTCTGGTGGATTTGCTACTCTACAATTCTGTGGTTATATCCACGTTTATGAAATCCGATCTCAAGGCTGTGATCCGCTGGTCTCTGTCTGCTGTGCCGGAACATATCCGTTGTATCGTATGGCATGACTGTAGATGGTTGCATGCTTGGTGTGTGGGGTGGAGGCTGTTGTCCCTCAAATAGCTGGCTCTGTCTGTAGGTTTGCGGTATACAAAAGTCTGTAGTTGGCGGTTCTTTATAGTAATGGTGGTGTCTAGGAAATATTCTTCGTCTGGGGAATGGGTGAGGTTGATGGTCGGGTGGACCGTATTGACGTTCTCTTGGAACTGTATGAGGTCCTGTTCACCAGAGGTCCAAATCAGGAGGATGTCATTGATGTACCGAAGGTATGTAAGGGGTTTTAAGCTGTGTGTGTGTGTATATATAATATATAATCAGTGTCATAGTTGTCTTTAAAATAGCCTTTTCATAATGTGCACAATGAATATTTTGATTGCGTCTGCCTGAAATCTGACCTTGATCAAGCCACAAGCAAAAAATAGTGTCATTGTTCACTTATTTCTTTAACAGGCCCTTTTGTGAATTCTACCTATGAAGTAATCTTATTCAGAGTGTATTGTATGTATTTTAGAGCAAGGTAGTGGTCATTCCTTAGGAGGTTTATTTTGCCAACATATGACCGCTATTATTTTTGTATGCAAATAACATGCAAGCTAGAATAGCTGTCAGCTGCCAACAGGTCCAAAGTGTTAAACATTTGTAAGCATGCCAGGATATCATACTGCAATAATTAAAAGTACAGTTCACTTGCTTATCCAGGAGTTTTTTTTGCATTTTAATGTAGTAAATGGATTTGCATCCTTGCCATGCTCTTACAGAGTTTACATCAGACTTTATATGGCTGTCCTTCGTGTGTCTCAAGCCTTTGAAGGGTGCTGGATCCGTGCAGACGGGCCATAGTTCTGCCGATGTTATAATGAAGAGATTCAGGAACTTTATTAGTACAAACAAAGCACTTGATTTAGGTCCACTGGTTATGCTCCACATGCAAGGACATACTTCACTTTAGACATTAACTGGTGGCAAATAATAATGTATTCTTCCCTTATAGTAATTACTACTACACAAGGGAGGTACTAGGCTTCTTAAGGTTTTATCCCCTGTGTCTCTCACTCTTACCCTGGGGAGGTACTTGACTTGTTACCATTAGTATTGGGTTTTTTGTTGTGGTTTTTTTTTTTTGGCAATCTTCTGCCCTGCGTTTGTATTGCTCTCGTCCCACCGGGACTCATGGTAGGGATACTTGATCTTCAGGGATTAATATCCCATCAGTATATGTAGTGCCCTCCTTGTCCTTCCATATGGGAGTTAGGCGTGCATTGGGACCTGTCAGTCGGAATGGAGTGGTGTTTCCCCCCCCACCCTCCTCCAGCTCTTATTCAAAGAACCCCCCCCCCCCCGGAATACCATGCATATTCCTCTCCCATGGCAGGGAAATTGCCCTTTTAACGTATGATGGCTTGAGTTTTTCTCCAAACTGAAAACAACAAAGGTGACCAGACATCCTTAGTCCAGTTACTATACACTTAAACATAACTTAGTGAGGCTCCTCCACTGTCACTCCTCTAGGAACCGGAATCTTCTAGCTGAGTATATATACTCTGGTGGTGGTGTCACTATCGACCTGCATAAAGGGGGGAGTGGCTTGGTTTCTGCCAAGTCATGCTGTATCACATGATTGGGAGGTAAGTAGCTGTGTGACCCCCACGCAGTTAACCTTTTACGGTCCTTAACCCTTTTAACTATAAGTAATTCCTAGCAGGGGGCTTTATATGTATTCTATATTTGCACATCTTAGTCTCATTTTACTCTTTACTTTTTAGAGCAGCAGTCGGCACTGATCTGTATTTTCCTAATTTCTTTAATATTAAATATAAAAGACCTTCTCTTGCCCCTTTCAGGGGAAGGTTTTATTTTTAAAATCTGATTCTCTGGAGGGGAGCTCCATTTTAACCTCTTATCCTAAACAAAGTCCAGTGCAGCTCTTTTGAAAGACCAGGTCCTGTTCAGGGTACAGGATACAAACATTTATATGAGATTTTATATAGGCTTCTTTGGAAGGGGGTGGGAGGGGGGAGGGAGAAGTGTCATTAGCACCTCCCTTGGAACTATGTGTTAATGAAGCTCTTGATGACACTTGTCTCTCTATTCTACCTTTTTTTTTCCTGTCATATACAAGAAGCCTGTTTGTCGAGCTTTATATATTTTACGTGAGTTTTAGTCGGGCTAATCCTATACCTGCCAGTTTCACTGACACCAACATGAAGAAATTGTGTAAATATATGCTAAGCTAGATACATATCATTAAGTGTGCATCAAATGTCTTGTTCTTTATAACCACTTTCCTTATCACTTGCTGAAGCAAATAATTTACACTTTGACATGTTGCAATTACCACTTTAAAGCACAACAAGCACTGCTAGTTTTTAGTGTTTGTATTTTTTTTTACAATATTCTTGACTGATATTCTCACGTACCTGAAACTTGACAGTTTTTTTTTTTCATTTATAAACTTCAGAAACAATACCGTGAGCACAATTACTGTGACTAAGACCTGTGCTTCCAGTAATGCCCTGTATGATATGGAAAGCAATAATCAGCAAGTAGAACTAGTCACATTAAATCCAGTTCATGTGGACACTGTCTATATTTTTTTTCCCCCCTCTGCCAATTACCCAATATGTAGCTTTAGAAGGTCACACTGAATCTATGGATTTCAGTGTCGCGCACATTTGTAACCCCATTGGATTTTGCAGGACTTGAGAATCGGTGTGTTGCAGAACCTGTGTGAAATGTGGGTTTAATAGAACAGCATTAGAAATTTGTTTATAAAATGTTTTACCAGGAAGTAATGCATTAAGCTACCTCTCGTTGAGTTATAACACATGGTTACCTTAAATGAACACAGGTTATACATTATATTAAAGACATTGCATGAACAGTTAAAGATAATATTTATAGGCGTATGCAACAGTTACAGACCAGATTAAAATGTGAGACAGCTTTAGTTTTGAAAGAACTTGGACTGGAGGTGACTGAGTCTCGAGTTGATTTATTCAAGTTGTCAGGTGAACGGCAAGAGGAGGAGCGACCGGGATTCTTTGTTGAACCTTGGGACCGTGAGCAATCTTTTGGAGTCAGATCTCTGGTGATAAGTGCTGCGTGTGATCGTGCTGCGAGTGATCGGGGTGAGGAACTTATTTAGATACGGGGGTAGCTTGCCCAGAAAGTATTTGAAAGCAAGACAGGAAAAAATAACTTTTCACCTAGACTCAAGGGATGGCCAATCTGGTTCTTTGACCATTTCCCAGTTATGTGTGTTTTTTAGTTACATTGTAGAACAAAGCAGCATATTGAGTTGTAGAGGGTGTCTAGTTTGCTAAGGTGAGTTTGGGGTGCTGTACCATATACAGTACTATGTCCCCATAGTCTATAATTGGCATTATAAACTACTGTGCAATGTGCTTTCTGACCAGTTGGCTTAAGGAGGATTTGATCCTATAAATTACACCTAGTTTGACATAGGTTTTGGATGTCAGGGTATCAATGTGTGCACCCAAAAAGTTAAATGGGAGTCAAACCAGATATTTAAAACTAGTAACGGGGGCTAGGATGGTATTAGAGTTTGTTCTGATCTGTAGTTCTATCATTGGTAGCTTAAGAAATGTATCCTTGGTCCAAAATACCATTGTTTAGTCTTGTCGGTGTTTTAAAAAACAGCTTGTTTTGGGAAATCCAGTTTACTGTACAAGTCTTGAAGAATCAGATTGACGTATGTGTGCAAGGTCAGAGAGGCTAGGGCTGTGTGCATATAAGATTGTCATCCGCATACATGTGCATGACATGCTGTAGGTACAGTAGATCATTAATGAAGACTGAAAAGATTAGGAACCCTTGTGGGAACCACAAGTGATACCTAACAGGTTGGAGTTAAAGCCCGAGAGACACGTTGGAATCTACCCCATGGGTAGGAGTGAAACTAGTTTAAAGCACGTTCCCCTATTCCAGAGCATGTTAGGGCCTTAATTTATTATTGGTATTAGTGATGATTTCCAGAAAATAAGCTCTTCTGGAAACGTCAATTTCTCTTGCTGCAGTTAGAGTAGCTCCTTCCCTTTTTAGACATTTGATGTTTGTTTATATAATATGAAACTGTTTCGTGTTGTGTCCCCTTGTATAAGACTTAAAAATCGTGATGCAGTGTTTATTTAGTACGCCTTCAGAGACCAGAAAGTAGTGTAGGTGGGAGCCAGGAACAAGGGGATTTCCATTGTAGTAATGAATCTGCAGCACATTAGATTTCTTCTTGAAGTGACTCGCACACAATCCATTTTGTTGCAATGTGGTTTTCCACAAGCTAGAAACCTAATCGACGAAACACTTCTATTGAGAAAATAAACCTTTGAATGAAGTGCCCGGCTCTTATAATTGTATAAAGTGTTAGTCTGAGAAGTTTGGATACCGCTTGAGAGAGGTATTCCCCCCTTGTAACACTTGTGGCTAGGCGAGAAAGGAGATTACAAATGGGTGTTCCCATCTCCTCTTTCAAAATGTGTGGCATGGGAATGAGCAAAGGTCATTATTGGAGCTGTAAATATCTGCACCAGTTTAACCCCGCAGAGCTGGGCTTTTTTAAATATTATCACTCTGACAATAATAATGACTAGCAGATTTTAAACGGTGATTGGATAAATATGTCTACTGTTAACACAACTGGTGTGTGTGTTTGTGTACACACACATCGGGTTGTAGGGTTTGCCTAACTAAGTGAAGATCACTGCAGTGATGACAGATTTGTAGTTATATGAAAAGCTATTTTTTTGTATGTATGTAGCCCCCTTTCCCCGTAACTAAGGGAACTACCAGTACTGCTGTTACCTGTTTGGCTACCGGAAAACCTGTGCCTCTGCCACTGGGAGCCTGGAGTATCGCTTGGTCGCCTCGGTGCAGCGCCGCCTCCTGCGAGGGATCCCAGCGTAGTGGGAGGAGCCCCTCACAGGATCCAATATAATAGTAAACACACACTGGCATATAACAGTATTTACTGACATTTAATCCGCAGCACAGAAAAACAAGGCCGTGCAAGGCCGCACCCACACAGTAACACCTCCCTGGTGGAACCCCCAAAGTACTGGAGTGCCTGGGCACTTAACCCATTAGTGTCCACAGACCAGTCCTCCACAAAGCTAGCGCTACCCACAGTGTGTTTGGCCGTTTGTGCACGTGGATGTAATACCACCCTGGTCCTAGTCCAGCCCAGACCAACCGAGCAGCTGAGTTCGTGAGTCTGCGACGTGGTCCTATGCTGCGATCTGCCGGATCCTCTGCTGCGCTGATCCATAGGTGGTTGCCTCTGGAGGGGTTTCCCGCTGGAGTGTGCCCCTGTAAAATAGTCTCTGATGTAGGCCTGAATCTGGTCCCAGACCGCACCACGTTGCATTGTCACTGTGTCCCTAACACTATACAGTATTCGGGTGCGTCCCTGCTTATGGGTTTTCCCTGCAGCACACACAAACTACAGTGAGCCGGGGGTCTATCTTGGATCTGGGGGAAATCTGGCCTATTCCAGTGGAGCACTGCTCCCTGGACATTACCTTCTTCCTCTCCGTTCTGCTTCCTACTGAACCTCACGCTTCTAGCACTCCAAAAGTATCAATATCCCCCTCAGAAGCTTGCTGCAGCCCTATTGGCTAACCGTGCCCATGTGATCGGGCCACCCCAGGGGATCCTGGGAGATGTAGTTCCCCTGCGGAACATTGGTTAAGAGGGCCGCCGCTCTTATCCTGGGACATATTCCCCCAAATGGCCGCCGCAACCTTTTCTGTGCATGCGCGAGCTGTCTGTGCGCATTAGCGGCAACTAAAGATGGCTGTGCCTTACTAGCGTCTGTCCCGGAGATCCCGGCGACCCGGTTGCCCCTCCGGCGGCACCCGCATGCAGCCACAACCTCCCTGCATGCCGCAACCCCCACCGGAGTAGTCCCTGTAGCCATCCAAAGTTAATTGCAGCGTAGCGTTAGAAAGGGGTATATTAGGAGGGAACACCCAGACTTGCCACACATCCCCCTGAGGAAGCAGGAACTACCTGCGAAACGCATAGGGTTGCCGGGGGGACCAGTATCTAGAGAGCACCAAAATACCAGAAGTGACGTAGGACGCCGGCTGGAACGGCTGTGAGAGTTGCGATCACCAGAGGAAAAGACAAGTGCTTGAGCTGGTCCCTCTTATAATATACACTGCCAATGTGAGTGTTACCCTGAATTTTATATAAAGTTGTACTTTTTAAGAAAAAGGCTGCAGAATCCTTCTGTACTATTGTGGGAGCGGAGGAGTAAATAAACTTTTCATGCCTGGGCTCAGGCACTTACATGTAAGTGCATATCTCACCAGTGAATCTTTCAAAGATTTTTGTGAACGTGCTTCACTATTTTTCTCTTCTCTTTTTTTATTTTGAGATGTGCTTATTTTTCCTGGATATATTTTTTTAATCAAACTGTAGCTACATTAACCCCTGAAGCACCAGATTCATTAATATACTTATCTATGTATAACCCTGTTCATTTACAGTAACTGTGCTTGAAAATGAGTGGTAACGCTCAATGTATTGCGTCCAGGTAAAACATTTTGTAAATAATTGTGGGCATGTAGCTTTATACAGAGCAGCCAATGAAATTATGAGTGACAGGAAGGAAACGGTCAGTCTGCAGGAGGGGATTGATGAGCAATGAGGGAACTCTTTGTAGCCCAGTTAAATCTATTAAGACCCAGCTGTACCCGGGATGGGGTTGCCGCAGGACAGAAGTACAGGCATATGCCTTCAGCGTAGGAAAAAGTATAAATTTAGTCTTGGGAGAAATCCCAACTTATTCTCCTTCTGCTCAAAACTTGAAGTAGACAAGGCTAAAATCAGAAGAGGACCTGCTGAAGCTTCTTCATTGTGTACAGGAAAATAGGTATACTTTGGTACCAATTTCATTGGGGGATACAGGAGTTGACAAGAAACTGAGCCCCTCCTATAAAGGCTTCGTAACGCACGTAATTTATCCAAAAAAGTGTGTGTGTGTGTGTGTGTGTGTGTGTGTGTGTGTGTGTGTGTGTGTGTGTGTGTGTGTGTGTGTGTGTGTGTGTGTGTGTGTGTGTGTGTGTGTGATAAATTAAGTCATCAAGTTGCTGTAATTAGCTGATGGTCCTGAGCTTCAACCAACGGGAGACAGTGGCGCTCTCCTCCCTCAAACATAGACATAAATTGGTATAATAGGTGAATCTGGTTTTAATAGTTACAGTACCTGAGAAATAGTTACTGTTGGAGGGTAAGAACTGGAGCATCTGTCCATTCTGGGCACCTGCCTCCAAGGAAAGACGACTTAGACTTCTGGATGTTCCAGACCATCGGCTTTAGAACAGCCATTTTGGCTTTGAACTGTTCATTACAGGAATGTTCCCATCACCGTTTATTTAGGTAGGGAGTTAGGTGGGCAGCCCAGTGTACCCCAAGCACAAGTGAAATCTCCCCCCTCAGGATTTTGTAAGTATGCCAGGAGGTGCGTGTTGTATCAAGTGCTTAAATACCTTGAGGTCTCAAAGCCTTTATTAAACTCGGGGACCTCATTATTTTTGTGACCAATAGGTGAAACTTTTTTTTAAATTATTATTCTTCCGACTAATTGTTAAAGCAGCAAGCACTGCTAATATATAAATATATATATATATATATATTTTTAAGAAAGTGTCGGAACCTGGGGATCTTCCGGTGTAGAACCTCATCATTTTCAGCTACAGAGACACATACACATATGCGTAAAACATGCACACGCATACAAATATGTGCACGCACACCAGCTTTCTGCAGGATTGCTGCTTTAACCCTTCCTATTCCTCCATCTCTTGCTTTTCCCTCCTTTGAGGCTCACACTGTCCAGATCATCTCTCCTCTCCCTGTCCATGTGGCGGTCATCTATCGCCCACCTACCTCTACTCATCCCCCTTCTGCCTTTCTCTCTCACTTTGAATCCTGGCTCTCTTTCTTTCTCTCCTCAGACTCCCCTGTTCTTCTCCTTGGGGACTTCAATTGCCACATTGATGACCCCTCTCTCCCTTGGGCTTCCCGCTTTCTTTCTCTAACCTCTTCTTTTGGCCTTCAACAGTGGACTGCAGCCAGCACCCACAAGGATGGCCACTACTTAGACCTGGTTTTCACTAAAAACTTCTCTCTCTCCGATTTCTCCATTTCCCCTTTTCCTCTCTCTGACCATCACCTCATCTCATTCTCTCTATCTCGCTTCTCCACCTCCATCTACCCCCTGGTTCTGCAGAAACCTGCGCTCTATTCACTTTCCTCACTTTGAGTCCACTTTATGCTCCTCCCTCTCCTCTCTCAGCTCTGCTACAGACCCTGACTACCTGGTCAGGAACTACAACTCTGCCTTGTCCTCCTCTCGTGATCTACATGCCCCGCTTTCTCTCTGCCGCCCTCGCCCTTCTAACCTAGACCTTGGCTAAATTCCCACACGTGTATGCTGCGTTCCTCCACTCGTTCCTTTGGAGGAAATCTCATACTCTCGCAGACTTCCTTCACTACAAATTTATGCTATCCTGTTTCAACTCTGCCCTCTCGCAAGCTAAACAAGCCTACTTTGATTCACTAATCAACATGCACAAGTCTAACCCACGCCGACTGTTCTTTGTCTGAGATACTCTACTCAAACCACCCTCAGCTGCCTCTCCTTCCTCCATCTCCACTCAGGACTTTGCTGACTATTTTAAGGAAAAGGTGGAATCCATACGTCAGAATATCCCCTGTGTTTCTTCCTCCCATCCTACACCTCTTCCTAACTCTCCTCCTGCCTTCCTTGACTCTTTTTCCACTGTCTCAGAGGAGGATGTGTCGCTGTTCATCGCCTCTTCTCCCTCTACCACTTGCTCTCTTGACCCCATTCCCTCCCATCTCCTAAAACCTCTTGCTCCTACTATAATCCCTACGCTCACACACATTTTTAACTCCTCCCTCTGCTCTGGAACCTTTCCATCCTCCTTCAAACATGCAACAGTTTTTGAGTCATTACTCAAAAACAGCAAGCTTGACCCTACATGTCTTTCTAACTATCGACCTGTATCCCTCCTGCCTTTTGCTTCTAAACTCCTTGAACGTCTTGTATTCTCTTGCTTGCTCCATTTTCTCAACACCTGTTCTCTCCTAGACCCTCTACAATCTGGCTTCCGCACTGCTCACTCCACGGAAACAGCCCTCACTAAAATAACTGACGACCTCCATGCTGCCAAAGACAGAGGTCATTACACTCTGCTCATATTACTCGACCTCTCTGCAGCATTTCACACCGTGGACCACCCTCTTCTCCTTCACATTCTCCATACTCTTGGTATTCGGAACAAAGCTCTATCCTGGATCTCATCCTACCTCTCCCATTGTACTTTCAGTGTCTCTTCTGCTAACACCTCCTCTATTGATCTCTGTGTGGGGGTACCCCAGGGCTCTGTCCTGGGACCTCTTCTCTTTTCTCTGTATACACTCTCTCTAGGTGACCTAATAACATCTTTTGGGTTTAATTATCACCTCTATGCTGACGACACACAAATATACTTTTCAACACCCGACCTTACACCTGCTGTACAACCCAAAGTTTCTGAATGTGTCTCTGCTATATGGCCCCCTGCAGACGCACTTACCAGAACTCCCTCCTACTGTCTCTGTATGTTCTCCCTACCTACCAATTAGACTGTAAGCTCCTCGGGGCAGGGACTCCTCTTCCTTAATGTTACTTTTATGTCTAAAGCACTTATTCCCATGATCTGTTATTTATTTGATTACCACATGTATTACTACTGTGAAGCGCTATGTACATTAATGGAGCTATATAAATAAAGACATGCAATACAATACAAGGGCATTTTTCTTACTTGGCTATGGTCTGTTATGCAGTTATTAGTTTGTTTAGTTAGTACTGACGTGGGTTAAAGTGAATCCTTATGTGACCATAGAGTCTCTGTAACTGACTTTTTTGCAAAATAGGTTTTGAACAACAAATTTGAATTCTAGCAATTTAATTTTTTTTACATAACATAAAAAATGCCAAAATCAATGCTGTTTTGTATTGGAGTGTTTTCCACTCTACAGCAACATGGTACCCTTGTCCTAGGAGAAGTAGTTGGGATGGAAACATTACTGGCAATATTGTACTGTAAGATCTGGTGGAAACGTAACCTTCCGCTGAGCTACCTTATTAGAAATAGAAGTGTGAAGAAGCAGGAGAGAGTAAGCGTGGCATACATGGGACTCCTTCCTTTTTAAAATTATGTAGCGCTATTTAATAATTGAAGTACCAGCATGCTCATCATGAATCATCCCTGAGTTTCTTGGCACAATTACATTACAGTTACAGAAGGAAGATACCTGTATTTAGATTGCAAACTCTTTGGGACAGGGAATCTTTTCCCCAATGTTGACTTTTGTATATCATGCAATTATTTATACTATTCTTCCCTGTTTTATGTCTTGTATAATACAGTATCTCTGTAAAATGCGACATACATTGGCCAGAGCTAAGTAAATAAAATTAGAACTCAATGTGATTTGACATGATGGACATGTAACAAAGCTGGGCATCTATGTACCATGTTCGGCTCTAAATTGGTTTACCAGAGTGCTCAAAGATGCTTAATATCCGAAGCAGTGCATGTTTGCAAGGTTGATTTTTGCAGGCTGCCATTATAATTACCGACAGTCTGTCATCACAGTTTTTTCTTGTGGATGCAGAGGGGAGGTCATCTACTGTAATGTTGTTTGGCTCTATTCTTTACATAGGAGAAGCTTTCCATTGCTCAAAGTGCTTAGTGCTAATATTCTGTTTTGTGTTATTTGAAAGGTAAAATCAGATCCAGAACACCATTAAACCATGTCTATGTATTCACTGTATTTTATCATGATGTAACCCTTTCTCTGGCAGAGTAGCTTGATGCTCTGCTAGAGGAAGGGCTACAGATACAATTCAAATATGTCCTAGCAGACCACACAACTCTTACCTTTGTGTATTAAATCACTTGATTCGGGGTACTGAATTATTTTAAGTCCTTTACTTTCGTGTGTCTCCCTCTGGTGTTTACTCAGTGTAATCAATAGAAACACATTTGTGCTGCTGTTTTATTGATGGCTGTTATTTGTTGGGGGTTGCTTTTGTTCCCTGTCGTGCCCTACCAATTGTATTCTTCTGTCCCAATTATAATTAATATACTACATTGTTCCATACACAACCATTGCGCGTGTGTGTGTGTGTGTGTGTGTGTGTATTCATAGGTATGGCAGTTAGCACTCATGTTTATGTAGAAGGCAGATGCTTGTCCCATAGCGTAGAAATAAGCGTGTAGAAACCAGGGGGATTCTGATAACAAATTGAGACAGCACACCGCAGATGTAGAAAAGAAAGTGTATTAAGAACACCAGGCAGCCAACGCTTCGGTCCTCGTTTAGGGACCTTCCTCAGGGCATATATATATATATTTATTATTATTATTTTTAAGGAATACAAGTTCATTCGGTTTTATGCTATTTGTATATGTGAATAGTCAATGAAACTATAGGAAATATATGGAAAGCGTTGGTAATGGGTCTGCTTTATACATTGCAGATGGTGTGAAGTCTCACAATGTTCCTCTAAATGCTCCAATTGAGTTACCTTTGGCTGTGAGCTCAGAACCCTCCTCTCAGGCCGCATCACTCCATGGTTCCTTACCGCCTCCCTACCAGCTCCTCAACATACCACCTTCAGAGTCCTTGTCCAACCAAGAAGATCCTCAGGACTACCTGCTGTTAATCAACTGCCAGAGCAAGAAACCGGAACCATTGAGGTAAAACTGTTTAAATTCTGGCATAATGCAGCGTGTAGAGGGTGGTACCATTTTAGTGCATAGAGCAAAAACTATTTCTTATTTAAAAAAAAAAACAAAACAAAAAAAACTTTTTTGCTGAAAATTTAATTACTAAAATGTATGGTAAATAGTACAATATATTATTTTCCTGAATTTCTCCTGGACTCGTGACAGGTTACACTGCAATGGATTTGAAGCATGTGAAAACGGCTATAGAAGGGTAATTTATGCTGTGATCAGGCCCGTTTTTGGGCATACTGTAGGCCTAGGGTGGTACATTTCGGGGGCGGTGCTGCGGTTACAGAGGTCCCTCTCTTTCCCCGCAACCATTAAACTGATTGCTGGTGGAGCGCGTGGGGCCCCTGTAAAGGTCTCTTACCACCTCCTTGAGCATCGCAATGCTTTACCACGACAACGTAATGTCACATGGTGCCCCGTTGTAATGGAAACACGTTGCCACATGACGTGAGGAGGCGGCCAGGGCTGCAAAAAGGTACGGGCATATGGGCGGCAACATTTTAAAACCGACCCTGGCTGTGGCTAGTTGTTTACCGTACAATTATATTTGTATCGGAGCCTAGAAGTAATTAAATATCAGTGTTGTGTGCATAATAGGTGCTTTAGCTTCCTTCTATACTCTGCATTGACCAGTAATGAGCTTACAGTATACACACTTTATAACAAACATGAAAATAATGTATGTGCCCGAATAAAATCACAATACAGCACAGGTTCTGTCATTGAAAAAAGCAATTCAAACTTATGTTGTAAAAGATTATGGAGTTATTTTTTTTACTTAATATAAAATGTGTTGGCACATAGTAATTCCAGACAAGCTGGCAAGTAGTATGTGTTCATAATTTTTCTTCTGAGGACCTTTACATCTATACTATAGATGTTGCATTACTATGTAATTTTTGTTTGCAAATCAGGCTGGGTTCATCTCTAGTGTCAGAAGAGGAGTATCTGCTACTTGAAGACTTTGAGAGCAAAAAGATCTCATGGCAGTGAGTGTGGTGACTGAGCTATCAGAATTGTGCATTGCATGAGTGCTGTGGTTTGCTGTGGTTCACTCTGTTGTGTGATACTGAATAATTGTGTGCTGCGTGCTGTGAATACAAAAGATATCCTACGTTAAAGTTGACTTGTCCACACTAATTTAGCTGTTGTATACCAAAGGTGCCATCCCACTTTTAGTGTATGTGTGTATAAAATATTGTCTACTTTATAACTTTAATACAAATGACACTATGCTACTTCCCTTGTTCTGCCTCAATATTGCTGTAAAATACGTGTTTGCCTCAGTTGTTTATCCGCAGTTAGCCAACTCCAAACAAAAGTGTTGTATGTTCCTTGATGTTTGGCACCGTTTCATAATCTAAACATGTTTGGTCACCATCAATTTCCGCCTGAAAGATTGACTTATAAAAACTGGTTTAAAAATGGTACTGAGCATGTTAAATCACAGAGTGCTTTTCTGTTTTGCCAAGTGGGACTGCACCTTTTAATAACACAGGTTTTTTTATCTAGTAGAACAGACCTGTGTACTAACTGGTAACTGTCCTTATTGCATCAGTGTATCATTTTTCCTTTCTAGCAAAAGAATAAATACACAATGTAACAACCGTTTTTTCTCTGTTTTAAAGGGGTTGTATATTATGTATATATATATATTATGTATATTATACATCTTGTTCTTTTGAGTGGCTGTTGAGGCGCACAGTGACTCAAGTTAATAGAGCAAAGGCAATAAACCACAACATAGTATAGCTCTGTGATGCAAATGATCAGAGGATAGAGAATGTGTGACTTTAAACTTGCACTTTGTGAATATAGATTGCGCAAAAATGGACAAATCTTTGGTTCTTAAGGAGACAATTGAAAATGCTCCAAACACCATCTGAGAAATAGAACAGAGCAGAACACAATAGTGTAAATCTACTGTGCGTCTAAACATCCACTTTAAGAATTATCCCCACAAACGGAAGAAGAAATCCGTGATTTGAGAGCGGCAGATTACCAAACAGCTTATTAGTATTCTCATTCTTTCTGTTTAATCACCATTATCACATAGTAGTCACTTTATATGTCGCAGTCACAGTGCTGTTTTAGAGCGCATTGAATTTCCTTTCACATTAAATTGTACATCAACAGAAATCGTGTTCAACTATGTATCCTCTGGAGCACTGCAGGTACTTTTCTACCAACCATTGTATTTAAACAGATGAACGGTTTATAGATTGTAGAAATAAAGACCAAGCATCTTTCAGATGCCTTATGTAGAACATAATCTTTTCGGACCGCTTCCGAGCTGAATATTACAGTGTGCATTTTTTGGCACATTTTCTAGTCCGTTGTATTTCTCAGCCTTTTTGTTTGAGCGGACTCCCAAGTGTTAACCTAATTCTATTAAAGCTATGAGAGCTAAGTCACGTGTACACCTAACCAATAACAATCGATGCAGGAGGCTCCTGTGAATGAGGCAGAAGAGACACAGAGACCCTGCAATTCCAATGTGAGAAATATCTTACAATGCTTCCTAATACTGTAATACGTGCTTCAGAGACCCAAGGAAGGCAAATATTTACCTCACAATTTTATATTTTGAAAATAAAATATTACCAGCTTCAACTTTAATGCTTAAAGTTCACCCGCATTATAGTTGAGGAGTCCTGTTTGGACTGTTTAATTGCGTCTTCATTTCTTTTAATATGTAACTTAATTATACAGTCACATTGGATGCACAAGTTATTAGGTCTCTTGCCAAGCATGAAAATGTAATTTTAATGATGGGTTAAATAAGACAAAATATCTTTTTGAATTTGAACCGTGGATATCATAGGCACATCTCTGGCAGAGGAGTATAATGGGCAGTTGGTTTATATTTCTTAATTTCTTGCAATCTTTTCTGTGTTTAGATCTCATGCTGATTCTACAAAATCAACAGCCTCAGAAACAGACTGTAACGACAACGTCCCCTCTCCACACAAAGGTGCTGCCCCCTCCACCCACAAGCATGCAGTAAATGGGTACTTTCAGCAGCCTAGTGTCTATGACTCCCCATCCCGTGCTGGCTCCTCCTCTGCTGATTCCAGTTTCTACAACCTCCCTCGAAGCTACTCACAGGACGTTATTCCAAAAGCAGTGTCTCCATCAGGTACCGACGGGGAAGGCGATCAATATGTTTTTAACATGTCCGGAGCATCCTTATTAGAAACACAGCTGAGACATTTCTCATTAAGCCATGATATTCAACCCACATCTGGAAGCACCTACCAGATTCCCAGGACTGTTCACGATGGTGCGTTGGGGCAGTCTTCAGGAAAGCTGGAGACCATTTCAGATGTTCCTCCACCCAGGCCACCAAAGCCTAATCAATCTTCAGAACGGTCCCCAGGAGAGTTTGGTCTCATCACTCGCACTGCTTCAGAGACTGATAGCAACTATTGTGTCCCCACAGCCGGAATAAACACAATGCGTAGCAACACTATTTCTACCTTAGAGTTAAATAAATATCGGAAAGGTTTGTTTTTTTTATTTGGTTAAGATATTGTTTGTGTTGAGCTATTGTTATTCTCTTTCTGCAAATGAGTCATTTGATGCTAAAACGGTAACTTGTCAGTTTGGAGGAAAGGGGGTGCCTCTTCATGCCACAAGGAAGAAACATGAACTGCTTATAGTGCCAGCGCCGGTGACAATGCATTTGTTTTGACGCGACGGTCGCGTCGCCGGCACTATAAGCGCAGCCTTACAGTTCTCCATCTGTGACTTAAAATAGGAGAGTGGAAAATCCTACACCCATAAAAATGAAGACACTTCCTCCATTGTAGTTAACTGCAGGTCCGAAAAGAGAGGGCAATTTTGGAAATTCTCTATATATGCTCTTCGAAAAGAATCTTCTTTTGTTGAACATTTTTATTTGAAACCCCTGTGACTAAATCTATATTTATGTAGGGTGTGAATGTGGTACTGCTCTTTTAAAACTTTGTTAGGGTACTCCTATAGTACATCAATCATAATTTAGCAGAATACACAGAGTATGATAAGCAATGGACTGTCATTATTAAAGAGGAACAATCTAAATTAAATTTTAAGTTTAAACTGAACTTTTGCTGTTTAACCTATTACTGTTGAAGGGCTCTGCAAAGCAATATCTTGTTGACCCCATTCGCTTCAAACAGGTTAAACATTTGTCCAGCGATAGAGTTGCAGTAGAGAGATGC
This sequence comes from Ascaphus truei, assembly GCF_040206685.1. NCBI lineage: Eukaryota > Metazoa > Chordata > Amphibia > Anura > Ascaphidae > Ascaphus > Ascaphus truei. The sequence continues at coordinate 415,200,124 of NC_134483.1, read as the reverse complement.
ATGTATGTTTTACAGCATTGCACACTAGTGATATGAACACCTACTGTAGCTTTAGTGGTACCTATCAGGTGTTCAGATTATGTACCATATGTTTTGCTCTGGGTTGGAGCGGTCATCGTAGATTTGTTTCAATACTTTCTAGCTCAGAGGTGGGCAACCTATTTTTCAATGTAGCCACAGGTGTGGCGAATAAAGTGAAAATCGCCACAGGTGTGACGAATAAAGTGAAAATCGCCACACCATGTAAAAATCCAGAAGTTAGGTTGCTTAATCGAACATTTAAAACACACACTGTCCGTCTGCTTCACTCACCACAGCACTATCACCTGCTGTTGCTTCACTCACCTCAGCACTATTACCTGCGTCCCTGGCTATTGGCGACAGGGTTGCCCACATCGGCTCTAGCTCATGTTATAAATGTGTATTCTTGCTTGTAGTACAGATTCCTGCCTACTTAATGATCTTAAATGATACATTCACAATCTTTAGCATCTCTGGTTGGATTGGTGTGTGTAAATAAATGTGCATGGAGCAAGGGGAGAGGTCACAAAATCATTTGGGGTAACCAACAAAAAAGTCTCAAGGATTTTTAAGTAGCCAATTTGTAAAAAGGTGAACATCTTTCCATTAAAAGTAAAGATGTAGGACATGTAAATCCTATTTTTGAATTGGGTGGATATATATCTATATCTATACACAAGACCATGCTCTATAGATCTCACCGAAGGTCACAAGGAGTCGACATTGGAATGTGAACCAGATTCACAAGGCTTCAAATGCAGTAACATGAGCTCTATACTATTTCTTCTACCATAAATCTTTAGAATACAGTATACACACTCCACGCTCTATATAAAACGATATAAAAATGTTAGGGCAGTGAAAGAATGTCTGTGGATAATGTGATTAGATTCCCTCTGTCATCTGCTGCTTTGGGACAAACACAAACATGTTCTATTTGTACAGCTCTTTGCTCTCTGATGAGGAACAGAGCAGGTTTGTGCTTTTCCAGATTAAGCAGAGACTTCCAATTTGTATCTGAGAAGCTGCTATTTTGAATCACAAATCCTAGATGTCTCCTTCCTAATTTTTGCAGCGAGTTAAATGTGTTTCCAAGTTTTTGTTTGTTTTGAACAAGTTTATCTATATATCTTAAATACTTTTACTTATATTTAGGGATGGAGGAGACAATGAGCGTAGTTTATATAAAATGGTGCCTTTTAAATCTGTACCAGATAATGGAAAATTTACAAAGATGTATTTAGCAGAAGTTATAAGTGTTTTAGCTGCATGTACAGTATTGGGTATAAAAAGGTTTTTTTATTTATTTATTTTCATTTTTTTCCGGGAAGGGGGGGGGGGGGGGGGTTTCCGGTCCTGTTTTCCTAGCAGAAAATCTTAAACATTTTATTTTATATTTGTAGATATGAGTTCTCAAGATTTCTATGATATTCCTCGCCCATTTACCAGTGACAGATCTAGCTCACTTGAAGGCTTTCACAGCCACGTTGTAAGTATTCGTTTTAACTCTGTTACCAACTCATGCAAAGGACATGGCCATGAAGATGTCTATGGACGAGGGTTATGCACTGCAGTTCTACACTAGTGGAAGAAAATACGTTTTAGTAGTTATTAGACTCCCCAAGAGAGTCTAGGACATTGAGGTCACGAAGTAGTGCTCTGCTATAAGACACTGTTCGGCTCGCAAAGCCCATTCAAATTAATTGGCTATACGGTGTCTTATGGCATGGTACTGCTTAGTAGATATGGGCCATAACCTTTTATTCCTTTGTAAGCCTCCATTGCTGTTGTATGTATATTTTTATTTCTATAGTGCTAACAATGCACTGAACACTTTACAAATCAAACATTAGAATACAGAGAAAATAAATCACTAACCCAGGAGAGAGATGGGGAGAGATTCATCAAGCCACAATGTGGGGTATCGCACCCCACCTGGTGTTAACTCCCTTTGACTTGAATAGCTGTTGACGCCAGATTGGGTCATATTACTCTGCGTCGTGGTTTGATGAATCCCAGCTTTTGTGTATTATGGTTCTAGAGCACTAATGAAATTGTGCTCGAAATGTACTGCGTTTTAAATTAATTATGTGCATGTGCCTCATCTTGTAGAAAAGCATGTTGACAGTGGGAAGTATTTCCAATGAGGAACTAGATGAAAACTACGTCCCGATGAACCCAAACTCTCCACCACGACAGCATTCCAACAGTTGCACTGAACATATACAGGAAACAAACTACGTCCCTATGACTCCAGGCACGTTTGACTTCTCGTCGTTTGGAATGCAGGTCCCGCCGCCAGCCCACATGGGCTTCAGGTCCAGTCCAAAGACGCCCCCCAGGAGGTCGGTCCCATCTGCTGACTGTGAGCCCCCACCAGTGGATCGAAACCTCAAACCGGATAGGAGACGTAAGTTGATGCTTCAGAGAGAGGGGCTATTAATGTTACCTCTGCAGAGTAATACTGCTAACTACTGCTAGGCATTTAACCTGCTTTCTGTAAACCAACAAAATATTGCTTGTAATTCTGTGGTCTTGATAAGGTACTGCAAAGTGGCAAATCTAGTTCTCAATTAGGAAAATTAACATATTTTTGCTGGTCCTTATGCTATTTAACAGACGTATTGTGGAGATCTGCCGTTTTCGTCTGTCGCAGTTGTAGATGGTGCATGGGATAAAATGCTTATAACTTGCTTTACATAAAAAATATTCAGCAATTTATTTTTTTAAATGTTAAGTAATTCAATGGTTGAGCTGATGGAAAACAATTTTAACCTTCTGCTCCATGGGAGGTATTTCCTCTCTGTTCTCACACATAAGGAGGACTCTGGTGTTCTGTGCAAGCCTTTTAAATAAATCAGGAAAAGCAACGTATTGTTAATAGTATGAAATATATAGACAAATACATTTATTGTTTGTAAGCGGAAATGGCAAAAGTTTGTACACTCCTGAAAATCTTAAGAGAAATATTAGATTTGTTTTTAGTTTACATTGCTTAAAACCTCTTTGTTGACAAAGGGGCCTGTAACACGAGCACGAGTTATACAGTATATATTATATGACCCACAAATATGGGACAAATTGTATTTTTCACCAATGTATTTTATGTAAGATCTACTTCATAACTCAGCCAGTCACTGCAGTCTCGGGAGTACAGCACCATCCTTTAAACCGTAAAGAATGAATCCCTAACCCAACCTATAGAAAAGTAGTTGGTAGTATTCATTCCCTCACTTGTTTTTTTTTATTTTTAACATTGTAAATAATAATAAAAAAAAATGCCAGGCTGAGTATTTTAATACTACTGCAACACCTAATATATTTTGCCTTGCGGGTCAGAAATCTACAAATTACCTGGACTATATTTTTATAGGAAAGAAAAAGACTAATTTCCAAATAATGAAGATAAGTGGCTTTGCAATGTGAATCCCTACAGGGAGCTTTTTCAAAAGTGTCAAAATGCTTTTCAATGTTTATCTCCCCACAGTTTGCGGGTGACACAGACCATTGCTTTCCATTTAAATGGGATTCATTTTGCTTGTGATTTTAAAGAGGCAATCCAAGAGGTTTTGTTTTTCTTCCTTCCTTTTTTTTTTTTTTTTTTAGATTGAAGCAGGGGGTCTCCAGAGCTGAACCACACACGTTTCAGCTCCGGGAACCCCATGCTTCCGGAGGTACTTGCCTCTATAGGGGGTACCGGTAACCACTCCTGGGTTCACATAATGTCTGTTTTTCAACGCTCTCTGGGCTCTGCAGACCAATAGAAAACCATGATGTCATCAGGTGGGGCTTCCTATTGTGATGAGGGAGCTTTAAACTGCAGAGAGATAGCGGCACCCCCTTCGGAGGCAAGTATCTCTGGAAGCAAGTGGTCCCCAGAGATGAAATGAATGGGGTTCAGCTCCAGAGATCCCCTGCTTCAATCCTGTATTAAAAATGAAGAAAAACAGGATTGCTCCTTAAAGGGAACAATGGGATCTATGTATCAAGGCAGAGAACAGTTTGTTTTTACACACTGCCCCATATTCTGCTCCACGTTGTAAAATGTAAATAGCAGATATTCCTGAGGGTTAACGTTTTCAACATGAAAGATGGCTCTGCCAAACTTCTTGAGCCAGTTGTGTGTTTTTTAATCTGTCGTCCCATTTTACAACTTGAACTGGAACCGGGTGGAAAATATATTTGAAATGGCTAAAATTGTATTTGTATTAATGTTCTTTTCTGTACTGTGGCCTGGGACTTTTTTTTCTTTTTCTGCCGTAACCTGCATGTTGTGGAGACGCTGAGCATTGGAAGCTGGGTTCTTGCAGTCTTCTAACGGGTTATCCCCGTGTCATGGTTTGGGAAGAATTGTGTGGGGTTTTTTTTTGTTTTGTTTTTTTTCTCTCCCCTATATTGTCACCTTCTTGGTGTGCAGCGAATTGGCAATCCAATCTCAATTGCCAATTGCCAAAAGGTTCTTTACAATAAGCGTAGTTCAAATGTGGAATTCATTACCCATGGAGACTGTGATGACGGATACAATAGATTTGTTCAAAAAAGGTTGGACATCTTTTTAGAAAGGAAAGGCATACAGGGATATACAAATAAGTAAACATGGGAAGTATGTTGATCCAGGGAATAATCTGATTGCCAATTCTTGTAGTCGGGAAGGAATTTATTTTTCCTTTTGAGATATCATTAGCTGATTTGTCACTGGGGTTTTTAGTTTGCCTTCTCTGGATCAATATACTGTAATTACGGATATAGGATTAAGTATCTGTCGTCTAAATTTAGCATAGGTTGAACTTGGACGTATGTCTTTATTTTTTTTTTCAATCTCACCTACAATGTAACTATGAATACATATTTATGTTTTGCATCTTTCCACTACACTAACAATTAAAACGTCACGGTCATTCCTATGAGTTCAAAGCCATGTTTTTAGAAGTGTGTGTGTGTGTTGCTTGTGATTTAAAATAAAATGCAAGTACACTGGCATCTTTGACAGTAGTCGTTATGTTTTTCTGCCAGATCATCTTTATCTCACATCCTTAAACAGATGTTGTGAAGGAAACATGAACCGGTGTTGAAAGGCTTACAAATTGTTCAAGAAATTATTTTCTTAACCCGTTAACTGCCAAACGAGCCTGCTGTTACTTGCTAAGCATCTGGGGCAGGGGAGAGGTTACAGATAATGAAAGAGACACAGAAGCGCACCAAGGGTTAAGAGGATGTATTAAGCATTAAGTAAAATAAAACATAAAAACTTACACATTATAATAAAATTCCAGTAGCGGTCAGTACATGAGTGGTGAATCCAGGAGGTTGTGTAGGCACTAATTCGTGCTTCATCAGGCAAGAAGCACGAATGAGTGTGAAACGCGTTGCGGAGTGAATCCAGTAGTTGTTGGTGTCCAGACGTTTGGTTGCACCAGTCCCAGCCTCTAACGAAGCTTTGAGCTGATTTTACCTGCTCGAGTGGGACGTGGAGTATACAGGCAATCGGAGGACAGCTCAATACGGGTCCTGCATCAGCCGCAACCCGGAAGAAAGATCTGAGCTCTGCCGGGCAAGTCAGCCCCAGCGCGCGGGACTGAACTGCAAACACCAGGCAAACCCTCCTGTGCCTACACAACCTCCTGGATTCACCACTCATGCACTGACCGCTACTGGATTTTTATTATGATGTGTAAGTTTTTATGTTTTACTATACTTATTGCTTAATACATCCTCTTAACCCTTGGTGCGCTTCTGTGTCTCTTTCATTACCTTCTGACGTCGGAGTCTTCCTACGGAAGTTAGCAGTGAAGGAGGGGCGCCTCCACATTACAGCAGCAGCAAGAGGGGAGAGTGGATCTACTACAAGATTTCTTCTAGGAAGCATGAGCGCGGATTGACTTTCCTGCCGAGGGGTTACAGATGCAGTCCCTTCAGAATATTTCTCACAGGCCGTTCCAACAATCGACCGTTTTGATTAATATGCTTTTTTTATGTTTTATATTCGTATAAACAGAGGTAGTACATTTTGTTTTGCTCATTTATTTGTAGTGCATTCATGCTTTAGTGTCATAAAGGTAACATGCATAAATTATTTCACGCCAAAATATATTTTTATGAAATTATTAGACAGGCGAAGATAAACAGGTTCAACATTTTAGCATTCATCCTTGAAGGTTACTTGGTAGCTGGGAGATTTTAAAGGCTTTGAATTCCCAAAGTGCATCAGTTGTTGCTGTAGAACCTATTGATTTCCCACCCCCCCTATACAGATGTATGTGAGTAAAACATGCCTTGATTGCATCAACATAGTTTAAAAGCTTTATTGCTATTGATTATTTTTGAAACGCAGATTGCACCCGTCCACAAAAGGTTTTGTCAGATGCTGAAAAATGTTAAGTGGTTGTTTCTATATAGTTCATTGGCATATTTCCCAGGTGCAGTTCCGAGAAATGGATACCGCCTTGTGCATTTGTTATTTATTTAGTTATCACCTATTTTTAGATTATGCCGACGCACAACAAGCACATTTTAGAACTCTCATACATTATAGTGACCAGTTAATTCTTCACTTGAAAAGCTTACAACCTAACTATTGGGCTTTTAAGGACATAAGTCCTGTTAACATGGGGTAACCTCTCACTTCATTACCTGTCTCGTGGTAGTTTGAGTTGTGTTTATTATCAAAGTCTGCCTTAACGTTTTTACGTTGTCTTTTATGCCACCTTTAAATTAAATCATTATAAATCCTACTATATTTCAATTATCATTGCCATGTTGGTTTTATATACTAATGTATATACACCGATTCATAGCAGACCGTTATTTTTGTATATCTTTAGTTTTATTTCGTTAACCCTGTGAGTGTGGAGCCATAGTCCTTCAGGCACCACGCGGTCATTGTTCCTCTTCTCGCCCAGATGGCGTCCAATGCTTCACAGGAGAGCAGACCGTGATTTAATCTAGACACCGAGCAGAACTCCCATGATGCAGCAGTCTGTTATGGGGCCCCTGCAGTGCCAGACACAATGACGTGGTTGCTATTTCTTGGGGCACCTGATAGAAATTCACCCACAGAATGTGCTCTAGTTTTTTGGTACCTGTAAACTGTAAATATTGAACTTTAATGGTTTACTTATTTAAGATACACCTAAGAGCCACATAATGGCTCAATGGCTTTGTTAAATTGGTGGCTCAGTTGTACTCGTAGTGCCTGAGATAGTAATAGACATTATGATTTCAGAACTGTAGCTAGGCAGTTGGAGCTGTCTTTCTTGGACCAGTGAAAATAAAGGGTAGTCAAAAATGTTTGTATAAACTAGCGTGTTTTGATTTTGTATGAATGTAACCCCCTTTTCCCGTGTCTAAGGGAACTACGTGTGCTGCCGTTACCTGTGGCTCACAGCCTGAGCCCACGCAGCTGGGAGCCTGGGGTGAGCTCACGTTCTCCTCGGTGCAGCGCCTCCACCTGAGAGGGATCCTAGCGCAGGGGAATAACCCCTTTCAGGACCACTTACAATGAAATGACACACACACCAGTATATAACAATTGGTTTACTAACAATAGAATAACGATATAACTGTACCATACAATATAACACACACAATACAATAATAACAACACGGGGTGAGTGTCCCCCAAAGTACCTAGGGTGCCGGGCACCAATACCCCTGGTGTCCTCCACCAATGAGTCAGTCCCACTCAAGTGTAGGTAGTAGCGCTACCCCTGTGGACCCTTGGTGCACTTTACCTCCTTGGGCACTCCTGTACCCAGGTACCACTGAATGAGCGAAAGGGATCCGTCTGGTCCCACAACGTCTGCTGAATTCTCTCTCTGGTCCGAAGACGTCCGCCTCTTGAGGGAGCTCCAGCTGAAGGGTGTCCCTTAGTGTCTAGAGTTGCCTGTGGTCTGATCCCAGACCGCAGCTCAATGTGTGGCGTCTCTTCGCTGGTGCTACACCTGACACTATAAGGCTAAAGGGTAGCATCCCTGTCTGGGGTCTTCCCTAAAGCATCCACACTCTAAAAGGGGACTTAGGACCTAGCTGGGACCGAAGGGACAAACCTAGTCCTAGTCCAGGGGAGCACTGCTCCCTGGACACTACCTCAACGGTTCTCCCCTTCTTCCAACTGCCAGTAACTGACTAGCTCCAGTAACTGCCAAACTGTCAACATTCTACCTGCATGTCTCTCAGGCTCCTGGGACATGTAGTCCCTTGTGGAGCCTCTCCTAAGATGGCCGCCGCAACTCTGGGGACTGCGCATGCGCAAAGACTGCACTGTGCACACGTGCGAACCTAAAATGGCTGTCGCAACTTCTCACCTCTCTGTGCATGCGCACGGCTGCATTTGCGCATGCGCGAACTACAAAATGGCGGTCCCCGCTTGCCGGGTACGCCGTGGAGCTCCGCTGCTTCCATACACCGCAGCCGTCCCCCTCCCCGGCACCGGAGGTGTATATATATACACAGAAGAGCGAACCCAATTAAAGCACTCTTGATCAGCAAAGAAAATACAAAAAGTTTATCTAGAAAAATGCAACAAAGAAAGCTCTAAAATGCTCAAAAACAGTAGTGAAAGCACTTTGTGCACAGCTATACTCATGCGCATAGCAAAGCTATACTCAAATGGAGAGAAAGAAAAGGCCAATAAAGTGCATGCACAAAGTCACGATCCACAGCATGATAATGGAATCCTAAAGATGTCAAAAGAGCAAATAAATTCTAGATATAGCTTGATCTAGTGACTGCTGTAATGTATTTTTGAGATGACCACATAAAATGTCCATTAGAGATACACAGCAGTAAATGATTAGTATATCACCACCGGTAATAGCTGGTAATGCACAGTAAATTTAAGCACTTGTTACAAAGAAAAGGGATGATGTCTGAGGTGACCGAGTATGTGTAATCTTCTTAATACGTGACGTAAATGCCCCATGTATGTATAAAATGGGAAGCATATACTGAGCAGTGAAGGGACAAATAGCAGGCTATATGCTGAAATGTAAGTCCAGGATATGCTAGAGAGTGAGAGGTGTATATCACTCAAATCGCTTGGCGAGTAGGTGAGGGGAGAAAAAGTGTGTCCATGTCACCCAAAGTCGTCCGCTCCTCGATCTGCACACTAGCCCAGTCCACTTGCTAACTGCTCACAGAAAAGGAAGCAGATTCAATGAAGAAAGGCTGGATCCCCACTGCAGAGTGTCTATGGAGTTGTTGTTTTGTTTGATCCTGGTGTGGTAGGGTTACACTGATTACCAATTGCCAGTATCTGATTGGTCTATGCTTGTTTGGCTCTAATTTGGCTGTGGATGTAAGAATATAGTTTTTCCGTGAGATATTTTGGAAATTCAGGTACTGTCCGATCAGTAGGCACTGCTGTTGTAGGAGGTTGCAGGCTGAGAAGTTAGGTCTTGTGTATCCTCTTTCCCCATCCAGGCATCACCTGGAAGGACACCACTGTCTTAGAGGCCTCCCAGGAGGAGGGCAGTCTAAACAACTATGGGAGGGTGAGAGTTGCAGATCTCTGGCACAACCCACAGACGATGCCACTGCAAAACTCCGATGCTGCATTAGCAGAGTACAACGGCACCTTAGAAGCATCTACAGCAGCAGAGGAAGAGGTGAGGGTTCTGATATTAATAGGAAGCACACACGAAGGAAAGTGCCTAAATAGTGGCCATCCTTGTTGGTGTTGGAATTGACCCATTGGCAGATTTCCAAAGGAGGATGGTAGAAAGACGAAGCTAGATGCCCAGAAGACAGAGCGATCGTCAAACAATCAATTTAAGCCCCCCCAGTAAAAGGATGGGAGAGTCAGAGGGGAGGAAGAAGGAAAGCGAGAATTGAATGTCTGGAATAAATGTGGAGTAAGAGGATGTACAAAGTTCATTTCTGAAGAAGACAGCTGAGGTAGAAAAGCTGGACAGCATGAACCTCAAAGGAATAGAATAAAACGGATGTGGGCATAAACAGGAGCTGATATTGGCAGCGGGAAGGGAGGAAGCGATATACACATGCAAAGTCGGGATTCATCCAACGTACTGTTCTCATCCTAAAACTAAAGGCACAAGAGAAATGTTAATGGAGACAAAAGTGTAGCAGACAATTTTTAATAATAATATTTGCTCAATCTTCACAGCAGAAGGTAAAAGGGTGGGACCACCGTTACGAACAAGATATAAATGAAAAGGAGATGTACACAAGTCTATTTACAGAGGAGAAGGTCCTAATTTCAGTACTTGTCCACGTTCCGTTTGTCAGTGGGGCGAGATGGGATACATCCATGGATATTAGAATAGCTTAGAGGGGTGCTGGAAACACCATTAACAGAATTATTTAACCAGTCTCTTTTAAGAAGTATAGTTCTAGATGACTGGAGAAAATGAAATGTAGCCCCACTTCACAAAAGTGGAAGTAGGGAATAGGCAGGTAACTAAGGGCCAGCGAGTCTGCTTTTGGTAGTGGGAAATCAATGGAAACACTGCTATAAGAGAGAATTGTTTAATATCTAATATCCAGCAATGTATAGGACGCCATAGATTTAATGAGGGGAGATCATGTCAAACGATTCTGATCTTTTTTGACTGGAGTGTCTAAGGTAATAGATCAGTGTAGAGCTTACCTAGATTTTAGTAAGACCTGACACTGTCCCACATAAGGCTAAGGCCCCGCTGCCTCAGTCAGCGCGCCCGCACTGCAACAGGCGGCATGCTGACAGGCACAGACCGCGATATGCGGTCTGTAGGGAGCCAGAGTGGGATGGGGGGGGCGTGGTTTGAGTGGAGGGACCCGCTACACCCCCCCCCCCCCCCCCCTCCCTCCACGGGCTCGGTCTCCCAGGCTGCAGGAGGGAGCTGCTGCGGGCTGCTGAAAGGTAAGCAGCTCCCGCTCCCTCTCCCTTCCCCCACAAATGTCCTCCTCGCACACGCTGATACACACACACACACCACCCCCTACCTTGTGTAGGAAGCTGTCTGACAGCTCCCGCCGCTGATAGGCTCATCAGCGCACCACGTGACGCGTCACTGCTCGAGATCACAATTTTCTTGCATCCCCTGGCGGCTGACGCGTCACAGCACGTTGTGAGCCGTGCAGCGAGGAGGGACTGGGACCTGCTCAGAAGGATTCCCCTGCAGGTGGGGAACGCTCACGTGGCCGCGCGCGCCACCGGGCGCAGCGGGTCCCAGCCCTTAGACTAATTTTAAAAGTTGCGAGGCATTGGGTTGGATTCTAATGTTGTTGCATGGATAAGACATTCGTTGAAGGATAGGCAACAGAGAGTTGTGGTAAATAGAGCTCATTCAGAAGAGGGAAGGTGACCAGTGTAATACCTCTGATCAGTTGTTTAATATCTTGATTAGTGATATTACAAATGGGTTTGAAGGGAAAGTATACCTTTTTGCAGACGACGCACCGGGTTGACATTTCCAGTGCTGGTTCAAAAAGTGGTTTAAACTAGAATATATAACATATAGGTGTTCAGTGCAGTAATCTTAATTGTCAAGTCCAGCATTTCTCTTTGCTGTCAAGATGGCAGCATAATTGCCATTAAAAAGGCGCCAGATGTTCTTTTTCTACCTTTTTAATGACCTCATATTGTACACAATTTTTTTAATCCCACACATTCGCATTACATTTCATAATATGTGCTTTTATTAAACTTGTTTTATTAATGTGAATTGCCAATAAATGTACAAAGGCAAAGCGGCGTCCGCCTGGCCACCAACTCAGGAGAGCAGTCAATCCTGGTCTCAAAATAACATAAATGCAGCATAAGTAAATGGATTTGCTTCAAGACTTTGGATTAAGTTACGTTTTATTCAAACATAGGTACAATACAAGCATTCAGCAGGAGGCGGCCCAAGACACACCCCTATGCTTTTCATCACCTAAATCACACATTAGCATTATATTTCTTAAGCTGTGCCTTTAGTAAACTGGTTTTAATAATGTGATTTACCAATAAATGTAGGTGGGAAATTTGGTACTTTTAGTTAAAGCATCTGTATCTTAAAATAATAAAATCATTATTTCCCCCTAAGTGGGAAGCAGTGGATTTCTGGAGCTGTATAGCCCCCGGCTCCCCGAGGTGCTGCCTGTACCTCTGTTCAGTTTAAAACTCCTGCGGGCCAATAGGAAGCCACAAGAGATGACGATGTGGCTTCCTATTGCCCCACAGAACCTTTGGTCCGCCATATTGGGTACCCAGCCGGCACTGCTTCCAGCAACACTTTTAGAGGTGCGTACCTCGGGAGCAGGGGGTCCCAGGAGTTAAAATCAATGTGGTTCACCACTGAAACCCCCCTGCTTCATATCTATTACCAAAAATGTAAAAATCCCATGGGGCAACGCTTCTTTAAATATTACTTGGTCATCAAGGAATCACAGTGGCTACCCATGCTACTGGATGAAAAAAGGTGCACTTTTAACCAGTATTTATTACACCTACCTTAAATATCAATCTTTCCTTTTGTAGCACTTCAATTAATTTAACCTGCTGTCTTCAGCTGCAATTGTAAAATTGCAATCTCAACTATAAAATCATACACTGTATATACAACACCATTCTAAAGGGCAAAAACGAAAATTGAATATACAGAGTTGTGCAAGACCGTTTACAAGCATATAACTGAACATATAAGAATGTAACCATGATATGGTGAAGACTATTGAAGATGACAAAAGCTTAATGAAGATAAAGAAGCGACTTCTAAATGGGAAGAAGCAAAGATGATGGATCAACAATAAGTGATTGTGCGCTTATAAAGAGAGTTGAAGACTTCTACAAGAAACTGTGCAAGAACACAATTAACACCAGGCATAATCCGATAAAAAGAGCAAGCATAAACCACCAATGATATACCATATGTTCTTCCAGAAGAAGGAGCTTGAAGAACAGGAAATTCTAATCCAATGAAGCAATATCATAATGGAGTTCTCATTCACAAGAAAGGAGACACAGCAGGCTTCGAACAGCAGAAAAATGTTTGATAACTGGCATACTCTCATATACTGTACTACTTTAGATTTTTCTGAGGTCACCATCAGCTTATCTGTGGTGCAGGAATATTCAAAACAGTGTCCTGTTGGAACTGCTTATGTTAAGCAGTACAATACATTTGAAATAGCAGGATCCGCTGTTTATTCATTTCACATCTTAATGTGCTGGATTTTAACACAATGTTTCGGGGGGATAAACCTTCCTTTGGCAGGTGTTGATGAAGGGAGGTTTATCCCCCAACCCCCCCAAACAAAACTTTTTGTTAAAACCTCTGCACATATTAATCTAACCACAGCCCACTTGTGAGCAAGTGGGCTTCAGTTACACTGCTGGAACAATGTTACGCTTACATTCCTTAGAAAAACAAAGTTGGACAACATAGATATGCCTTTAAACAACAATTCTGGGTACCTTCAGAACTAAACCATGCTCCAATAACACCCGCAGTTCCCGAGATATTTCAGTTTTTATGTGCATGGGTTTCTGGACCCTCTTGGGAAACCAATATGGCTGCTTTCGAAGCCTCCCTTGCACAGGCCAATAAAAACTTGCAATGTCATCAGAGCATGGACATGGCAGCTTCCTGTTCGGTGACCCCGGTGGTCATCGTTCATATTACCAGCACATAAAGGTAAATACTGTATCTCAAGAACTGGGGGTCCCCAGAGCTAGGAATAGCACAGTTCTGTTGGACCCCTGAGTTCAGATTCTGAAGGGAAAAAAATCATTAAACCAGCTACTGAAATCGTGTTAACCTTTGTGCTGCTAGAAGGGCCAGCAATGCATTGGAAAGCAAACAAAATATATATATATATATATATATATATATATATATATATATATATATATATATATATATATATATATATATATATATATATATAATCAAAAAATAAATCGATGATACCGTTCTGTGGCTAACGAAATGCTTTTATTTGTGCGAGCTTTCGAGATACACTGATCTCTTCTTCCGGCGATGTTACAATGAATGAAACATCATTCATTGTAACATCGCCGGAAGAAGAGATCAGTGTATCTCGAAAGCTCGCACAAATAAAAGCATTTCGTTAGCCACAGAACGGTATCATATATTTATTTTTTGATTATTGAAGCTCGGCTAACACGGTACTGATAACTCTACATGTGTGTATATATATATATATATATATATATATATATATATATATATATATATATATATATATATATATATATATATATATATATATATATATATATATATATATATATATATATATATATATATATATATCTACTAAAGCAACAATGCAGGATGGTAAAAACAAACAGAACTACAACTAGCATCAAATATGGTTTTACCCAAGTTAAATAAGTTTATTCTTTCATGTGGTGTCTGCCAAATGTAACCCATGAACCTTTTGAGGCAATTTAAATGTGTTGATCACAGGGCAGATGTCAGAATTCTCCTGGATTGGTAGCCACACCTTTTTATTTACCCATTCCAAGGGGAGCTGTTGGATGCTTGGTACATAAGTGGCATTGGATCATATGGTCTACAGCAGGGGGGCGCAAGATTTTCTGCAGGGTTTAGAGGTCCCGCGCGCTTCCCGAAGGCACTTAAATTAAATGCTGGGGGAGCGGCGAAGGCCTCTGTAAACTCAACTTGCCTTGGCTCAGACGGCTTCTGAAGACGCAACACTACGTGGTCGTGACATCGTGTTGCTGTGGCAACATGACGTCATGTTGCCAGAGCCAAGATAAGGTGGGGGGGGGCAGCCAGCAGGGGGGCGCAGGGGGAAAAGATTGCGCTCCCCTGGTCTACAGAAAGGATGAGCAATGGGGGAGCAAGTAGTCATTGTAGATAAAGAAAATATTTAACTTGGTTTGAAACCATTATATGCAAGTATGGTGGTGTATATTCAAAAACAATTAGTTTCACTCTAGAAGTCTCAAACTTTCAATGTTGCCAAATTAAACATAACTTTTGTTTCACCTTATGACGCCAACAAAAATATGAGCTGACTTGATAATAGCAGAATTCTAGTCAAGTTCTGTAGAAGAGTTGAAAGGCTCATTCACTTTTTTATGTGTGGCAAAATCAGTTTCTAAGGGCAAATTTACTTTCCAAGGCCGCCATTTTGATATCTCAGACTGGGACTGCCGCAGAGGCGATAGGTGGCGAGGCCTGTAACATCAGAGAGCTGGTTCACTCTCATTGGCTGAACCGCTCACGTGACCCGGTCGCTGTACGGCAAAATCGAATAATTTTGTCTGCGTGGCAATCGCGCCCTCTCTAGCCTGCCTCTGTAGAGGTACGGCCTTTTCTTCGTGCCGTCACGCTAAGTAGTGACGCGGCCTAAGAGTGAATGTGAATGCCTCTTTAAACAGAAATACATTAGTTGTAACGTGGTATCCAGTTAGACACAAAATTAACCCATTCTAGGAATGAAGCTTGAAAACATTAAGTAAGGCCTGCACAACTCCATTCCTCCAGGGCCGCAAACAGGCCAGGTCTTCAGGATATCCCTACTTCAGCACAGCTGGCTCAATTAGTGGCTCAGTATGAGTGAACTAGTGATATCACGAAGACCTGGCCTGTTTGCGGCCCTCGAGGAATGGAGTTGTGCAGGCCTGAAGTAAGGTAAGTTTGTTTGTTGTTTTGTTTGTTTTGGGTTTTTCCCGTCAACCTGTTTTTGTGGAGACTAAAGGCCGCCGTTTTGAATCTTGCCTCCTGTTTTGCTTGCTTGAGACTAGCTTTTGGCATGTACTAGTTTTCTTTTCAGTGTGGTGCATGGGAGCAGCTCAGCTGGGAGAGCCTCCTTCCCGGGTTGCTTTTGCTCATACAATTAACCATTGCTGTGCTGGATTCCGCCGCTTTTGATGCAGAATTCCATTTTCCTGCCTTTTTTTTTTTTTTCCAGAAGAAACAACAACAAAAAAAACATTTTATTAAGAGAGTCTTCTTTTTGCCAATTAGGTCAGAGCCCTAAAATTTTAAGACCTAAACCTCATGGTTTAGAGCGAACTGATTCACAAACCATAGGTGACTTTCCCACAAGAAGAAAGGGTATGTACTTTAGCTCTCCACGTATTGTGTTGGCTTTTTTATGATTTACATTCGTAAATGCAACTGTTTTTATCTTTTATGCACTGTTGTGTAGTAATGCCTATTTTAAGTCAAATATATTTAAACGGAATAGCCATTGGATTGTAACCTGATTGCATAGTTGTGTTGTATTTATTAAAGGACAAACAAGTGTGTTAATATAAATATATATTATATTATATTTCCACAAGCCTTTTAGGTTTGTGAACATTAAGAGTGGGTTTTTCTTTTGTTACACATGTAAAAAAAAAAATATTATATTGCACAAAAAAGTTAATACAGACTGAGCCTGCGGGAAAGGTATGTTGTGTTGCTTAATATGAGGTGGTAATATTGGTTTTTTTCTGTACAAATATATAAATCCAATCTACACCAGTTTTACCTTTTTTTAAATAGTAATAAAAATTGCCACTACCAATTTGTACAGGTTTTTATGTATAGGGTAAAGTAAATGAATAGTTCCGTGTCATTGTATTTTCTTTCTCGAATTAATTGTTTTGTCGTCTGAATTAGGAAGCGCTTGCAGTTGAAGTGATGTAACGTTTTATCACAGAATGAATAATCCTGCCATTTTATGAATACTAGTAATACATACTGTACTCTTTAGTATCACATTTGCGTTCTTGCGTTTCTTTCAGTCTTTGCATGCATTAGACATCAGTCCTGCATTGGATTAAATGTCCAGTGTCTAAAGTTTTATTTGAATCAGACTTCAGTGACTGGCACAATAACATCCAGGATTGTTGTTTCCCAAAGAATAGAAGTATATTTGCGTTTTGCTCAAAACTAAAAATACTCTTTATTTGTTCCCCAGCAGCAAAGCCAGCACCGTTGGAAATCAAGCCTTTGACTGAATGGGAAGAATTGCAGATGCAAACACCAGTACGATCTCCAGTCACTAGAAGCTTCACACGAGAGTAAGAATTTCTAAAGATTTTATACATATTTTGAAGCATGCTCAAAAATGTCCAAATTGAGTGGTTGAGAAATAATGTATTTGACCCTTTCCCTGCTAGACTAATAAGAAATGCACTGCAGGGCCATTTATTAACCCCTGATCATAAATAGTGATTGGAGGATCTCAGCCAGACACCAATTTCAATTAATAATTATGTCGGTGTCTCGGCATAAAAAGGGGACCCTTGAGACTATTGGGGCGTTAAGTTTTAAGATGTTTAATGCAACCGCTGGCCTGTATTACCACACAGATAGAAAAGGACAAATAACAAAAAAGTATATATAGATGTGTACTAAAATCTTTTTTTTAAACCCCATCTCTGAAATGGTCTTTATACTGTATACTTTATATGTATGTGTACACAAATGGGTACACACACACACACCTTGTGTGTATAGCTATATTATTTTGACTATTATAACTGTTTAATAATTTTTTAAACCATCACATTTATGCAAGCTTTATTGTTTGTAAAATATTTACTGATAATTAGCTCCTCCAGGTTTCCTATGCCTCCCAGACCGGATTCAGTACATAGCACAGCTTCCAGCAGTGATTCCCTGGACAGTGAAGAAAATTACGTGGCCATGAACCCAAATCTGTCCACTGAAGACTCCGTATGTAAAACCTACATCTTCACTACTGTCTTCATATACCACCCTGTCTTATATCTTCATACATTTCCGCTCCATACTTGGCTTACGTATTTTAAACCTATTGCTGTTTTTATACACACCTTTTATAAAAGACTCCAGTTATGACACAGATACAGAAAGAACAAGTAGGTGAATAATATATTGGCATGCATGTATGTTATTTCCTGTGGTGATTTGAAGTACATTGTGCCCAAAATAGCTTAAAGTTTGAGGTTACACAGGCTGCGCTTAGAGTGCCTTGTGATGGCGACACGACGTCGCTCCAAAACAAATCAATTTACTTCGTCGCCAGCGCTTATAGTAAGGGCGACGGAGCGACGTCGCGTCTGACAATTTGGAAGCCGGGTCTATTTGATTTTTTAGAGACAGTCGCCACATGTGAACCCTTTGGCGACAATCACTTCAAATCAAATTACAACTTTCACGGGTGGCGACAGGTGACGTCATCGGTCGCGTCGCCGTCGCCAGCACTATAAGCGTGGCCTTAGAGTTGAAGGGACAGAGTATCATGAGTGATATCATAGTAATAATACATTTAAATCTAGAAAATTTTTACGTGGTTAGAAAGGGATGTTTTATATTTGGCAACTGCCTCCGGAAAACCTTTTACATTGAAGAGTACCAAATGTAGTCACAGTAGCACAGTGCGGTGCACCTTTCAGGTGACTGAACAAGAGATCAATGAGCTGGTGAACAAGTGTTACTTTGCGCCACATACTTGGACATTCACCGGCAGAGTTTACATTATCAATGTTAAATGTTGTAAGTCCATGTACTCAGTCAGGAAAAAAACGCAATATTTTTTAATATATTCACCCTGATCACACGTCGCATTGTTAAATGTACAAGCCCCCAACCGTGATCCAGGCCTGTAACTAGGCTGTCGGCCATATCCGCTCAAAGGTTATTAAACCTGTGACCATAGGACCAGTAGAGAAAGTAGAGTCCGGTTATGTTATTGAGCAACCAAAATCTGAGACGCGTTGTATCCCAATTAACCATTTTTGCAATACATTCGAAACCTTTTAGACACACGAAGCCAGCTTTATTATTATTAGATACCATAACTTTGTTGTTGTAGCATGTCATCTGTGATGCAACCGTGTTCTAAATACAATCCTGTCCCAGTGCAATGACTAGTTTATAACCTGTACTGTGCAGTAAATTACAAAAAGGTAGTCATATTTGGGGTTTTTCATTGTGCTTAACTTTTCTATGTTGCGTAACACATCATCTGCAGTTGTTTCTTTTTTTTTTCTTTTTTCCTTTTGGGCTGGGAGTCACTCGGTCCCCAAAATACATCCATTTTAATGTTGCCTCGTATTTTTGCATTTGCTTAGTATAACAATACAGTCCCCGGGTCTGTCTCATTCTGGTGAGCTAACAGAAAGCCACGTCTTCATAGAGGCAATGACCTTGCACCTCTATTGGTTCACCCTAATAGCCACCCTTGTGTGTGTGGGGGGGGGGGGGATTTACCATAGTGTGATTCAGAGTAACATTGAAATGCAAAAATGCATATTGGTCAGGGTAGAGGCTTCAAGACAGAGGGTTATTGCATGGGGTGCACAAAGTGGGGGGCGTGCCCCCCCTGATTTGCTATGGGGACGCGGGGTTTACAGAGGCCCTGCATGCTGCTCGAAGGCATTTAAATTAATGCCGGGGGAGCTGCAGGGACTCTGTAAACTTCTCCTTACCGTGGTTCAGACGCTCCTGGTGACGTCAAATGACGCTGCGGGGTCATGACGCCGCATTGCCATGGCAACATGATGTCAGAACCAAGGTAAGCAGAGGGGGGCGGAGGGGGAATAGCCAGCAGGGGAGCGCAGGGAAAAATGATTACGCTCCCTGGTTAGTGTACCAGTCATGCAAAAAGGGAAATGAAGGTGTGAGGTGTAGAGAGCAGAATGTTTGTATATTGGCAGTGGTCGACAAATCACCAAAAAATCTACTCGCCGAACAAAAAAAATCTACTCGTCACCTAGTACCACACGTGTGCTACTTGGGCCAATAGGAGCTCGCCACGATGTTAAATCCACTCGCCCGGGGCGTGCAAATGTATAGGTTTGTCGAACACTATATTGGGATACCTAAATTACAAAGGAATACTGTATTTGTATTTCATGATCAGACACATATTTTCCCCCAATTAAGTCCTGTATTCAATGTATCAAAAGTTTGCATGAGTTTATTTTTTTTTATTTTTTTTTCTGAAATTTCCCTTGATTGTAACTTTCATGTCCTTGATATTATTATTGGAGTTTCAAAAGAGTTCCCCTACCGGTGTGTTTTTTTTTTTTATTACTGGTGTGGTGATGCAAGTTTTTAGCTTAAGATGTCTGATAAGGGGCCAAGAGGAGATTTTTTTCTTAAGCACGTGATCTTTCAAAACCTCAACATTGTAATTTTATGCACATTAAAGCATGGACTTGTAAGGTCTCAAAGGTTTTTCTGAAGAATACATGTATGCCAGAATTTTGCAATAGTCATTTACGGATATTGAAGGCTTTACTGAAGGATCTTTTTAGTAAACCAACATTTGGTAAGCGGTAAGCCACCCTGCTAATGTGAATTTTTGATCCAGGTGGTTCTCAGGAGTTTAACGCCACCCTCCCCCACAAAGGTTGTATAGAAATAAAACGTTTTAATTTTGCCAGTAAGTTTCTGAGAAACAAAGATGACTGCTGAGATCACCCAATAGAAAGCTGAGGTACCCTCATTGTCTGTTAATTTTTAGTTTTATTTATCTGCAGCCGCGGGGGGGGCCCAAAGCTTAGAGTAAAGCCGTTTAGCTCTGGGTGGGGAAAGGGAGACTCGCTGGATCAAATACAGTTTAAAAATAAAGTTTTGTTGGTTACTGCTTTAAGATGACCATGGTTTGTAGTATAAGAAGACCGTTTATGGGTAGTATGTTTGACTGAGAATAAGACTTTTGGCTGGATGGTTGCATATACATATGTAAGCACAAGATATCCATGTATTCTTTATATATATACAGCTTGCTGATTTAAGGAATAACACTAATAGATGGAAAACTGAAAACCTAGGAACACCACAACAATTATCAGTCCCCCCTTCTCTTAATCCACAAACTACCCATACATTGAATCATATGCATAAATTGCATCCTGCAGTGTCACAATTTCAGTAACCTAGCAGAACATACATGAAAAAATAAACTAGATATCAATACATCATTTATATGTAAGCATTACTCTTAATGTATAATATGCCAAGAATGACTAACATCTTATTGTTTTCTTGCCACAATAAGAATATATCACTGTCTAAATACCACATGCCTTCCTATTTCTTTTTCTTTCACCCTGTCATTTTGCTCTTGTTTATTCTTTGACAGAGCAGGCATATTTTGATATTTCATCAGTCTTGTTTTAATTGCAGAATTTGTTTGGGAGCAGCAGTGTTGATGGTGGGAACAGCCCTATGATAAAACCTAAAGGGGACAAACAGGTGGAATATTTAGACTTGGATCTAGACTCGGGGAAATCAACACCGCCACGAAAGGTATGTAATGTCAATCAAAAGAAGTATGTCTAAAATTAAGACATTTTAATTCTTCTTTGTTTTTTTTCTGTACCGGTTTTGTATATAGTCGATGATGTTAACCAAGATTAACCTGGAGTTAGTTCTGCTCTCAATATAACCTGTTCTAACAAAAATAGCCATCCATAATTGGTCTTTTCATGTGCAGCAAGTTTACGATTATTGCAGTTATGAGCATAGAAAACAGAAAGGTCCCTTTTTAGATGCACTACTCGAGGTAAAATAATAAATTGTTTAAGTGTGTGTCAGAATGAAACGCGCGTTGGGTTGTGATGTCACGATCATCACTGCATCAGTGCGACTGAAACGCAGGTTTCAGTTTCACGAGGCAGCGCTTTGCACAATTATATATATATATCAGTGTAACAAGCTAAACTATGATGTGGGCCCATGAGGCAACCACTAGCTAGAGATTAGTCTAGACTGGGTATATTACAGAGTTTACCATCATCACGTTAAAAAGCCGCTTAGCACTATTTTTTCACCTATTGTCTCACCTGTTGCTAGCTTAGCAACCAATGTCTTAAACTCCCTGATCACGTCATAGCATTGCTAGACAGAACCATGCAGTTGAGTAGAGGAATTACTTGCTGTGTAACAACGGAATGGTATCTGCTGCTGCAGCAGTTTCACTTGTTTGTAAATAGGTTTTGTAAATATTGGTGTTCACTTTTTTAGACACATCAGGAAATATATCCTTGAGTATAAATGCGAGTACTCCGACCATTTACTTTATACAGAGGTCTCCATTGAGTGAAATATTGTTAGGACTGTGGGCAAAACAGTATCGGGGCCTAGTGGCAAGTATTCAATATTTGTATTGTAAGTTTCCTCGGTATTGGTAAAACTGTACTATAACAGTTACAGAGGAAAAGATATTACGCTATCTTTATATAGCTGCCTACGCTCATGCACTTTATAAGTTTTAAGATTGTTTTCTATATGTTATAATGAAACAATTTATTATTTTACCTCAAGTAGAGGTTGAGTGCATCTAAAAGGCACCTTTATGGTTTCTATGCTCCAAACGCATTCCCTGATAACACCCCTCTAGAACGTCCTTTATATTAGGCTGAGCAGGGACCACTCTCCCTCTATTACTTATTGCAGTTATGATCATAAATAAAATTGTTTGTTCAAGTTTATGAATATGTTAAAAATTGAGATCTGTAACTTGAAAGTGCCTTCCATGTTACAGAATAATTTATGGACTCTCTCTTGCTTACTTTTTTTTTGGGGTAGAAAAAGAACAGTGGTTCTGGAAGCAGCGCTGCAGATGAAAAAGTGGATTATGTTGTAGTGGACAAACAGAAAACCCTCGCGCTGAAAAGCACCAGAGAAGCATGGACTGATGGGAGACAGTCTACTGAATCTGAAACCCCAACCAAGAGTGTAAAATGAGTGCTTCCAGTATCTGAAGACTTACCTTGTGTGAAAGAGGAGGCATGCTTTACGTGTCACGAAATGGAGAGCATAGGCCTTTATATAATAGGTTTTTGGAAAGATGGAATCTGCATCCTACGGAACATTTCAGATGAAGCAGTGAGACAAAGACGGAATTGTCCTCTGTGCCATCTGTAGAGCCCACACCATGTAAATACTGTACTATGTCAAAAACTTACTGTCTCCCATGAACCATTCGTTTAACACATTTAGCCATGTTTTGTAGTATTACTATGTTTATGCACTTTTTTGCGGCTCAAACAATGGTTCGGGTATTTAACACTTGTTTTTTTTTTTTGTTATGAACTTAGCTTATTTTTCATTCAGATTGGACGGTCTACAATGTATTTTCATACACTAATATATGCCTCAATTAAAATCTAGATGAACCCCGTAAGTACTAGAGGC
The DNA here is from genome assembly GCF_040206685.1 of Ascaphus truei. Taxonomy (NCBI): domain Eukaryota; kingdom Metazoa; phylum Chordata; class Amphibia; order Anura; family Ascaphidae; genus Ascaphus; species Ascaphus truei. The sequence continues at coordinate 415,177,001 of NC_134483.1, read as the reverse complement.
CTCCAATGCATTGCAATGTACAGTAACTGGCCTTCTATGGCTTGAAGTCGTTGAAGCACCTGCCAAACTTTATTTTACAATACACCTTAGCAGTTATTCTGACATTTTAATTAACCTTTTTGTGCATCACCCCTCATTTTCTTTTCCGTGCCTTGGTAATACGTGTGTATTTTTATTTTAAGGGAGGGCTGGCCTTTCCTTTCTCTTTTTAAAAGATTTTTTTTTTTAGAGGCTCTGGCCATTTAGTGCTGACATTGGAACATTATCCAGTGACCTCACCAAACCTTCTGCTTCGCTTGAACAGGAACATTTTTGCAGTCTGTGTGATTAAATACTTACTATAGAATCACAAGTTGGAAAAACAGTGTGTTGAATATTTTTTTTTTAAGTGCTTTGATTCCTCCTCTTCCTCCTAAATTACTGTTTGAAGGGATAGGACTGGTGCTTTTTAAACTACTTGTAATTTTGAAAAGTGATATCCTGACTTGTTAATCCTCGACTTAAAACAGCTTGATAGAATTTGTTTCTGGTTTAATACTGGAAACTTCTAAGAGGTGACGTGAAGCTAGAAACGGTTATACTTTTAACACATATGTAATTACTTCGAAGTTGCCTTGAGCATTATTAGTCCTTTCTCCGGACAAAAAACAAAACAAAACGATAGTGTATTTTTTATTACGTTTTTATGTTTGATTTGTGGAGATCCTGCAGGGTAGCATCTTACACTAGTGAAAGAAACTGATGGAATTAAATGGAACTAACCTGCACATCTCAGATGGTGTGTGATGCTTTTTTTGTGACCATACCGTTTATTTCCAAGTAGTTATCTTTTTTACATTATTTACAGAAGGTAGATTAATATTAATCAGGTACGTACAAAGCACTGCTGTGCTAATACACGGATCAGGTTTTTACAGTGAAATCTAAGCATGTTCCTTGTGCACGTCCTAATACTAATACTTTATTAAGACCGCTGCCCTTAACTTTTATAGTACTAGAAAAAGACTGTGATTTTTTTTTTATGTAGCTGGGATTAGAAATCTTTTGACACCACTGTGCCCTTTATATTGATATATTTTACTTTTAACACCTGCTTTGCCTTATATTTAAAGTTTCCTATGAAACTGTTATTTTGTATATAACATTTTTAGAGAAACAAGTTGAACCCCCTGTAACATTTTATTTTCAAATTACCCCTCCCTCAAAAGCTTTCTATGCTTTGCTTTTGTCCTTAACCAATTCATGTAGCTTGCAAAGCAGTACATAGCGTGCACATTGGATTTGAAAGGGTTCAGTGGATATAAGTTTTTGTACTGCTATGCATTTATTTCTCACACAGAATCAAATATTCATTCATTTTATTTTGAAAAGTGCATAACAGCAGTTTTTATTGGAATTTTTCCCAGTATTTGACTTTTAGGGCATGTGAATATATATATATATATATATATATTTCTCCCAAGATGCAGACAAGAGACTTTTTAGCTCTGTTAAAGTGCGTAGTACTACTGTTTTAAGGCATGCAAGCACCAGTAATGTGTATATAGCATTGCTTCTGTTCTCCCACTTCTCGAAATGTATGTCTCTTTATTGGTAACATATAAAATGTTGTCTTTTAATTGGTAATGTATACAATATTTTAAAGTATTAAATGCATTTTGAAGTTGGGAATAAGATATTTGCATATGGAATGTGCACCTTTTGCCTAAATTGTCCCGAAACATTTTTTTTTTTTTTGGTTCCTGTAGCATATTGTAAAGCACAGAGAGGATTTTGCTTAGTGGAATGTCCTGGTTGCCATTTTCTTAGAGTACATTCTGTCCTTTAGTTGTAGTTCTGTTGCATTTTTGGTTTTCAATTCCCCCGGTTCCTACTAAAAATGGTTTACGGTAAAAACAAAAAACAAAATGGTGCTTCCTTATGCAAAATGATGTCTTGGTACTTGAATTTCATACAAGAGTGATAGTAACAAACTCATTAATAGTTACTTGGCCGTATGACTTAATACAGTAAAATATTAATGTTTCTCTGTGTCCGCACATGGAAAAAGAGTAGTCTTTTTGGTGTTAATAGTATGGTGTTAATTTTGGGTACAAAAAGGTGGCACTGAAACTAAACTGTATGTGCTCCTGTAACACCATGCTAAACAAACTAGACATTCTTTCCCATTATTTTACAAATAAACCTGTCTTGTTCATGTCTGTCTTTTTGTCTGTTACAATTGTTGTATGAAGTTAAATATTGAGTTAAAGGCGCAGTGGCGCTTAACAACATGCATTTAAAATGTAGTGAATAATTCAGCAATTTAATTTTTTTTTATTTTACTTTTGTTTTATAACTGGAAACATGCCAATGGTGCATTTCCGACTAATAACCATTATATGTGTGATGCTGTATGGCGAAAGTAGATTAATGATGCATTTAAAAATAAATGTAAAAAAAGACATGTAGGTGTACTTTTAAATCATATTTTAATGTTTTTATCCCTTTTTTCTAAGCATTGTAACTTGGTCTTATAACAGGAAAGTTCTGGACCAAACAATAACTGCCCCTTAATTCAGAGCCCTGTGTAAATGAAAACAAACAGAACTTTTGTCTTCGGACATTTTTAAACTATGCCGATTCTTAGATTCACTGTTTCACTGTTTCTTGAAGCCGTTCAAATTGTATGGCTGAAAACGATGAAACAACACATAGAACAAATGTTATGGTGTAGTAATAAAAGCATTCTAGTGGACCTCTTCATAGAAAATGTATTGTGGTGGCCATGTCTAGGAGTCCTAAAAATTATTTCACATCAGCATTTTCTCTGAAACAAAATGACTTGAAATGTAACAAAGTATGTTATGTTTGTCATGTGAAAAGAGTGAGGCAACATAGTTAAGGTTTCACACAATGTAATACCTGATGCTTCTGCCACAACTATAGTTTCATGTTATAGCTGCAGTTCAAGCAATATCCTACATGTGTTTTCTAAATCCGTTCTATACTAGGAGAACATACTTGTAGCATTTAAAAAATAAATAAATTGTATTCCAATGTAACAAGCATTTTTGTAACCATTGACAGTCACATCCCCTTCCCCTTCTGAAACAGCATCTCCTTTTTGAGCCCTGCCCTCTTTCTAACAGTGAACCAATTGAATCTAGTGCCTGCCTGGTCACATGATCTTCCTCTTCCAGTGCAGCAGAAGAGGACCCAAGATGCATTTAGTGAACCCCAAGCCGAATCTTCGCCGATCGATCACATGAGAACAGATCGATCGGCAACTTATCTAATCACTTGTCAGTGTGCAGTTTGTATTGATGCACATATTGAATAAAATAAAAAAATTCAAACGACAGCTTGAACTGCAGCTTTAGCATTCCCACTTTAATTTACCCAGCAAAGCTAGGTTTGTTTTGGATCCTGACATTTTTTTAAACATGATTACAGCAACAAAAAAATTAAATATATGTATCTGTACAGGCATACCCCGCATTAACGTACGCAATGGGACCGGAGCATGTATGTAAAGCGAAAATGTACTTAAAGTGAAGCACTAACTTTTTCCCACTTATCGATGCATGTACTGTACTGCAATCTTCATATACGTGCATAACTGATGTAAATAACGCATTTGTAACAGGCTCTATAGTCTCCCTGCTTGCGCACAGCTTCGGTACAGGTAGGGAGCCGGTATTGCTGTTCAGGACGTGCTGACAGGCGCAGGCGTGAGCTGCCGTTTGCTTATTGGGCGATATGTACTTACTTGCAAGTGTACTTAAATTGAGTGTGCTTAAAGCGGGGTATGCCTGTATGTAGTTTCTAAGCATCATATGTAGTCTGTAATAATGATGGGCAGTCCATATGCAAATATCTGGCAGTGGCACCGTAGACACCTCAAAAAGCATTTATTTTTTGCCATTTTACTCTTGACACACACAAAAGGAAGTTAGCAGTGAGTCTCACTACTGCTAATACATTGGAATTAACCGACAAGTGTGTAAGTTACATAATACATTATAATGCAGGTATTATGGTACTACACTCCATTAAAGTTCACTAATGCAGGTATTTATCTGGTCTAATAGCCACCAGTATTTAAGAAAAACATTAATCAAAGCACCAATACCCCCCTACATTTCCTTTCACCATTTGTTTTACAGAATTTAAACTGGGAAGTCCTCTGGAGCTTGACCACCCTGATTAGCTCTAAGGACCCCCAGGTTCTTGTGATGCTTGGTTTTAGCTGGCAGTGTTTTTGTTCCCATTCGTCAAATCAAAATGTTCACCAAATCTGCTCGGTACCATAGGCCAATAGGATGATAATCCTAAAGTTTTCATTTACAGGAAGAACACTGGCAAAAAAAACAAAAAACCCACCAGCAAATAAAATTGAAAGTCCAGGTAAGTAGTCTTCAGCGCTTAAATAAAAAAGTGTGGTGCAGCCCTTGAGTAATCCGCAGTTCAAAATGTGTAGCGTTGAAGTAGCTGATCGTATTACAATCTGGCGAAAACTTCCATTAACTTCAGCACAACACTGCCATCGGCCGCTTCAGAATTTCTGGAATAAGCTTCGTAGAATATAGAATCTCATTATAGAAAAGAACAGGAACACAGCTCTCATGGAATAGGTGAAGAGAAATGTTTTTAACACACAATAATGCAACACAGTATTTCAAAAAGTATACAAAAGAACCAGTAAGTCAGGGTCAAATGCACACACATACTTCAAAATCTTTTCACCATTAAAGCTGCAGTTCAAGCTCCCTTTTTTTTTTTTTTTTTTGTTTACTTCAATAGTTTCATGTGGGCAATCTCTAATTACCTAAAGAACTGCATAGCTGCCGGTCAATTCGTTCTCCGTCTATTGATCGGCAAAGTTTGGCGACATCTTTAGATCTGGGGAATGTAAATGGTTGCTATAGCAACAAACATGTTTGTTAAAATAGAATACAAGAAAATTGGTCTTTCAAAGTTGTTTTTTTTTTTTTTTAAACAGAAAATGCTAAAAGTATTTTTTCTTACTACAGAGCTGATTTATTTAAAAAAAAACACACATGCAGGATATTGCTTGAACTGCACCTTAAGGACCAGCATTGGATGTTTAGATGATGGTATGGTATATGTAAGGTCAGGAAATGGCTGTGGGACGTTTGTTTAGGTACTGTATGAGACAAATACAATTCCAACATAGTGTAATTCTGTATAACACTTTCTGTAACTAAAAGAAATAAAATCAATGCACTCTCAAACTGTACATTGAAAAAAGGCGTTGTGAGCGCACAGGCTCTAGCAACATATGTCCTAGCATTCCCCCTGCTTAATCACCTCCACGTGGGATTCATTGAATTTTTTTCTGGTGCTCAGGGATGTAGATTTCAGGCTGAACATACTCTTTAGTGGCTTACTAGATGAAAACGCGACCCACTCTATGCGTTTTACATGGGCTCAATAGTGAATAGCTGAAAAGTTGCTCTTTAAATAATCTCCGTTTATGCGCTGTCATGTAAATCGTGGCCTCGTAATGCGTCATAACAGGAATTGCATGAAGTTGGCAACAAAAATACCTTTAAATAAAGTCACAACAGAGTACCAAAGGGTAAGAGTAGAAATATGTATCAAATGAAAGGAACACATTAGATCTGGGGGGCGCGTGAGATTTTTTTTGGGTGGCGTGGCGATTACACATGCTCTTCAGCGCAAGGCCGCTAACTCACCTGAGTTGAGCTGGCTTTGGGCCACATGTCGCCATGGCAATGTGGCATCAAATGACGTAACCTCACATTTCTCTGTACACTCTCTAGGTGACCTAATAACATCTTTTGGGTTTAAATAGCACCTCTATGCTGACGACACACAAATGTACTTTTCAACACCCGACCTTACACCTGCTGTACAAACCAAAGTTTCTGAATGTCTCTCTGCTATATCATCCTGGATGGCCCTCTGCCGCCTTAAACTCAACATGGCAAAAACAGAGCTCCTCATACTTCCTCCCAAACCTGGCCCTACTACCTCCTTCCACATGACTGTTGGAAACACGATCATTCACCCAGTAGCCCAAGCACGCTGCCTAGGGGTCACACTCGACTCATCTCTGACATGCTTCCCTCACATGAAAACATATCTAAAAGCTGTCGTTTTTTCCGCTGCAATATAACAAAGATACGCTCTTTCCTCTGTTGCTTGACTGCTAAAACTCTGACTCAGGCCCTCATTCTCTCCCGTCTTGATTACTGTAACCTCCTGCTATCCGGCCTTCCTGCCTCTCACCTGTCTCCCCTACAATTTATCCTAAACGCTGCTGCCAGAATCACTCTACTCTTTCCTAGATATGTCTCAGCATCTCCCCTCATGAAATCCCTCTCCTGGCTTCCGATCAGATCCCGCATCTCACACTCCATTCTTCTCCTCACTTTTAAAGCTTTATACTCTTCTGCCCCTCCTTACATCTCAGCCCTAATTACTCGTTATGCACCATCCAGACTCTTGCGTTCTTCTCAAGGATTACTTCTTTCTACCCCCTTTGTATCTAAAGCCCTCTCCCGCCTTAAACCTTTTTCACTGACTGCCCCACACCTCTGGAATGCCCTTCCCCCTCAATGCCCGACTAGCACCCTCTCTATCCACCTTTAAGACCCACCTTAAGACACACTTGCTTAAAAAAAGCGTATGAATAGCACTGTGGATAATACTGGACACATGTTACATAAAGCTTGGCCCCCTGCAGACGCACTTACCAGAATTTCCTCCTACTGTCTCTGTACGTTCTCCCTACCTACCAATTAGACTGTAAACTCCTCGGAGCAGGGACTCTTCCTTAATGTTACTTTTATGCCTGTAGCACTTACTCCCATGACCTGTTATTTATATTATCCGTTTATTTATTTGATTACCACGTGTATTACTACTGTGAAGTGCTATGTACATTAATAGCGCTATATAAATAAAGACATACAGTACAATACAATGACCCAGCGATGTCATTTGACGCCCTATTAAAGGTAAGGGGGAGAGCAGGCAGGGGGGCACAGCGCAGTACGTTTGCGCACCCCTGCATTATATACAATACTAGAAACATACTTCAAAGACAATATAGGCTTAAGAATAGTACATTAGCAAAATTAGACTTAAGAACATGAACTAAATAATATACATCCAGATATATTAAAAGTAATGAAATATAAAATAAGAGGTGTGCAAACTGACCTATAAAAAGTTTCAAAAACAGTAGGGGCTGGAGAGATCTCACGTTAAATTATAAAAGAATTCAGATCAATATCGACATTTAAACCTGCAGGTTGCAGAGTCCTAGTTTATAAATCCAGAAAGTTTCCCTCTGGAATAATGTTCTCACTCGATCTCCACCTCTCTAATGTAGAGGCATCTGTTCTAGCGCAATATATTTTGTTCCGCTGGGATCAGTGTGCTGTTTCTGTTTTAAAGACACTATAGGATTGTAAACCTATGGTGATGTTGCAAATATGTTCAAGTATCCTTGCGCATAACATTCTAGTGGTTCTCCCAATTTATTTTCTTTTTACCCCAGGGGCCCCGTGGAAATAATTGACAAATTCAGTTTTACAGTTGATGCATGTCTTGATATTAAAAAAACCTCTCCAGTCTTCTATGCGTTTTAGAAACAGGAACCGTCTGATGACTCGAGGTAAAGACCCACTGCAGCTATATAAGCTGTGCAATAATAATTGAAAGCGGAGCATGTGGAAAATGCCTCTGTGGAGATACTGAGTGAATGAGGGGTTGAACTGCCTGCAGACCCGTGTCCAATGTGTGGATGTTGGCTGCAAAGTACACAGTAATATAGGTATAGAGTAATTACTCACAAGTGTAACCGTTCCCCTCCTCTCCTGGCTGAACGAACACCTATGCAGGCGACGGACGTGCTTCCGTTGCGTGGCCACGATCAGGATGAACAATGGATAGTAGGAAGATCGATGCCGCTCCTACAGTACTCAGACTCGCCAGGGTGGTCAATAAAAACTTCTTTATTTAACTACATAAAACAGATACGATGACGGACAAGACATGGAGACCTCCCACGCGTTTCGAGCAAATTGGAGGGAGGGTACTATTTAAACCTCCCTTCTGCTGATTTTCTCATGTGTTACATCTGTGATAGTTAATTAGTTAATATGATGTCAACACATTGGGCTCAAAGTATACCCACAGTATATATGTACAAAGAGACATAATAAGGAACATTTGAAATACAAACATTTCGTAATTTGAACCGCAAAATTGTATTGCAATATATTTACGACAGTGTCTGTATGTATCCAAATGAATACTTATAGCTGATGCTAGATAATGGACAGCAATAAATGCAAGTTATTAAAGAACCACTGTCTGATAAGTAAGAATTGTCTGGTTAAACTATATATGTTTTTAAGCAATTGTAATTATAGATATTTGATGGTATTAAAACTATAGGGCAGAAAGAAAACAAACTTCATTATAGATTACAAGAGTACCCACAGATGTACCGTATACAGACAGTTCAACTCACAATCAGGTACCAATATGGATCTATTGTATAACACAATTATAAGATCATAACAGTCGAATAGGGAAAGAGGAAGGAAGGGTTAGTTAGGGGGTAGAGAAGGAAAGGGGGGAGGGAACAATTGCGCCAATTACATGATGTGGATTCATATATCCAATTACCAAGTGATCCGACCCAGAGTTTCCTATTGGAACTATATGAATTATTAGTACTTGGAGGATCCTACCAAACTCTAGGTGTGCAAGAATATGACTATCTCCACTGTGTTCATCCCATTTTACCTATATTCCATCACCTCCCTAAAGTACACAAGTCCCTTTCTCACCCCCCAGGTAGACCCATTATTGCCAGCATTGGTTCACTGGGGGAGCACCTCTCACAGTTTGTTAATCACTTTCTTCAATCCCTGGTCACCTCACTGCCCTCTCACCTTTTAGACATGTCTCACGTATTATCCATTTTTTCTGATTTCACTTGGTCGCCAACATACACTTGGGTCACATTATATGTATCTTCCCTATACACTATTGTTTCACACGAACGTGCACTCACTGCTGCACGACACTTTTTAGAATCTGATGCCACTCTTGCTCCAGCTCAGATCATCTTCTTGCTGGATAGCATCAAATTCCTTCTCACTCACAACTATTTTATGTTCGATGGTGCTTTCTATCTCCAAACACGTGGGACAGCCATGGGGTCATCATTTGTGCCTTCCTATGCCAACCTCTTCATGGGGTGGTGGGAACAGACCCACATGTTTGGAGATAGAAACTCCTATCGACATCACATTATCACATATCACCGTTTTATAGATGATTTGTTAATCATTTGGTCAGGCACAGTTACACAGCTGCATGCCTTTTTTTCATACCTCAATATCAACACTCACAACTTCATTTTCACCATCACCACATACATTTTTTGGACTTGTGTCTTTATGTAGGTTTGGATCTCCGAGTATATACAGTACCAATATATATCGGAAACCTAATTCCAGGAATACGCTCTTGCACGCATCAAGTTGTCATAGCCCCAATTTACTTAAAGGACTGCAATATGGACAGTTCCTTTGTTTACGCAATGGAACATTTTGATGGCAGTTCCTGTGATCTTATTAAGAGATTCTTAGATAGGGGTTATGACCCTGGAACTGTGCATTCAGCATGCAATAAAGCAAGAGGGAAATCAAGAGATGATCTAATTAATACAGATCCCTCTAGCTTTTCTCATATGAAACAAATTGAGAAATTTAAACAGAATTATCTAAACCAGTGTGAGCCACCATTTTTCATTATTCAATACAGCCGTCAGGCTACTAATATTAAATCCATCATTAGGAAGCACTGGGCTATTCTTAACACAGATGTTCTCCTAAAGGATATGGTCTCTATGGAGCCAAGATTTTGTCTTTCAAAAAGCACATACTTTGGGCAGCATTGTTTCACCGAGCATGGTTTCAGATACAAAAAATTGTAACAAACGTACATTTTTTCCTGATTTGATTGGATGTTATTCATGTGGGAAATGCAAAATATGCCAATATGTCCAGAAATGTAAAAGTTTCACTAACAGTGAACAAACCAGTGAACAAACCAAAGAGTATAAAATCCTTTAATTTATTACATGTAATACAGATCATGTAATATACATGATCACTTGCGGATGTAACAAAAGATATGTTGGCCTAACCACACGTCTATTTAAAATCAGGATGTTAGAACATATTCGACATATAAAAAATTTAGACATCACACATCCTGCTTCATTTCAGTTCAAGGAATGCCAATCAGGTAATCTTAAAAACTTTAAATGTGTAATTCTTGAACATATCAAACCCCATAAACAAGGGAGTGACAGATCCAGGGTGCTTTACCAGCGGGAAGCATTTTGGATATTTACTATTGACACAATAATACCCAAAGGGCTTAATACTGAATGGGACCTGAAGGTGTTCCTTTTAAATGAAATATTATCATGTCACATTATGGTCTCCCTTTTTCCTCCCCCCCCCCGTCGTCCTTCCCCCCCACCCTCCCTCTCCCAAACCCCCCCCCTTCTCCTGTTCCTCCCCCCCTGTTCTTCTCTATTTCCCCTTCTATACTTTGAGCCCAATGTGTTGACATCATATAACTAATTAACTATCTCAGATGTAACACATGAGAAAATCAGCAGAAGGGAGATTTAAATAGTACCTTCCCTTCACATACATCAAACTCCTTGAAAAAGAGCAAATTTTCTCGGAACGCGTGGGAGGAGGTCTCCTAGTCTTGTTCGTCATCGTATCTGTTTTATGTAGTTAAATAAATAAGTTTTTATTGACCACCCTGGTGAGTCTGAGTACTGTAGGAGCGGCGGAGGCATCGATCTTCCTACTATCCATTCTACCCATTTTAACAGTGTGTGTGCAGGCTTTACACTTTGAGCAAGTAAAAAACAAAACACTTTGCCTGTTACTTAACCAAGTATTTTCTTTGATTTAGCAACTTTCTTAAACACACTTGGTGCTAATTTACTCATTAAATATGCTTTAGTAAAAATTATATTGGGATTGCCCAGTAGAAAATGTTCCAACATATCATCCTTTAAAAGAATGCTACAATGTTTTTTTTATAATCCTTTTCTTTATTTGATTTGAAGCCCTATTAAATTGTGTAATAAATTTGTTTTATTTTTATTTCTGTCATTTCTATTTAGTGAATCCATTAAAATAATCTAGTGTCTAAAAGATCTGCTTTCTCCTTTAGCCATTTGAATCTTTTCTTTATGATCATTCCTTTCTGTGAATTTTTGTTCCAATGGGTCAGCCTGGTAATTTATATAACTCAATATCAGTACAACTTTTGCCTATATGTTTAAATTGACCATAAGGTACATTCACTATCCACGTCCTATGATGACAGCTCGAGTTCAGAAAGAAATGTATTGCTGTCAGTCTTTAAAAAAAAAAGTCTAAGTCCGCGATTAGAAAAAAAACCTCTCAATGAAGAGAGAAAGTCAGCTAGACAAAAGTATACGGCTGGACTGTGCTAATGCAGAAAAAATATGTTTTTTTTAGTCATGGACAAAAAATGGATAAAAAGGGATAAGCCCCCTGTAAAACTAACGCGTTTCACCCCTATTGGGCTTTGTCAAAGAGGCTTTACAGACAGGGGTCCGGTGCCGGTTGAGAGACCTCCACCGGTCATCCCTGTCTTACTCACCCATAATAGGGGTGCAAGTTGTTAGACTTGGCTTCGTTTACTTATTTACATCACAGCTCTCACTCCCAAGAATCCGGATGTATTGGCAAAATTGATATCTTATAGAATTTGGGATTGCAGCACTCGTCAAATTTTACCCCCAATCTACTCTTTAGTCCGCGATTATTCTGCACGTGGTGCGAACAATGAACAGCACCTCTATCCGGCCGGCCATAGTGCACGCGAGGAAGCAACAATATTTTGCGTAGACACACAAAAAATTTTTTTTCGTGACGGCCGCATCACGTGACAAGTTTTCAACCAATCAGAGCAAAGCCAGCTTTTCTGCCTGGTTACTGGCTAAGTCTTTCCTGTTGGTAGTTCCTACTGTAGAGTTGTACTTTGTATACACTATGGATAATGCGACCATAAACTTTTTCTCAACCCATTATACACCATTATATGTGTGTTATATATTCACTGTATTTTAAGTGATCACTAGTATGGAATTAGCGCCAGGTTTCACCAATCACTTTGTCATAATGCGACCATAAAAAAATGAATTTCTAAAGTGTTTAAAAGAGAGCCTTTGTGGAATCAGTGAAGCAAGGCATACCATGACCTGCACGACAAACTGATTGGGGAAGGTTTGTCCATTACAAGTAAGTACTGTACATTGATTTAATCTTTTTTTTTTTTTTTAACATGTATTTGTTATTGTTTTTCCAAAACTGAAAACAAAAGAGGGGGGAGGGGTGGGGAGCGGGTACAGAAAGTAAGATAGTGTGGGGGGAGGGGGTGGTAGGGTATCATCTATCATACGCTCCTCACAGGAAGCGTGGATACAATTACACTTGAAACATCTTTAATCAGAACAAAGTCAGTTTACCCAATAACGATTTTCTTATGTCGTCGGTCCTATTGGGTTTTTCCGAATGTATCTCTCCCACGGATCCCATGTTGTCAGGAAGGTGTGGTGCTGGTCATGAATCAGGCTTGTGAGTCTCTCCATTGTCATTATATAGTTTATCTTGTGTGAAACCTCTGTGATAGAGGGGGGGTTGTTCTGCTTCCAGTGTTTTGCTATTAGTGTTTTGGCTGCTGATAGGATCTGTGTTATCAAATAGTCTATTTTTCTCTCTAGGCCCTCGTTGGGTTTTAGTAGGAGCATTGTTTCTATGTTCCAGGGTAGGTCCAGGCCTGTTACCCCTTCTATTAGCCGCCTGATTCTCCCCCAAAAAAGGATTATCTTAGGGCAAGACCACCATATGTGCTTAAATGTGCCTATTTGGCCGCAGTTACGCCAACACATGGGGGAGGTTAGTGGGAAAAAAGAGTGGAGGCGCACTGGGGTATAGTACCATCTGTGTAGGACCTTCAGATTTGTTTCCCTGATTGTTGAGCACCGAGAGGACCTAGCTATCCTTTCATATATTTCTTCCAAATCCTCTTAATCTAAGGGGTTCCCAATATCGTGTTCCCAGTCCGATATGTTTTTGCTTGTTTGGCCTTCATTTTGTTTCAATCGTGTTTGGTAAAATTGGGCAATCGTCCCCCTGTAGTAGTGTCCCCTTTGGAACAGACTCTCAAAGTTGGTGAGTGGTCTGTTCCATGTGTCTCCGGGCTGTATCGAGGTGACAAAGTGGGATAACTGCATATATTGGAATATTTGTGTACTTGAAATATTGTATTCTTCTCTTATCCCCATAAATGATTTGATCTTGCCTCCACTTTGCATGTCTCCTAGCTTGGATAGTCCTTTCTCATCCCATTGTTTAAAGATGTTGGAGTTATGTGCTGGGGTGAAGTCAGGGTTAGATCTGATTGGTGTTAGGGGCGATGGGATGGAGGAGATTAGCTTGCGTTTGCAGTTTTTATCCCAGATATTCAAGGAGTGTAGTAAGACTGGATGATTTCTATAGTTTGGCTGCCTATTTGCCTTATTTACCCATAGGAGAGATGCGAGTTCCTCATACCCAGCTTCTGACCTCTCTATGTCCACCCACAGTGTTTTTCATGGGTCTGCGGACCAATAGATTAGTGAGCTTAGTCTGGCTGCTTCGTAGTATTTAGCTATGTCTGGTTGACCCAGGCCTCCCCGGGTCAGGGGGAGGACTATCAATGTTTTCTTGGTTCTGGGTTTTCTCCCATTCCAGATGAATTTTGTGATCGCTCTTTCCAGGTCTCTTATTACATAGATTGGGACGGTTACTGGAAGCACTTGGAATAAGTAGAGTATTCTTGGTAGCAAGTTAATTTTTACTGATATAATCTTGCCCGACCAGGATATCTGATATCTTGACCAGGCCTCTAGATCTTTTTTCAAGCTTTTAATAAGGCTTGGGTAATTTGCTCTATAGATGTCATCATATTGTTTAGTAATGTACACTCCTAGATATCTCATTTTGTCTGGCATCCATTTTATTGGGAATGTTTTCTTTAGTGCGCTTTCCGTTTCTTTAGGTATGTGTAGCCTCTGATTTAGTGTGGTTCATTTTGAAATTTGATAGTTTGCCAAATTCGTCTAATGTATCAAATAGGTTTTTTAGAGAAGTTTCTGGGTTAGTCCGGGAAAGAAGAGTATCGTCCGCGAATAAGGACACTTTGTATATATTGTTTCCTATAGGCACTCCCTCTATCCCCTGGTTCTCTCTAATCCTTGATGCTAATACTTCAATGCACATGGCAAACAGCATAGGTGAGAGTGGGCATCCCTGTCTAGTGCCGTTAGACTTGAAATGGTGCTGAAGTGTAGCCTGAGGTACGTACTGTAGTTATTGGGTTGGAGTATAATGCTTTAATGCCCATGATGAAGTTTTCGTGTATGCCCATCTCTCTGAAAACTCGAAACATAAACGACCAGTCCACTCGGTCAAAAGCCTTCTCAGCATCTAGCCTCAGGATCAAGGTGGGACGTTGGTTCGCATTACTGTTGTGAATGATGTTAATTATTCTCCGAATGTTATCGGAAGCTTGTCGTTCTGGGGTGAACCCCACATGGTCCGGGTGGATCAGGGTGTTTAGTACTCGGTTCAATCTTGTTGCTAAAATTTTGGCGAATAGTTTTATGTCTGTGTTGATCAGAGAGATGGGCCTATAGCTAGAACATAACGCAGGATCTTTCCCTTCTTTTAGTATGACGATAATGGAGGCTTCTAAGGATTCTTTCGGTGGGGCTTCACCATCTAGAATCTGATTGAACCATCGGACTAGGTATGGTTTCAGTATATTTTCAAATTTCTTGTAATAGAAGTTAGTGAACCCATCTGGGCCTGGGGCTTTAGAGTTCTCGATGATTTAATAGCTGCTGATACCTCCTCGGATGTTATTGGGGCTCCTAAATGGGCAGATTCTAATTTATCTAGTTTGGTTAATTTTGATCCTTTTATGTATTCATCGAGTTTTGTTTCTAGCTCTCCTTTGTCTCGGGCTGGGTTAGTCAGGTTATATAGGTCGCTGTAGTATTGGACGAACTCTTTGTTAATTTCGGCTGGGTTGTAAGTTAAATTATTTTGGTTGGTTTTAATGCTACATATATTAAGGCTTGCTGTTTTATTTCGGAGTTTGGCCGCCAGTTGCCTGTCTGCTTTGTTGCCTTTTTCGTAAAAGGTCTGGTTTGTCCACCTCATTGCTTTCTCGGTATCTTCTATCAGTACACCTTTGAGTTCTGATCTATTTTTATCAATCGTGGCTCTAACGGTATCAGTTGGATTTTGTTGATAAATCTCTTTGTTATTTTTAATGCTATTATTGAGTCTGTTTATCCTCTTTATTTTCTCCCTTTTCCTATAAGAGGCAATGCTGATTACCTTACCCCTTAGAGTGGCTTTATGCGCTGCCCATAGCGTGCAGTCGCTAACTTGGCCGTTGTCGTTTAGTGAGAAATAATCTTGCATGGCGGTTTCTATGGCTTTTTTGGTTTTTGGGATCCTGAGTAGGAGGTCATTCATACGCCAGAGTGTGCCTGTCAGCCTCTGGTGCATGTCTCTTATGGTTAATGATACCGGGGCATGGTCTGACCATGTTATATTGTCTATATCTGATTTTGTTATCCGGCCAGCCAATTCTCTAGATATAAGGATATAGTCAATGCGGGTGTATTGCCTATGTGGGGCCAAATAGAAGGTAAAACCTTTGGTTATGGGGTTCATTAATCTCCAAGAGTCGACCAACCCGCTCGTTTTTATATTTTGTTTAAGGGCGATTGAGCTCCTTAATCTCGAGTGGTGCTCTTTGCTCGTGAGTCTCGCCTTGTCTTTAGTACAATCTATAACTGTGTTAAGATCGCCTCCAATTATTAAGTAGCCCTTCTTGTTCTGGTTTATTATGTTGAAGGCCTCATTGATGAAGCTCTCCTGGGCGGTATTAGGGGCGTATAGTTATACTAGCGTTAGTTCAGCTGTGCCCAGTTTGCCAGAGACAATTAGCATTCTGCCGATCTTATCTCTTTTTATTTTTTCTACTTCAAAGGGGACGCTGGTTCTAATCAGGATGGCTACTCCTGCTTTTTTATCTATCGCTGGTGAGTGGAAGATTTGGTGGAAATTCCTGTCTCTTAACCGGGCCGTATCTTCTCTATTTAGATGTGTTTCCTGGATCATGTGTATATCGCTTTGCCTAGCTTTGAGATCCCTAAACAGTAGTCTCCTTTTCATGGGAGAGTTTAGTCCCTTTACATTCTGGGTGTTTAGTTTTAGTAATTTAGCCATGTACTTGTGTAGGATATCTTGCGTATATAATCGCTGCGGACATCTTTTTGTTATTGGGTATCCATTGGGGGTTTATGGGTTGCCTAGATCGTCTTTTAGCATGTTTTGTGATTGTGTCACTTTGGATGTATACAAGTGTGTATCGATTGGGATGGGATGGAGGGGGGGTGTGGGGTTGAACTAAAATAACCTTGGGGTGTTTTAACCTGGTATTGGGTAGAGCCCTTGTTGCTTTGGGCCTATGAATCTGCCTTTGGGTTGTTTGGGACATGCAGAGTCAAGAAAAAGTGAAGGGTGTGTGTGGGGTGCAATGTGGTACTTGCAGTCTGAAAGGTTGCGAACGTATACGGTCATCGTCTCTGCTTGGACCCACGTCGGTGGTCCGGTTTGTTGGATGACCTTCCTTTCTAGTGAGACAAACTGGAACTAGAACACATATATAAAGAGATAAAACACAACAGTCAAACTTTCAAATTTTTGGAACAATCATAATGTAAAACGGAGCACGGTTATATTGTTAGTGAAGCTAAATAAAGTCTTTAGAGGAATAATAATTTATGTTATTTATAAAATATTTTACCAGGAAGTAATACATTGAGAGTTACCTCTCGTTTTCAAGTATGTCCTGGGCACAGAGTAAAACAAATAATACATGGTTACAAATACAGTTACATAAATGAACAGGGTATACATTATATACAAGACATTGCATGCACAGTTAAAGAAAATATATATTATGAGCGTATGAAACAGTTACAGACCATATTAAAGTGTGAGACAGCCTTAGATTTGAAAGAACTTAAACTGGTGGTGGACATGAGAGTCTCTGGTAGGTTGTTCCAGTTTTGGGGTGCACGGAAGGAGGAGGAACGTCCGGATACTTTGTTGAGCCTTGGGACCATGAATAGTCTTTTGGAGTCTGATCTCAGGTGATAGGTGCTGCATGTGGTAGGGGTGAGGAGCTTGTTCAGGTAGCTGGGTAGCTTGCCCAGAAAGTATTTGAGGGTGAGACAGGAAAGGTGAACTTTGCGCCTAGACTCTAGTGATGACCAATCTAGTGATGACTCTAGTGATGACCAATGGCTTATTCCTTCTTCTATCAAGTGTTCAGGTGTTCTACTCTCTTTTTCTCTCCCTCGTGCCCCTCGTTGCTCACAGCCTTCTATTTCAACCGGCATAGAAAGTCCGGGGTGGGGGCACCAAGTGGGATGATGAAACAAAGAAAAACCCGGGCGCTCCCTGATTAAGTTCTTAAGAACAGGGGCAATGTGACAATGAAATTTACAACCTTATAAACAAAGGTCCCCTCTGGTTCGTCTTCTTGTCCTATGGCTCAGACCCCAATAGGATCCTTATCCAGGATCCTTATTTGTACAGGGATATAGAGAGAAAAAAGGGGGAGCACAGGTTGAAGAATTAGGGGTATCTAGAGTATCTAAATAGATATTTGTGGGTGTGCTTGAAAGATATATTAAATCACTTACACGGCCTTGTGTAAATGCTCTCACAGCAAGGTTTACTTGTCTTAGTGTTCTCTTGGTCGGTTGCCTTCTTCTTTTCAGGACTTGGTTTTCTTTCTGGATATCTTCAACAGTCCTCGGCTTACAATGATGTCTCCCTCGGAGTGAACAGATTGAAAAACAGTGGTTTAGAGCGGAATACAGACAGTATTGATAAAGTCCAATATTTTAACTCTAAATGCATATATATATATATATATATATAAAGGCAGTAATTACTGCCAGCACTCACACGGGCTAGTGTGAGTACAATCCTAGGGGAAGGTGTCTTTTTATCCAAATTTGGTCTTTACACGTAGTGATCTATAGGTGTAATAAGGGTCTGGTGTGTAATGATATATATAAATCAAATAATACTCACACGGCCTTGTGTGAGTAGATACACATCAAGGTATCTTTATCTTGAGCCTCCTTTTCTTCTTTTCAGGTTCTTGATCTTCTTCCTGGTTTTCTTCGGTGGTCTTCAACTTTCAGTGTGGTAATCCCCCTCGGTGTGAACAAATTGGAAAACAATTGTTAGTGGGGAAACATCAGCATAATTCTGTGGTAACCCACTAGAAAAGCCCAAGCAGATACGTAAAAGCAGCAAAATGCTGCAGGCACTCACACGGACAAGTGTGAGTGCAATCCTACGGGAAATTATGCATTTTTCTTTTTATGCATCTTTCCTATTGTTTTAATATATGTTTTGTTTTTAGAGCTTTTTATAATAAATTTTGTTGTAGTCCACGAAAATCGTGACAGTGTTCAATTTCACATCTACACCAAGGAGGGGTCATCTACCTACACTGGCCCACTTGGAGATTAACACTATCAGTATCACAAAGAAGTTAAAGATACCCTGATGTGCATTTACTCACACAAGGCCGTGTGAGTATCATTTTTATTTCTATTTTTATTTTTATAGATCTATACATATCAGATCACCATTCCCCTTACAGGGCACCAGATTTAAAGACACCAACAGAAAAAAGATACCTTCCCCTAGGATTGCACTCACACTTGCCCGTGTGAGTGCCTGCAGCATTTTGCTGCTTTTACGTATCTGCTTGGGCTTTTCTAGTGGGTTACCACAGAATTATGCTGATGTTTCCCCACTAACAATTGTTTTCCAATTTGTTCACACCGAGGGGGATAACCAAGAGGATGAAGTTTCTCAAAGAGCAAATGACGCCTGCAAGAAGTGCCAAATCTCGAACTTAATGAAAGTGCAGAAGAAGATGCTATATATGATGAGGATTCATTGTGTGAGACTCCAACATCCCCAGAGCCACAACCCCAAAATAATGAAGACATCAAGTGAAAACAATTGCTTTCTCTTGAAGAAATTTTTTTAGAAATGATAAGTAATGCATTTAAAGACAATACAGGTGAAGAGTTGGGTTTCTTTAAAGCCTAATTCCGAACATTAAAAAATTGGACCCTGTCAAAAAATGTATGGTATGGCAAGACATTTGAGCTGTTGTGTTGAAGGCGTTACAAGAAAATGAAAAAAAATTGTTAACTTGTTATTGTATATTGAATTGTAACGTTGAACCGTTGTACCTGTTTAAAAATGTATTTTATATTGAACTTTCCATGTTTTCCCATTCCACCAGTTGTTTACTATTTCACACCATGTCTGTTTTTACTCTCATTTACAAATGTTATGATGACATTTATTGCAAAATCAATGGATCAATATATCACATACTTAAATAAGAAAATACAGGACAGCAAATTCAGATTTATTATGTTTATTGGCTATAAACAATTATTTACACTGTTTTGCCATGGGACAGCACCTTCAGCATTAAAATAATCTCTGAACAAATTGTGAATGCATTTTGCCATGTTTGCAGGTGAATTATTTGCCCTGGATCTCTGAAGTTGGGTATCAATTAAAGTCACACGATCTGACATTGGCACATCAGTAGTACCTCCCAAATCTATACTAATATGTAGTAAAGCCACACATTTTACAATTCTCTGTGCATTTGGCACAGACGTTTCTATAGCTTTTAATGGTAATCGCCATTTAGCCGTCATAATCTCGAAGGCACACTCCACACAGCGTCTTGCTCTGGAAAGTCTGTAATTAAATGTCTTCGTTTGATCATTTTTGTCGACTGTACGGCTTCATTAGGTATATGAGCAATAGATAAGTCTCATCCGCTAACTGTAAATGATGAAACTTTTGACTTGTTCTACTCAATGGCAAGCTTTTATCCAAAGGCAACTTCAATTTCTTTTCTTCTATTAGCTGATGAAGCGATGAGGCTCTAAACACCACCATTGTTTATCTTTCCTTATGCTCCTATGTCAATTGCAATAAATTTACATTTTGCTTCTGTAACAACTTGCACGACAATAGAATGGAAATGTTTATAATTTAAATAAAAGGTGCCTGATTTTTTTGGGGGTGCTTTATAGGAATATGTTTGCCATCTATACAGCCTACGCAATTTGGAAATCTTTCTACACTAGGAAATGGCATAGGATCCGCCTGGAATGCAACGCCGGTCTCATAAACAATTTTGAAGTGAAACTTCTTTGGGCACACCTACCGCATGAGCAAAATTGCCTGGCAGTAAATGTAGTTGATGGCCACCTCAAGTCACTGGTGACAGAAGTGACGTCACTGCTGGCAGAAGAGGCCATCAGTGTTGCCAGCTTTACGAGGAGTCACCGGAGAGGAGGAAGGCAGCGCTGGACACACAAACACACATACGACCCCCCGAGTGATGTGCCGAACACCCCCTCCCCCCCAAGTGATGGGCTGAGCACAAACGTTCTAAGTCAAACATCTCTGCGTTTGGTCACTGAAATTGTGTTTTGATTTTTAATGAAAAAAATTACTATCACAAATACAATTTCAGTGACAAAAGCCGAAGAAGTTGCACTTAAAATGTGCGTGCTCGCCGCGCACACACTTTTTTTTTACACTGTTGTGTTCCCCGATCATAAATGAAAATGCCAAGCCACGAAATGGTGTTCCAGTTTAAAGAAATCTTTAACAACAAAAAAATATTAAGGAATTGTTTAATCGATATTTATAGTATTTTAAGATTTATTTTAGGTTTTTTGCCTAGTACAAAACATACACCTTGTTTACTCCAACATAAGAAAACACAAACACTGAAAACCCTGCATTCAGTGATGGATATTAGATAGCTTAAGTTTATTAAGATCTTTATGTCACAATAATAATAGTACAACTAACCTCAAAGTGAGCATAAGCCTTTCTTCTTGATGAATTGTGCAACAAACAATAGTCTGAGCATGGGATATCTTGTCCTTTATATGTTCCAAAATACAATTAAATGTAGCTTTTGTCATTCTTATGTACTCCAAAAAAATTCCTTTCATGGTACAGAGTTGCAAATTCCCCAAGGGATTTTCGCTGACTCATGGACGTTTCTCGACCTTCAAATACTGTTGTTTTTAAAAAAATGTGTAATCTATTGGAGGAAAACTACTCTCCTCTAATTCAGTCAGCTATGTATTCTCCGAGGACCACTGTAAGTAAAGGGTAATGATGTTTAATCTTTGTTTTAAGATGGGACTGGTGACAACTCGTATGTCTTGAAACACCTGTAGTGACATATTTTATATAATTACCAGCAAATGGTTAAATAGTAAACCAGCAAAGAAAAAAAAAAAAAGAGGGGGTGGAAAAACATGATAAAGGTTGACCGGCAATTCACCCAAAAATGGAAATGATGGTAACAAAAATGAGCACTTCAGATGAAAGATAGGTTTGAGGCACAGAAACTAGGTTAGTTGCTTGGCATATTTGTAACTGATATTTTGGTTCAGAGCAACCATATACAGACATACCCCGGTTTAAGGACACTCACTTTAAGTACACTCGCGAGTAAGTACATATCGTCCAATAGGCAAACGGCAGCTCACGCATGCGCCTGTCAGCACGTCCTGAACAGCAATACCGGCTCCCTACCTGTACCGAAGCTGTGCGCAAGCGGGGAGACTGTGGAGCCTGTTACAAATGCATTATTTACATCAGTTATGCACGCATATGACGATTGCAAGTACAGTACATGCATCGATAAGTGGGAAAAAGGTAGTGCTTCGCTTTAAGTACATTTTCGCTTTACATACATGCTCCGGTCCCATTGTGTACTTTAATGCGGGGTATGCCTGTAAGAATTTCAACACACTTTTATAAACCTACCAGCATGCAGCAGAGTAAAAAATGCCAGGTTCCGACAGCTGACCAGGCATCTGACCTCATCCGTGTCATGACATAGATAACATAACAAACACATTGCAATTGCATTTATGAAGAAAGTTTGTCCATCTCCTATCGAGAGATGACATGCAATATTACATTTAAAAAATGTGACAATCATTTTTATTTTAAAAGAGTACTGTATGTTCCTGGATGTAAAAGAAACATAGACGGGCAATGTATATACTATACAGTAAGATGACGTTGCAATCCACTATAGTTATTAATGCATATATATTTATCTGATCTGGTAGACACCATTATTCAAGTTTCAGTACAGTATATGCTGTACATAGACTGAAAACCCCCATTGACTCTTCTGAAGAACTTCATATCAAGTTTTTGGTTTTTTTGTTCCTTGAAGGTAGAAGTAGTGGCATATACAGGTCTGTGATATCTATACAACTAGGGCCAGTGTTCTTGTTGCTGAGTAAAGATGTGTGAACTTTTCACCTAAGTTCGCTAACCATGCAAAATGTGCCTATTCTTTCCTGCAAAACAAGATTGGGAAAACAACACTGGGCAAAAAAAAAACTTACCATCTGCATTGCAATTGGGTTTAATTCGCATTTGTGAGGGCAAATAGGGACAGGTTCCCCAAACATTCATACTTAAGAACTGCAAAAAATCAGATTTAATAGCAAAATACTTATCCAAAAAAACAGCCTCTTCATTAAAACGTGCAAAATGTAACAGTTTAGTAATGTTCTAAACAAAATATGTGCAAAGATCATGAGCGTATTTGATGGCGAAGAACACCTCAGATGCCCCCCAATTTCTCCTAAAGCAGCAGGTCAGTACTATATAACACTTTGTTTCCCCTCCTTGTAAGGAACTTGGCTTCCGCACTCAAGTTACAGTACACATTTGTTATTCATGCAGCTTTTTAACACCTTAACTTGGTATTTAATGTGACTCTTTACTTCCACATAGAGACGCATGCTTGCAAATTCATTGTCTTTGCACTTGTTTTACAACGGATGCACTTTTCACTCATAAAAAGTAACAGGTATTAAGCATGTACCATTCCAGTGCATAATAATCATTTCTAAAGTAAATTCAAAGGGGGAAAAAATGCTTTATATTTTAAAGTGTTTAAAGGATCAAAGCGAACTAATGGTATTTTATAATAGGTGATTGATACAATTGTTAAACAAATCAGACAAGTACAAGTATTGTATGTTTAAACTGTAAATGTCTCCACAGTAACCAAAGTGTTTTTACATTCTTTACCTAATTCTTTTTTTGTGACAACTTTTGCCTATGCAGCAGGGAGATTGTTCATCCGTGGTCTTTTCATTTTGTAGTTTTGTTTTTGTGATGGCGGAATCATCTATTTAAAGAGATAATGAGAAAAAAAATTGTGTTCTAACCTTTGAAGAAAATAGAAACTGACTTTCAGAAGAAGCCCATTGTACCTGTGAAGGATTGAATCTTTGTAATGAAGCCAATTGCATAATAAGCGGTTTTGGAAACTTGCCTGCAACATGGAACTAGTCCTGTAAAAGCATTTTGTATAGAAGAGTACAGTAAAGGACACTTATGAGCAAATTAGTGATTTTAGCCCTTTTTTTATTTCTGTTCTTTTTATGAAAGATAATTTCACCTTAACAGCTAGAGTACTGTTAAAATTAAAGTGGTTCCAGAGCAACATTCTTTTAAAAATGGATCTACCATTTTCATAATTCTCAGGCTAGTGTTTAAACAACCAAGGCTCTTGACAGCATACAAAATGATGCATGTTATTAAAAAGCCGCATGGCAATCATTCATGCAAGTGATAGTTCAGTGTATTTCTGAATACATGTTAAACCAGAAATACAAAAAGTACACTTAGTATATGTGTTTACTGTCGCCGTAGTTTTAACAAGCATCTGAACATGAATTATTGTCATAATGTCCTCACTACTGCAGTGACTTACCTGACTCATTCAACTCATTGATACCTACTTAAGACCTCATAGCATTCTGTCTCTCCACTTTAATTATGTCTGTAATTATTGATTCTGTTTTCTGTAACGCCAGATTGTCGTACAATCCGGGATATACATGATAATCATCTCACTCTTTATTCCTTGGTTAAATAAAGAAATGTAAAGCCTCACTGACTGCATCAACCTGTCTGATGCTGGATAAAGCATTAGGCTGCGTCCATAGGACTGCAGCCGTGCGGAGGCGCGCGGAGGCTGAGGGAAAGCAGGTGCTTTCCCTGGCCTTGGTCCGCGCGCCATCCGGGGGCGTGTCGGGGGGGGGCCTGTGACGTCACGGAGCTGGTTTGCCCTCATTGGGCGAACCGCTCATGTGACTGGCCCTGCGCTCTCTTGAGCGCTTGAAACTAAAAATTGTTTAAGACCTACGCTTCCGCACGCTTGCGGAAGTGTGCGCGAGCCCCTGCTAAAGCCACTCTCATTGCAGCTGCAGGGACTCACTGGTAAGTGAGAGCGCGCCTCAGCGCCTAAGCGCTGACCATGCCAGAGACCTTATACTGTTACTGTCACAGTAAAAATGGTAAAAAATAAAGAGTTGTATCTATTAAAAGTAGCAAATCGCGACCTATCTCTCCCGCCCCCACCCGTGGCGATCTCGGAGCCTGCCTCTGCCGGCCCGGCTGTCACCACGGTGTAGCCTCCCTGCTGCTGCAATGGAGGAGGCCCCGGGATCTTTAGGAATGCTCTCTATGCACTGAATTTTTGCTGAAGGCTTCTAAAAAGAACCAGAAAAACTAAGTAAGTGTCCACCACCACTGTTAAAGGTGTACACACCCACAGTCTCAGCCGCACACACACAGACCCAAGCAAGGAAATAAAAGGAAATATATAGCCTTCACTACTAGGCTATTTAGACATAGTAGCCCCATCAGCAGCGGAGAAACAAAAAAGACTCAGCAACTGCAACACTGAATAACTACATATTATCAAGAATGTTTTAAATGTTCTAATTGGGAGACTTCCGATAGTGTCAATGGACATGGACAGCGGATGATGAAGATGTTAGGACCCTCCAAGATAAAAGATCTGGAAGAAAAAAAAACGGGCATAAGATCTCCTGAAACAGCTGCTCGCGACAACAATGTCCATAAAGTTCAAAAAGCCTACGGCACAGGAGTTTACAACGTTCTTTGGAGGAAACCAACAAATGGCCAAAAATTAGGAAATGGGTGCCTGCGCGGACAAAGCAGTACGCATGGCTCCAGACCAAGACCCTGAGAAAGAAGGGGAGATCACAAGGTCCTTGTAGACGGACGTTCACAGAGGTACACAATTGGAGACTTTATAAGGTGAAATTATAATAGGCTTTATTGTGCCTTTTCCTTTTCATCAGGAAATCATCCAAACACAGGGGGGGGGGAACAAAGCTTCTATTCACTCGGGAGTATCTCTAGTGAAAATACCATGCAATTAATTCACAACTCCCTAAGTCAAGCATGTCTCGCAGCCCCAAAACATATAGCATGAAATAAGCAGATATAAGCAGTCTCTTAATTATGGAAGTCTTATCTGTTTCTTGCTGTAGAGTAAGCTTCTCTGCTCTCCTGGAACCGCACCCATACGTGCACAGAAAATATCAGCATCCAGGTTTAGAAGTCTTATTTGGTGTCTTGCAATCAGCTATGCTGGGCAGAGCTCAAGACCGGTCAGCTCCAGAGATGTGTGTTCTCTTGGTCAGTCTCTCCTAGGAGTCTCAAGAACACTCCTCTGTCTCTCCAAAGGTCAGCTCTCAGTCAGAGCTAAGGAGTCACTTCCTGTCTCAACAGACAGGCTTTTGTAAGCAATCAGGCAGGTGGTATTTATTAATTGACTACCAGCAGTTAACCACCACACTGCTAGATTAAAGGCACATTACTTGAACAGGGATTACTCCCGTTACAGTCCTATCTCACCAACCTGTTCAGTTGAGTATGCAGACATTTTTGCAGATATCTTTTCAGACCAACTGAACGAGGCAGTTAAAGAGATTAAAGATGAGATCTCAGCCCTCTCCCAAAGAACCACAGATTTGGAGACTAAAATGGTTCTACAATTGCAGACAGATGCTGATGATGAAATAATGCAGCTAAAACAAGAAGTCCAACTCCTCAAAGAAGGTCAAGAAGAAGATCACAAAAACAGAGAAAGAAGACAAAACATCAGGATTAGAAATATTCCAGAGAAGGTGTCTGTGGAAGGCCTCCGCCCATTCCTGATCAGACTTTTCTCTGCAATTGACCCAACTTAAAAGAATGAAATCTAGAAATGGATCGGGCTCACAGAGCTTTAGGATCAAAATGAGAAGACCCTAAAAGAGCAAGAGATGTTATAGTGAGGCTCCACCATTATACTACAAAAGAGAAAATTGTTAATTGCAGCAGAATTAATGGTGACATCGTCTTTGAGGATACCACTGTACAAATCTTCAATGATCTCTCTAGGGTTACTGTGGTGCGTCGGATGGAGAACTGAAGCCACTAACCTCACTCCTGAGAGAAAAGGGAATTAAATATAGATGGGGCTTCCTGTTCAAACTCTCAGTGATTAGGAACAGGAAGCAGATCGCCCTCAGATATACCGAGGAAACAGAGAATTTTCTACGAGCACTCGGCCAACCATCACCTCAAACCACAAGTGAGCCACATACACAGCCAAAGCCACAACGAACGAACGAACTGCCAGGAGGGGCCCCCTTGCACTTCAGAAAGACTGGCGGCCTACAATTAAAACCAACAGAGACAACCAAGTGATCTTGCTAAGGATAATTTTGAACTATCAAAAGAACAAGACCTTGGAAATACATTTCTACTGGGTTTTGTATTTTCCTCTTCTGCTGACTTAGCCAAGTTTGGCTTTAATTCAAGCCACAAGAGAGAACTATGACCCCTGACCTGCCCAGATCCCTCCCACAGACAGGCAGACCTTTACATTAGGTTCTAATGGCAATTATCCCTGCTCAAACTGATTCACAGCATCCAGGGCGATCAAGTCTCCAGGTTTATGGACTGTTAATAATCTACTCGCAGATAAGTATGTTGGCTTACCTGCTGCAGTTCTTTCTTATTATTCTTCTTACTAGGCCCCTACACTCCTATATTCCACCGAATCCATAGTGGTCGGTAACTGCAGACTGTATAATTGAAATGGAGAGAGGGGAAATGGTGAAATCGTTACCCGAAGAAAGAATGTGGTCAAGTTGTGTTGACAGTTTTTTTGCAAAGACTTTCTCCTAGATATGTTAGGAATAAGAATATTTTGTTTAGCCATGACAATTAGCTATAAAGGTTTACAGGCAGTGTCCCTGCCTCTGTTTGCCCTTTTATGTTACCTACAAAAAAATTCATTTTTTACTACTATATAAGGTTTATAAGGAGTCTAAACTGCTGGGAGGCGTACAGGTATCAGAGCAAGCAGAGGCAGCTGTATATTAGTTCTTCCATTAAGCTGCAAATACGAATAACACTCAGATAACAACCTTCTCCCCCCTTCCCCTCCCCCTGTCCCCTTCCCCCCCTTCCCCCTCCCCCAAGGTGAATAACCAAATGTGTCAACTTAATCTAATTTAAACAGATTAGGTAGGCCAACCAACTAACCAATTAAGGACCTAGATGAATAAGTCCAGTGGAATCTTGATTTTGAGAGGATTCCTGTGCTTCGCTCTCTCGCGGATCCATGCCCCCGGGACCTGGGAAGTCTCCCATGGACGATATGCCCAACAACTCAGTCAACTTTCAGACTGATTTAAATGTTCTAGGGTGCCTAACACACTCAACTATTCTCTCCCCCTTTCTGTCTCCCCCAAGCACATTTCCCCACTCCTTGAAGCCAATTAAACTATGGAAAAGCTATGATCTTCCTTCTAATCATCCTACTGTATGCATAAAATACCAATAATCAAATGAGCAAAACCTACCACTACCATCTACCCAGGTCAAATTAGAGCCAACTCACAAAAACAGCTGATTGACAAATGATTCATTCTACTCCAATAAAGGTAATTTCACTAAATGTGAAGGGCCTTCATTCAAATAGAAAAGGAAAATTAGCTCTCCAGGAGTTCAAAAAGGCAAAGGGTGACATTCTATATCTGCAGGAAATCCATTTTGACTCTCAAGACCCCCCAAATACATTTAGAAAATTATTTCCGACCGCATACTATTCATCTTTCAGCAGCAAAAAGAGAGGAGTGGCTAATCTAATTAAACAGAGAGTCCCGTTCAAAGTAGAGAAAGTGATCACAGACTCGGAAGGCAGATTCCTGATCATATATGGTTCTCTGTCGGGCTCTACAGTAACATTAATTAATGTATACGCTGCAAACGACAACCAAGCTGAATTTCTGAGAAAAGTACTGAAGTCTGTCAAACCCCGATTTCTGTCCTCTCTGGTTCTGTGTGGAGGCATGAATATGGTCCTTTCCCCAGAATTAGATAAGTCAACAACACCAGGTAAGGCCCATTCCACCCTAGTGCAGAGAACATCACAAAAGTTCAAAGAACTAATAAGGGCATTTGCTCTGGTTGATGTCTGGAGAGCTAGACACCAAGGCCAGAGGGACTACTCATTTTATTCAACCCCCCATCAGACATACTCCCGGCTCGATTACTTTTTAATAACTAAAAATATTCTTAAAGCCACATTGCAATCGAGCATTAGACTAATTACATGGTCAGACCATGCACCGGTTGATCTAACCCTAACAGCTCCCTTCACTAGAAACAATCTATTCCACTGGAGGCTAAATGAGTCCCTCCTAAATGACCCAGAAGTTGTAAAATAAATAACACTCCCCTTTAAGAGAATATTTTAATCTGAATAAAGGCACGGTTGACTCCCCCGCAATGTTGTGGAAGCCCACAAGGCTACTATACGGGGAGTTATAATATCTATAGCCATTCATAAGAAAAAAGCCAGACAAAAAATTGTATAAAGAACTGGCAGAAAAAATCAGCGGTCAAGAGCAAACACAAAAAGCAAGACCATCAGGGACACTATACTGGGCGCTGACTAATTTAAGAACAGAAATCAAAAAAATACAACTAGAGGAGGTGGAAAAGGCTCTCAGCTGGACTAGACAACTATATTACGATAAAGGAAATAAAGCGGACAGGCTATTAGCTAGAAGGCTGAGAGGCGCGAAAACAAAAACACAAATGCCCTCTATTAGACGAAGCGACGGCGCAATAACATTTGATGAACAGGAGATTGCGCTCAAATTTGCAAGCTTCTATACGAATCTTTACAATCTAAACTGTTCGGAAGGCTGCCCACTACCATAAAACTCAGAGGCCATAGCAAAATATCTAGAAAGCTGTGATCTCCCAAAACTAACGACAGATGAAAAAGTGAGCCTAAATGGGAAAACCACGCGTATGGAATTGGCTAATATAGTAAAAAATCTTAAAAATGCCAAATCACCAGGCCCAAATGGGCTATCGAATATCTGTTACAAAAAATGTCTACCAAACGTCTCCCCGTTTCTACTAGAGACGTTTAACTCATTTTTAGAAGGGAAGCCAATCACAATGACAATGACCACTGCTAACCTGGCTATTATTCTTAAACCGGGATGTGACCCAACCCAGTGCGGCAGCTACAGACCTATTGCACTCTTACATTCAGACATAAAAATTTACAGCAAAATTCTAGCTGATAGGCTAAACCCTATTTTACCTAGGTTGGTACACATAGACCAAGTAGGTTTCGTCTCCGGAAGGCAGGCCTCCAATAACACGAGAAAAGTAATAGATTTAATAAAACATATCCATTCAACAAAAACTAAGGCTATTCTGCTAAGCCTTGATGCAGAAAAGGCTTCCGATAGAATTGATTGGAGGTTTCTGGACGGAGTTTTACAGTCTTTTGGTTTTATGGGTCCTTACCCAGAGGGAGTTAGAGCCCTTTATCAGTCACCTAGAGTACTAATTAAACTACCAGGGACCAAATTAGAAACTATAGATATTACAAATGGAACGAGACAAGGTTGTTCTCATCACCATTACTTTTCGCTCTTTTGATCCAACCTCTGGCATCTAGGATCAGATTAGATCCAGATATACAGGGGATAGATATCGGACAAAGAAACTATAAAATCTCATTGTTTGCAGACAATGTTATTGTGACAGGGTGAATGAATGTCACCAGCCATATACCTGGAAAACCTATGTTTAGGCTGGCAGTGCAGCAGTGATGAGGTTAAGTTGAGAAGGCTGCTTAATTAGTCTGACCCCAGCTGCATAATCAAGGAGTTAAAACCCCAGGCTGTACACACATGCAAGAGAGCTGGTGAGGAGACAGGACTGATAATGCTGAAGAGATTACTGCTGTAAGGTCTGTGTTGCAAAGTACATGTGTGGTGAACTGTCTGTCTCCTGCATACAAAAGAGAAGCTGCCTTATTTTTGTTTTGTTTGCTAAAGAGAAGCTATTTTGTTCTGTCTGCTAAAAAGAAGCTATTTTGTTTTGTCTGCTGAAGAAGAAGCTATTTTCTTTTGTTTGCTGATGAGAAGCTATTTGTTTTTGGTGTGCTGTATGTTTTAAGGCTCAAATAAATAAGCCTTATCCAAAGAACCCGCGTGTGTGGTTGCATGTACCCTGCAACAGTTATCCTAACACTGTCCAACCCTCTGCTCTCAAATTAATAGAAGATATTATTGAAATTCAGCAAACTGGCAGGTCAATAATGATGTCATTGATCTTGAACATCTTCCTCTCAGAGGAAGAGGTTAGATTTCTGCAAAAAAATGTAAATATAGATGGAAAGCTTCCCATATCAAATACCTAGGGATCAATATCACTAAAATTATGAAAATCTATACCAAAGCAACTACCCCTCCCCCCCCCCCAATCGATAAAATAAAAAATGATCTGCTTGAGTGGATAAAAACATCAAATATCTTGAATAGGGAGAATAATCTCAATAAAGATGAATGTTCTACCCAGGCTACTCTATCTTTTCCAAACACTTCTGACCCATGTCCCAAAAACAGAACTAAGAGACTTACAGAACAGGATATTCAAATTTATTTGGCAAAAATAAAAGAGCTAGAGTAGCTACAGTAGGACAGTACTACTGGCCTCTAAAGACATAGGAGGAATGGGTGTCCCAGACCTAACACGCTATTACCAGGCCGCCCAGCTTAGACAAGAAGTAGTATGGATTGTTAGCCCGAATCAAGTCTGCTGGGTAGATATAGAGGCCCAATACTCAAGGGACTGCCTCCTCCCACTCTCACGTTGGTCTGAGGAAATAAAGGGGCCTACCAAGACACATTACTTGGACCAATGAAACTAACCCTAGAGTTGTGGAGCAAACCAAAAGAAAATTTACATTTTCAACGGGTGTATCTCAACTCACTCTGATATTTGACTTCCCTCCGTGTTGCTTCAACATATTTAAAAATAACAACCTAACAAAGATAGGAGACTTTCTCCACAAAGGTAAATTGTTGACTTATCAGGAACTCTCTGCTAAAACTACTACCCTGGCTATGTCCCCATTCAAGTACCTCCAAATCAGACATTTCTTACACAAACTATCAAGCAAACTTGACTTCCCGGAGATGTCTGTTTTCGAACATCTGTGCAATAAAGGCACCTACCAGAAGGGCCTAATAACAAAAATATATGCAGGGATCGAAGCAGCCGGAAATACCCCAGACCATAAATATATGTCTAAATGGGCCAGCGACCTAGGAGTTGAAATTGATAGGGAGGATTGGAGCGATATCTGGGATAATGCGTCCAAAACATCTATATGTACAATAACCAAAGAGAACATTTATACAATTATATATCAGTGGTACCTTACACCAGAAAGGCTCAAACAGATATATCCCGAATCCTCAGATCAATGCTGGAGAGGATGTGGATCAGTCGGGGCTATAATCCACATTTGGTGGAACTGACCAACTATACAAAAATTCTGGACAAATATTCAAGAAATTATCAATGCCATAACTGGGGTCCAAATCCCTTTAAATCCCCTAATCTACCTATTGGCAAAACTAATAGAGGACCTGGTCCACCCAACGGAATGGCTAATCTCCCATATTATGACTGCTGCCAGGTGTTCAGTGGCTGCGGCCTGGAAGAGCCCTCTCCCTCCCTCCAGGCTAACGGTAGAAAGGAGGATCAATGAGATCATGTTGATGGAAAGGCTGACAGCTTTTCTCAAACAATCCACTGAGAGATTCTATAAAACTTGGGAACCCTGGATTAATGACGGAACAATAATAGGAGATCAATGACTGGTGATTAGCGCGTATCAACTAAAGGATAAATATATGCTTCTGAGACGGAATGGTGCTCTCCCCCTTCCTATTCTCTATCTTAATTTTCTTTTATGTCTTTTCGCGTATAGTTATGTATACTTTTCTTTTGTAGTGCTGGACACTACACAGTAAAAAGTGTTCAGATGTTGCTCTAAACAAAACTA
The DNA here is from genome assembly GCF_040206685.1 of Ascaphus truei. NCBI lineage: Eukaryota > Metazoa > Chordata > Amphibia > Anura > Ascaphidae > Ascaphus > Ascaphus truei. Next base: position 415,144,448 of record NC_134483.1, on the reverse strand, counting down.
CTATGTATTATTAATTGACTGTATTGTGTGATTGTCTGTTGTTTACTATTATTAGCATTTTCACTACTACTATCGGTTCTAGTAATGGCACTATTGCCACTGCTCTTATTAGTAGTAGTGTATATATCATTATGACAATTACTATTGTTATCATTATTCTGATTTGTTTAGTTATTGAACTGCAATTCTGAAAAATCAATAAAACTTTTTGAAATAAAAAGTAGCAAATCGCAGAACCCTGTCACTGGTTTGAAATAATGAAGATAGTAGGCAAGCAGACAAGTAATGAATACAACACGTAATTGCAAACCAATAAAACCAAACCAGTTGCCATTAAGAAACAAATAGTTATTAGAGTTATTTAATTACTGGCTTTGTCTCCTGCTTTCCTTGTGTATAATATTACCCTCTTCGTGCTCTTTGGGTCTCCCAGCACTGAATGCGGTTAATCTCAGGCAAAGGCAAAACTCAAGGAATCAGCCTGTCTCTAACGATTAACTAGGCATATGTACAGTAATATGCATATTTAACTAGGTATTTCCTTTCTTATTGTCTGATTTTGCTTTGCTTATTGTATTTTAATTCCCTATGCTGTATTCTCTGAGTACACTTTTGGGGCTATATAAATAAAGATATACATACGTACATACATACATAAGTCCGTAATGCCACTAAAGATAAGGTAACAGAATCATGGAAATTACTGCAAATTTCCAGGAGGTGGCAGTAGATAATCATTGAAATTATCTCTTTTATTTATTTTAGGAAGTTCACGCACATTTACTCAGCAACTTTTTGCATGCAAATCAAACAAAAGAATAAAAGTAAAGGCCCTGCCTAAAACAGGACAAGCAGTGGCAGAGAATGAGGGACTAAGATAAAAGAGGACTGCTTACGGCAGCCAAGGCACCAAAAGCGCTGTGCATCCAGTTTCCCCCCCCCCCCCCCCCCCCCGTCAAAGCACAGCCAGCAATTATTGTCACACTGTGAGTCCCAGAGCTGTATGTGAGTGTATTTGCTGCTGATGCACATCTTTAACCCAGGCTTTGCTCTAAAATCTGTGTGAAACAGTGGGCATAAGCTTAAAGGGATCCATGTTAAAGTGGGCATTGAGTGCTCATTTGCATGTCATTACGCAAACACCTCTTGAGGCACATTGGAAGGGTCCATTGAAAGATTCTTCCAAATGCACTCCATCCCATCTTCATTCCCCTATGTAATTAATTCATAAGGTACCATCCATTTGATATCTACTGGGCAAGGTAGGTGTAGTTTTCAACTTGTAGTTCTGCTCCATCTGTTTTGTGCTCTGTAGAGTTTATTGAACATCATTTTGGCCTTGCTGAGATTCATATGTAGACCCACCTTCTTACTTGCGTCAGCGATTTCTCTGATTTGTTGCTGGAGGTCCTCTGGACTAGAGGTGGGCAAACAGTCCAAAATCTGTTCCCCCGGAATTTCCCGAAATTTGCCTTGAAAATCCGTTCTGCGGGGTAACATTCACAGACAGATTGTTTCACTTCAATCTGTGCTGATTTGTTAAATTTCACCTATATGGCTCATGTGTGCGGCCTTAAAATAATGCCCGGGCGGGATTAACCTAAATCCATTCAACGGATTATATCTATTCGTAATACGTCGTTGTAATGTAATGTAGGACGACTATGCAGGTCCTAACACTACCTGTGAATATTCTCATTTACCTATGTAGCAAGGTCCCCTCTGCTCCCCGGCTCCCCCTTTCCCCCTCCCTTACCTCCATTATGGTAGGGGTGCTTGCGGGTGGCGACGGGCTGCCCGGCAGCTCCCTTTTCAGGGCGTCGCCATGTTTAAAGTGCTTGCGCATGCGCGGAGTGTTGCGCATGTGCAGAAGGTGTTTGGTGGCCATGTTGCGTTTGGCGCGAGGTTCACGCATGTGCAGTCAGTGTGTGGAGTCCCGGCAGCCATTACAGATTGCACAGGCGCAGATAGTGCTAGCGGTGGCCATTACTGCATCGCGCATGTGCAGTAAAGATAGCGCACGCGGCGTCACTAGAGTAGAGGCTCTAAAGGAACTACATTACCCAGAAGCCTCTGGGGACTCACGGAAGTTTCGGAGGGCCCGTGCGCTCTAACCGCGGTTCCAGACTCGTCTCCAGAACCGGTTCCCTATTCGGTTCCAATGATAGAACCACAGATGACGGAATCACAAATGGAACCTCAGATGTGGGAACCAAGTGTAACGCGTAGCTCACCACAAACGAAGCGCGACCGCGGTGCTGAGGTAGGGAATTGATTAACGCCAACCCACAGCCACGCGGGCGCGCCTTGGATGTAGATTGGTCTTACGAGCCTGGTCAGGATTGGAGATGTAAGAGTAGTGAGGGTACTTGCCAAATCAGGATAGGAGAGTTGCGGATCGTCGTGGTGCGTAGCCAAGTTCAGGATTGGAGAGAAGCGGATCTTCGGGGTACCTAGCCAGGTTCAGGATAGGAGAGTATCGGATCGTTGGAGTACTTAGCCAAGGTCAGGACTGGAGGCAGGAGAGTGGTCGTATGAAGCCGGATCAGGAGAGGAGAGGTGCGGAGTCCAAGGAGAGAAGCAGGGTCAATCACAGGAACTAGAATGCAGCAATCACGGCGTCACACTAGACTATGCTCAGCAATGAGAGTCAGGAACAAGAGGGTATATAAAGGAAGATCCTACAATGGTAAGCCAGGGCGGAACCAGGAAACAGAATCCTATAGGCTGCTGGTGCACACAGGTGTGCCCTATTATGCAGCCTGATCAGAAAGGGAGGCGGGACTGAGGGCGCGCCAACCCGTGAGTGTCACAGAGGTCAGGGGGCGGAGCCTGGTGCGCAAGTCACTCCCACACCGGTCCTGTCTGCCAGCAGGGCGGGGGCAGACACCGGGGCGTGCCTCAGAGGGGAGGCTGGCCGAGCAGGGGGCGGGGCCAGGACCCGCGAGAGGGCGGACAGACCGAGCAAGATCCAGGAGTGTGTAGCAGGATCGCACGCCTATGCTTCCAAAGAGTCTGATACCGCAGCAGGTCTGAGTTGAGGAGACGGTCTACCCCCACCAGGCTGGCGAATCCACACACCAAGGAAGGGTGTTGGGTGTGAGTCTCCAGGTGACCGCGGAGCACGGTGGCTCCTTAAGCATGGTTACCAGGGTAATTGGCTCGCCTCAGCATCGTGTCCTGGTGGAGGTGTTCCCCTTAGAAGATTGCTGCCAGATCTCACTGGATGTTATTAATTCACCCTCTGTACAGGTAATTCTATGCCTTCCTTGGCTCCAACAACACAATCCGATTATAGACTGGACAGACAAGAGACCTATACAATGGGGTGTTGCCTCTGGGGTGTGAGGATTCAGGGATCGCGGCGTCCGCGCCCTGGTTCCTCTGCTCCTGCTATTACCCCCGCTGCCGTGGCACGCGTCCCTCACCAGCGTCACTCACCTCCGGCGGCTCTGGGGGTTCCCCGCCGTCCTCGGCGTCCTCGGGTCCCTGCATCTTCTCACGCGGCCGCCATGTTGCCCGGGCGCGCGCCTGAACAGCGCGCGCCGGGTGAAGTTAATTTATTCACTGCTCTTGCAGTGAAAACCCGCCCCCAGCACAGTAATAGGACCCCCTGGCAAAACAAGAGTCCTCACCTGCCTGCCAATCAAGTGGACCTATCCAGGATGGCTCCACGCAGTCCTCCAGGCCTGCCTTCACCTCTGATTGGTCAGCCATACTTTATAATGCCGGTCTTTCCTATCACTCATTGCTCGACATAGTTTCCACTAGGATTACTACTCTGGCGTTTTCTATCTCATTCTCTCAGGTTACGACTTGGCTTGGCGGACATCTCTCTCTGGCTCTCGACCCCTGCTTGGACAAACGACCTTCCGGAATTCTCCAATCCCTGACCTTGGCTAAACGGCAACGACGACGGCATTTCTACACCGGTACCGGCAAGTATTGCTAGCTAAACATCATCTGGCCTGGCAACACCAAATCACCACACTCCGGGCACGCTCCCTTTGCTGCGGGTGCGTGCCTCTATACGTTCCTCACCTCAGTGAAAGGAACGGGTCTGGTCTGCGGGCAGCACCGGCGTAACATTATGTCGAGCCCACAAGACGCAGACCAGACTGATGTGGACTCTATGATGACGGCCATGTACCAACAAATCCAGGCCTTAACGGATCAAGTGGTTCTCCTCTCCCAACAGATACAGGACTGTTCTCTACAGGCACCTCCTGCGGCGGCACCTCCGGCGCAGTCTGACTTATCTTCCACATAATTCTCAGTTCTGAAGATTCCGACTCCGAGGCCCTACGCTGGGGATCCCCACGCCTGTCGTGGCTTCCTCAACCAGTGTGAGATCCAGTTCGAGATGGCTCCGCAGCTGTATGCTACTGGCCGGAAGAAGGTAGCCTACGTATATAGTTTGCTCACAGGTAATGCACTGGCATGGGCCTCTCCGATCTGGGAATTACGCCCTGATATTACCCGCGATTACGCGGCCTTCAGATGGGACTTTCGACAGGTCTTTGATACCCCCGCACGTCAAGAGACTGCTTCTGATTCCCTGCTAGAGCTTACACAGGGACGTCGGCCTGTGGGCCAATACGCTTTGGAATTCAGAACCATAGCAGCTGAGACTCATTGGGGTCAGGAGGCCTTAGTCGCCGTCTTCTGGAAAGGCTTATCGGATTCTTTGAAGGATGAACTTGCTTCTCAACCCAGGCCAGAACTACTGGAGGACCTCATCTCTCTGGCCATTCGTATGGATCAGCGTCTTCAGGTACGCCGCGCTCAGCGTCAGCATCCCCGGTCTACGCCTTTCCGTGCTTCCTTTTCCAGGTTCTCTACTACCCAGAGACCCGTCTTCTCTCCGCTGCCGGCGCTGGAGGCCCCAGAGCCGATGCAACTTGGAGTTCAGCAACCTCGGGTACCGTTACGAAAACTTCGCTCTACTAGAGAGTCATGCCATCATTGCGGATCTTCTGAGCAGCGCACTCGTAACCATCCACCATCTCCGGGAAACGACTAAGCCCAGTGAGTATGAAGGGGCGCTCTCTGGGTACTGAATCTCCTTGTCCCCCTCCCAGAAGGGAACTTCCCAAAAGATTGATTATTCCCGTCTCCCTTTCAGGGCCAACTTTCCGCACCTCCACAGCAGCCTTTATCGATTCCGGCGCAGGAGGAAACTTCATATATCAAACCTTTTCTGAACAAAATCAGATTCCGCTTTCCAGGAAGGACTCTCCCGTTGCCTTGGTCGGGATTGATAATCGTCCTCTCACCCCGGCTTATATCTCCTTAGAGACTGGACCTATCACCCTTTCTACTCATTCTCACAAAGAGACTCTGGGCTTTGACATTATTCATGCCCCGGGAACACCTATTACGCTTTGATTGCCCTGGTTACAGAAGCATAATCCACTCATCGATTGGGTTTCTCCTAACCCTATTAACTGGAGGTCAAGGTCAGAGGAACTTTCTTTGTCTACCAAGCAACCATCCTTTCTATTAGCCAACACATCCAGTTCTCTGAGGGAGTTACCTTCTCCATACACTGAATTTTTGGACGTTTTTAGCAAGACACAGTCTGAGCTTCTACCCCCTCATCGTTCCTACGATTGTCCGATTGACCTGGTACCTGGTTATACATTGCCTAAGGCCAAATCTTATCCTCTCTCGTTGCCCGAGACAGAAGCTATGGACGAATATATTCGTGAGAATCTTAAACGGGGCTTCATACGTCATTCCAATTCTCCTGCGGGGCCGGATTCTTCTTTGTCATAAAGAAAGATGGTACTCTCAGACCATGTATTGATTACCGGGGTCTGAACCATATCACGGTGAAGAATCGTTATCCTCTCCCACTCATCTCCGAACTCTTTGATAGACTTCAGGGGGCCAACCTCTTTTCTAAACTGGACCTTCGTGGGGCATACAACCTCATCCGCATCCGTGAGGGCGATGAATGGAAGACTGCCTTCAACACCCGTAGCGGACACTACGAATATCTAGTGATGCCCTTCGGGTTATGCAATGCACCGGCAGTTTTTCAGGACTTCATCAATGATATCTTTCGGGACGTTCTTAATCGCTTTGTCATTGTCTACCTGGATGACATCCTTATTTTTTCTCAAAACTTACAGGATCATATCATCCACACGAAGTTTGTGCTTTCACGCCTCCGAGAGAACCGGTTGTTTGCTAAAATGGAGAAATGCATTTTTCATCAGTCTACCACTTCCTTTCTCGGATACATCATCTCCAACAAAGGCTTGGCCATGGACCCAGAGAAACTGAAAGCCATCGCAGATTGGCCGCAACCCAATTCCCTCAAATCTATTCAACGGTTTTTAGGTTTTTCTAACTATTACCGGAACTTTATCCGTAACTTTTCTACCATTGTCGCTCCTATCACGGCACTGACCAAAAACGGTGCAGATCCTTCATCTTGGTCTCCAGAGGCAGTCACGGCATTCGAGACGCTGAAACAAACTTTTGTCTCTGCTCCCATCCTGCGACACCCAAACACGAATTTCCCATTCACCCTAGAGGTTGACGCTTCGGACTGTGGGGCTGGTGCGGTTCTGTCTCAGAAATTTTCTTTCCAGGATAAACTTCATCCTTGCGGATTTTTCTCCAAAAAGTTCTCTTCTGCAGAGAGAAATTATGACGTGGGCAATAGGGAACTTTTGGCGTCATGTTGGCTCTTCAAGAATGGAGACATCTTCTGGAGGGGTCTAAAGAGCCATTCACTATTCTCACGGACCATAAAAACTTATTGTATATTGAGAATGCCCATCGTTTAGGTCCCCGCCAAGCCCGTTGGTCGTTATTTTTTTCTAGATTTAATTTTGTTCTCTCATATATTCCCGGCACTAAGAACATCAAAGCGGATGCTCTCTCCCGGCAATACTCTTCTGAAGAGAGATCAGAAAAGACCACCGAGTCCATCCTTCCTAAACAAAGAATCTTAGCAGCTGTAGCATTCAAGAATCTTGAGAAGATCATCAAGTCTCAAGAGAATCTTCCGATCGGTCTGGTTGTTCCTAAAGACTCCTTGTACGTGGAACCCAAATTCATCCCTGAAATACTGGATTGGGGACATGCCGCCCGTTCGGCAGGGCATCCTGGATTCAAGAAGACGTTGGACCTCATCCGTCGCACTTTCTGGTGGCCCAATATGGTAAAGACCATTCTTGAATTTACACGGTCCTGTCCGGTATGTGCGCGTAACAAGATTCCTCGTCAGAAACCTCAGGGTCTTCTCTTACCTTTACCTATTCCGGAGCGTCCCTGGTCCCACATATCGATGGATTTTATTGTGGAGTTACCTAGGTCCAATGGCATGAATACCATTCTTGTGGTAGTGGATCGGTTTTCCAAGATGGCACACTTTATCCCTCTCAAAGGATTACCCACCTCACCCGCCCTAGCTGATATTTTCTCCAGAGAAATTTTTCGGATCCATGGGATTCCCATATCCATCGTGTCTGATCGGGGTTCACAGTTCGTCTCCAAGTTCTGGAGAAATTTCACCAAGAGACTGGGTATCTCATCTTCCTTTTCTTCTGGCTATCACCCTCAATCCAACGGACAGACCGAGAGGGTTAATCAATCCCTCGAGAAATACTTAAGGTGCTTCGTCTCGAATTCTCAGGATGACTGGGCAGAATTACTTATCTGGGCTGAGTTCGCCTTTAATTCTTCAAGGAATTAGTCTACCCGCGAGACCCCCTTCTTTATTAACTATGGATTCCATCCGGCTCGTCTACCTATTTCTAAAGATTCCTCTGGAATACCAGCCGTGGACGAGCATATTGCCCTCCTACAGGACTCTTGGTCCAGAATCCAATCTGCACTACAAAAAGCGTCATTGTCTTCCAAAACCCAGGCTGATCGTCACCGTCGTCCGGCACCTAACTACAAAACCGGAGACAAGGTTTGGCTATCATCCAAGAACATTCATCTCAAAACTCCTTCCCTCAAATTGGCTCCTAGGTTTCTGGGTCCTTTCTCCATCTTGGAGCAGGTAAATCCGGTTTCCTTCCGACTCCAACTTCCTCAAAGCATGAGAATTCCGAATGTCTTTCACACCTCGCTTCTCAAACCATTCATCTCCAGTAACCTCTTTCCGGACCACACTTCTAAACCAGATCCTGTGATGGTACAGGGTAACGAAGAGTACGAGATACAGGCTTTATTGGATTCCCGTCTTTCAAGAGGTAAAGTCCATTTCTTGGTACACTGGAGAGGTTTTGGACCCGAAGAGAGGTCATGGGTACCCCTGAAAGATATTCATGCTCCAGGACTCCTCAAACGCTTCCGAGAGAAGTTTCCATCAAAACCATGGAAGGATCGTCCTGAGGCCGATCCTGAGGGGGTACTGTGAGGATTCAGGGATCGCGGCGTCCGCGCCCTGGTTCCTCTGCTCCTGCTATTACCCCCGCTGCCGTGGCGCGCGTCCCTCACCAGCGTCACTCACCTCCGGCGGTTCTGGGGGTTCCCCGGCGTCCTCGGGTCCCTGCATCTTCTCACGCGGCCGCCATGTTGCCCGGGCACGCGCCTGAACAGCGCGCGCCGGGTGAAGTTAATTTATTCACTGCTCTTGCAGTGAAAACCCGCCCCCAGCACAGTAATAGGACCCCCTGGCAAAACAAGAGTCCTCACCTGCCTGCCAATCAAGGGGACCTATCCAGGATTGCTCCACGCAGTCCTCCAGGCCTGCCTTCACCTCTGATTGGTCAGCCATACTTTATAATGCCGGTCTTTCCTATCACTCATTGCTCGACATAGTTTCCACTAGGATTACTACTCTGGCGTTTTCTCTCTCATTCTCTCAGGTTACGACTTGGCTTGGCGGACGTCTCTCTCTGGCTCTCGACCCCTGCTTGGACAAACGACCTTCCGGAATTCTCCAATCCCTGACCTTGGCTAAACGGCAACGACGACGGCATTTCTACACCAGTACCGGCAAGTATTGCTAGCTAAACATCATCTGGCCTGGCAACGCCAAATCACCACACTCCGGACACGCTCCCTTTGCTGCGGGTGCGTGCCTCTATACGTTCCTCACCTCAGTGAAATGAACGGGTCTGGTCTGCGGGCAGCACCGGCGTAACATGGGGTTGTTCCTGTATGCTCGGTACAACTTATCGCTGGTGTAGAGACCAGTACTCCTGCCAAGCCTACTCTTCCTGAAGTATATGCAGAATTCATTGATGTTTTTGATAAAGTTTGCTCTGAAACTTTACCTCCGCACCACCCTTATGATTGCCCCATAGAGCTTCTGCCTGGTGCCACCCTTCCTAAAGGCAGATCCTATCCTTTGTCCTTTCCTGAAACTAAGGCTATGTCCGAATATATTCAGGAGAACTTAAAGAGAGGGTTCATTAGAGCTTCTTCCTCCCCAACCGTGTCTGGGTTCTTTTTTGTTAAGAAGAAAGATAGTTCACTCCGTCCTTGCATTGACAATTGGGGTCTTAACAAAATAACCCTGAAGAATCATTACCCTTTGCCACTCATCTCGTAATTGTTTGATCGTCTGCAAGGTTCTTCCATTTTTTCTAAACTCAATCTTCGTGGGGCCTACAATCTTATACGCATTCGACAAGGGGACGAATGGAAGATGGCTTTCAATACGAGAGATGGCCATTACGAATATTTGGTCATGCCTTTCGGGCTCTGTAATGCCCCAGCTGTCTTTCAAGAATTCGTGAATGATATTTTTCGAGATGTCGTCAACATTTTTGTAATTGTCTATCTAGACGATATTCTTATTTTTTCTAAATCTATATCCGAGCATATCCAACACACTAAGTAAGTTCTCTCCCATCTACGTGAGAATCATCTCTATGCCAAGATGGAGAAATGTCTTTTCCACCAAACATCCACTTCTTTCTTGGGATACATTATCTCTGATAAGGGTTTCTCTATGGACCCTGAAAAACTTAACGCAGTGGTAGATTGGCCCCAACCCACTTCTCTTAAGGTGATTCAGTGGTTTCTAGGCTTCGCCAATTATTATCGTAAATTTATCCATAATTTTTCCGCCACAGTGGCTCCCATTACTGCCCTGATGAAGAAAGATGCGGACACTTCCTCCTGGTCGCCTGAGGCATGCCAGGCCTTTGAAACACTTAAAGCATTCGTCTCTGCTCCTATCTTACGCCATCCGGACCCTCAACTTCCTTTCACGTTGGAGGTAGATGCCTTGGATATTGGTCCAGGAGCCATACTCTCACAGAGACAGTCCCCTCAGGATAAGTTACACCCTTGCGGGTTCTTCTCAAAAAAAGTCTCCTCCGCAGAACAAAACTACGATGTTGGCAACAGGGAACTCTTGGCCATCAAACTTGCTCTGCAAGAGTGGAGACCTCCTGGAGGGTACTGAAAATCATATTTCAATTCTTACGGACCATAAAAATGTATTATATATTGAAGGTGCCCGTCGCCATGGCTCCCGTCAGGCTCGCTGGGCATTGTTCTTTTCCAGATTCAACTATATCATTTCCTACATTCCTGGTACTAAGAATCCAAAGGCCAATGCCTTATCCCATCAATTCGTCAGTGAAGACAAATCCAAAGACATTCCTGAGACCATCCTTCCGCTAAATATGTCATTTCGGCTAACTCTTTTGATGTACTGTACAAGATCTTGGAGACTCAGACGCTCATCCCCGATGGTATGGAAGTGCCCGAGGGTTGTTTGTATGCTGCACCTCAATTTCACCAGAATATCCTTGAGTGGGGTCATTCCTCCAGGTCTGCCGGTCACCCGGGTACAAAGAGGACTTCCGATTTGATCAGAAACACCTTTTGGTGGCCTATTATGTTTAAGGATATCAGCATCTGTGCTCGAAATAAGTCTGCCCTGTTCCATCTGTGCTCGAAATAAGTCTGCCCGCACCAAGCCGTCTGGTCTGCTTCATCCCTTACCCATTCTGGACTGACTGTGGATCCACCTCTCAATGGACTTTATTGTTGAGCTTCCTGTTTCTCGTGGGATGAATACTATTCTCGTTATTGTTGATAGGTTTTCCAAACAGGCCCATTTCATTCCTCTCAAGGATCTTCCTAACTCTGCCACCTTGGCAGATATTTATATCAAAGAAATATTTTGTATTCATGGAGTTCCACTCTCTATAGTGTCCGATCGGGGGTCCTAGTTCGTCCGAAGTTTTGGCGTACCTTCGCTCAAAGGTTGGAGATCTCTCTTCTTTTTTCTTCTGGGTATCATCCCCAAACCAACGGACAGACCGAAAGAACAAACCAGTCACTAGAGCAATACCTGCAATGCTTTATTTCTGATGCGCAGGATAACTGGGTGGAATTACTCCCATAGGCAGAATTCGCTCATAACTCACTCAGAAATGAGTCTACTCAGGAATCACCGTTTTTTTAAATAAATTACGGATTTCATCCAGCAAGTCTTCCCATCTCTTCCAATCCTTCTGGAGTTCCAGCAGCGGATTCCAGAGTGAACTCGCTTCAAAATTCTTGGAAGAGGATTAAAAAAACTCTGCAGGAGGCAGTACGCAGACAAAAGACACTGGCGGATCGCCATCGCCGTGAGGCACCCAAGTTTAGGCCAGGAGACAAAGTGTGGCTCTCTTCTAAGAACATAAGATTGAAGACACCTACACTGAAACTGGATCCAAGATTCCTTGGCCCATTCACCATCCTCAAACAGGTCAATCCTGTGGCGTACCGCTTACAACTGCCTCAATCTATGAGAATCGCAGCGTTTTTTCACGTCTCATTGTTAAAACCTGTTGTTTGAAGTTCTCAGTTTCCTGACATCTCACCAAAACCTCTACCTGTTATCGTACAGGGTCAAAAAGAATTCGAAATTCAATCCATAATCGATTCCAGATACTCCAGAGGTGGTGTCCAATTTCTCATACACTGGAAAGGCTATGGACCAGAAGACGCTCATGGATACCTCTTCTGCAGATCCATGCTCCCGGCTTGTTAAAGCGATTCCATGCCAGGTTTCCGCACAAGCCTTATGGGAATCGTCCTGAGGCCGATCCTAAATGGGGTGGTACTATAAGGAATCAGGGAACACGTCCTTTGCGACGTGTTCCCTCCTTACCTGTTTTATCTTAGACCTCCGGTCAGGCACCAGCGTGTGCGCGCACTCGGCTCTGCTTACAGAGCACGCACGCGCAGCTCTTCTAATGTGCCACAGAGCTTAGCTCCGTCCCCTCGGACGTGCCGCACTTCTCTCATGCACGGAGCGCACACGTGACGGCGTGCACCGCTCCCCAGCTGCGTGGCAAGTATTCATTTAGCCCACTTGTCTCCTGCAGCCAATGCTTGACTCCGCGAAGGACCTCACGATTCTAACCTCTCCAACCCCAGACCACGGCTATACGGACTGCCACAATTCTGACCTCTCCAACCCCAGACCACGGCTAACGGGCTTTGACTATTCTGAACTCTCCATTCCAAGACGGTGGCAAGTATCCACTAAGCACCACAAGTTAACTGAAGGTTAACACGAAGAAACCCATATATCTGCACTCAAAGTAATTAAACAGCTGTAGTAGCCTGGGATGTCAATTGTGCCACTAGGTGGTGTATAATTACTCCTGCCTAACGACACACTAGAGTGAGTAAAAGCTCACAAAACCAAAATAAAGAAATGTTATTAATGTAACCTCGACGACTTAAAATTAATACATAACAACAATTAAATAAAATCCCCTGGGGGGTGGTTCATGAAAAAACCCAGACTGGGAAATACCAAATATGAAGTCACCTGTTAGATAGTACTCTATTAATACACCAGATAATATAGTATAATGTCACTGGTTGGTACTATCAAATAGGATACAGATAGAATAATCAATGGCTAAACATATGTGACTCACATCAATCCCAGTCAGGAAGACGCAGAGTGCAGTGTGTGATAAGAGCTCGATGTGCATATGACCTGTATAAGTTTAAAGTGAGTTAACACACTAGATATGATACATAATATAATTGTCATATACCAATCATCAGCTGTGTACACATGATATATTAAAAACAAACAACCGGTGCCTCCAAGATAATAACAGTAAGTGAATTCTGACCAAATAGAGAGTCCAATCAGGGGTAGCAAGCAGTCCTGAGGGGGATCTTGAATGAAGTCTCACAAAGGTGACAAACAGACATAAACAACAAAAAAGACAAAAAGAAAAATCATAGTGTAACTCTAAAAAAACAAACACACGAGAAGAATAACTAAATGATGATTACAATTTTAATAAAATACAATTAATAGATATTATAACAACAGACAATTTGCCGTTGGGCTAAGGACCAAGAAATGCAATAACATCCAGTAGGAGTAAAATTGGAATCCTACTTACAGCAAGGCTGAAAATTAAGGACCCATAGAGCAGATGTCCTCCCTCCCCAGACACGAGATCCTCTGCAGGGGATGTTACACGAGTCCTCCGGAGATCCACGCTATCAGAACAGCCACCGCCGCCGCACTCACAGGCCCACACAATCCACAGGTGGTACCATACGGGTAAGCCAGAGCCCCGCGCTGCTAGGACCGACTGCACCGCCGCACACACAGGCTTGCTGGACACGCGGTGCGCCAATGACGTCACAAAGCAGCGCTGGCACACGGTGAAGTCCTGAAAGGCTGTAAAGCTCTTGGGGCTCAGAGGAACGAGATCTGGGCAGGTCACAGCTCCAAGGGAGAGGGATGATGCAGGTCCTAAGCCAATAAACCACCCTACGCGTTTCGTGATGGAAGTCACTTCGTCAGGGGAATGATGGGAGATGAAACATGCTGACATATATATACTCTCAGCACTAATTTAAAACCAATAATCGAATAATAGCATAATGTCAAAAAAATAAAAACTCAATACAGGTTATTCTTATCAGTGAATGAATAGACTATAAATAAACAGAAAAGAAAATGTATATTAAACACATAAGAAACAATAAATAAACAAACATAACAAGCAATATAACAGAGACCTCATAGAACCCATCAGGGCTTAGAGGCCCATCTTAAAGGAACAATGTCCAAAAGGATCAATAAAAATTAATATTCATTTATTAATTTGAAACAACGAAACCTTAAGTGTGCTGGGCTAGGAGATGGAACTGAAACAATAGCCCAAACACTCAAACCGCCAGTGCCAACAACAATCAGAAAAATCATATACTCAAATATAAAACACATAGTGTTTATAATTGTTTAGTCTATTTGACCAAAAAAGCTGCGAGGTCAAAATCAATGTTGAGACCATTGGGAAATAATGTTTTCAACTCATATATCCAATATGACTCGCGTTTACTAATTCCATTAATTTTATCTCCTCCTCTCCAATTGCCTGGATAAGTTTCGATTGCTTGGCAGATGAGGCCTTTAGGGTTCTGTTGGTGGTGGACTAAAAAAGGGTGTGACACACTATGAGTAGTTAAACCTCTCCTAATATTGTACACATGCTCATAAATGCGCCTCTGGTACGATCTCCCTGTGCGGCCAACGTATTATAGCCCACAGGGACACTGTAGCAGATAGATGACAAACACAGAATGGCAGTCAATGTAAGAACGGATATTGTAAATCTGATGTGTTACATTGGAGGTGAACGTGACTCGATTTGTACTATGTTTACAAGCCGTGCAACTCATGCAGGTGAAAAAGCCTTTTTTGCGGGGCACTACACCTGTTGTTGTTAGTGTATTAGGACAGCTAGGTGCTAGCCTCGATTGTAAATTGGATGCTTTTTTAAATTCAATAGATGATTTGGGGGCAAGAATATGAACCAATGTAGGATCTCTTAAGAGAATTGGCCAATGTTTACACAAGACCCGCCTAATATCGGGGGCCATAGAATTGTATTGTGTAATGAAGGAAACAGTGTTTTTACGACTAGGATCAACCCTGTCCCTTTTGTACTCCATAAGACTAGTCTCTCAATACCCTGCACTTGTAGCAGGGTTTGAGACAGTAACTCCTCAGGGTATTGTCTATTTAAAAATTTAGCTTTAAGTTCACTCGCCTGAGATTCAAACGCCTCATCACTTGAGCAATTGCGCCTCAGGCGAATGAATTGACCCTTGGGGATATTACGCAACCACTGTGGATTGTGCTGACTGGTGGCCAACACATAATTGTTGGCCTGCACAGACTTGAAATGAGTTTTTGTATGTATACAATTATCTGTAGATGTGATATTTAAATCCAAAAAAATAATAGAACTAGAATCAAAATGACAGATGAATTTGAGATTCATGTGGTTATTATTAAGATAGGAAATAAAATGGTGCAACAAATCAATACTGCCATTCCACACAAACAATATGTCATCTATAAAGCGAAGCCAGAGCACCAGGTTTGCACCAAGAGAGCAGTTGTTCCAAATATAACTCTCCTCCCACTGCCCCATGACCGTGCCACAGACCTGCAAATAAAACTTTAAATTAAAAGAAAAATAATTATGTGTCAAAATAAAATTAATAGAATCCAAAAGAAAATCCTTGAGAACTGATGACATACTATTGTCCATATCTAGCGTGTGGTGTATGGCTTGACAACCGAGAGTGTGGTCAATCACCGTGTACAAAGATGTTACATCACCGGTGACCCACACATACCCCGGGTGCCACTCCAAATCGCGCAGTGCTTGAAGCACATGGGTGGTATCATGCAGATAGGACTTCAAACGCAAAACATGAGGCTGTAAATAAAAATCAATGAATTGTGACAAATTGGAGGTTAGTGAACCAATACCATATATAATAGGTCTACCTGGTGGTTCTTGAAGGTTCTTATGAATTTTGGGAATAGTATAAAACAAGGGAATTCTGGGATGAATCATATTCAAAAAGTCATATTCATACTGTGTGATGGCCGAATTTGCCAGCCTACGATCTAGAAGTGAGGTAAGTTCAGCAAGAAGTTTAGATGTGGGATCAGCGGTCAAGGGGAGGTATGTGGTGGTGTCATCAAGCAATCTCTTGGATTCTTGGATGTAATAGTCTTTGTCCATCACCACTATACCTCCACCTTTGTCCGCTGGTTTGATCACTATAGATTCATTTTTTTCTAACTGAACCAAAGCCATTTTTTCCTGTTGGTTCAAATTGTCTTTCCGAATATTAAAATTACGACTAGATACATCTAAATCGCGAGTGACCAAATCTATGAAGGTGTTGACGAAATATTGAAGTTAGCTTAAGGTAGGTTACATTGAGACATTTAGCAAATCTGTTCAGAAAAACTGGACAAACAAAATAAAGTGTCCAGTAAATCTAAACAAAAATTAATTAGAGTCCCTAAAAGAATTTAGGTAATAATGGAAGAGAAGTAACCCAAGTGTAGCACTCAAGCTCACCCTCTGGTGGTAAGTGTAGTATTTAAAATATAATCTTTATTATGCAACAAATAGGTTAAAATAATGGGTGTTATAATGACGAGCTGAAGGTATGCTGGATCCAGTGACTGATTACCGTATTGGCTCAGGATCCTGAGATCAATAGTGGGTCAGTAGACCATTGCTAAGACTCCACTGAATAGCAGTCCTTGTAGAGGATCTGTTTATTGGGAAGACGTTCAGGGAATTCTCTAACTTGGATACAAGATAAAGTGTGCTGTAAATCAATCAGCAGACGTACTGATAAATCAATTAGAGTATAGGTAAAACGGTTTGATTTACAGTTTCTGGTATGGTTCTTGTGGTACCTAGTTTATAGTATACTAGCTGATATACCCGGCGTTGCCAGTAATTTACCCCCCTTCACAGCTGGCTGGCCCCCACGTTCACAACTCCATTCCCCTTCACAGCTCCGCCTCCCCCCTCTTCACAGCTCCGTCCCCCCCTTCTTCACATCTGCGGTCTCCCCTCCCTGCACCCCACATCACTCTCCACCCCTCCTGGCCTCCACATCAGTGTCCCCCGCCTTGCACATCACTCTCTGCCCCTTGCACCACACATGACTCTCCCCCCCTTGCACCTCACAATACTGCCCCCCCCTGCATCACCCCCAGCCCCCACCACATCACCCCCCGGCCCCCACCACATCACCCCCCGGCCCCCACCACAGACTGACACACACACACACACACACACACACACACACACACACACACACACACACACAGTGTCACACACACACACACAGACACACACAGACAGGAGTAAGAGGCAGTGTAACACACACACACAGTGTAAAACACACACACACACACACACACATAGTGTAACACACACACACACACACACACACACACAGTGTCCCCCCCCACACACAGTGTCACACACACACACAGTGACACACACACACACAGTGACACACACACACACACACACACACACACGTCACCTCTCCTTCCGTCCGCCGCCATCTTACTCCGCGAGGGAGGAAGGGGGTCCTTCCGGGCGCCGCCATCTTAGGTGCCGCGTGTCCACTGCCTGTCGGAGCACCGGGGGGGAGGTGAGCGGAGCACCGGGGGGAGGTGAGCGGAGCACCGGGGGGGAGGTGAGCGGAGCACCGGGGGGGAGGTGAGCGGAGCACTGGGGGGGAGGTGAGCGGAGCACCGGGGGGAGCTGAGCGGAGCACCGGGGGGGAGGTGAGCGGAGCACTGGGGGGGAGGTGAGAGGAGCACCGGGGGGAGCTGAGCGGAGCACCGGGGGGAGCTGAGCGGAGCACCGGGGGGGAGCTGAGCGGAGCTCCGGGGGGGAGAGCTGAGCGGAGCTCCGGCGGGGAGAGCTGAGCGGAGCTCCAGGGGGGAGAGCTGAGCGGAGCACCGGGGGGGAGCTAAGCGGAGCTCCGGGGGGGAGAGCTGAGCGGAGCTCTGGGGGGGAGAGCTGAGCGGAGCTCCGGGGGGGGGGGGAGAGCTGAGCGGAGCTCCGGGGGGGAGAGCTGAGTGGAGCTACGGGGGGAGAGCTGAGCGGAGCTCTGGAGGGGAGAGCTGAGCGGAGCACCGGGGGGGAGCTGACACGGGGAGAGGAGGAGAGCGTGGGGGCGCGCGGCGCGTGCTTGAGAGCCGTGGGGGGTGTCCCGGGCACTCGCTCCGCTCTCCCGCTGACTGTAGTGGCGCCGGGGGTGTGTGAAAGTGGGGGAAACAGGGAGACACGGGGAGAGGAGGAGGTGCGCGCGGGTCACGATGACTTGGAGGGTGTGTGCGTGTGTGTGTGTGTGTGTGTGTGTCGTCACTCCGCCTAAGGCCAATGAGAGGTGCGGGGGCGGGCGGCCCAAGGGACCAATGAGATTTCCCCTAGGGACACAGGAAGATGCAGACAGGCATACAGTGCTTTCACTAATATATAATAAGATTTAGTATACCACAGTTTAACCAGTCAGTAGAATATGATGGATCAGGGCTGATCCGAATCCTCCAAGTGTATATATTAATTAAATTATGGGGTTATCTACACCATCACAGTGGCTTATATGACCTGAGATAACCTTTCACTCAGGGAATATACAGCACAGGCAGATATGTGTGATACTTGAATGTCTTGTCAGTATACAGTATAACTGCGTTATTGACACCGTGATATATAGTGTGGATCGATTGTGATTAATACGATCCCCAATAGGATAAACCTCTGAGTAGTTGTGAGAGTGTAAGACTGTCTATGCAGCCACAACATCAGTTATGACCTCTGGTAAACTTGGACTTAATAAAGCATTCAGAGGGTGTCCTATAGTAACCCTGTCAGGTCAGAGGTGATAAAGTGTAGACTCCTTTTACAATAGGAGAAACCATATACTTATAAGTGGTTGATCAGCTAGATGAAAGCTGATCCTTGGGTAGACAGATACTATGATCAGGAATTATAATGCACTTTCAGACAGCAACCCCTTGGATTGAGGTGCTCACATGAGCTGCTGTAGGAGGAGAACTCCTTATGCACATATGGATATAATAACAGGAGTGTGTCACGTTTCAAGCTGATGAGATGCACTGTCTCTCAGTCTTGCATAAAGTACATATATCTTGTAAGAATAATATCCCTGTATATCTTGAAGGAGGTTTCACGTGTCCGTCGGGGCACTGTGAAACCCTATATTGTGCAGGAGCAGGGAGCCGCACCAGCTTGCGTGCGAGGTAGACAGGTGCGGTGGTAATCAGACCCTGTGCGTGCACGTCTGGAAACGCAATGATACAGCAAGGGTTAATGGTGACGTCACTTACCTGGAGGACCTATAAATACCTGCTAGCATGCAGGGTCCCTTCATCATTACTCACAATCTGCCTTGAAGAAGCGTCTCTCGCGAAACGCGCACGTTGGCTCCGTTTCCAGACGTGAACGCGCAGGGTCTGATTACCCCCGCACCTGTCTACCTCCTGTCTCCTATTGGGGATCGTATTAATCACAATCGATCCACACTATATACCACGGTGTCAATAACGCAGTTATATACTGACAAGACATTCAAGTATCACACATATCTGCCTGGATACCCTGCTGTATATTCCCTGAGTGAAAGGTTATCTCAGGTCACATCAGCCACTGTGATGGTGTAGATAACGGACATCCAGGATATGAAGGGAGCGATGGTTCAGGAACACCCCAAAAAAAGAAATAGACAATAATGGTGCAGCAAATTCACACACTTGTGAAACAGTGGAATATTGGCTCAATTGAATTGCCTACTTACAACAGGTAAGTGAAGAATCAGCATAAACGGAGAACGTGATAGATGGAAACTCAGGAGGGCTCTCATTCAGGGTGGTGTTCATAGAAAACAACTAGGAGAGACCACAGTGTGGACCAATAAACAAATTTATATTGTTTAAAATGCATAAGAAATGTACTCACAATGTGTACATCGATAACAGGCACATAAGGTTTTCTTGAGGCAGTAGATTTAACGCTGGGAGAGGTGGTAGTCTGGCCGTTCACTTCAGAGCTCCCTCAGTCAGATCGCATCTGGCGATGATGGACAGCGTCTGACGTTACGTCCGTCAAGGACCGCCAACTTCCGGTTGGACGGAGGGAGAAGCAGGTAACGAAACGGCATGGCAGGCTCTTCACCTTCACCTTCAAGTCTGGAGCAACTGCATGCGGTGTTGAAAGCTCTACGCGTTTCGCTGAACTAGCGTCCGCTTCCTCAGGAGCATAATGACACCCTTAGTGGGTACACTACTTAAATAGTGTGTTATTTAATTAATTGTGGGGAGCTCACTATATAGAGAGTAAGGTATGGAAAAGTCCTAATAACAGACTGCTGCTCCTAATAAGGTGGTAATACTAGGTCAAATACACATAGTGATTGTCATAGATATAGTGTGATCCAGACAGAGATTAGAAGTGTATGCAGCAGAAAAGGTAGAACTCCCTAGGAGAGCAGGTTAATGTGGCAAAGCCTAATATCCTGACCCAACACTGCACCAGAGTCACACAGAAATCACCGCAGATGTTATGAGCCTTAGGCACCGCACATATATAGACAGGCACAGCAAATAGGTGCCAGTTAAACCCACACTCAAACTATGAAAGTGTAACTGTTGGTCAGCTGTAGATTCGTCAAAATTAAATAAAAAGACTTCCAAGTAGGAGTCTTACAACATCACTACGTGCCCTACGCACGTTTCCCTCCAGCTATGGAGCTTCCTCAGGGACATTTTTGCAAACGAAGAAAGGCGAAGCTATTTATAGGGGCTGATTGCATTGACACACCAATCGCAGCTCCGCGCATGCGCAGATCAATGATTAAGGGGTTGTAAAGAGGTTTACCCTGCGCATGCGCATATGTCGCTATATTACGGTGGAAATTCTAACTTTTGAATGGATCGATGCACACATACCAGGAGTGGAAAGGCGCTGGACAAATAATATCCAAACGCATAGCTCGTCCAGACTCACCTACGCCGCAATGTTGGTCAACTGCAGACATCGCTATTACTACCAGTGCGCATGCGTGATAACTCAGTCTCTGCTGCTATTGCCTGAGACGTAATGCGCATGCGTCGCCTGATAGGATAGAATTTAATGCCGAGTGGAGAATATCTCTCCTCCACATACCAAACATTGCTGAGTTGCCTCTAAGGATCTTTGCGCATGCGTGCCGACATAGTAGTACTTTATAACAATTGGTAACAGCACGCATGCGTGTCCTGATAGCTGAAAATACAGTTTGGCGTATAGTGAAGGGGAGTGTGGGGGGGGGAAATATGATGTACCATCCTAGGGAGTTCTACCTTTTCTGCTGCATACACCTCTAGTCTCTGTCTGGATCACACTATATCTATGACAATCACTATGTGTATTTGACCTAGTATTACCACCTTATTAGGAGCAGCAGTCTGTTATTAGGACTTTTCCATACCTTACTCTCTATATAGTGAGCTCCCCACATATGATTGTAACTTTGTGCACCTATCTGTTATTATCAATATATGGGATTTATAGGTGCAAACTTAGTTTTGGTCCTAGGTGGTCTACCTATACCACGGCTGTATCTGCCTTATATCTCCTAGATTATTAGCATCATTTGCTATTCAGCGGCTTATATCTAGAGTAGATTGAAGACAGTCGTCATATTTAATTTAATTTAATCTACTTTTAATCTTGGTTACACCTACATTATCGGTAATATATGTTTTATGTAATGTCAATAAAGGTTATATTTTAATGTATGTGGTGTGCATCTAAGTGAATTCTATTCTGAGTGCACTGCCTAGTGTGCTCGTCACCTTCGTGATTCACTTCAGTTCACAGGTTTGCACCCACGTGATAATTATCGAATTTTCATTAAATTAGTATGGTTCCTAGTTGATCACTCCCTATCCTTTTCTTTGTTTTGTAGTCGTTATTACTGGGGTATCTTCTTTTAGCCCCTTCTTGGCGGTTGATCCTAGCTCCATACATACCATGGCGGGGTTTCTAACTAGTAGTATGGACACCTCTAGTTGGCATGAAGAAGCTAAAAGTGTTTTTACCAAAGAACCATTAGCAGCCACAGAGGGTGAACCTGATATTGTTAATTATTTTAGAAATGTTACAAAGCTTTTGAGAACCAAGACACGAGTCTGGTGGGAGATCACCAGCCTGCAGAATTACATACAACATAATATGATCCCTCGTGGACTCAGATTGAAGCTGAGCCCTGCATATCATATTACTTCAACTGACTTCATTAAAAAATGGGAAGATACATTATCTAATTGTTCTAAAGAACTAATGTCTTTACTAATTGAGTATGAAAATACACGTTTTGAGACTACTAATAAAGATCTGGACATTAGTTTAAAAGATATTAGTAAATATAACAAATTACAGGAGTTTGAGGAGCATGAGCGTCAACTAGAATTGAACATGGGTAAATTTAAAAAGGAGTTAAAGGAGCGAAAACATAGAAAATTCCTGCATTATAGTGAAGACTACGAAACGAATACTGTGTACAAATATCCAGTTAGATCCAGGAGACGGCCAAATTTTTCTGAGTATTCCACCTCTGAGACTGATGTATCAGATGGGGAACCATCCACCTCCAACATGCGTGGATCTGGGAGAGGACGGGGTAGAAAGGCCACCGAGGCAAATAAGGTGGGTTTTTTAGCCCAGGTACAACTAAACGCAGAGTCCGTAGGGGAAAAAAGAACCCTAAGAGAAAGGAAAATACCGTTAGTTCCCAGCCAGTAATACCAACTGATACTGTCACCGACTCACTACAGATTTTCAATCTGTCTAAACATATTTTCAGCCCCGAGCAACTGAGTTTACTCAAGAAGGCTCTATCCTTTTCACCCACGTCCGACTTTAATTTGTTCGAGTGGGTGAAGGATGTAAATCTTTTTGGGAGGAGACTATTACTACACAAATTTCATTCTAAACGGTTTAGTGATGAAGTCGCTAGCTTGAGCTTACAAGATAGGCAAAATCTGGATGATTTAATTATGCTGCTCGAACAAAGTACATCTACTGATAGTGACATCATTGGCCCATTTACGAACGTCAAAAAGAAATGTCATTTTACACCTTCATTAAGTATTTGTCCTGCTGTGGATCTGTTTGTCTCGTGTGTAACCAGGGATCTTGAAGCTGAGCCTACACAATGTAAAACAGCAAATAACTTGACAGCCAAAGAGAGAAGTGGCCTTAAGGAACTTTTGTCAAACACCATGTATATAATTAAACCATCTGACAAAGGCGGTAACATCGTTTTCCAAGATACCGATGCTTACGTAAAAGAAAATCTGAGACTTTTGAGCGATAGGGAGTGTTATGAAGTCCTGGCGAGCAGTCCAACATCACAATACAAAAAAGACTTACTCGCAATATTACAAAAAGGCCTTGATATGGAACTGATCAGCAGACAGGAATATGATTTTATGTACTCTAAATCACCAACTGTGGCGACATTCTATACACTGCCTAAAGTACATAAAAAACAGCGATACCCACCTGGACGCCCTGTTGTCTCAGGTAACAACTGCCTGACAGAGGGAAGTAGTGTGTATATTGATAAGGTCCTTCGGTGTTTTGTAACTAGTCTGCCATCATATGTGCAAGACACTAAAGATACTCTGAACAGACTTAATGGGATCAATATCACCCCCAATACCATTCTCATTAGTCTAAACGTAGAATCGTTGTGCAGTTCTATTATCCATGAGAATGGTATAGCTGCTGTTGAGTACTTCCTGTCTTCTAGAGGCCCTAGATTTGACAAACATAATAAGTTTGTCCTGGACTTATTGCGCTACATACTAACATAACTATTTTGTGTTTGACGGGAAATACTACCACCAGACCCAGGGTACAGCTATGGGCACTGCATGTGCACCAACATATGCGAATCTGTACCTGGGCTGGTGGGAACGTATTCACGTATTCTCGGATGAATTATCTATGTATACTGACCATATTACTTTATGGATCAGATACATAGATGATATTCTATTGTTGTGGGAGGGTCCTCAATTACTCCTTCAGGAATTTGTCAAATGCCTTAATGTCAACAACCTCAATTTAAGACTAACGACCGTGCTAAGTTCTGAATCTATCACCTTTTTGGATTTAAATATCTATGTCGACTCTGACTTTAATATCCAAACTAAGGTATTCAGGAAAAGTACCGCTACTAATAGCCTACTACTTGCACAGAGTCAACATCCATCTAGTCTTATTGCTGGAATACCAACAGGGCAATATCTCCGGTTAAGGAGGAACTGTTCCACTACACAAGAGTTCATCTGTCAATCCAAAGAGTTACGAGATCGGTTCTTAAGTCGCGGTTATAATATTAAAACGCTTAACCGTGCGTATCATAGGGCCTTGCACAGTAATAGAGAATCTCTGCTTACTTCTAACACAACTAAAGTGCAGGACTCGACTATACGCTGCATCGGTACCTATAAAAAGAGATGGTGGGCAATTAAAAAGATATTTGCCCGCCATTGGCATCTCCTTTTGACTGATGAGGATTTGGCTAAGGTCCTAGGACCGAGACCTACAATTACTAGTAGACGTTCCAAAAATCTATGTGACATTTTAGTTCATAGTCACTATCAACGACCAAAGGTAGCAAATTGGTTGAGTCCCGTGAATGGTATGTTTCGCTGCCAGGGATGTAAGGCCTGCAAACACGTTATTATTGCTAAAACGTTTGCGAATCACGATAACACCTATAACTTTAAAGTGGATTCTTTTATCAACTGTAGAACCACAGATGTTATCTATCTCATCACCTGTATCTGTGGGAAGAGGTATGTGGGAAAGACCACTAGGCAACTGCGCAGAAGAATATTAGAACACGTTAACTTCATCAAACATGCTAATGACACCCCAGTTGCCAGGCACATTACTCAGTTTCACAGTGGTTTTGTGAAATGCCTCACTTTTATGGGTATATACCACCTTAGATGCCCTGCTCGAGGTGACAACATTGACCAGATGCTGCTACGCATAGAGGCGGAATGGATTTACAAACTTAAAACACGTAGCCCGAATGGGCTTAATGAAGGCTTCACCTTTACTCCTTTTATTTGAATCAATCTAACATTATTGTTTGGCTTGAGTCTATTCAACTCCTGTTCTTGCTGCTGTATCTGTGATATACAGTTTAATATCCTTATGTATCCTCCCTCTTTGGATGTTGTTCTCTTTTTAAGCTTTGTCCCCGCACTTGGTATTTACTAACAACGTTGTAATTATATTTATGTATACTATTCCTATATCAGTGACTATATTGCCATTGGGTAATGCCTATGTTAAGATTTTGTTCCAATGTAACCATATGACGCGAGTTATACTGCTATGTAGATGGCTATTGGATATATTTTATACACGCATCATTTGACCGTTACACATTCACTCTGTACTGACATCACTACGTTTTTGCAAATAAGAAGAGGGTGCAGGCAACCTAGCTTCTATAACACACTGTTAGCTGATTATTTTTTATGCATTTTTGGCCAAGAGGTGGGGTAAACGATGGAGGTATGGAGGAACTACGTATGTTCATAAGTAATGTACCATCATGGTACATCATATTTTTTCCCCCTCCCCCCCCCCCCACTCCCCTTCACTATACGCCAAACTGCATTTTCAGCTATCAGGACACGCATGCGTGCTGTTACCAATTGTTATGAAGTACTACTATGTCGGCACGCATGCACAAAGATCCTTAGAGGCAACTCAGCAATGTTTGGTATGTGGAGGAGAGATATTCTCCACTCTGCATTAAATTCTATCCTATCAGGCGACGCATGCGCATTACGTCTCAGGCAATAGCAGCAGAGACTGAGTTATCACGCATGCGCACTGGCAGTAATAGCGATGTCTGCAGTTGACCAACATTGCGGTGTAGGTGAGCCTGGACGAGCTATGTGTTTGGATATTATTTGTCCAGCGCCTTTCTACTCCTGGTATGTGTGCATCGATCCATTCAAAAGTTAGAATTTCCACCGTAATATAGCAACATATGCGCATGCGCAGGGTAAACCTCTTTACAACCCCTTAATCATTGATCTGCGCATGCGCGGAGCTGCGATTGGTGTGTCAATGCAATCAGCCCCTATAAATAGCTTCGCCTTTCTTCGTTTGCAAAAATGTCCCTGAGGAAGCTCCATAGCTGGAGGGAAACGTGCGTAGGGCACGTAGTGATGTTGTAAGACTCCTACTTGGAAGTCTTTTTATTTAATTTTGACGAATCTACAGCTGACCAACAGTTACACTTTCATAGTTTGAGTGTGGGTTTAACTGGCACCTATTTGCTGTGCCTGTCTATATATGTGCGGTGCCTAAGGCTCATAACATCTGCGGTGATTTCTGTGTGACTCTGGTGCAGTGTTGGGTCAGAATATTAGGCTTTGCCACATAACCTGCTCTCCTAGGGAGTTCTACCTTTTCTGCTGCATACACCTCTAGTCTCTGTCTGGATCACACTATATCTATGACAATCACTATGTGTATTTGACCTAGTATTACCACCTTATTAGGAGCAGCAGTCTGTTATTAGGACTTTTCCATACCTTACTCTCTATATAGTGAGCTCCCCACATATGATTGTAACTTTGTGCACCTATCTGTTATTATCAATATATGGGATTTATAGGTGCAAACTTAGCTTTGGTCCTAGGTGGTCTACCTATACCACGGCTGTATCTGCCTTATATCTCCTAGATTATTAGCATCATTTGCTATTCAGCGACTTATATCTAGAGTAGATTGAAGACAGTCGTCATATTTAATTTAATCTACTTTTAATCTTGGTTACACCTACATTATTGGTAATATATGTTTTATGTAATGTCAATAAAGGTTATATTTTAATGTATGTGGTGTGCATCTAAGTGAATTCTATTCTGAGTGCACTGCCTAGTGTGCTCGTCACCTTCCTGATTCAAGTTAGAGAATTCCCTGAACGTCTTCCCGATAAACAGATCCTCTACAAGGACTGCTATTCAGTGGAGTCTTAGCAATGGTCTATTGACCCACTAATGATCTCAGGATCCTGAGCCAATACGGTAATCAGTCACTGGATCCAGCATACCTTCAGCTCGTCATTTTAACACCCATTATTTTAACCTATTTGTTGCATAATAAAGATTATATTTTAAATACTACACTTACCACCAGAGGGTGAGCTTGAGTGCTACACTTGGGTTACTTCTCTTCCATTATTACCTACATTATTGCCCAAGAGCACCGCTCCCAATTACTACCGTGGCAGTAGCAGGGGCTCTCTTATTGTACTCCCTAAAAGAATTGACAGATAATGAGGCAATTATCAAACCCGCCGATAAGGGGGGCGGGATAGTAATTCTAAACAAAGACGACTAGAAATGTGAGGCCTTCAGATTATTAGAAGATACAGAAACATATATCACATTCAATGAGAATCCTACAGATACATTTATGACATAATTAGTAGAGGTATTAAACAGAGGTTTAGATGAAGGAATTGTGAATAAAGCAGAATTTGAATACATCTATGTTGAGTCACTAAGCTTAACGGTATTTTATTACCTTCCAAAAATCCATAGGGACTTGGTGAAGGCCCCTGCTAGACCAATGGTGTCAGGAATCAAGTCATTGACAGTAAACCTTCAAGGATACATTGATTTGTATCTGAAAGAACCAGTGAAAGATGTAAAATCATACTTACAAGACACAATTCAAGTATCAAATATTTTACAAGATACAAAGTGTCAAGAAGGGTTCACATTGGTCACATATGATGTGACCTCTCTTTTTACAGTAATTAATAACACGAAAGGCTGTGTTGAAATATAGCTATTTTCTGGAACAGAATTAGGACTACAGTTTTGGAGGATAATGCTGCACACCCCAAAATAAATTCAAAGGTTGATACAAATACTGGTGCTCCAGGAATCTCTGCGTGGTACCCCCAGTTTCACGTATGAAAGGAAGAACCTAAGCACTACGGATTTCTGCTAAAAAAAGTGATTTAATGAAAGCCAGTGGTTGACGTTTCAGCCTCAAGGGCCTTTCTCAAAAGCAAGTGGCATATGCCACTGGCTTTCATTAAATCTCTTTTCTAGCAGAAATCCGTAGTGCTTAGGTTCTTCCTTTCATATAGAATTAGGACTACAACAGATATTATTTTTATAATTGGGCATTGATTTTATTCTTCATCATAATTATTTATGCTTTGACTAATTATTTTATTTACTATCCCGAACCACAAGTAAATTCATGGGGAGAGTCAGATAGAACCTGGAATATCGCAGATAGTAGGAACTGGAACTAGGAATCTGGAACCGAGGAATAAACAGGCAGGCCATGAAGCCAGGAAAGTAGAAGGCAGGTGGAGTGCTCAGGCGATCCATGGTCAGGGTAGGCGGCAGGCAGAAGAGTAGTCACCGAGAAAGGGTCAGGGCAGGAAGCAGACTGAAGAGTATAAGGACAAACCAGAATCGGTACAAGGATTTAGCAGAAGCTGACAGAGTCCAGATGCTTTTACAGCAGCAAGGAAGCTAAACAACCTGCCTCTTAAGTAGCAAGCTTGTTGCGTAGCACAGGTATCATGGACAGGTGCCTTCTTATAGGTCGTGGTGAAGTCAGGTGTTGAAGTCAGTATAGCTGCCTACCGAAGTCCTGCACAGAGTAAAGAAGTCCACGCACGTGAGTCCTTACATTACTCCCTCTTCTAGGGGGAGTGGGATGAGCTTTATTCGGGTACCTAGCATGGAATTCCTAAATTAGCTGTGGAGCAAACACTTGCATGACTAGTTCCCAGGACTGCTCCTCTGGACCATAGCCTTTCTATCTACCAGATAGAATAAGAGTCTCCAGACTCGTTTGGCATAAGAGATGGACTGAACTTGGAACTCAGATTGTCCTCTGCTTTGAACGGGGGTAGGGGAACTTCGGACTTGGTTAGGAAAGCTGTTGGTAAAAGAAGGTTTCAAACAGGAATACATGAAACACAGGGTCAATCCTCCAGGTAGTCAGAACCTGGATACGATCGGCCACGGCGTTATCCTTCTGAATGAGAGAATGGTTCTACAAATGTTAAGACAAACTTCCTTGGGGTGTTTTTAATGGTAAATCCTTGGTGGAAAGCCACACCCAGTCATATAGTTGAAACACAGAAGTGGCATCGGAAGTCGATCCACAAATATCTTGTACACTGGTCTTTGCTTGACGTAGTCAAATTGCTAAATTCTGGTGAACATTTTGTAGCATAGATACCAAGGTGGAAAAGGTGAAGACTGGAGAGCATTCCTATTCCAATGGAAACATTTTCGGGTGATAGGCGATGGTAGAAAAGAATGGACTATGTAGATCCATGTCTGGAATTATTATAAGAGAATTCAGCAGTTGCTAGAAAAATGGACCAGTCTGAGTGATGCATGTTGGTGAAACACTGAAGATACTTTTACAAGGTTTGTGTAATGATGCTCAGCTCTAGACAGGAAGCGACCCACAGGGCTGAGGTAGAATATAAAATCACCAACCTGAATCATGAGATAGAGTCCTGAATTGAGAATAGAGTAGACATGGTAACAGGCTGGAATCAAGGCATGCGGCAATGGAGCAAGCTTGGGGTCACAGGCAGTGGTCGGGGCAGGCAGCAGAGATGCAAGATTGTGGTCACAGGCAGTGGTCAAAGCAGGTGGCAGAGGTACAAAGTCGGTGTCACAGGCTGGGTATAAACGAACCTGAACGCAGGAGTCTAACTGAACCAAGCTAAAACCATGCTCTGGCTATTTCCTGGAGGAAGACCTGCATTTTTATAGGCAGGACGCCAATAACCAAGATGGCCACAGTAGGTGCAGTGTGGGCAGAAGTGAGGAAAGGATGCTAGGAAACAATATGGTCATCAGAGCTTTAGGGTGGGCGCTGAGGGAACCGAAGCCTCATCAGGAGCGACTTCCGGGTGATCCAAGCCAGGCTTGCGGGGAAGTTTTTTTGTGAATTCCTCCTGATATTCCACTATCACAGAACTGGGAGGGGAGAGAGGGGAACAGAAGGAATTTTGAATGTAGGGGTTGAGGAGAGAAACATGGAAACTGACGGTATTCTTACGCTGGCAGGACGTTCCAATTTGAAGGCTACAGGGTTAATTTGCTTCAGAATTTTGTAATGACCAATGTATTTAGGACCGAGCTTGGCCAAGGGTAGGTTGAGGGGAATATTTCTGATGGAGAGCCAGATCCTATCACCTACTTTGAGGGAAGGAGGTGGCTATCTGTGTTTATCGGTGTGTACCTTCTGAAGAGCGTTTGCTTTAGCAACAGAGTTGTGGAACCATTTCTAGAGGTCATGGAGTTTCTGGAGTTTGAGGTTCACCGCAGGAATCCCAGATGGCACAACAGATGATGGAAGAACAGAAGAGAGGTACCCATAGACACAGTTCTTGCTGACTCCAAATGAACATAGGAGTCCTTTCATCTGGTCTGTGCATACCAAGAGTGGGTTGAGGTGATGTCACTGAAAATGTCCGTCACTGTGTTTCTTCCTCCCTGGAACATCGGTTACCAAAGATTTAGCCCTACGCGTTTCAACGATGTTGCCGCTTCCTCAGGAGCTAAATGGCAATGCCTCTAGGTGCTATTTAAACATGTCCAAATTCAATTACATCAGCAATTGATTTAAATGGACATGGATACCCATATACAGTCACAGATCTTTCTCAGAACACATCCAGGTTATACATAGATTATATAATTCAAAATACAGTACAATTACAAATATATGATGCAGTTAACAACATTATAAAAGTTGATTCTCTATATAAAATACACGAGGAAGAGAAATGAAGAAAAACATCCTTTAAATTTGTTTAAGAACAATAAAATATTATAAACATTTAAAAAAACATTAAAAAACATTGGATAAATAACCGGTGGGAATATATACTTGTCTTTCTAAAAACAATTCAGATCTATCTCTATGTTCAGACTAGAGGGCCTCAGGGTCTTCAATTTGTATATCCATAGTGTGTTTCTCTGAGAGAGTGTCTTGGTTCTATCTCCACCGCTTCCACAGGCCTTCACATGATAAATCCCCATGTTTAGAAGACCAGTGGGATCAGGGTTATGTTTTTGTTTAAAGTGTCTGTACCAGTGGCGTAGCTACACATGCGCGGACAAAATTTTTTTTCAGAGCCCCATTATGAGTGAACATATTCCGAAGATTCAGGAGTTTCCATCGGCCCCCTGCCCCCCCAGCGTGTTGGTGGCCCTTAGAGCCCCCCCTGCTTTTACACCTCCTCACTCTGCTCTATTCACCCCTTTCTCCTCATGTATTTCTTACCCCCCTCTTACACGCCCTCCCTCACTACCCCGTTTTTCCTCTCACACTTTTCCCACCCCCCTCGGCTCTCACTCAGTAACCCTCCCCCCCCCGCTTTCCACACTCAATCCAGCTCCCTCAATCCTCCTCTCTACCCCCTGGTCCCACACACACACAATTTCCCCCCACACACACATACAATTCCCCCTCTACAATACAGTACCCCCCTCCCCATACACAAATAAGAATAACCACCTACACGCACACTACAATAACCTCCCCCCCCACACACAAGTGGTTGAAAAACACTGGTGTACAGTATAGTGCACAGTAACGTCTTCTTTTAATACAGTTAAGTATAGACAATTGTGTAAAGAATGACACAAACTATTTTTAAAATGCTCTAATAAAAAGATTGTTCAATTGCTTGCACTGAGGTGCACACAGCACACTGAGACACTGAATCACAAATAGCACACTGCCAGAGAAAACTGTAACTGACAAATTAACACACAAACACACACAGCATACTGGCACACTGAAGCACACTGACAGACTGAAACACACACAGCAAATTGACACACACACATGCACAACAAACTGACACACAAACACACACATATCAAACTGACAAACACACAGCAAACTGACGCAAAAACAACCAACTGACACAAACTGACACACAGCAAACTGACACACAAATACACACAGCATACCTTCCCACAGCAGCACATGGTAACTCCTCTCCCTGATGTCACAGACTGCAGGGGCAGGCATAGCTCTGCAGCCTCAGTTCCGCCCTAAGCCTCTGCTGCCTGCCCTCTGCAATCCCCCAAACCCTGCCCCCCCCCTCTAACCACTCCCGATCCAGCCGGCAAGTTGCTGTTAAGGTGCCTGGGGGAGGAAGGGGGCCCAGACTTCTGTGGTCATTGGCTTGACTGCTGGGACAAATGTCTCAGTTCTCCCCCCTGTCAGCAACCCTGAGCGGGCCACCCAAGAGCACGACACCAGGGCTTTGCCCGGGCTATAGCTACGCCCCTGGTCTGGATACAATATGTGATTCTAAACCAATTCGTATGTTGCGCACGTGTTGCAGTATCTTCGTCTGTGGTGGTCTGGTGGTACGATCCACTTATCACTGATGATACAAATTTGGTACTCTTCTTTTGCCCATATTCTTAGGCCTTAGAGTCTATACATTGTGATGCCGTCGCTGCCCTCTAAGGGCTAGAATGGGGCAGTTGTGGGACTTTACAGCTCTCATAGAGTTAATCCTTCTGGAAAGGTCTGTTCAGCTGCGAGTTAATGAGCTAATTAGCCTAGCCTGTATAGTCAGGAAGTGTGTAACAGGGGACTTATCCCTGTTCACAAATGTGCCTCTAATCCAGCAGTGTGGTGGTTAACTGCTGGTAGGCAAATAACTAACCCCACCTACCTGATTGCTTAGAAAAGCCTGTCTTGTGAGACAGGAAGTGACTCCTTAGCTCACTTGTGGGCTGAACTTTGGAGACAGAGCAGAGGTTCTTGAGTCTCCCAGGAGAGACTGACCAAGACAACACAGATCTCTGGAGCTGACGAATAAGACTTCTAAACCTGGATGCTGACATTTTCTGTGCACACACGGGTGCGGTTCCAGGAGAGCAGAGAAGCTTACTCTACAGCAGCTAACAGATAAGACTTTCATTCTTAAGAGACTTCTTATATCTGCTTATTTCATGCTATGTGTTTGGGGCTGGGAGACATGCTTAACTTAGGGAGATGTGAATTGATTGCATAGTATTCACTAGAAATACTCCCAAGTGAATAGAAGCTTTGTTTCCCCCCCCCCTGTGTTTGGATGGTTTCCTGATGAAAAGGAAAAGGCACAATAAAGCCTTTTTATAATTTCACCTTACAAAAGTCTCCAATTGTGTACCTCTGTGAACGTCCGTCTACATATGGTGTCAGAAGTGGGATGAGAGGTGTCTTTGAAGTTAAAAAGGACCGGAGAAGCAGTGAATACAGATGGTGACCCACGAGTGGTACTGATTTTACAAATAAAGGTTGCCACACCACATAGGGCTACCATCTGTGAATGGAGTATATGCAGAAAAGTGTGAAAATTGATACAAGACTGTGCTGAAGCAGGGGAATTTTTAGCAAACAAATACTGAGTGTAAAATTGCCCTATAGGGGAAAAAGGGATTTCTGATCTATGTAAAAGGTATTTCAAAGCCAATTGCTGAGTGTTGAGTCACCCTGCCGGGAATGAAAGAAATAGTCCACTGCAAAGAATGTTTTTTTTTTCTGCAAGTAAAAAAAAGTCTGCCTATATATATCTTGGGTGCAAAACCCAAAGTGTGAAGTGTGAATGCCATAATACCCAAAGATGAGACTGAAAATTACTGAACTCAGGCAGAAAATCAAATTCTGTTGCTGAAGCGGAGAGATTGGACCTAGCAAGTAAATGGTGTAAAGAAAACAGAAGTTTTTACCTTGCAACTACACATTCAGCATACCTAATGAGAGATTACACCTAGCAAGTAAATGGTGTAAAGCAAATAGACTTTTTACCTAGCAACTGCACATCTTGTATACCTGATGGGAGAAAATGCATGCACAGTACTGCTGATATTGAAAAAAAAAAAATTACCCAAGAAAGAAAAGTCTACAGAGATGCCTGTGAGAGCTACGACCTCTACAAGCAAAATATGCCCACCTGTAGGACTACCACAATTGGGGGTTCTAGCAAATACAGTGGCAACAGCTGCAATAGCGCCTCCTGAGGTCAGGAAGAAAATTACACCTGATAGCCTAAAAATGGAGGACAAGATGCAGCGTTCCTGTAATGAACCCTACCACACGGAAGAGTGGCCCTTCCAGTCCAATAAAGAGGAAGACATCTCTTACGGGGAACCCGAACCGAGTCACACCCACAAAACACCCCAAGAATGGTGGGGGTACCTGAACTCGGTACGAACAGAAAAGACCGCTCCATTTGATGATGAATATGATCAGCATGAGACAGAGCGGGAGTAGTGGATCACCGAATATTTCCGTCAGCTATTACAGTTGCAAGAAAAGCCGGGTGGATCCAGTGACGCTGCTAAAATTTCAAATGAAGATGGAGACCCCAATATCCCTAAAGGGACAGTGTCATCCAAATCAAAAAGGCGGAAAAAGAAAAGCGGTTCTTCACTTACCGTGGAAGGAACAGAGACGTCTGCAGATCCTGTGGAGGAAAAGGGGGACCGAGTTGCCCTGCAGCCTAGAGAAAATGGAGAATTCGTCCTGCGGGTAACCGAATATCCAGAGGGCCCAAGGCAGAAGTCGTGTACCCCAAAGAAGTGTCTGTCCGGTGCCAACAGTGAGGAACCCTCAACCAACCATTCCAGGAAAGTGGAGCCGGAACCAGTGAGTGACGATCCCTTGACCAGCCCTGAAGATGCCCTGAAAAATGCCAGGCATGACTGTGATATGCTCCGTGAACAATTGAAACAAAAGGAAGATGGTTACACAGAGCTACAGAAAAATAACGTGAAGCTACAGGATTATGTGCTCGCAATGTACTCTTTAGCCAGGACAGAATTGGACGATCTCAAGACTGAGCTAGATACTGCAAAGGCTACTATTTCCGCCATGGATGAAAAGCAGAACCAATCTGATGAAATGGTGGCTACGCTAAAGCAGAAGTATGAGTAGGCACTGAAGCAGATGACAGTCTTCCAGCAAGAGGTTCACACTCTTCGCATAGAGCTGAATGCCTCACAACAGGAGGTCAACAGTGTCCGGATAGAGGTGGACATATCTCAGAAAGAGATTCAGACACTCCGCAGAGCACTTGATGCCTCACATCATGAGACCAACAGCTGCCGCACAGACCTGGGAGTTCCAGAAAGGAACTACACAGTCTCACTGAGGAGCTGGACATTGCTAAAGAAACTACTGTCAATCTTGATACAGATCTCAAAGTCTCTCAGAAGGAGCTTCAGACCCTCAACCTAGAGAAGGAAGTCTCACGCCAGGAGATTGTCATTCTCAAAGCAGATGTGCGTAAATGGAAGGAGAACTGCAAAGAGGCCCTGAAGAATACAGAGACTGAAAAAGGAGAAAATTCAAGATTAAAAAGAGAAAACTTAAAACTGAAAGAAGAAAATTTTCAGTTGACAGAAGAAGTCAAGGAAAAGTTTGAAGCAGAGCACCGACTGCAGAACCAACTGCAAGGTCTGCGTACACACCTCCAGTATGCTGAGGAGAAGCAGCAAACGCTGCAGGAAGAAAAGCTGCAGGCTGCTAAAGAGGTACAAGCGCTGCAGGAACGTCTAAATATCCAGTACGTCCCCACAGAGCAGTATGAGGAGCTAAAGGCCATGCTGCATGTCTTCAGAGCATCATTGGAGGCGGAGCTTCGATACCAGGTGACTCTGTATGAGAGGGAGCGTGAGAAGGCTCAGAAACTGGAGCAAGAGCTGGAGAGACAGAGAGACTGTTCCATTCCCTTGAGTCAGTATACCAAGGAGAAAACAGATGCAGCGGCAACCTTAATGACAAAAATTACAGAGCTCCAGAATATGAAGGAGACACTGATACAGACTTAGAGAAAGCAAAGTGCGCAGATAAATTCCCTGAGAAGAGACTTGCAAGACGCACTCAAACAGGTTGAGACTCTGCAGACCAGTAACTTACAGATTCCTCCAATACGGAAAAAGGTATTGGCTCTGCCCAAGCACCAGTATCCCACAGTAACTAATGCCCGTGAGGACAAGGGTACAGTGAGAGTTGGGGACTCCACGCACCTTCAAAACAAGATTATGACGTTTGAGCCACCTAAGAAAGCACTAGCCAAACCTACAGCTGCCCAACAGGCAAGAAACAGAGGTAGGAGTGCAGAATCAAAGCCAGAAAAATCCTTAACTGAGGAAGCTGAAAAGATAGGACGTTCTCTGGAAAGGGCGGTGGAGGTGCAACTCAGTCCCAAAGAAGCTGAACTGGCGACTCCGTTGTGTAGAGGAGGTGCAGAAAGACCACTTCAAAAGCGGAAAACTCTAAGGGCTAGTCCTAACTGCTCTACAACTGTTGCCATACAGTTTATCTACAAAAAGAGGAGTGCCTGACGCAACAGAAATCTCATGACCGCGCACTCGGTAAAAAGACTTTACTTGGAAAAAGTCCTCCTCGAGCGACTGAGGAGTGCTGATCTCAAGCACCTCCGGGAGGAGACAAAAATAAACTGGAGAAAGGGCTCCAATCCCAGCGGGACAGAGGGTTCTCTTCCTCCATCCACTCTCATTCAAGTCACAGAAAGATCTCGAATGAGAGTGGAAGGATGGGCTTTGGCCATGGTAAGCCTGAGCTTCCCACAAACAGGGGAGGTATGTAACAGGGGACTTATCCCTGTTCACAAATGTGCCTCTAATCCAGCAGTGTGGTGGTTAACTGCTGGTAGGCAATTAACTAACCCCACCTACCTGATTGCTTAGAAAAGCCTGTCTTGTGAGACAGGAAGTGACTCCTTAGCTCACTTGTGGACTGAACTTTGGAGACAGAGCAGAGGTTCTTGAGTCTCCCAGGAGAGACTGACCAAGAGAACACAGATCTCTGGCTCTGAAAAATAAGACTTCTAAAATTGGATGCTGACATTTTCTGTGCACACACGGGTACGGTTCCAGGAGAGCAGAGAAGCTTACTCTACAGCAGCTAACAGATCAAACTTTCATTCTTAAGAGACTTCTTATATCTGCTTATTTCATGCTATGTGTTTGGGGCTGGGAGACATGCTTAACTTAGGGAGATGTGAATTGATTGCATAGTATTCACTAGAAATACTCCCAAGTGAATAGAAGCTTTGTTTCCCCCCCCCCCCCCCTGTGTTTGGATGGTTTCCTGATGAAAAGGAAAAGGCACAATAAAGCCTTGTTATAATTTCACCTTACAAAAGACTCCAATTGTGTACCTCTGTGAACGTCTACAAAGTGATACAGAGATTCCCCCCCCCCCATGCTGCCAGAGACACACTGTTGAGAGTGACACAGAGAGGGTGAGAGACGCTTCTGCTATACTGATCTGAAGGCACACACAGACAGCCCTGTGAGAGACTGAAAGGGGAGCTCCTGCAGGTACACTGTGAAAAGTGGGGAAAGAGTTTAGTTCTCCCACAATTAGTTAGGGACTAAGCAGTATTAGTCAGTACTCCTGGAAGGAGTTAGGTCTTTTGTTTCTGTTTTGTGTTATGAGTTAACCCTGTACCTGCTTTGTACCCTGTAAATAAACCCCTGCTTAGAAAGTACAGTGTTTCCTGCCTTTGATCTGGACAAAAGATCCGACGCTGGGACTGAGACGTCACAACATCTATAAAAACCTTTAGGTCTAGATGTAAGCTAACTAATTTCACATGCTATGTACTGTATACACAGAGGTCTTCCTGAACGCTATTTGAGGCTGGTGATCTCCGATTCAAGTAGCTATGACAACCGCTTATGCTGTCGATGTATAATGATGTCTAAACAACACTATTAAGGAGCTCCAACTGTTGTGACCAATATCGGCCTCTGTAGCCACAAGATGGTTCCTGTCGACTGTTGATGACGTCAGACGCGCTGCCACTATAACAGACCGGATCAGACGGATCATCATTCTCAGCACGAGATCGAGCTATTCAGTCACAGACTGTGTGGCTGTATGCCACGACTCTATTCTTTGAGAAGGATCACATCTATTCAGGGGAAGAACTGCATTATTTCTATTTTATGTGGGAACTGGT
Organism: Ascaphus truei; assembly: GCF_040206685.1. Taxonomy (NCBI): domain Eukaryota; kingdom Metazoa; phylum Chordata; class Amphibia; order Anura; family Ascaphidae; genus Ascaphus; species Ascaphus truei. The sequence goes on along the minus strand of NC_134483.1, from coordinate 415,106,534 downwards.
CAGAAGAAAGGATCTTTTACCTGAAACGTTAACGTTGTCCCCCGTACTGACTATTTTCTCTCTTTATTGGAATAATTCTGATTTTACAATTTTATGTTCCATTTTTTTTATATATGCCCCACTACACAGATTGTCTCTTTATCTACATATATGGCACAATGCATATGGAATTTTTATCTCCTCCTAGCCTTTTTTGGTGTCCTCTTTTTCCTTCTGCCTCTCCAGTCTTAGATTAGATATCATATTGATTATTAAATATTTTGAACATTTGGGCTATTGGGTAAAGACACCTTTTGATACTTTTTCCGTGCATTTGATATTCTCTGCAGCCCAGTTGTTATATGAGGTTTATCTACCTATGTGTGTGTATTCTTTCTATTTTATTAGTACATGTAGTAAAATACCATTTGTTGGTTAAATTCGTGTCGCTTCTATTTTTCCTTTTGAGTAGGGGGAACATATGCTTATTATATGTTTTATTATTCTTAATCAATTTTAACTAATGTTTTTTTCATTGCTCCTCCTTGTATGTATGTACTGTATGTATATATGTCTTTATTTATATAGTGCCATTAATGTACATAGCACTTCACAGCAGTAATACACGTGATCATATAGATCAGGGGCGCGCAACCATTTTTTGCTGCGCCCCTTCTGCTTGTTCGGCTCTGCTGGTGCGCCCTCCCCCCCCTTACCTCGCGCGGGGTCATGTGACGTCATGTCACGTGACTCGCGACGTCATTTGACGCGTGTAATGTCACATGACCACATGGCGGCATTTTACACCGCGTTGCCATGGACACGAGTCCTGACACCGGCAGAGTGAAGGTAAGTTTTAAGTTGCAGGGGCCTCACGCGATCCCCCGGCATTTAATTCAAATGCCTGTAACGCCTGTATGCCCGCAGACCTGACCAGTCCCCAGTACTGAGGTGGGTAGGGTTAAAACACGCACCCACAACAGTGAGGGCGTGCCCGGAGTGTGGTAGTGCGTTGCCGGGCCTGTAGATGGTTAAGGTATACTTGCAACACCTTGGGATTCAGAGTTCGGATAGTGATGTCCGTGTGCTAGAGTCTAGGGCAATAGAGAGCAGGATAGTGATGTCCGTAAGCCAGAGTCCAGGGATAACAGAAGGCAGCAAGGTCGTATCCGTAAACAGGGTTCAAGGGCAGGAGAGAGCAGGGTAATCCAGTACAAAGCAGGGTTCAAGCCAGGGAGATCCAAGGGTAAGCAGGAGCAGGAACAAACGCTGAAAGACACAGGAGAGCCAAGCATAGGACTGCACACATAGAGGTTACAAGAAGCTATGCAGAGCAATGAGCTAGAGGACAGACAGGGGTTATAAAGGAGGGAACACCAATGGGAGAGAGAGGAGGAGCAGAGGGTGAAGTGAGAGGCAGTAGGGATAGGTGAGCAGGAGAGAGGGAGGAGACAGGTGAACCAGAGAGAGAGAGATAGCTTGTACAGCATGGGAGGAGGAGCCAGAGGTCTGGGAAGGTTTACAAGAGGAGCGTGTGCGCGCGCCCTCTATAAGCGCACAGGCTGTGTCAAGAGGCGCACGGAGCGCCACGCCGCGTGGGCACCCGCCGAGGGAGGAGAGAGAACCGGAGGAGAGACTGCAGGAGGTAAGAGGACCGGAGGGGAGACAGAGGGAGGCAGCGAGCAGGGAGTACTGTGGAGGGGATCGGGAGTTTGCGAACATGCGCGCGCCCTGTGGGGAACGCGTGCAGACCCTGGGGGAGCGTCAGGGGATGCCGCAGAGGGACGGATGCGGGAGGAGGAAGGGGAAACAGAGCGAGGAGGCAAGAAAGGGATATCAGAGGCAGGGGAAAGCGCAGTGCCAGGGACACATGGAGAGGAAGGAGTCCCCTGAACCTTCACAATGCCTTGGGGGAAGAGCGAGGGGCCTCTGCAAACCGCACCCCCCCCCCAGAAAAATCTTGCGCCCCCCACTTTACGCACCACTGATATAGATAGCAAATAATATAAATAACAGATAAAGGGGAGAAGTGCTTCAGACATAACAGTAACATTTTGGAAAGGGAGTCCCTGCTTCGAAGAGCTTAGTCTAATTGTGTATTTTATATAGCGATTCCACTTTTTAACTTTTATACTGTTTTTAACTGCATCATATATTTGTAATTGTATTTTGGATGATATAATCTATCTACAGTATAACCTGGATATGTTCTGAGTTAGATCTGTGTTTGTGTATGAGTTGTCCCATATCATCCATGTCCCTTTAAATGTAATTCAATTGCTGATATTATTGAATTTGGACGTTTAAATAGCATCTAGAGGCATTGTCAATTAGGATTCCCTGAGGAAGCTGCAACAGTAGTGAAATGCGTAGTGTTAAAACTTTGATAATTGGTTTTCCATGGAGGAAGATACTCAATGATGGACATTTTCAGTGTCGTCACCTCAACTCACGCTTGGTGTGCGCAGACTAGACGGAGGGACTCTGTGTCCATGAGGAGTCAGAAGGGACTGTGTGAAGTGTCTGTTGGAGTTGTGTTGGGACCCCAATCTCCATTTACATTACTGCTTCATACCCACAGATGTCTGTGAGTGTTTTTAATTTTATGTTTTAAATAGTAAAGATGATATTGCACTATGTTTGCCTACCTGTCTCTTTGAAGTGATTCTGGAATACCTGATGATTTTGAAAGTGACTCCTGAAGTAACCATTGAGTATACTTACCCTGCCTGAATTAAATCTACACGTATGAGTGCATCAGCTGTATCTCCACATAAATATATATATTTTTTTCAAGGCCGTATTACACTATTTTGTGTTTTCTCTTTCTCCTATACCGTGAGGACTTGCGGTTCAGATCTGTTCCTGCTATTCCTAAACCAAAAACATTTACTTTGAATCCTGAAGTTATGAGGTCGGCTATGTTGATCTTTCTCAGCAAAACTATCACTTACAGTAGCCCATCTCACTCTGTGAAGACATTTGTCACATACCTGAACTGCTGCCAGTACATGTGCGGAAGGTAGAATGAATTCGGAAGTTACAGGTAATGTTGCAGGTGGATCTTTACATGATAGAGCATCTACTTTTCTATTCCCTTTTCCTGGTTTGTAAATTACGTTATTCGGAAAACGGCAAAAGTAAAAGGCCCAGATGGCCAGATGCTGTTTGGTGAAGCTGGCTGTTCGCAATTGGGTTAAATTCTTATGATCTGTCCATACTTCAACCTCATCTTTGGCCCCCTTCAAAAGGTGTCTGTTCTTGATTACGATCTTGTTTAGAGCACGGTAATCTATCTAGGGTCTCAATGTCCCCCCCATCCCCCTTTTTTTTAAGAAACAAAAAACAGGGGTGCTACATCACGAGATTTAGATGGGGTTTTCTTTTATTTATTGATGCAACACCACGGTCTCCCGACCAGACAGAGGATATATACAACCAAAATGAAAAGTAGCGCCAGGTATCAGGTCACAGAGTCATATTCCTGATGCGGGGGTAAGGTTTCAGCATGTTTTGGGTCAAATACATGCCAAAAGTAAAAATATTTTCTGGGTAGTACGGTTGCCTTATCAGGAATAGAACAAGACACATACTGTATTGAATCAAACAGTGTAGATTTAGGTATATACAGAAGACGATTTTGGGACAGAAAGTAGAGGCGAAAACGAGGGATCTCAAAGTCCAGTCAATGGCGGGATTATGTAACATCAGCCATGGCAAACAGAGGATAACCATAACATTTGTAGCAGAAATGACATCCAGAGAGACATATTCTTGATGGTCGAGAGAAGACAGAAGAAGCTGAATCATCTGCCTAGTAATATGTCCAGATTTTAGCAGGGATCCATCAATTGATGGATGCATCTCATTGATTATAGGAATTTAATGTTCTTGCATGTAGCGTCCATCGATAGTTTCCTGATGCGCCTGATTTGATCAATGCTACTATGAGACACAGGGCCAGCTCAGGGCATTTCAAATGAAATATACATGTTGGAACCTTGCCGCAGTTCGAGAGTCTATTCAGCTGTCTGGCTGGATGCTCTGAGGCCAAATGATTTTTTTAAACTCTGTCATAAAATCAGTAAAAACCTCCATGAGCGGGCTGTTCTAGGTGAAAAGTGGTATAGCCCACACCAGGGAAACACCTGTCAGGTTACTGGGAATTATACCAACCTTGCCTCTGTCAGACAAAAAAGTGGCTTGATGGAAGCAAAAATGAATCTCTCATTGCTTCAAAAAGAGCTGAAATTTGCTGGGTTTAGTATTGAAGCGATAGGGCATAGTTAAAGTCAGTACTGTATCAACGGGGTGTGCGGCCTTCGCTCCTAGTGTCACCTGTTGCAGAATATGGATGGTATCCTGAAGAACAGCATTTTCTGCCCATAAAGTAACAACTTCTGTCTATCGGGGTCCTGCACAGAGTGAATCCTCGCCTGTGAGTCCTTACATTTACATATTAGAGGCACAGTGATGGGAACCAGGTTTGCGTCGAACTATGGAAATGTTTTATGGCTCGATGGGAAGACCAATACATTTGGTCGTACCATAGGTTTGGCGAAAACCTGGTTCAATAACATTGTTATATAGATGATATATTGTTTTTTCTTTGAATATTTAAATACCATCCCATTCAATTTGAAATTTACTTGTAAACTCAGTAAATAGAAAATTGGGTTTTGGGATTTTCTGATATATAAACAGGATGGAGACTAAGACCTTTATCACACCGGTCTATTGCAATAATTTTCTGCAGGCAGGCAGACAGCAGTCAATATGATAGATGAATAGAGAATATCCCATTGGGCCCATTACAACGTATACGACAAAACTGTACAATAAAAATAGGCTTTTGAGGAACAAGCCATGACACTGATGATGAAATGTAAAGAGAAAACAAAATAGAACTAATAAAATGTATGTATATCTTTATTTATATAGCGCCATCTATGTACATAGCACCTCACAGCAGTAATACACGTGACATAATAATATAACACTTAATGGGAGTATGCGCTTGAGATATAAAAGTAACATTAGGAAAATTAGTTCTTGCCCTGATAAGATTCACAATCTAGGTGGTAAACAATCAATAAAGCATATACAAAAGTATCTTAAATTGAACGGGTCAGAATTAATACAATATAAAAACAAAGGCAAAATGGGTAATGGAGATGATAAGAAGGTATCAATCCCATTTAAAAATAGAGTTTAGTGATATGAGCGCTCCAGCGCCAGATCCGTAAATGTAAATACACTTAATACTATGCATAAACAGAGGCACAGGGCAGGAGGCTAGTGGTATATAATCAGTAGAGATAGCAATAGTGACTCTCAAAAAGTATAAGGTCCATAAAGAGACATATATACCCTGAAGGTAAGAGTTAGTGGGTTAGAACCCACTCCTCAAAACCTTGTTGGGATAGTCCCAGGGCCACTATTATAACTCGAGTCACTTAATCTTATACTATATTAGTGAAAGCACTGTATGCCTGCCTGCCTGCCTGCCTGGATGTCCGGTGTCCTTAGGGGAAATCTGATTGGTCCCTTGGCCCGCCCCCGCACACCTCTCATTGGCCTGAGGCGGAGTGACGGGCCAAAGGACACACACGGACACACACAGGGACACACAGAGGGACACACACACACACACAGGGACACACACACACACACACACACGGACACACACACAGGGACACACACAGGGACACATACACACACAGGGACACACACACACACACACAGTAGGGGGGGTGTACATTAGCAGCATGTATAACCCGGGGGGTGGGGCTCACATACCCGCCGGTCCCGGAGCCTCCGCCTCTTCCTCCCCGAACATCAGCCTCCACACCCGCGCGCACCTCCTCCTCTCCCTGTGTCTCCCGTGCTTTCAGCCCCCCCCCGGCGCCGCTACAGTCAGCGGGGGAGCGAGTGCCCGGGACACAGCGGGGGAGCGGCCACAACACGCTGCCTCCCGCCTCAGATCCACGTGGGAGCTCCGGACGGGTGAGTGAGCGGCCTTCACCTCCCCTCACCCCCCTTCACCTCCCCTCACCCACCCCTCACCTCCCCTCCACCCCCCCCCCCGGCGCCGCTACAGTCAGCGGGGGAGCGAGCGCCCGGGACACAGCGGGGGAGCGGCCACAACACGCTGCCTGCCGCCTCAGATCCACGTGGGAGCTTCCGGACGGTTGAGGGAGCGGCCGGACGGGTGAGGGAGCGGCCTTCACCTCCCCTCACCCACCCCTCACCTCCCTCCACCCCCCCTTCACCTCCCCTCCACCCCCCCCTTCACCTCCCCTCCACCCCCCCTTCACCTCCCCTCCACAGCCCCTTCACCCCCCCTCCACCCCCCTTCACCTCCCCTCCACAGCCCCTTCACCTCCCCTCCACCTTCACCTCCCCCCCTTCGCACCACCTGCCCCCCCTTACCACCACCTCCCCCCCCTTCCCACCACTTCCCCCCTCCTCCCCACCACCTCCCCCCTCCTTCCCACCACCTCTCCCCCCTTCCCCCCTCCTCCCCCTCACCTCCCCCCTCCTCCCCACCACCTCCACCCTTCCCCCCTCCTCCCCACCACCTCCCCCCTTCCCACCACCTCCACCCCCCCTTCCCACCACCTCCCCCCTCCACCCCCCCACACGTATGCACACGTACGCACGCACACGTACACACACACACGTACACACACACACAGCGGGGGAGCGGCCACAACACGCTGCCTCCCGCCTCAGATCCACGTGGGAGCTTCCGGACGGCTGAGGGAGCGGCCGGACGGGTGAGGGAGCGGCCGGACGGGTGAGGGAGCGGCCTTCACCTCCCCTCACCCACCCCTCACCTCCCTCCACCCCCCCTTCACCTCCCCTCCACTCCACCCCCCCTTCACCTCCCCTCCACCCCCCCTCCACCCTCCCCCTTCACCTCCCCTCCCCCCCTTCGCACCACCTCCCCCCCCCTTCCCCCCCTACCACCTCCCCCCTCCACCTCCCTCCATTCCCACCACCTCCCCCCTTCCTCCCCACCACCTCCCCCCCTTTCCACCGCCTCCCCCCCTTCTCCCCCCTTCCCACCACCTCCACCCCCCCTTCCCACCACCTCCACCCCCCCTTCCCACCACCTCCCCCCTCCCCCCCCACACGCACACGTACGCTCACGCACACGTACGCACGTACACACACACACACACACACACGTACACACGTACACACACACACACACACGTACACACACGTACACACACACACACGTACACACACACGTGTGTATACACACACACACACGTGTGTATACACACACACACGTGTGTATACACACACACACGTGTGTATACACACACGTGTGTATACACACACAAACATGTTGTATACACACAATATATACATACACACAATGTATACATACACACATGTATACATACACACACATGTATACACACACACACACACACACATGTATACACACACACGTACACATACACACACACACACATGTATACACACACACACATACAATGTATACACACAAACATGTATACACACACACACTATCCCCAGCACCACCACATCAGCACACCGGTATCCCATGCCCCCCCAGCACACTGGCATTCTCGGCTCCCCGCCATTCCCAGCCCCCATCAGCACCCACACATCGCCACCTTTGCACCTCCCCCATCGGCACACCCACATCCGCACCCCCACATCAGCACCAAACCCTCCCAAATCAGCACACCGATACAATCACCATCAGTACAGCCACAGCAGCACTACCACCGCACATGGGCCGTGTGGACCACTCCCCACCCAAATCCAACACCCACACCACAAACATCCCGGGCAACGCCGGGGCTCTCAGCTAGTAATGTATATAATGATATACAGGCATACCCCACATTAACATACGCAATGGGACCGGAGCATGTATGTAAAGTGAAAATGTACTTAAAGTGAAGCACTCCCTTTTTCCCACTTATTGATGCACGTACTGTACTGCAATCGTCATATACGTGCATAACTGATGTAAATAACGCATTTGTAACAGGCTCTATAGTCTCCCGCTTGCGCACAGCTTCGGTACAGGTAGGGAGCCGGTATTGCTGTTCAGGACGTGCTGACTGGCGCATGCGTGAGCTGCCGTTTGCCTATTGAGCGAGATGTACTTACTCGCGAGTGTACTTAAAGTGAGTGTACTTAAACCGGGGTATGCCTGTACTCACATTATGATGTACCTGTCCTGTGCCACCAGTTGAGCGTGCTGCCAATAGTTTGATCAGAATAGACAAAAATAGGAATATGGCTCACAGCTAAGAGAGTGGGTCACAAAATTGATTATCAAAGAGTCCTTGATAAAGAGCAACGCGCACGAAACGCGTAGGAGGGTTGCTACACCTCCGTTTTTTTTTAATATGTACCAATAAAGCAATATTGTTTTTAATCAATTTCGTGACCCACTCTCTTGGCTGTGAGCCATATTCCTATTTTTATCAATCCCATTTATGACGAAGTGTTATAAATCAGCCCCTAACATATAAAGAACATTCCAAAAGCATTGGAACATACCGCAAAGACTCGATGTTGCAACAAAAGCTTTTTTTTTTTTTTTAAAGATGTAAAATACACAAAAACATTTAAGACATTTGAATCACAGGTAACACAGGAATGTTTTGGTGTAGATGACTTAATTGTAATAAGGAGCACATGATTTACTTACATCAATGTTCATGTAACAAACAGTACATGGGCAGGACAGGGCATAAACTAAAAATATGTATAGCCAAACATGTCAGCTATAGCAGGACTCTTCCTATTTTTGTATACGTATTACATTTGTGTGGTCTAATATACACACAGAATCAACGTAAAAATTACATGTTAATCTTTCCTGAATAAAATCAAAGGTAAACCACAAAACAAAGCGTTCATAAAGTACAGATTATGGGCATGGAGTTCATTTTCCATTTTCTTTCTCAACCAAAAATGTGCCTATTTCAGTCGTTGTGGGTTCATTGGACGTTGTAAGTGATGTACCTCGGATGGTCCGAGGTGCACACCCATGCAGGGAGCGCCATCAAGCTTCAGTGGCGCCAAATTCGAAGTTTGGAGGGAAGACAAGAACAGGGCTGGGGGAATTTAAGGGACGGTGACGTCACACAGTAGGCTTTCTACTTTATTAAAAGAGCCGGCAAATGGTCCAATAATCTCGCGAGAATTCTGCGGGAGCGAGCCTCTATTATCCGGCATTATTAGGAAGCGCTATGGCCTAACTGTTTCTGACGTCACCACCATTTTGTGAATCCAGCCTCCCATTCAATCTCCAAGTACGCCTATAGGCAGCTCGAGCGTGCACGCGCGTTACGTTCTTCCGGCAGCTTCAGCGGCTACGCGCACCCGAGTGATGAGAGCGTGAGCGAGCACGCGCCACATTGTCTCCCTTTGTCATCGATTGCCCGACCGTATTGTGTGGGGGCTTGTGAGCTAGAGCGTGCGCGCGCTGACCAGCTCTGTTCTCGCGAGATTTGTCGAGCAGGGGGTGATTTTTTTTTCCCCCTGGTGCGTGTGTGCTTGTGTGAGTGGCGCGCGCCGAGGGAAAAGCCGGCATTGAGCGCGCGCTCTCCTACCCTCACGCTTTTTCCGGCTTCCGAGTGTGTCTCCCGCCAGCGGCGCGTGGTACCACACGCTCATCCACTGGGGGGGTCTCCCTCGCGCCGATTTTCGGTTGGTCCCAGCACGCGCCCGGTCGGCCCCCACCACCACTTCAATCTCTTGTGTTTTTGATCTGAGAGGGTCGGTGGGATGTCCGCGGACGGCGAGCAGCCGGTGGCGGGTAAAGTGAATGAAGAGGAGAAGGTGACGATGGATGAAACTGGACACGGAGACGGGGAAGGAAAAAGCGAGCCCGGGGATGTTGCGATCAGCGAGGAGCAGCGGGGTGCCGAGGAGAAGGTGAGAGGAGGCCGGGGGAGGATGTAACCGTTACCCGTTCTGTACCAAATGAGAGGGAGGGGGAGGCATACATCGCGGGTATCCCACAGGCAGGAAGTCCCCGCAGTGTGATCACCCCGGAGGGGATCCTTTGATAGTGGCACAGGGAAAGGGGGGGAGCACTGCGGGGGGATCCTCTGATAGTGGCACAGGGGAAGGGGGAGCACTGCGGGGGGATCCTCTGTTAGTGGCACAGGGGAAGGGGGGGCACTACAGGGGGATGCTCTGATAGTGGCACAGGGGAAGGGGGGGCACTGTGGGGGATCCTCTGATAGTGGCACAGGGGAAGGGGGGGAGCACTGCGGGGGGATCCTCTGTTAGTGGCACAGGGGAAGGGGGGGGCACTGCGGGGGGATCCTCTGATAGTGGCACAGGGGAAAGGGGGGAGCACTGAGGGGGGATCCTCTGATAGTGGCACAGGGGAAAGGGGGGAGCACTGCGGGGGGATCCTCTGATAGTGGCACAGGGGAAAGGGGGGAGCACTGCGGGGGGATCCTCTGATAGTGGCACAGGGGAAAGGGGGGAGCACTGCAGGGGGATCCTCTAATAGTGGCACAGGGGAAAGGGGGGATCCTCTGATAGTGACACAGGGGAAGGGGGGGCCACTGTGGGGGGATCCTCTGATAGTGACACAGGGGAAAGGGGGGAGCACTGTGGGGGGATCCTCTGATAGTGACACAGGGGAAAGGGGGGAGCACTGTGGGGGGATCCTCTGATAGTGACACAGGGGAAGGGGGGGGCACTGTGGGGGGATCCTCTGATAGTGGTACAGGGGAAAGGGGGGGAGCACTGCAGGGGGATCCTCTGATAGTGACACAGGGGAAGGGGGGCACTGTGGGGGGATCTTCTGATAGTGACACAGGGGACGGGGGGCACCGCGGGGGATCCTCTGATAGTGGCACAGGGGAAGGGGGGGCACTGTGGGGGGATCCTCTGATAGTGACACGGGAAGGGGGGGCACTGTGGGGGGATCCTCTGATAGTGACACAGGGGAAAGGGGGGAGCACTGCGGGGGGATCCTCTGATAGTGACACAGGGGAAGGGGGGGCACTGTGGGGGGATCCGCTGATAGTGACACGGGAAGGGGGGGCACCGCGGGGGGATCCTCTGATAGTGACACAGGGGAAGGGGGGGCACTGTGGGGGGATCCTCTGATAGTGACACAGGGGAAAGGGGGGAGCACTGTGGGGGGATCCTCTGATAGTGACACAGGGGAAGGGGGGCACTGCGGGGGGATCCTCTGATAGTGGCACAGGGGAAGGGGGGATCCTCTGATCGTGGCACTGGGGAAGGGGGGAGCACTGCGGGGGGATCCTCTGATAGTGGCACAGGGGAAGGGGGGATCCTCTGATCGTGGCACTGGGGAAGGGGGGAGCACTGCGGGGGGATCCTCTGATAGTGGCACAGGGGAAGGGGGGATCCTCTGATCGTGGCACTGGGGAAGGGGGGAGCACTGCGGGGGGATCCTCTGATAGTGACACAGGGGAAGGGGGGGCACTGTGGGGGGATCCTCTGATAGTGACACAGGGGAAAGGGGGGAGCACTGTGGGGGGATCCTCTGATAGTGACACAGGGGAAGGGGGGCACTGCGGGGGGATCCTCTGATAGTGGCACAGGGGAAGGGGGGATCCTCTGATCGTGGCACTGGGGAAGGGGGGAGCACTGCGGGGGGATCCTCTGATAGTGGCACAGGGGAAGGGGGGATCCTCTGATCGTGGCACTGGGGAAGGGGGGAGCACTGCGGGGGGATCCTCTGATAGTGGCACAGGGGAAGGGGGGATCCTCTGATCGTGGCACTGGGGAAGGGGGGAGCACTGCGGGGGGATCCTCTGATAGTGGCACAGGGGAAGGGGGTGAGCATTGCGGTTGTCACTGATGGGCTCGGCAGGGTAGACACTGCTTTTTGTTGTATACTATGAGGGCCTCACCCATACACTTTTTTTTTTTTTTTTAATTTTTTAATGTGCCCAATATAAAACCGACAATAAATGCGCCAAGGAGGTGGTGTATGCTATTGTGTACCTAGGTTTCACCCATACAAGTTGACCCGTGTCATATTTGTTTAGAGGAGACATGTGTACATCTTTCAATCTAGTTGGGTGCCTGTGGCATGTATAGATTGAAGTCCGGGGGGGGGGGGGGGTGTTTGACATGTTATGTCTTTAAAATTGCATTAAAAGTCCGTGTACTACACGTGATTAGCAGAATGATCCACTTTATGTATTGAATGGTATATTTAGCAGGTTTCCTTAGACTTGCCAACTACAATTTACCTGCCATTTAACATGGCTCCTAAAATGGGGAGGGGTGACTTCTTTTGTGACTGATCTCTTTCCTGGCCTCCATCTTTTTGTCATCTAAAAAAAACAAACTTGTATGAGGCTCGGGGAATCGTGCTGCAACTACCATGGTGTGTGTTTAAGCCAAGATATGCATCGTCATATGTCAGGAAAGTGTTTTTTACATCGGTCTTGTTCAAGGCTTTGTGCTAAAAGTGAGAACACGCAGACGTCTTGAGCTGTTGTGCTGATTATATGAACTCACGTGTGGTTTGTGCCTGCTTGGCAGGGCTAGTATTTGCTGACAGTGGTGTCAATCTCCTCACTTCATTGGCTGGAGAGCAATACCCGTTTTGTGTGTGTGTGTGTGTGTGTGTGTGTGTGTAACTCATTTTCACGTTGGTAAATGTAATTCAGAAGGGGATTCTTTGCATATGTCTGAGGTATCTTATACCTGGTTCCTGTTCTTAAAGTTCGACTCTTCCTTGGAAGAGGATGTAGCCAGTCATGAGGTTTATTGTTGATGTGCATCTTCAACAGTAGTTATTCTGAGGACCTTTGGCCTGATTGTCAGCGATTGGTTTATTGCAGTCTAGGTTTTGTCTCCTATACATGGTTTCCTCCCAAGGGAAAGTACAGAAAGAACACGAATGCTGCAGAATTAAGATTGGCTGTATCTGTTAAATTGAAGTTATTTTGTCAACTGACATGTCACATTCAGTGCTGAAATGGTTGAACACAGATAATGTAATTTTCATTCATAAGAATGCTATCGCTTTGTGTTTTGGACAATTAAAATTAACCATAAAATCCTTGCTTTAAGTGTTCCTTCAAGTACAGCCTGCAACTGTTTCACATTGTCTATGTACGTACTGTACTGCTTATCTCTCGTGTGTGCTTGTGCTCATTATTCAATGTGATAAGCACGTTTCAGCCACATGAAATAGGATAACCTTGGGTTAGAAGATTTGCTGCTGAGGAACTTCATTGGATAGCAAGGCATTTATTAAGACTGTTTATACAGTATACATTAATTCCTGCTCAGAAGTAAATATTCTGTCAGTATAAAACATTTTTGAGGAACACTGAAGCAAAACAAGTATTATACCTAGAAGTACAGTGTTTCACACAGCAAGAAAGCTTCCCTTCTTTTACAACTAACCTAGTCATTATTATTTTAGCCCAAATTATGGCCATTGAGCATTGTAATGGGACTGCACTGCAGCACATTGATTATATATCCTTTCATTTGTTTGACTCCTCAGCCCTGTTCAATTATACATTACTGAGCTGTCAGTGAAATTTTGCAGCCTTTTTTACTTTGTGAGGGTTAGCAGTTCTTCCCCATGTACCATTTAACACCAAGTACTGTATGTTATCTGGCTGTGATTGTGGTTGGTTTTTGTGGGGGGAAATATGTTCTATTGCATATTTTGTGAGGGGATGGAAGTGGGCGCACAATTGAGAAAATAGACTTAACATTGCTGTGTCTGTTATGTAGAAAGCTGGTGTTTCACATCCTGTATCTGTAAAGTAATGCTTTAATTTCACTCTTATGATTCTAGTGTTAAGGGTATTGAAATTACTATGTACATTGCTTTTCTGATACAGGCAGAGGGAGGTCCATTTTAAATGGAACAGATCTCATTACCTGTTTCTTCATTCGCCTGCTTGTATTCGATTGATGCAGCATCAACCGCTTGTTGCTTTGTTTCTAGGACAGCCCTAAGGGATCACCCTGGCTCAAAGCCAGGGTGACCATGCAGCAAACTTAAGCCTATAAGGGAACCATGTTTAATGGTTTTGAAGCAAAAGGTGGCACTATGTGCTCATTTGCATGTCATTTCCCAGAATCCCTTGCAGTGGAAGTGCTGGGTGATAATGGTGAAAGGCGGGGTTGCAGACCTGTCTAAGTCATGCAAATGAGCATACAGTAAAATTTCCATTTGCTATATGCTTTGCTGTAGAGGGTTTTTGTCACTTTTTTTACCCACCATAACGTAACTGTGTGTGTGCGTGTGCGTGTGCGTGTATATATAATTTTTTCTTTAATCAAAATATAATTTGACAGTGCCTATATAAAAAAAAATGTGTATATATTCTCTATCTCTATGAACTTCCAAGTATTGCTGTTTGCAAGCACGTCCTCCACGTTGCTCCAAAACATTTTCTGATTTCATCCTCCCATTTTACCTTTAGTCGTCTTTTTGATCTTTTAATTTCTCTAATAGTAGATTACCATGTTTGTCCAACAACAGTAATTTCTTCTTGCGATTTGTCCGGCCCACTGCCATTTTAATTTCTTCAGTCTTTTGATGGTCACAGACTTTAGGCTTCTAATCCATTCAGTCTTTTCTAGTCTCCATTTAATACCCAGCACACATCTCTCTGTGCTTGTTTGCGTTGTCTGAATCATCGTCACATTTAGGGTTGAAGTTTCACATCCATAAGTGAGCACAGGTAGAGTACACTGGTCGAAAACTTTCTTCTTGAGGCACAGTGGACGTTTTTCCCTTGAAATGTTGTCTGGTTCTTTCAAATGCGCTCCATCCCATCTTTATTCTCCTATTGATTTAATTCAAAAGGTTCCCATCTATTGTTATTTTTCGGCCAATGTAGACAGTCTTCAACTTCTAGTTCTATTCATTTTAATCTTCGCAGACTTGACACATTTGTTGAACGTCACTTTGATCTCGTTGATATTCCTACGGACACCCACATTCATTCTGTCTTCAGCAAGTTCTCCAATTTGTTGCTGGAGGTCTTCTAGAATTGTGGCCAAAATAACTCATCTGCAAGTCGTAGGTAACTCACTGTTTATTTTGTTTACTTCCCCCCCCCCCCCTCAATCTAAAGTCTTGAGGAATTCTTGAGACGTGTTTCAGTAAGGAGGTTTGGTGACATGGTGTCTCCCTATCGCACTTATTTGCTGATCCTTAACTTGCTTGTATCTTTATGCAATCTAATGGATGATCTGGCGGTCTCGTAAATGTTCTTTATAATATCAATGTATGCTTTTTCAGCATTGCACTAAAACGACATCAAGTACTGCTGAGGTATACACCAAATGAAATGGTGTTTCGTAATCTTTTGAAGCCTAAGATGAGTGTTAGATCATATTCATTACTTTGGAAAATCACTCGCACGGCTTGGATGTCGTCCATTGTGTTGTATCCACAGCAAAATCCCGCTTGTTCTCTAGGCATGGCAAAACCTAGGGTCTGTTGCACCCCCTTAGTGATTATCTTCGTGAAAAATCTAGTGATTGGAAGTAGGCTGGTCTATAGTTGAGGTCTTTGTCTCCTTTTTTGTTGATGAGGATAACTGGCATTACTCAATTGCTCTGGAATTTTCCCATTCTTCAACCAGCATGTAAAGAGTTTTGCAAGGATTTTCCAAGGATTCATTCCCAGCTTCTTTTAAGATTTTGGTTGTAATTTCATCTTCCCTTATAGCCTTCCCATTTTTCAATGATTATATTGCTTTTGTTTGCCACTTCCTCTGGAAGGATGCATTGTACATCATTGGTGGTTTCTTCTTGATTGTCTTCTGCTGGATTATTTCTTTATAAACTGTTTTGCCATGAAACAATACATTGAGCCTCATCTTTTCAAATATGCCCTGGGCACAGAGATACTAGATAAGTATATACCCACTCAAACTACAAACAGTTGGGCAGACAGGTAAACGAATATGCAGGATGGATATTTGGCGCACTCTGTGTCTGCCAAATTATTTTAGCAGGAAATGGGCTTTGCTGATATTGGTTTGTGTATTTGTTCTTGTGAACATTTTGAAATACTTGATGCGTTATGAGTTTACAATTGCTAAAGTTTTAATAAGCTATTACATTTTTTAAACTTGTGTTGCTGGTTTGAGATGTGCTGAACACAACCCTATTTGTTTTTATTCCACCTAGGAAGGAGTGTCTGCAAATGAAGACAATGACTCTCTGAATAAATCAAAGGAAGTCAATGAAATGGATCCAGCTTATGAAGAGAAAAGGGTAAACCTATAACTTGTGTTATTAGCGAAGTGGCAGTGTAGGTTGTTTTTATACAAAGCTCGTGTTTATGTAAAATACAAAGACAAATATTTTCTTTTAATACTTTTTGTATAGATCACTATTTAAACTATTTTGCTTTATAAACCATCAGTGATACCATTAATCTGAAATCTTTAAAGCCTTACGTAGTTGTCTATTTAGCTAAAAGCAGTTTAATATGCTGAAAGATATGCTTACATGAAGTATCTATAAAGTTAATTTAGTCAGGGTTTTGTTGTTGGGGGTCATTTTTAATGTGTTGTATTTTTGTTTAGAAAACAGACATGTCCAACAGATTTGAGTATCTTTTGAAGCAAACTGAGCTGTTTGCACATTTCATTCAACCAGCTGCACAGAAGACCCCAACATCACCATTAAAAATGAAACCTGGCCGCCCCCGTCTAAAGAGAGATGATAAACAAAACTTGCTTTCTGTTGGAGAGTAAGTAAAGTAGTTACAAATTATTTAATGTTTTCTATGTATGTATTTTATTTTTTTTTGCTTAAACATTGGCTTTGTAAAGTGGCAGTCCCACATAGCAAGTAACAACAACCCATAACGTTGCTCTTGAAAAAAATACTGTTTTTTTTTTTAAATTCCGATGAATACTAAAATAAGCATTTCACTCAAGCTTCATACCATTGACTTCTATGGGGAACATGATGATCGTCTTAATTTCCGTCAAAGTTTGACTTTGGGGGATAGTATCTCTGTATTGCAATCATACGAATAAAGGGAAATATATCGCCTTAAAACACACACAGTGATCTTCAAGTGGCTACATTAACAAAAAAAAGTACCTGAGTACTGCATTTGATGCAGTTCCCCCTACGTGTTTAAGTTTTTACACCTTTGCTGCCTATATGACATATGATACTGCAGGAGCCTTTATGGCGTTCCACTTCCATCAGGTTATTTAAGCTGGTTTTCTATGGACTGGTCGGGCTCTCTGCCTTTTTTATAGGAACGGAGCTGGAGTCCTCTCCGCTTCCGTTCATATCACCATGACCGTGTGATCACTACTGAAGCTAACTACTTCTAATGACTTCTCATAGTTATCGACATCGCAGAACAGAACAGGAAGAGGATGAGGAGCTCTTAACAGAAAGTTCAAAGACGACCAATATATGCACCAGATTTGAAAATTCGCCGTCATGTAAGCATATAATGGGGTGTTACAATGTATAAGGTGTGTTAGACTGGTTATGCAGCAATCATGGAAAATGGTGCATCTACCATCGGGGCCCAGTGTTAACTTTCTTGCTTCTTAATGGCAGTTACATGTGTACACTGGGTTATCGGTCTTTTTGAATGTCGATGCTTAAGAGAGGAAATTGCCAGAGGACAGGGAGGAATTGAAGATTTGGGTGGAAGGGGGGCACAAAGGCAGGAGTCTGGGTTCTGATAAGGTGTGAGGGAATTGGATTGCAAAGGTAGAGGGAGAAGAGTAAATTGGCATAAATATTTCCAACTTAACAGGAGCAAAGGAGTCGAGTGGAAGTAGATTTTAGGGATAAGGGACCAAAAGAATCTCATTGTGGATAGCATCCACCTTGCCTTTAGTGATCAGCAAAGGCTTAAGGAGAAGTGTAGAAGGATGGGATGAGATGATTGGATGAGTGAGTCAAATAAAGAGAAAAGACAGCGTGCAGTTGATTTGTGAGTGTTGAGTGAGGAAAATTAGTGTTTGACTTTGGAGAGAGCAGACTTAAAACAGGAGGAGAAATTTACAGTACAGAAAATTGTCGTGAATGAGACTTCCACCATAAACGTTCAGAAGGAGCAAGTGCAAAGGAAGCGTGCTTGTGAATTTAGCCAAGGCCTTCGCTTACAGGGGCTGATGTGCCGAATGCGAGTATAGAGCATGGTTGTAAGAGTTGACCAGATTGTTGGGTGAGAGAAGAGGCTATTATTCAGGGTATGCTAGAACAGGGGTCAATGGGCAACGGTTTCGAGAGTAGCGATTAGGAGGGGAATGAGGGGTGGTGAATAATAGGTGAGGGTCAGAGCAGAATGTGAAGTTGCAGAAATCAAACAGGGAACTTTTTTATTTTTAAATTTAAAAAAAAAATATATTTTTTTTAGTAAAGACCAGGTCTAAATAGTTACCATCCACGTGGGTACTGGAATTGATCCATTGGTGGAGGCCAAAGGAGGCGTTTAAACAAAGCAGACTAGATGCCCAGGAATCATCAATATAACGGTTGAATCCCCCAGTGAAAGGATAGAGTGAGCAGAAGAAGAAAGGAAAAGAGAGAGGGGGACATAGGCGGTGCTGATATTGACAGTGGCAGTAGACCTACCTCGGCCGTGTGAGCGTGCAGTGAGGCCTCCACAACAGTCATGATAGAGCAAAGATATGAAGATCAACAGCAGAAGAATGCAGCCATAGCCTTGTTAGAGCTGACATACCAGAGGGAATAGGAGAAGGGGGAATAGGAAATAAGATGTGTTAACACCTTTTAGTACGGAGGGGCGTGGCATGGAGAAAAGCATGTGTGTGTGTGTCGGTAGCAAGAGGGAGCAGAGAAAGGTGAGCAGAGTATTTGTGGGAGTGGCTTTAAGGTGTGCAGAAGTTACTGCGATAGAGATGAATAAATGTGGTTGGGGGGGGGAGAATTTGAGTAGCAGATTTTACAAAGGAACGAGGAAACCACAATGGGGGGGGATATTGGGGATGCAGCGCAGGTAGTAATAGGAGAGTCCCAGATGTTGGAGGATATGAGGTGCATGGTTTGAAAGAGATGTTTAAATCGGGTCAGAAAGGGTCTGAAGGTTAGAAGTAACTTGTACATCGATTTTTTTCATAGCATGTGAAAAAGTAAGTTCTGTCAGCGGTCTTGATAAAGGGTTGAAATCCATGCTGGATAAGATGTATTATCTGTTGTCCCCATTATATAACCCTTATATAACACAAATTACAATGAAGTCTTATGTAACTGCTGCTTTGCTCTGTTCTTCACAGATGTAAAAAATGGTAAACTCCGAGATTATCAGGTCCGAGGATTAAACTGGTTAATATCACTGTATGAGAATGGCATTAATGGCATCCTGGCTGACGAAATGGTATGTAAAGAAATGGATCTAACAAAAATATATACTTCACCTAGGTTTCAGTCGAGATACTTTTCAGCGCAGTCTTTGATTTACATGAATGACAGTATACTGTGTCTCTCCTCTCCCTACATCAACCCTGGGCAAAAGCAATCTGTTTTGCTGGTGCTGTTCAAACAAAAGAAACCTGGAGTGGGGGAAATGTGGGAAAGGAGAACAGGGTTTCTTGATTATCAGCGGCTAAATAGCACAAGAAGTGTGTGTGTGTGCTAAAAAATTGTGGATGGTTAAGAGGAAAAAAAACTATCTGCCATTCTCAGATTTGACCTACGAATGAACTAACCTTTATAGGTCGACTAAGGCTGCGTCCTTGGTATGGACGACCGCGCGTCGGCACGCTGAGCGATCAGACTGCCTAAAGGCGGTGATCGCGTCTATAGGTGTGTGCGCGCACGGAAGCAGGAGGGGGCGCGTGGTGCGCAAGAAATCAGTTAAAACTGATTTCTTGGCGTGACGGGCCGGTCACTTGAGCGGTTCGCCCAATGAGGGGGAACCATCTCCGTGACGTCACAAGTACAATGAAAACTGTGATAGTCGAGTTGTCCAGAGAAACAGTAGTAAATAAAATTTGAAGCCAGACTCCACTCAGAATGAATATTTTTAAAATATATATATTTTTTTTTTTTTACCTTGCCGGAAAAGGGCAATGGGAGGGGTCCTCCTGATGAACCGGGCTGGTCTCCAGCTCCCAAGATACTTGTTTTTTTCCCTGTCAGGACTACAAACATGACCCGCAAGGTTACCAATAGAAAGCACTGACGTTTGCAGCTTTTATTGCCCGCCAGAGCAAGCACTAACATTTTGTATCCGGCAGGCCGGTATTCCAGATTGCTGCTTTGAGCTTGTCTTTCAAATTGATTGCGCAGTCTATTAATTAAAAGTACGTATGTCCTATTGTGGGGGGAAGGTTTAAATCGGCATGTGGTAGTTTACTTTAAAAAGCAATCCAGGTTGCATTTCTTCCTTTTTTTTTTTTTTTTTTTTTTTTTATTGTTTTAATTGTTTTGAAGCAGAGTATCTCCTGAGCTGAACCCTGTTAATTTCTGCTCTGGGGTTTCCCATGCTTCCAGAGATACTTGCCTCCATAGCGGTGCCGGTATCTCTGGAAGCTTTGGATCCCCGAGCTGAAATTAATGGGTTTCAGCTCCGAATACCCCCTGTTTCAAACCGATTAATAAAAAAAAAAAAACGCAAACAAGGAATGCAACCTGGAAAGGCCATCAACATTGAGCAAACAGAAAGTCCTAATAGTACCGAAGTAGCTGCTGCGGCACAGGATTTAAATAAATAAATAACTAAAGTGTGGGGACAGTATACAGAAAACAAAAATGCTTGTTTCTATCTTCTGTATAATAGGGTCTTGGTAAGACTTTGCAGACGATCTCTCTTCTGGGATATATGAAACACTACAGAAGTATTCCTGGGCCTCACATGGTGTTGGTTCCGAAGTCTACCTTACACAATTGGATGGCAGAATTCAAGAGATGGGTACCGACCCTGCGTGCAGTTTGTCTAATAGGTGACAAGGATCAGAGAGTAAGTAGCTATAGCAGCGGTTCTCAACCTTTCTAGAACAGGGGTACCCCGAAGGATTCTTTAAGTCTCTGCACCCCTTCTCTTCAGACCGCACTAATCTCACTCCTTTCTTATACGAACACCCTCACTTACTCACTCTTTTCTTACACACACTACATTAATCCTCACACATCAAACTGACCCTTTTACTCAACATGTTCTCACACAGCACCCTCGCCACCTTTCTTAATCATAAAGCCACATTCAGCCCCACTCTAACTTACAACACACATGACTAACTTGGCACCTCCATCCTCACGCACATTGCCCTGACACGCTGAGAAATGCACAGTGATTTGTTTTATTGGTGTGGTAACACTTTTGTGCAATTAGATGACCCTACAGAAGTTTTCGTGTGCGTGCGTGCGTACGAACATACAGATTTATATGTTCATGAAGCAGGTTAGAGGTCTTAAATATTTCAGGAAGTCAATTAAAAAAAAGTCAAAAGAATCTTCTCGTGTTGGCGTTGCATTAGAAATCGTTGAATGGTTATATAGAAAATCACTATAATATAAAATTTTAGGTTTTTCTTAAATGTACACTTCCATCACAACCATGGTCAATAAGAAATAAAATCATGGTAAAGACTATTACAAATCAGCCGGGGTATTATTATTTTTCAAGGACACCATTTTGTAAAATGCTATGAAAAGCGCATGTATAAAGTGTATTTCTTAAAATTGTAAACTCATAAGTAGGAGCCTCATTAACTTTTTTTTTTTATTTGACGTGTTGTTATTTATGTAATATACATATTTCAGTACCCTCATTGTACCTCATTGCGGAATATGTTGGTACTTTACAAATAAACAATCTTTCTTAAAGCGAACTTGGTAATAGGCAATGAATTTAACTGGGACATATTTCTGTCTTGTGCTACTCTTACTTGAGAGACTGAAATAATTATTTTTCTTTAAATGTTTTTCTTTAATGCTAGCTGACTTTCATGACACATGGGCAAAATATTCAGCCCGGGTATAAAAGGAACTGTGCACTCCAGATTTTAAAATCTGTATTCACAGCTGAAGCGTCTGATCTTTGTAATGACTGAATAAATAAGCTAAAACGAAATTCACAGTGCCCACAGCCTTTTTATCTGGACATTCACTACTTGCTAAGTAAGGCCTCGTCCATGGTTGTTGCTTGCTGGCGGAGGCGCGCTTCCGCTCCGCACTGAGCCCCTGCAGACGCAATTAGAGCCTAAAGCAGCAGGACTATCCAAAGAAACAGGAGCACAGATAATTATGTATCAAACCTCAAAGTATCTAATTTAAAGCAGCAAAATGTGAAAACGTGTGGTTTTTTTTTAAATTCAATTCTGTAGTATTAGATCATATTGACCTGTTTATTTTTTTTATTCAACTCTTAATGCTAATTTTAATGAGTTTTAAAGTATCTTTTATGGTCTATACTCATGTTTTTGCCCACCTCCCAAGAAGTGCAAGATCTTGCAACGCTTTCTCGTTTGTGATAGTTTGTTGCCAATGTTCCCAGCAGTTTGAGCTGCTTTGAGTAGATTAAATTTGAGTAGATTAAGAATAGATATTACCTTGCTAATATCAGGATACATTGTAGCTGCTGAGTTACACTGAAGGATTGATTGAAACAGACTTTAGATATATAACAAAAGCACTAAACAATTACCTGCTCGGGTAAGAATGTAGAATTGTACATTGTCATGCTTTGCATATAGAAAAAAAGGGGATGGGGTGAAGTATTATTGCTGCGTTGAGTGCTCCAATAGCTTTTATGAAAATATGCAGCCCCCATATCTCAACATTTAAAGATGGTTATAAGTATTCACAAATTGCTTTACACAAATATGGTCGAGAGACTCCCCCGATTAATAGCCTAAATCTCACTAAACGAAACGCTCAAGTTGTCCTTTGTAACAGTTTCCCCTTTATTTGTGGAGTGCCAACCTTTGTATTGACATCAATGTATTAATGTTGCAATTCTGTTTGTATTTTAGGACTATTTTTAAAATAGTAATTTCATAATGTAATTGTCTACTGGAACTTAGCTGGTTTACACATTCCTGTTTTTGTTGCAGGTATTTTTTTTTTGTGTGTAGATACCTTAAACTCTTATTCTAACATATTACTTTAACTGAAAATATGTATTCCCAGGCTGCCTTTGTTCGTGATGTACTACTTCCAGGGGAATGGGATGTGTGTGTGACCTCATATGAAATGCTAATTAAAGAAAAGTCTGTGTTCAAGAAGTTTAATTGGAGGTATCTGGTTATTGATGAAGCCCACAGAATCAAAAATGAGAAATCTAAGGTAAGTGACTATCCTGGGAAGTATAGTTTAAGAGCTTACTCTTAAGCATGTTGCAGTCTTAACACAGAAGACTGTATTCTTCAGAAGTTGCAACTATTCTTTGTATTTACTCTTTCTGGTCCTATCACCTTAACAGCTATCTGAAATTGTGAGAGAATTCAAGACCACAAATCGACTACTACTCACAGGAACACCACTCCAGAATAATTTGCACGAGCTGTGGGCACTTCTGAACTTTCTGTTGCCAGATGTCTTTAACTCTTCTCAGGTAATATTTTGCTGTTGGTGTCGCAACATGATTCTACTGACTCGTTAGAAAATTGAGCCCGGACACATTTTGAAGCACTGTTTGAAGGCGGGAATTTGTTTAAATCTGCATTGGGTTTCAATGGACAGGAGACATAAAAGTGTCACCTATATCGGCTTTTGATGTTCTTTGTACTCTGACAACTTGTCATTTAAAAAAGTTGGTTTGTTGGTTAGAAATGAAAGAAGCAATTTATTACCAACATAGGTGAAAAACTTTGTATCTGAACCTAATCTTTGGGCATCATTACTTAATTGCTTCATGTTTAACTAATGCAGTAAGTGAACTTTGAAGTTGAACTTCACAAACTCATGTTGCAGTGTTCCTGCTTTTGTCAGGTATTTAATGTTGCTCATCAATTGACTTTACAGATTTTATTTATTTTTTTCTCTAGGATTTTGACTCTTGGTTTGATACAAACAACTGCCTTGGAGATCAGAAGTTAGTGGAACGTCTTCATATGGTATTAAAACAATATTTTTCTCCTCCCTACTGAAAATATATTTAAATGTGATTGTTGTACAACAGATGTTTAGTCAATATTGATTAATTTTTATACAGGTACTACGGCCTTTCCTTCTTCGTCGTATAAAAGCTGAAGTTGAAAAAAGTCTGCCCCCAAAAAAGGAAATGAAAATCTATGTGGGTCTCAGCAAAATGCAGAGAGAATGGTACGTTGTCTTTTCTGCCTGATTATAAACTGATTTAGTAGTCACATGTTTTAGATTTGAGTTTAAAGATGACAAATTGTTTATACAGATTATATATAAACCTGGCCTTACTACCCCCATCCACATAACTTTTAGAAGCACCATCATACACCCAGTAGCACAAGCACGCTGCCTAGGGGTCACCCTCAACTCCTCTCTCACATTCTCCTCTCACATTTAAAACTTGGCTAAAGCCTGTCATATGTTTCCTCTACAATATTACAAAGATACGCCCTTTCCTCTGTTGCTAGACTGCTAAAACTCTTACACAGGTTCTCATTCTCTCCCGTCTTGATTACTGTAACCTCTTGCTGTCTGGCCTTCCTGCCTCTCACCTGTCTCCCCTACAATCTATCCTTAACGCTGCTGCCAGAATCGCTCTACTCTTAAATGTCTCAACGTCTCCCCTGCTGAAATCCCATCTCCTCCAGGCTTCCTATTAAATCCCGGATCTCGCACTCAATCCTCCTCACTTTTTTAAAGCTTTACACACTCCTGCTCATCCTTACATTTCTGCCCTAATTTCTCGCTATACACCATCCCGACTCTTGCGTTCTGCTCAATGTCTTCTCCCCTTTTGTGTCTAAAGCCCTTTCCTGCCTTAAACCGTTCTCACTGACTGCCCCACATCTCTGGAATGTCCTTCCCCTCAATATCCTATTAGCACCCTCTATCCACCTTTTAACACCCATCTTAAAACACACCCCCTTAATGAAGCATATGAGTAGCTCTGTGGCTGATACTATACACCTACATAAACCTTGGCCCCTTGCAGACACATTTACCAGAACACCTTCCTACCGTCTCTGTATTTTCCTCCTACTTAACAATTAGATTGTAAGCTCTTTGGGGCATGGACTCCATTTCCTAAATGTCACTTATGTCTGAAAGCACTTCTCATTATGTGTGGTTTATATTATTTGCTATTTGATTATCACGTATTACTGCTGTGGCGCTATATAAATAACGATAGAACTAATGTTCTGCAATGGTTTTTATTTTATTTTTAAACCGTTGAGAAGCTTTTTTGCTTTTGTAAGTTCAAATAAAACCTTTTTTTTTTGTACTTAATTTTCCCTAGGTACACAAGGATTTTAATGAAAGATATAGATATTTTGAATTCTTCAGGGAAGACTGACAAAATGCGGCTGTTAAATATCCTGATGCAGTTGAGAAAGTGTTGTAATCATCCATATCTCTTTGATGGGGCTGAGCCTGGTCCACCATACACAACAGATATGCACTTAGTTACAAATGGAGGCAAAATGGTGGTTCTAGACAAATTTCTGCCCAAGCTGAAGGAGCAGGGTAAGTACATACTTATCTGTATTTGTCAATGAGCACTGGCGACTGAATAGGTATCAGATGTCGATCTTTAATCATTTTACTTGGTATTGAAACCCCCTGCTTGCCCGCCTCCGTTCTCGTGCCCCCCCCCCCCCCCCCCTTACCTCAGGTGGTCGTCAAATGATGTTGTGGGGTCGTCTAACGGCATGTTCCCATGGCAATGCGACGTCGTGGCCTGACGTCACATGACCCTACCCCACAATGCTGCGTTGCCATGGGGACCCTTCTTGAGCCGGCTGAATCTCAGTAAGTAGAAGTTGCAGAGGCCTTTTGCGGTCCCCCGGCATTTCATTTTAAAGCCCTGGGGAAGAGTGCGGGACCTCTGCAACCTCTCGTGCCCCCCCCCCACCCCCCCCAAAAAAAATATCTAACTCACATGTATCTATTCTGAAGAAAATAATCTGAATGTATTTACGTTTTCTAAATAGGTTCGCGTGTGCTAATATTTAGCCAGATGACACGAGTCCTAGATATTTTAGAAGATTACTGCATGTGGAGAAATTATAAATACTGCCGGCTGGATGGGCAAACGCCACATGATGACAGACACGTTAGTAGAATTTTTTTATATTTCTGGGGGCTGGAAAATTGTATGGTAATCGTATGCTACCCTCACCTTATCTGTAAAATTACATTTTGCAGGAATCCATCAATACTTTCAATGCACCTGGTAGTTCAAAGTTCATCTTCATGCTGAGCACACGTGCCGGAGGCCTTGGAATTAATCTTGCCACAGCTGATGTGGTCATTATATATGATTCAGACTGGAACCCACAAGTGGATCTACAAGCAATGGTGTGTCTCTTAGGGAAATGTTTTCTTTTATGTATGTTTATGACTTTTTAGATTTGTTGTTTTCCTTATCGAAGTAAATTCAACTGAACAATAATTCACGGCTTGAAGGAATAAATATACAATATTTCTTTGGATCTAGTTCCAATTACATTTTTGGTTCCTCTGCATGTAAATGGGTCATCATTTCTACCCAGGTTGAACCAGAATCTAACCTCTGATCTAGTAAAACAGTTTCAGCGTGCTTTACTTTTTTTATATTTATTGTGCCTTTAGGACAGAGCACACAGAATCGGGCAAACAAAAGTTGTAAGGGTATTCAGATTTATCACTGACAACACAGTTGAAGAACGTATTGTGGAACGTGCTGAAATGAAACTACGCCTGGATTCGATTGTTATTCAACAAGGTATGTCTCTTATGGTATGATTGTTATGTCACTTTTAAGGTAACTGGTAAGAATCCATGAAGGAAGACCTACTTTACCACAAATGTTATAATGGCTAATGGATCTACTCAAAGTACAAATATTACCAAAATAATGATGCTATTTAATTGTGAAAATCCCAAAGAAGAGCTACCCTATAGGATTTCATATTGAGCTCTGGATTGTTCATCAAATACATGTAGAAATTAATTTATTAAATTAACCACATTAATCATATCAAATTAAACAGTGAATTTTAAGATTATCAAAACCAGGATTGCATATTCCCACATGTAATGAAATACAAAGTAGAGCTATAAAATGGCATGTCAAGTGAGCGACCACACGGCAGAATTTTGAAGCGACAAATTTTGTTTTTTCTCGCAGCGGCCGCATCACGTGAGCGGTTCAGCCAATGAGGGCGAACCAGCCTGGTGATGTCACGGCCACGCCTCCCCCATCAGTGTTACCGGATCGCTCAGGCGACAGGTGCATGCGACTCCTTGCGCTCTGTCGCGGGTGCGCCTTCACTATAAACGCAGCCTTAAATGCAACTGCTGAGGAAATTCATTGTTGCTTGTATCCCATTGCTAAATATTTACAACACACGTATTTACGTGTTAATAACAATACCTCTCCCAGAGGAAATTCCCACCATGGATCGTAATTTTGGAACTGAATGAGGTACTTTACAACGATTAACTGAGGGACGATATAGTTTAAAATATAAGTTAGAGTGCAGCGGTCTCTTTATTATCGTGTCAGGAATCACTGACAGAATATGCACCAATTTTGGGCCAGGTATCTTTTTCTAAAAACCAGAGGGGAAATATGTACTGATAAATTAGGTATTTGACATTACAATTAATACCCATCCAAAGTTAAAATTTAAAAATTGAACTTTAACAATGACTGTAATTAATCTAAAGCCACATTGAAACTTGGTGACATAAATATCAGTTAAGGATCTACACACAGGATATTTATCTAAAATTATAGGCTAAAGCAGAAAAATTCCGGGCATTACTGAAATCCCTGATCTCTGATTGGTTAGAATTCCGGGCATTATTAATTCAGTAATGGCAACTTGCCAACTCGCCTTTCAGAGATACAAGGGGAGCGCGGCATCTCTGTTCCTCTCAAGCACGGCAGCACATGCAGGCGCTCCCTCTCACAGCACTCTCACAGCACATGCAGGCGCTCTCTCTCTCAGCACATGCAGGCGCTCTCTCTCTCAGCACATGCAGGCGCTCTCTCTCTCAGCACATGCAGGCGCTCTCTCTCTCAGCACATGCAGGCGCTCTCTCTCACAGCACATGCAGGCGCTCTCTCACAGCACATGCAGGCGCTCTCTCTCACAGCACATGCAGGCGCTCTCTCTCACAGCACATGCAGGCGCTCTCTCACTCACTCTCAGCTGCTAGTGCTGTCAGAAGCTGGCAGGTCCCAAATAGTAACTTTGTTACTTGCAGCAAAGTAATTTCTTCCACCACTTGTATAGCTTCTGCTAAGGTGATTTTTATCTTTTTTTTTTTTTTGTTTGTAGTTAAAATCACTGTCCCCCAATTTCTTATCTTCCCATTCTCCCCCCCTCCCCACACACTTATCCCTTTCCACCTCTCACCCCTCTCACCTCTCCCCCCCCCTCACCTCTCTCCCCCCTCCCCCTCACCTCTCTCTCTCCTCCCCCTCACCTCTCTCCCCCCTCTCCCCCTCTCATTTGCTACTTTACTTCTTTTTCCTACACAGGTGCATCAACGTACAGTAGTTCCGAGTTATATATCTTTACAAAAGTGTCTATTTTATGAAAAAAGCCTATAATAGTAATAATCCCCTCAGAACACGGCATTACTGGCCAATAATGCCCTGGCTGGGTTAAAGTCCCTCGGCTTCGCCTCGTCCTTCAACTCTTCCTCCCAGGGCATTATTGGCCAGTAATGCCCTGTTCTTTGGGGATTATTACTTAAATATCACCTTATATTTTTGTTATTCTGAAACTAGCTGTAATTTTTTTCGTGGTGCAACAATGGGTTTTGTGGCTTTATAAAATAAAGCACACTGCCCATATAGTAAATGCTGTGCGAGATCTTAATCTACTAAAATATCTATATCTATATGCAATACGATACGGTGTGAGCGAATATCAGAGGCAGCACTCCAAAAAGTAGTCAAAAAAGAATTGTATTAGTGAGACATCATATCAACGTTTCGGTCCTACACACGGGACCTTCATCACCTTGAGAAAGGTCCCGTGTGTAGGACCGAAGCGTTGCATATGATGTCTCACTAATACAATTCTTTTTTGACTACTTTTTGGAGTGCTGCCTCTGATATTCGCTCACACGGTATCGTATTGCCTATTTTGTTCATACAGGATTTGCACCCACCTTTGTTTACCTGACGGAGTGCCTTGTTCTCATTTATTCACTGTATGTGTATATGTATGTTATGGTGGGTAAAAAAAGTGACAAAAACCCTCCACAGTAAAGCATAAAGCAACTGTAAATATTTTCCTGTATGAACATACAGTAATATTTACAGTTGCTATATATATAGCTATATATATATATCTATATATATATCTATATATATATATCTATATATATATCTATATATATATCCAAAAAATTGCATAGTTGCCGAATTTTGTGTTTTTACAATGATCTACCACTACATAGCATTAAAGAAATGAGCACCATGATTGTCTTCAATATCACAGACATGTTTCAGAATAGTAGAGCTTAATGTGAAAATAAAACCAATGTATAACTGTTTGCTCTTATAAGGTCAACTAATCTGTGACTATATATTATTATCTTGTTGAAAAAGACTTAATAGGAATCATTATTTTTCAGTTTTCAATAATCCCTTTTGTTTCTGTGCGCATTTTACTATTATCTGCTTAGTGTGGGCTCTATTTGTTCTTGCAGGAAGATTAGTAGACCAACATTTAAATAAAATGGGAAAGGACGAAATGCTTCAGATGATTCGACACGGCGCTACTCATGTGTTTGCATCAAAGGATAGTGAAATCACAGATGAAGACATTGATGCCATCTTAGAAAGAGGTGAAAAAAAGGTAAGTCTAATGAATATTCAACAAATTGTCTCAAATGTAAAACAATTCCAACAGCAAATCAAAACCTAGTATTTCACAATTGCCTCTTATCTTTGATTTCATCTTGGTTTACATATGCACAACTGAGCTTCTGAATAGGTGCGGTCTACGACTTTAAGTTGTTACATTAGTTTTAGATCTGATGTACCCCGGGAGAGATACTCTGGCCAAACGTTCCTATATAGTTCTGTTTGTTTAATTTTAGCAAGGTGCCATGGAACGCCATACCATTCTTTTTCAGTCGGGGAAAGCCTTCCACCTTCCACAAACCAGTTTATCCTGGTATACAATGTTTGCAATACCCAAATCATTTTTTTCCCCTTTCTCTCCCAATACATTCTCTCCTCCCACTCTCTTCCCCCCCCCCCCCCCCCAACAATTGTTGTGCGTTTTTTATCCCGTTATATTTGTGGGGGGTACAGAACAAAGGAGGTGTAAAGGGGACAATAAAACCCGATTCTGTGGTTCGAGATCTACTACCTTTTAGATTTTCTCTCATTGGAAATGTTTCGTTTTAGAATGTGGTACGCTCATGAAAGGGTGATCCAGCGAAAATGGCAATTCATCTGAATGGCAATTTCCGTACAATTTCCGTACAATCACTTTTAGAGGGTTTGTACGTGACCAATATAATGGGTAGAATGAACTAAAGGAAGAAAAAACCCTGCATGTTTTTAAAATACTCAATTTCAAACTTGTAAATTGCTTGATCTTTTTTGTTTTAGACTGCTGAAATGAAAGAGAAACTCTCAAACATGGGTGAAGGTTCACTGAGAAACTTTACTATGGAAACAGATTCCAGTGTGTATAATTTTGAAGGTGAAGATTACAGAGAAAAGAAAAAGGTGGGGCTTGTTCATTTTTTTTTTTTTTTAAAGTTTACACACCGTAACTTAAATTCTCTCCATTTAATTTCCAAAATATGTACATAGCTTTCATGTTGCTTAATTGTCTACAAATAGTCTTTCTTTTCACAAACATGGCGCTGATGAAATTGTGTAACACTACAACCGCTGCAGTCTTGAGGAAGATGTTATGTATATAATAAGAATTAAGTGCTTTGAGAGCACTTCATAAGTTTAGACTTTACTTTAATGCACACAAGTTAAGAAACTTCCTGTACCATTTCTTCACTGTACCAATCTGCTTTTATATTTTTATTTATCATTTCTGCACGTTATAGTACACCAATCATCAGTTTTGGGGACATGATTTTAGACAAACCTGCTTCCTGTGGTACATGCATCTAAAAAAATCATTTGCAGAGCCCTTTCAGTTTCAACAGTGCACAATAACAGTGCTGCTAATACCATATGTATTTGTACCAGATGGCATTTACGGAGTGGATTGAGCCGCCCAAGCGTGAACGTAAGGCCAACTATGCTGTGGATGCCTATTTCAGGGAAGCACTGCGTGTCAGTGAACCAAAAGTACCAAAGGTAAGTTGGTGAAACACCTTGACACATAGAACAGGTATTTTGTGCATGCTTCGTAACACTATTCAAATCCATAGCACTGCTGTTGGAGTGCTTTTTGGACGTATCGGCTTTCTGTTCAAAAGCTCTATCTTGTTACACTTATTTAAATTGGTACTCTTGACTAAAACTGTCTCTTATTTTATGGACAAGTTTGAAAATAAATACTAAAAGGTTTGTTTTTGTAATTTTGACCTGGGACCGTTTGTCTGCTGCAGCGATGCTAGAGTGAACCTACAAATGAATGACCATATTCCAGTGAATGAACTCATTTAAATAATCCCAAACAAGCCAAAGCAATGTCTTCCAATCAAAATCCATCTATCTCCTTTTAGTGTTGGATGTAAGAGCAGCTCTAATTAGTCCAGACAATCACATGGTAATGAGTCACAAAATGGCTTCTTGCTAAACTGCTGCTGTCAAGTACCCAGAGTTTTGAGAAATAAAAGGACATTTCTTTGACTGTAAGAAAAGTTTAATAGGCACCTTATTTTAATGTTTAGAAAAGTTTAACATTGTTTTAAAGTAAATTAAGGCCTCCAGGAACTAAAATAAATCAACTAGGCTAGTGAAAATACATCATATTATTTATTAGTGGATGGCCACAATATGCTTCTATTCAGTGACTGACTGGGTGGTCATTTACTGAATTTAATGACCGGTCATTAATTGGACATACCTAGGTATTAAGGAATTGCAATTAGGCCTAGATTAGTCATTACAATACAGTACTGTTTTGTCACAGATGGCCGACAATAAAAAGGAATGTGGAAGAAAATACAAACGCTTCCAGTACACTGAGCAACAGCTAGCAGGAACAATAAGTGCAAACAAATCATCTGTTGACTGAAATTCCTAAAGGGACTTTAATCAATAAATTGCATGGAAAAACAGTAGAAGGGAGATGTATAGGGCCACCACCAGTCCAGACAAATTGGAAAATTGGATTTTGGGCGGAACCAAAATTGGTTTCCACATGCATCCAGAGGAAGTTTAAAGAGGCAGTACAAAATGTTATGGTTGATACCCAGCAAATGAACCCATTTACTGATAATAGACCAGGAGATAAGTTGCTCAAACTATTTCTGAAGCGATGAACAAGCATTAGTAAGCGTAATGCCGAAATAATCTCAAAAGCTCTAGCCTGCGTTACTGCTAATCAGATCCTTGAATGGTTCAATCTGCTGGAGCAGTACATCAATGAAGAAAACTGTCCTTAAGTACTACTAGATGGCAAAAGAATTTACAAGACAGATGAAGGTAAAGTCTAATGTTGCCCTAAAACTGCCACGGTGCTGGGGCCTGTTTCAGTTTCAGTATTCCAATTTCTATGAAGTTACCGGTGGTCAGGAGAAGGAATGCATAACAGTTCAAGCCAATTTCTCTGCAAGTGGGAAAGTGGTTCCACCCATGGTGGTTTCCCTACCAGTGTATCGTATCCCACGAGATATTGCAGTCTCCAAACCCATTACATTGTGCGAAGCGACCCCGGGTGGATGGTGGCTGCAACATGTTATGAATCCACTTCAAACTGTTTCTACCCGTGGCTGGTTAGCAATAATGTGACTTTCCCAATTGTTTTACTGTTGGATGGCGACAAGACGCATATTAACATGGAACTGCAACATTTTTGTATTAGAAACAAACAAACTAATGTTCAGCTTACCACATAATGACACTCATATTTTGCAATCGTGTGACCTGTGTGTATTTTGCCTACTTAAGGTGGAATGGCAAAGCAGTTAGACATTTTAAACAGAATTTGTTGCTCTTTGTTTCACAACAAAAGACAGAAGCCCAAAGCTACATCCAATTTGCCAAATACACATTGAAAATACCTATATATTCTCTTGAAAAAGGGTCATTTAGTTAGACCCTTTGGCCAAAGCATTATAAGCCTGCAAGCCACATCAAGGCGTGAGGCCTCTAACTCACATGCTGCCAGCCGTGTCTTCGGCGACGCGACGCCATGGCAACACGCGTCAAATGACACGGTGGGGTCATGTGATGTTACATGACCCGCAACATCATTTGACCCAGACATTGGGAGAGGGGGGGTGGCGTGAACGCTGCGGCTCCCAGGAAGGGGACCGCAGATCAAAAAGTTTGCACACTGCTGATCTAAACCAACAATTAACGCCATTAACCATTAATGACATGAACCACACAATACCGTCAATCTTGGGTCTACTAGAGATGGATGTCGGCGCAATTGAGGAACCTGTGGATTTACCAAACCATATTGACAAAAATCTAAAAATCCCAGCTCAACAACGTTCACGTACAATCTGTTATTTGTACAAGATCCTGGGACCCCACCAGACATACCCACACCAGTGGATTGTCCGTCTACACCAAAGCAAACAACCCCTGAAAGTGTATGGGAAACATCTTCACTGGCCTCAGGAAGATGTTGGTAAAGGCAAGCAGAGTGGGGCAGTGTCCACCCTTCGATACAACTTCTGAACGGTGGAAAGAATACCACGATGAGTGATCAGATGAAGGTTGAAAAAGATGCTAAGCAGACAGGATGGGCAGTACGTCAAAAGGGAAGCAGCCACACAAGTGCAAAAGGAAAATAGAATTTGCAGAAGATGAGACCACTACAGATGACAATGAAATGTCCCATGGTTCCGATGGCAGTGTCAATCAAGAAAGTGAAGTGGCTGTGAGGTTACTTCAGCGGAAATCAGCTCGCATGTTGAATATCAAGATTAACTTTTCCTGGATGTAGTAATAGCCAAAAGTGGGGACGAGGTGGAAGTTATATCTAGGAGTGGGCCACAAAAATTGAAGTGGCCAGACGTGGACAAAATTTGGCACAGTAAAGAAAACGTTAAACAATCAACCCACCCCGCCTGCTCTCATCCAGGGTTAATTATGCTGTTCTTGAAACTAGCAAGTACAGGCCTGTGAAATTAAGTTTTCTTGCACCGTACTGCAAGACCTTGATGGTTCGGTTGTTCATTATTAATTACATTCAGTAATTTGTATTAAAACACACTAATCATTCATTGTTCTTGGTCCAAAATTTTTGGGATAAATGTTTTTTTTTTTTTTTTTTACTGAAACTATTCCTCTCCAAAAATAACCATTAATATTACGTGATTGTGTTGATTTGGGGTGAATATTTTTTTTTTTTTTTTTAATCTTGCCTGGTCATTCATAGGGAAGTTAGCCCTAGTTATAAGCAGTTTTCCATGATGAAATTACCTTTTTATATTGTATGTTTTTAAATCTCCTATGACGTAAAATTTAGTGGTCTTCTCATGAAGGTAGCTGTTTTCAGCATGGTTGGCGATTTAGAGAATGTTCCCCGATACAAAACGTTTACAGAGGCTGTGATTAATTTTCGTTGTCATATGCAATGTGTACACCGTAAATCATTTTTTTTCCTAAATCCTCAGGCTCCAAGACCTCCAAAACAGCCAAATGTTCAGGATTTTCAATTCTTCCCTCCACGCCTGTTTGAGTTGTTGGAAAAGGAAATTCTTTACTACAGAAAAACAATTGGTTATAAGGTGAGATTTCAGTGTTCTTGGGCTCGAAGTCTGAAATATGATTTAGACATATTAAAGATAAATAGAAACGTATACATTGTGTTTGCATTTAATGAGAACTCAAACTTAAACTTTTTAAGCACTGCAATACTTTGATTTAAATACATTTATAATTTCTTGCATCACTTAGGTACCTCGCAACCCTGAGGTGCCTAATGCAACCCAAGCACAGAAGGAAGAACAGATCAAAATTGATGAAGCGGAGCAACTCAATGATGAAGAATTGGAGGAAAAGGAAAAACTCCTGACACAGGTGTGCTAAAATCAAAGTACAGGCAGTCCTTGTTTTACAACGCTTCGCTTTACAACGAATGGCTTATCCAACGCTATGCAATGCATACCTATGTTCATTTTTACAACGCCAAAATGGCTTATCCAACGCTCTTACGACACTTTGCAAAGTTGTTTATGTATATATAATATATATATTATACTATATTATACTATATAATATTATATTTTTATATTATATTATATATTATGTTATATTATATATATATATATATATATATATATATATATATAATACAGTATATACACTATATAATTTATGTGTATGCTGCATATCTTATTGTCTGCGTAAAATACTTTGTTTATTTTAGCATTAAAAATGCCTTCAGGAACGGAACCTTTCATTTAAACAGTGTTCCCATGGGAAAACGTGTTTCGCTTTACAACGTTTCGCTATCCAACGCCATTTTGAGTAACGCATTGTGTCGGATAACAGAGGACTGCCTCTACACTGTGAAAACTTGTTTTATCTAACAGATGTGTGCTTCCACCCCACAGTTGGTTACTTGCATTCAAGATATACGTAAAACTGAATACCTTGCAATTGAATATATTTAGAATAAACATGTCTACATTTGATTTGATGGTGATGTGGGGAAATCTCAATCAAGGAAGCGATCTGAAATATGCAGAAATACCTCCCCCTACTCACTTTTCAATCTATGCTTTGGTCATATCTCTTTAGATTCCATTACAATTCATAGCCCACATTATTTACCTGCAGTTAATGTTTGCGCAGAACCTCTTGAGTTCTATCTACACTGCAAAGCTCGCATTCCATGGTATCTTGTAAACTAAAAGGAAAAACTAATCCAACAACTCCTATTTCCCTTGTAGCTTGATTGAATGATTGAATGCTTTTTTTCCCCCAGGGATTTACCAACTGGAATAAAAGAGATTTTAACCAGTTTATAAAAGCTAATGAAAAATGGGGCCGTGATGACATTGAAAATATAGCTCGGGAAGTAGAAGGCAAAACTCCAGAGGATGTAATTGAATACTCAGGTAAATTTTGTGTGCAGTGTCTCAAATGCTTCATACTTTTTTTCTTTTCTTGTAGTGCTGGGACTGTACGCAACTTTAGACCAGGTTTTGCAGGCGTATTGGTCCCGTTCCCAAAAGAGCTTTCATTTAAATTGGTTTCCTTAGTTGTAGAACGATAATGACTTGCCTGTCTGAGTGAGCAAAAGGGAGTCCAGCGCACCAAAAAATAGTAAAAAATCAAGATGGCAAAAAAGGTCATTTAATGACTATATCAAGTCATGGTTGTATCAATGTTTCGGTGGTAACATGCAGCTTTATCCCATTTGGCTATTTTATTTTACCTTAGACCCATTGCAGGGGCACCCCAAATGGCTTGACCTGATTCCCCCTCTTCACTGTGAAAATGGACATGCATTATTTCTTGTTTGTTGTATCATAGAAACATCATTCTGGCATTTTTTTTCTCCAGCTGTCTTCTGGGAAAGATGCAATGAGCTCCAAGACATTGAGAAGATCATGGCTCAGATCGAGAGGGGAGAAGCCAGAATTCAGAGAAGGATTAGCATAAAAAAAGCACTAGACACAAAGGTACTTCTGTAAAATGTTTGATGTGCTCTTTAGGTGAAACCGTGCTTCATATTTAACAACCTATGTGACATCCTTCAGTTACCAGACAATGGCTAGATGATGCTAATTTTTAGTTAGTTTTTTTTCTTTTTATGTGGATTTCTTGTTTCCTGTTTAAACATCTGCTGATGTGATATTTCATTGTAATTGCATTATGCAAACACCCCCTCCCCCCATATTTTGCATTTTAGAACTTTGTGTACATTTCTAACATTGCAGATAGTGGCGTTAATCAAATGCATGTAGTTTCACAAGCCCCAACATTATTCTGACTATTTTCATCTACTTGCTTGTAGATTGGTCGATATAAGGCTCCTTTCCATCAATTGAGGATATCTTATGGCACCAACAAAGGAAAGAATTACACTGAGGAAGAGGATCGTTTTCTCATCTGCATGCTGCACAAGCTTGGTTTTGATAAGGAAAATGTATATGATGAGCTTAGACAGTGTATCCGGAACTCTCCGCAGTTCAGATTTGACTGGTTTCTTAAATCAAGGACCGCAATGGTGAGCATTTGTAATTCCCATAGACATGGCTTATAACGTGTGTTTATTTGCTATGGCCCAAGGCAAGGATGCGCAAACTTTTTTTTGTCTGCGCCACCCTGCTTGCTCTCCTTGCCCTGCTCGCACCCCATCTTACCTTTTCTCCTGCGTTTTCTGTTGTCACGGCGTCATTTGATGGCACGTGGCCAGAACCCGCTGGAGACAAGGTAAGGGACTTGGAGGCCTTGTGCGCTCCCCCGGCAGGAAATTTGCGCACTCCTGGCTTAAGGCAACATTTTAGTACTTAATGATGCAATGTATCAAGTTGCAGTGGGACTTAAAATACTCATGAGAAATGTAGAACATTTCATATCTGTAAAACATTTTGACAAATTTAAATGATACTTGGCATATTTATCCAGCATACGGTCCATTTTGGAGGACAGCATAATTTCTAGTCCTGTTTTTCTTGTAATTTAATTCCATTAAATATGCCATGGTCAGCCATTACAACTGCAAAGTAAGCTAACTTTTTCTAACATTTTCCTGTAACAAACTCTCTGCTAACAAGTTTGAACAGGCTAGTAATTGTTTTTCAAAAATGCACCTTTTTTTTTAAATTTGAATGCTTTCTAGGAACTTCAAAGAAGATGCAATACCTTAATCACTTTAATTGAAAGAGAGAACCTTGAACTGGAAGAAAAGGAGAAGGCAGAGAAAAAGAAGCGAGGACCAAAAAATTCCTCTGTAAGACATTTTACATGTGTTACTAGTGTTTAGAATTTGCACTACCATGTTATGGGTATTGATGCATCATTTTTTTAATATGCAGTGGGAAGCAGCAGACTGAACATGACTTTAATATTCTCATAGTTTAATCTTTTGCAACATTTAGAGTGCATTCCTAACCCTCCCCCCTGTTTTTGACAGACAACTATTTTAAAGACCGTGGCAACCTTATGTCTCACATTCTTCACATTATGCCCTGTATACAATGCTGTTTAGAATGTATGTTTGGGTATCCTTAGTAGGTTTGCATCCCAACTTGCTTACATACTTTTACAGTTCTAAATGCTCAAATGCTAGCTCTTTGACGTTTCATACCATTATGCATGTAGCAGCTTTTGTATAATAATTATGCTAGTCCAAAGTCTGAATATTAAACTTGAGGTAAATAAATTGTAAGGTTCTCATTCTCTAATCTTAATGTTGCAGGCACAAAAACGCAAGGTAGATGGCACTCCTGATGGCAGAGGAAGGAGGAAGAAACTTAAGCTTTGAAGAAATGTATATTTTGTAATCACTAAATTTCTAAAGTAGTTCTTTACTTTACGGGTCTTCATCAGATGTACTGTACACTGATCACCTATTATGTCATGGTATATGTCCGGTTCATCTGTTTACTGAACTAAGAACATAGTACTTATTGTAGTTAATTCCCCTTTTTTAAATATAACAGCTGTGCTGGACTTTTTTTTTTTACCATTTACATTTGAAATAATAAAATAGGCTTCATTTAATAATGTGCTAATGTGTTTTTTTCTCTACTGCTATTCGGACTGTATAAATTTCTGTAAAGAACTATTTTTGTATCGTCTTTGAATAAATACTAACATGTTTAGCGCTCGCTTCATGTTATCCAGAAGAATACATAATTATTGTCTTGATTCTTAAATATTTGCTTCAGTGTATTTCTTAACTTGTGTAGTACACAGTTGAGTATTGGCAAAGTTTATAGGGTGTGTTTTTATAATGGCTGTGATTTTGAAGTGAAGTGTTGTCTTATCTACTCAAATGTGTGATGTGCATATGGAAAAGCATTTGTTTGATTTCAGCGAGAGGACCTAAAATGTGTCCTTTACTACTGGTATCTTAGTATGGTCTATGGCCCCTTACTGAATAGAACTAATTTGTTTAGTTGTGTATCCAAATAAAAGTAAGTTTAGCTTAACTAGACAGCTTTTTTTTTTCCCTAGCTATTTTTAATTTATATAACTAATGAATATACTCTAATTGATCTGCATGATGCATAACCTGAAATATTTTTTTTTTTGTGATTTGCTGAAACACTAATCATTTTTTTTTAAAGCCACTGACAAAAAAATAAGACATGGACAAGAAAGCATTAGAGTACAACAATCGTTCTAAATTATATTTACATCTCTAGTACAATTAAAATGCAATGTTGGAACTATTTATTTTGATGGATAAAGGTGCACTTCTCCTGTGCGTTTTTTAATTTCTTTTAAAGATTGCATTTCTGTACTGTACAGCAGTTTGATTTCACCCCAGTTTATTCCTAAAAAAAAAAAATGTTTAAATGGCTGATAAACCCCATTTCACTATTCCAATAGTTAACTTCAAAGAATAGTGATCAGATAAAGATAAGATGGCTTTTCTGATGATGGTTTGTTCTCTGCTTGGAAAAATGCTCATGTGATAAATAAACAGTAGGCTCTACTTTTTTCAAATAACCAACCTCATTTTTTTGGGTGGGGGTTTATTTGCTTCAAAGGGTATCCTGCTGATCTCAAATTCAATATAGGTCATTGTTGTGAACCTCCATCCTTTTCTGTTGTCTCGTACTTGACTCAGTTGAAGTTCTTGGAATAGATTGTTTGTTCCTATTTTGTAGACCACTGAACACTGACGCTTGAACACACAGTAGATGTGATGAGAAATAAAATTGCTAACACCCAGCATGATATGCCAAATAATCCATTTGGCATATCATGCTGGGTGTTGGTGACTATGAACCTTTTTCTTGGCTCATTATAGACCAGATTCATCTGGGGGCCATTATCTTTCACTTCCCCCTACCCTTCTCACACCACCTCACCCCCTCTTACACTCCCACGGGACAGGGGAGCAGGAACTGAGACTAGAGAGCAGGGACAGGTCTGGGACTTGCTAGCAGGAAACAGACTGGGGCAATCTAGTTAAATAGCAACGACCTTTAATATGAACAGGACTCCAATACAGAACAGTACTGGTACAGGAACAGATCAGAGGCAGAAGCATGGGAATAGAAGTCTGACACATAAAACAAAGGCAAGGGAGAAACAGGAAACTATAAGGACAGAGAACAGGAGCAACAAGAAGACAGACAGAGGAACCCCAGAGCAGCCAGAAAGCAGCCGCATACTCGGTGGACAGAGAAATGAACTATGGCTGGGAGCAGGATGTCTAGGAGACCCTGACAGCGCTCTACCATTTCAGGGATGCCTTGTGGAAAAGCTACAAAATAACTAGCACTACCAAGGATCTTAATAACTACAGATGCCTGCAGAATATGTGCACAAGGCAAACAAGACATGCAAAAAGCACAATATTACCCTGACAATCTTTGCCAGAATACATCAAACCCAGCTAACTTCTGGAAGGTTATCCACAATATATACCAGCCTTCTAGCCATCAACAACCAAGTAATAACACTAAGGAAGATATTACTCTGACAAATCCCACTGACATTGCAAATGCATTCAATGATTACTTTGTGGGGTGTGCTAACTTATTAGCGAAACGCAACCCAAACCACAAACATGAACCTCATTCCGAGAGCACCCTATAGCCCCACCCTCTCCCAACACTGCCCACAATTTTCAATTAGTCCCAGTATTTGTGGAGGAGATTACAAAAGCGTTCCTCCAATTTAAACTAACCAGGCAATGTGGACCTGATTTACTGCAATCTAAGTTCTTAAAACTTGGAGCCCCAGCCATTGCCAAACCAATTGCTTCCATACTCAACTCTATTCTGTCTGCAGGCCATATCCCTAAGACCTGGAAAAAAAGTTGTCCCAATCTTAAAGTGGGGTCAAAAAACACTGTCTCAAATGACAGTTTGGCTGCACACAGACCTAGTTCACCTCCACCCCACTCACTCAGAGAGGCAGCATGAGGGGGGTAAACCCCACAGTATAGCCTGCCACTGCCTGTAGCTACTAGGACTTATGTGACAGGAGGCAGAAAGTATAGCCTGGACCAGGCATGGTTACACTCTCCCCTGGTTGAAAAAACCCATGTCCTCACTGGTAACCAATTTGGAGCACCATCCATTAACCTGGAGCCTGCAATACAATAACAGGTTACACATGTAAGATGGTATGACATTAACCAGACTACAGTATACAGACATTGGGAACCCATGTCATCCACTGATTACAGTGATGATAATAACAGAAAACTTTCAACATAAAGTATATGATCCCTATTTGTAAAACTTGAGGTCGGGTTTCTTACACACCGGCCCATCGAAAGCCCTGGCCCACATAAAATGTGTCTTAGGCGGACCAGGCTTCTGACGGAGTTCCACCCGATCCTTATAGATACTCCGTCCCACTATCCATTCCCGCATGATGCTACAAATTCAGAACTCGTCTATAAACATTTGGACTGCAGATGGTCCGGTACTGCCTGCTTTAGCCATTCATCCCTATTGGCATCAATCTCATCCATGATGGGTTCTGGTACATAGGGGAACTCATACCCATGAGATTGTCTGTATCTATAAAGGACGGCTCTATCTGCCCTACTTAACTTTAGTAATTTGTGGTGCCCGCCTGACCAAGTAAAACCCAAAATTTAGGTTCCAACTTTTGATACAATATAGCTGGTCCTTTAGGTGTTACTACCCCTAGTTTGAGGTTGTGTACCCTCTTACGGAGGGCCCCAGCTGTGTCCTCTGGGAAATATTT
The DNA here is from genome assembly GCF_040206685.1 of Ascaphus truei. NCBI lineage: Eukaryota > Metazoa > Chordata > Amphibia > Anura > Ascaphidae > Ascaphus > Ascaphus truei. The sequence continues at coordinate 415,064,452 of NC_134483.1, read as the reverse complement.
ACCCTGCTTTTACCAATGATCCACCATAGGACCATCCACCAGAAAGAACCTAGTCCTGTTCATACTGGCAGCGTAGCCCTGAAACATAGGGTCCCACCACTTAAGGGGTTCCCCTGACATGTTCTGGTTTCGGGCTACTGGACCTAGTGTCAATATGTGATGACACTCCAGATGTGGCGGATTGTTGAGATAAAGAGGATTCTCTAAAAGACCTGAATGACCCAGGGGACCTAGCCACAGGAATGCGACTGGAAGCAGGTATTTCTCCCTCTGACTCGTCAGACCAACCATTCCTTCCCCCAAAATCTCAGTCCCTTAGATCAGTGGACAAATCAGGGGACAGATCATCACTGGGAAAATGAGACAAAAAATAGATGGGGTCAGCAGGTGCAGAACTAGTACCTGTAGTATGGGTAAATGTAGTGGAGGGGGTCATGACACTGTCCTGAACAGGGGTGACATGGGGAGGGACATGTGTGTGTAAGGCTGGTGAACGGAGCCTAACTGTGTCCATGGCCAGTCCTTGTGGTGCGGGCTTATCACGGTCCCAGGGGGTGGTATTGAGGTGGCATCATGGATCCAACAACAACTTCCTCTGAGTGGGGTCATCTGGGTGTGAGAGGCAGCAGAGCACAGTTCCGGTCGAGGTTCCGCATCTGGTATAGGTACCATCTTGGTGACGTCAGCAGAGATGGGCGATCTCACGAGGGTCCCATGCTGGCACAAGCCTGGCGGTTAGGGTGACGTCACGTCCGGCCGCGCCGGAATTGCATCCCTCCTATGCGCACCGAACATGGCGCCGTCTGGCTCCTCGTCTGGGTAGGCCGCAGCAGGATCCTGGTTAAAGTAAGAGGTTGGAGCCTCACCCATCCGAAGGTAGGGGACATCCTCCGGATCCACCTCATGCAGCTCCTTCACTGCTCCGGCGTCTTCCTCTGGCGTAAAACAGGATCCTTTATTGTTGCAGCCACTGCAGTTGTTATTACAGTGAATGCATAGAGTTTTAGGATAGGTTCTAAACCTCTGGATGGTACCGGCCTTCTTGCAGTCTTGAGGCCTTGTCCTCTGTTTCGATCTTGAGCTGCAGTCATCCCCAGGAGGGAGAGACTAGAACTGCATGTCTCTACCCCAGGAGGGGGAGAACTCAACTGACTATAATTTAGAACACTTCTTCCCTATTGGACAGAAGGGGAGGGCACAAGGTCTGCACCATGATTGGCTGTAAACAGACCCAGTTCTAACTACAACCCTGTCACTCAGAGAGGCAGCATGAGGGGTGTTAACCCCACATAATAGCCTGCCACTGCCTGTAGCTACTAGGACTTACGTGACAGGAGGCAGAAAGTATAGCCTGGACCAGTCATGGCTACACTTGCATAGAAACTGCAGAGATATCACTGTCCATTTATCAAAATCAGTAAATCTTGAGTGTTCTGGACCATAAAATAAATTGAATCTATATGTGGAAGTTTATGGGATGGTGAAAATCAATGATACCTAGCCAGAGAGAGATACAGGTAATCAGTAATAATTTACATGTCTGCACCTGTCTTGTCCTGATTCGGAGGTATGTCCTAAAACAAAGGGGCCCATGTTTTCACAAAAGCAAGTATAAATTCTCAAAAAATAATAAGATACGCTCATTTTACTACCATCAGCTCGGAGACGGCGAGCAGCTCTGCACATACCTAACCCGCATCTCCTGCAGTGCAGAAATGTCTAAGGGACCAGCAGTCGGAATTGATCTTGGCACCACCTACTCATGTGTGGGAGTCTTCCAACATGGGAAGGTGGAGATCATTGCCAACGACCAGGGCAACAGGACCACACCCAGCTATGTGGCCTTCACAGATACAGAAAGGCTGATCGGTGATGCAGCCAAAAACCAAGTTGCAATGAACCCCACAAACACAGTTTTTGATGCAAAGCGTCTGATTGGCCGCAGATTTGAGGATGCAGTTGTGCAGTCTGATATGAAGCACTGGCCTTTCGATGTTGTGAGTGATGGCGGAAGACCAAAGGTCCAAGTAGAATACAAAGGAGAATCAAAGACCTTCTTCCCAGAAGAGGTGTCTTCTATGGTATTGACCAAGATGAAGGAGATTGCTGAAGCTTACCTTGGAAAGACCGTAACAAATGCTGTAGTTACTGTGCCTGCCTACTTCAATGACTCCCAGCGTCAAGCTACAAAGGATGCCGGCACCATAGCGGGTCTCAACGTTTTGCGCATCATTAATGAGCCAACTGCAGCAGCTATTGCTTATGGCTTGGACAAAAAGGTTGGAGCAGAAAGAAACGTGTTGATCTTTGATCTTGGTGGTGGTACCTTTGATGTTTCTATTCTGACAATTGAGGACGGTATCTTTGAAGTCAAATCTACAGCTGGCGACACTCACTTGGGTGGAGAAGACTTTGACAACCGCATGGTGAATCACTTTGTAGCAGAATTTAAAAGGAAGCATAAGAAAGACATCATTGACAACAAGAGAGCTGTTCGCCGTCTCCGCACTGCCTGCGAGCGTGCTAAGCGCACATTGTCCTCCAGCACACAGGCCAGCATTGAAATTGATTCCCTCTATGAAGGAATAGACTTCTATACTTCCATTACCAGAGCTCGCTTTGAAGAACTGAATGCTGATCTCTTCAGGGGCACCCTGGATCCCGTGGAGAAGTCACTTCGTGATGCCAAACTTGACAAGTCCCAGATCCATGATATAGTGTTGGTTGGTGGGTCTACTCGTATCCCAAAAATCCAAAAGCTTCTCCAGGATTTCTTCAATGGCAAAGAGCTGAACAAGAGCATCAACCCTGATGAGGCTGTGGCTTATGGTGCTGCTGTGCAAGCTGCCATCTTGTCTGGTGATAAGTCTGAGAATGTGCAAGACCTCTTGCTGCTGGATGTTACCCCCCTGTCTTTGGGTATTGAGACTGCTGGTGGTGTCATGACTGTCCTGATCAAACGTAACACAACCATCCCCACAAAACAAACGCAGACCTTCACAACTTACTCTGATAACCAACCTGGGGTCTTGATTCAGGTATATGAAGGAGAGAGGGCGATGACAAAGGATAATAACCTTCTGGGTAAATTTGAGCTGACCGGCATCCCCCCAGCTCCCCGTGGTGTCCCACAGATTGAGGTGACATTTGACATTGATGCCAATGGTATCCTAAATGTGTCTGCTGTGGACAAGAGCACTGGCAAGGAGAACAAGATTACCATTACAAACGATAAAGGTCGTTTGAGCAAGGAAGATATTGAGCGTATGGTTCAAGATGCTGAGAAGTACAAAGCAGAAGATGAGAAACAGAGGGACAAAGTCTCCTCCAAGAACTCTTTGGAGTCCTATGCCTTCAACATGAAAGCAACTGTGGAAGATGAGAAGCTTCAAGGCAAAATCAGTGATGAGGACAAACAGAAAATTCTGGAAAAGTGCAATGAGATAATTGCATGGCTGGACAAGAATCAGTCTGCTGAGAAGGATGAGTTTGAACATCAACAGAAGGAACTGGAGAAGGTGTGCAATCCAATCGTTACAAAGCTGTACCAGGGTGCAGGTGGCATGCCAGGTGGGATGCCTGGTGGCTTCCCTGGTGCTGGTGGTGCTCCATCAGGTGGTGGATCCTCTGGTCCCACTATTGAAGAGGTCGACTAAATATATACCGGAATGAAGTTCACAAAGGTTTTGTCGTCTTGTAACTCCTAGGACACTTTGTATTGATGGCTGTTCAAAACTAATTCCCATTTAATTAAGCTGCTGTACAAAAGAACTTTGGGCATTCTTAATACTTGAAGTCACTCCATAAGGCAGGAGAAAAGAACACCATTGCACTTTAACTGTACTGTAACAGAAATTTGGGTCCAGACGAATAAAATCTCTTGATTGGCACATTAAACAATAAAAAAAAAAAAAAAAAAAAAAAAAAAAATAATAAGATACATTAGACTGTATTTCATCACTATATATGTTTAACATCAAAAAATATATAGTGTTATAATGCTTGCAAATATCACGCTACTTGTTCAAAAAATATTTTAAAACATCCTTATATTTATATCCTTGTTAGGTGGTTTTAGATATATTTAGGAAAATGTATTGCCAGGTTAATCCATTAAACCATTACAAGTGTATTTCGACAAAGTAGTGAGGAACTGCTGCACACGCTAAACATAATGTATTTCCATGAGCTTGTAGTGAGTCTAGACATTGTGATGCTATCAGCTACTTCTTTTTAGACTTCTGTCATGACAGTCAATTATTGCTTTCCTAACTAGAGATGTAAGAAGCCAGGCTAGACTTTAAATCCTTATAGTTAAAGGGAGTTCACAAGAAATAATATAAGAAATTAATTTGTATCTTCTTTAAAATAAATCTTCAAACTCAAATCTTGAAAAAAAATAAAGATCTTAGAACAGAAATGAAAGGCTATAAATGTGTTAATATTGCAATAAAGAAGCAGTGTCTATTGCTCATTATTTTGTACATAGATTGAGTAGGAGGGCCTGCTAGTTCATTACTGCACTGTTGGTTGCAGCAACATACAAAATGATGTATTCTATAGCTATTAGTATTCTGTTGATAGATTTATTTATAAATAAATAATAGATTTGTAAATAGGAGATCAACCAATGTCCCTCCAGTGTGTCTTCTCAAATTAGTTTCCACAACATAAGGGGGACTACTGTATATCTGTCGTTCTGTCCCTACTCGTCTCCTGCACTCCACCCATACCTGCCTCCTTTCAGTTTCCAGCCCTTTCACCTCTACTGCTCTCTCTTGCTTTCAACCTTTTCTCTCACTGCCCCTTACCTGTGGAACTCCCTTACACTCCGTATACGCCAAGCACCCTCGTACCCCACCATTAAGGCAAACCTTATAACTCACCTCTAAAGTGAAGTATTTCAATAGCCTAGACCAGGCTCGTAAAACTCAGAATAGCTTGGGGGCCTAGTCTTAAGTGCAACTGCAAGACTTGGGCGCATCAGCGAAAAAATAGTCACTATAAACTACCTGTACACTTTTTCCCTGAGCTATCCTTATTAAAAAAATAAACGTCGCTGGTATCTCCCTCCCCCCTCCCACTCTTTCTTTCCATCCATTCTCTCTCCCTTCATGCCCTCTTTATTTCTCTCCCTCATCCTCTCTCTCCCTCCATCCCCTCTATCTCTTTCACCCATTCCCTCTCCCCATCCCCCTTCTCTTCCTCTCTCTCACATCACCCTCTCTCTTCCTCTCTCCCCATCCTGTATCTCTCTCCAACCACCCATTTCTCTCTCCATCCCTCTCTTTCCGTCTCCCCATCACCTCGGTCCCTCTCTCCCCCTCCATTCCTCTCTCCCCCTCCATTCCTCTCTCCCCCTCCCTTCTCTCCCACTCTTCCCATCGCCTCTTTCCCCCTCCCACTCTCCCGTTCTCCCCATGCCTTCTCCCAATCTCCCCCTCTCCACATCCCCTCTCCCCATCTCTTCTCCCATCCCCTATGCCATTCTCCATCCCCTCATTCTCTCCCTGTCTCCCCATACCCCCTGTCCCTCTCTCCCCCTTTCCCAACTCTCTCCCTCCCCATCCTTTCTATCCTCCTCTTCCCATCCCGCTCCCCCCCACTCTCTCCCTGTCTCCTCAACTCCTCTCCCTGTCCCCTTTCCCTGTCCCTTCTCTCCCCATTCCCTCTCTCTCCCCGCCCCCCTTTCCCTCTCTCCCCCCGCCCCCCTTTCCCTCTCTCCCCATCCAGATAAGTCTATAGAGCAGAGGAAACAATCCTGGTAAGTGGTCCAGAGAGTGAAGAGAGGGAGACTTTCTCTCTCCCCGTTCCCTCACCCTCTCTTTCCCCTTTCTCTCTCCCCCTCACTTTCACTCTTTCCCCCCTCTCTCTTGCTCACTCTCCCACTGTCTTACTCTTCCCACTTTCTCTTGCTCACTGTCCCACACTGTCTCTCATTCTTCCTCTCTTCCTCCCCTACCACTTTCTCTCTCCTCCAACCTCACTCCCCAAAAATACACATACAATACCCCTCCCCCACAATACACACACAATAGCCCCCTCCCTCAAAATACCCACACAATACCCCCACCCTTCCTCACAATTTTCCGCTCCCACACAATATCCAATACAATATTTTTATTACCTTGGGAACCTCCTTTGCCGCGCGGTCGCAGAAGATGGGCCCTATGTCTGGCACGCACCAACGAGGGGTAGAGGCCCCAACCAGCCTCCTCCCCTCATGGGTCTTCATATAGTATTGGTATTTATATTCATAAAGGCAGCTGATCACCCCTCTTCTTTAAATCTTTCTCAGAGGACAACACTTATAATGTATTTGCTTTGATCAGAAGTTTGAGTGCCACACCAGTGATCTATGTAGCAAATGGTTGGAAAAAGCAGCTCTGCTTTAAACGCTGAAAGAAGGCCACACAGCAGCTGAGGAGTGCTGGGAACCTTCAGCCATCAGAAGCCCGGCAACCGGATCCATCTTCCAGCGCCGACCAGTTGCGCCCCTGCAGTCACAGTTGTCCAAGCTCACCCCCGTCGGTTGCAGTGCAGCGTCTGTCTGCTGAGTGGGTGTGAGCCGCATGGCGACACCTTGTGGACCTCGTGTTTGACTTCCCTGGCCTGGACTCATGGCTGCTGTCCAACACCCACAATCGCTGCTACCAACCATCATGGCCAAGCACTGCCATCTACTGCACTTATTCCCTCACCTGCTGTCTCTGTAAGTCTCCCAACATTCCACTGGGGCAGGGATTTCCATTTCTATTGTCCGATTTTGTTTGTTGCACTTATTGTAGTATAATTCCCTGTACTGTATTGTCTATTTTGTAAAGTACTGATTACACTATGTGTGATGATAAATAAAGAAATACATACATAATATAGAACTGTTTTTTGAGAATAAATTGAAAGAGTGAATTGGGTAAACAAAAATACGTTTCATTGGTGGCATATGTTGGTATCATATTATTTGTGTACTTACATTTAGAACACGTTTTGCTATTCTTTGTATGGTGTGCGTCATGTACGGTATGTATGTATGTATGTATATCTTTATTTATATAGCAACATCTATGTACATAGCGCTTCACAGCAGTAATACACGTGGCATAATATTATAACACATAATGGGAATAAGTGCTTGAGACATAAGAGTAACAATAGGAAAAGGAGTCTGTGCCCCAAAGAGCTTACAATCTAAGTGGTAAGTAGGAAGAACGTCTGCAAGGGGCCAAGGTCGATGCCTGAAGTGTATAGTATCAGCCAGCGGCGCTACCTACATGCTTCGTTAAATAGGAGTATTTAAGGTTGAAATGTCAGAGGGCGCAAATAGGAAAGGAGTTCATGTGAAATGAGACATGGAGAAGAAAGGAGAGGTGGAGATATATCAGCGTTTCCAAACTCCAGTCCTTAGGGAATCCCAACAGGTCAGGTCTTAAGGATATCCCTGCTCCAGCACAGGTGGCTCAGTCAAAATGACTGAGCTGATGATTGACCCACCTGTGCTGGAGCAGGGATATCCTTAAGACCTTACCTGTTGGAGTTCCCTGAGGACTGGAGTTGGGAAACACTGAGATATATGAATGGAGTTAGGGGAATAATAAGACTGGTAGAAATGTGTAGTTTGAAAAGAAGTGAGGTCAGAGCAAATATAAATAGCAGAGGAGGCATGGCAGTGATAATAGTTTAGTGTTGAGGTGTTGAGAGGTGAGTGAGGACTGGGCAGTGAAAATCGAGGATAAGAATAAAGTGGAAATTGAGAGAAATGCAATATATGAGTGGAGGTGCTATAGAGTGAAGAGAGCTGTGTCTTCTTGAGTCTGTGATAGAAACTCTCCTCCTTCCAGTGCAGTTCAAATGCAGAATCCAGGCCAAGTAGATTACCACTTCTTGTTCCACTTCTGGTGAATTCCGTGTTAATCTCCACATTGTATGCCACTTAAAAACGGACTCTTTACACCCGTTGCTGTCCCTAGCTATAAAGGTCTAAGAAGTCAGCTGACTTAATTACATTTCCCCCAGGCAGCTCAATTAGCGCATGTGAGACACAAAAGACGAATGTAATTTGTAATCAGACAGTTCCCATTCCCAGGTATTAGCAGATGAAATTACTAAAATATGCACAAAGCAAAAGGCGAGATGAAGACAGGATTAAAGATGGCGTACCTGAGAAGTGAAGAGAAATTCATTCTGTTCGGATCTTAAGAGATGAGTTCACTAGTCTTCCCTGTTAAACTCCACACTATATTCCATATTGCTCTTCTTGCATTTCTCTTTTACACCAAGAAAAAGTTGATGGACAATTTTAATGCATTTTGACACAGAAAAGCGAAAAGTACTTGCCATTTTTCTGACAATCTCCAAACTCCACCTTTCCCTCGAATAAAATGTTTCTAAGTAGAAAAAATACTTGAAACACGTGCTATACAACACATGTAAACCGTTTTTTTTATACATCGGCGCACCAAGATGCCTGAATTTGATACTCTTCTGTGCGCCACTTTTACAACAAACCTACTTTTAGTGATGCTTTATACATAGGGTGACCAGATTTTGAAAATGAAAAACCGGGACACATAAAAATTATCAATACAACAAATTACATGTTTAAAAAAATGAATATTATGATATTTATCTAATAGTGTCACCATTGATGCTGCATTATTCATTCTACATCTTCCCATTCTCTCTCTACCTTCTCCCCCATTCCCTCTATCCTTCCCCCCCTTCATTTTCTCTCACCCCCACCAGTCTCTCTCCCTTCCCTCCCCCCCAGTTTAACTCCCTCCCATCATTCTCTCTCCCTTCCGTCCCCATTCTCTCCCTTGCCTCCCCTCATTCTCTCCCCATCCCCCCATTCTCTCTCTCTCTTCCTCCGCTCCTCCATTTTCTCTCTCTCAATCCCCTCCTCTATTCTCTCTCTCCCCCGTCCATTCTCTCTCCACCCCCCATTCTCTCTCTGACCTGCACAGACACACAGCCACTGATCTGCACAGCCACTGCCCCTGCACAAACCCAGACCCTTACCCTGCAATGACCCTGCCCCTGCACAGACCCAGACCCTTCACAGACCCAGACCCTGACCAGACCCTGCCCCTGCCCCTGCACAGACCCTGACCTTGCACAGACACTGACCCTGCACAGACCCTGACCCTGCACAGACCCTGACCTTGCACAGACCCTGACCTTGCACAGACCCTGACCTTGCACAGACCCTGACCTGCACAGACCCTTGTCACGGTAGCTTATGACAGGCTGTAATTTACACCAAAAATATATATAAATATATATACCTGGGTTTGAACTGGGACGTAACTTAGATATGATAAAATATAATTTATTCCTTGATAAAGGTGAACACACAAAATGTACAAATAACAGCAAAATATAGACACTTACTTAAAAGATGAAAATGATGAAAACAGTCCCATCTGGACTGGCAGTTTCATACAGCAATCAGCCCAAGACATTGCATGGCATTTCTTCTCAGCAATCAAGATGGTATAGCACAACAGGCCTGATGACATGCAGGCATGAAGACAATGAACACATGAAGACCTTGAAGAACATGAACAACACTGGATAAGGGCTTGACCACAGATTATATACCTTTTGTGGCCCTATCCTTAACCTTAAGTACAGGTGATTGGTTTTCAATTACCTCCAGCAACTCACTAGCCTGGGAACACATTTTAATCCATGCCCCCCTGCTTGTTGGGACATGCGCAGTAGAGCTCTGGGGTCTCATTTCTGACGCCCCACATTTGCATCAGGAATGCCAGCCAGTCTATCCATTTGGAGTTCTGGCAGGAAAACCTTTGTTGAAAGGTGTGAAGTGGGACACTTAAAGACTGCTCTGGTTTGAGCCTCCTCTGCCCTTAGGTAAACAGGGAGGGTGACAAAACCCTTTGAACAATACCTAAGTCCTAGACATTGGGTCGCCTCTAGGGCCATCTGCTATCCTGGTATGCAAAAGAATTTCCTCTGAGTCTTTGTCCATACCTTGGGACACAGTATTAAACATAAAACATAAACGTATTAAAATATCCAGTTCCGTTGGGTCTAGCAGGTCCAAACTTCACAGTTCTCATTGCCAGAACTGGGACACCATATGATCCAAAAAGCGACTTGCTACGACCTTCGGAACCGGAGATACACAAATGCACATTAAATCATTTTTCACTTTAATACAGAAATCTCCGCTAAAAAAGAAATCTCAGCTTTTCACTAAATCCCCATTAAAAACAACGGGCTCCGCCGCCATGGGTTTCAATGGAGCAACTCCGCTGTTGTAGTCAATGGAGTTTCCTACCATAGACTTTCAATGGGGAACCGCCGCCATTGAAGTCTATGAGAAAATCCACAAATCTTTACAGTCGTCCATACTCCGTCTGGTTGGTCTGAGGGGGCTGGAAATGGGCATGCATTAAAGCCGGAACCTTGGCTACATGTCACCCAAATCCCATCCCTCTGGGCATTCCAGAACCGGAGATATGGACTTACACATTTCAACATTTTACACTTAGTCATTTTTTCACCATGCGGCTTTTCCCCCATTAGAATCAATGGTAAAAGTCCCGAACTTTCAAGGGGGTCCATACTCCGTCGGGTTGGTCCAAGAGGGTCAAGGATAGTTCTGCAGTGATGCCGGAGCAGTGACTACAGATACCCCAAACCTTGATCCTCTGGTCCCTCTGGAACCGGAGATATGGATTCCTAAAATTCAGCATTTCACACTTAGTCATTTTTCTGAGCCGTTTCTGCCGCCGCCGGCAAAGCCTATGGCGCGACCCGCTCTATCTGGTTCGGCCCTTATTGGGGGTCCAGGATTCGGGGACCCGGTTGTGGTCGAGTGGGGGGAAGCCTAGGAACTAGGGGCAAAAAGAATTTTATTTCTAGGTGCCCTAGAACGGTTTATTCCCACGCCAATTGACGTTGAACTTGACTCAAGTGATTTTAGCTCTTTTAAAGGACATTGTATCCGCTTTGCGGTTTGCGGTCTGGATGGCTGCCAACTTGTTCTTCGAAAGTTACCTCGAGGAATCTCCATTGAAGTCAATGGGCCCATTGACTTTCAATGGGAAACCGCCGCTCTCCCTCTCGGACGCCACCTGCTGGTCTTTACAGGAAACAGGACTAAAACAGCACAATTCTCTATTGAAATGCATTGAGCCCTAATGGCGGCCTATGGGAACCTGCAAAATGGTGCCTGAAAAGGCGGGAAAGTTACACAAAGGGCTATAATCACTTTACCACTATTAACCCTTGTGCTCCCGGATGGATCCCAGTGTGTGTGTGATGCAGACACTGATTTACAATAAAACATGGGGGAACAGGGAATATACATTTTCAGGTTATGACAAGGGTTAAATCACACGTCTGGGCCTCAGCCCAGTTAACCCCTTGTCTCCCTGGTGAGGTTAGAGGGTGGCCAATTGGGGTGTAACCCCTTTAATCCCGGGCCAAATCCTCTCCATCGTCACAACCCTGACCCTGCACAGACCCAGACCCTGCACAGACCCTGGCCCTGCACAGACCCTGGCCCTGCACAGGCACTCACCCTACACAGACCCTGCCCTTGAACAGACCCTGCCCCTGCACAGACCCTGCCCCTGCCCCTGCACAGACCCTGTCCCTGCACAGCCCCTGCCCAGCCCCTGCCCCTGCACAGCCACTCACCCTGCACAGACCCTGCCCCTGCACAGACCCTGCCCCTGCACAGACCCTGCCCCTGCACTGCCCCTGCCCCTGGCAAGACCCTGGCCCTGCACAGACCCTGACCCTGCACAGATCCTGCCCCTGCACAGGCACTCACGCTGCACAGACCCTGCCCTTGAACAGACCCTGCCCCTGCACAGACCCTGCCCCTGCACAGACCCTGCCCCTGCACAGACCCTGTCCCTGCACAGACCCTGCCCCGCACAGCCACTCACCCTGCACAGACCCTGCACAGACCCTGCCCCTGCACAGACCCTGCCCCTGCACTGACCCTGCCCCTGCACAGACCCTGCCCCTGCACAGACCCTGCCCCTGCACAGACCCTGCCCCTGCACAGACTCTGACCCTGCACAGACTCTGACCCTGCACAGACCCTGACCCTGCACAGACCCTGACCCTGCACAGACCCTGACCCTGCACAGCCACTCACCCTGCACAGACCCTGCCCCATGCAAGGACCCTGCCCCATGCAAGGACCCTGCCCCATGCACATACCCTGCCCCGAGCACAGACCCTGCCCCGTGCACAAACCCTGCCCCATGCACAGACCCTGACCCATGCACAGACCCTGACCTATGCACAGCCACAGACCCTGACCCTGCATAGGCACTGACCCTGCAGACACACAGACCCTGCAAACACACACTGACCCTGCACAGACACACATTGACCCTGACACACTGACCCTGCACTGAGACACTGACACACTGACCCTGCATTGAGACACTGAACCTGTACTGAGACATGGACACACTGACCCTGTACTGAGACACTGACCCTGTACTGAGACACTGACACACTGACCATGTACTGAGACACTGACACACTGGTCCTGTACTGAGACACTGACACACTGACCCTGTACTGAGACACTTACACACTGACCCTGCGGACACACACTGACCCTGCACTGCGACATTGACCCTGCGGGGGGACACTGACCCTGTACTGAGACATTGACACTGACACACTGACCCTGTACTGAGACACTGACACACTGACACACTGACCCTGTACTGACATACTGACCCTGTACTGAGACATTGACACTGACACACTGACCCTGCACTGAGACACTGACACACTGACACACTGACCCTGCACTGAGACACTGACACACTGACCCTGTACTGAGACACTGACACACTGACCCTGCACTGAGACACTGACCCTGCACTGAGACACTGACACACTGACCCTGCGGACACACACTGACCCTACACAGAGACACTGACACACTGACCCTGTACTGAGACACTGACGCTGTACTGAGACACTGACCCTGTAATGAGCCTACACTGACCCTAGCTCTGAGCAGCTGCAGAAGGGGGGGGGGTGATGTGTGTGACCTACCTTTCACTGTGAGCTTGGTTGGGGGTGGGGGAAGCCATCTTGGTTGGGAGGGAAGCCACCTCACTTCCGGTTCTCACTGCTGAGGCTCCGCTATCACTAACCCCGCCCCCACCCTCTGCAGCAGCAGTCAGACCGGCCTCTGCTCTCCTCCCTGCATTCTTGCTCTCTGCTGCCCCCACCTTCTCTGGTCAAAGCCGGGACAGCCACAAAAAAAAACGGGACATTTTAAAGTATGTCAGGCAGCCGAAACAGACCCTAAAAAAACGGGACAGACCTTAAAAAACCGGGACTGTCCCGGCTAAACCGGGACATCTGGTCACCCTCTTTATTCATTACATGGGCCCCAGTTGACTTTTCCTGTAACATTGGCAGTTCACTTTGAATGAATGTATCATCCACCTATTATACATTGTTGTGGATTTCCATGTTGCATTGAGCATACATTGTTATGTTGTTTTATAAATTCCTAATTTTTTATTATTTCAGTGAAATTTATGAATGCAAAAAGATTTTTTCACTGTGTGTGTAACCAGGGTTCCAGACAGAGAGGGAGAGCTGGGACTGGTCAGTCACTGGACTGTCCTGGGAATGGTCAGTCAAGGGGCCTGGGCCTCACTTCCATTAACACTACCATGCATGGCCCTTTCCCTCCACTGGCTGGATCTCTAAGCCCAGCCCCTTCTGTGGGCCTCTGCAGTCCCATGTACAGGGCTAATTCCTCTGTCAGCCACCACCCCTCAGGTGTGGGCCCCCCTTTCTCGGGTCTCCGGCAAGGCACATCTGCGGGCCGCAGGTAAGCCTGCGTGACGCCTCTGTGCTGCCCTCCATACTAGACTACTACCCCTTGGCCCATACCTCTTTCTCCACCACCCCAGGCCAAACCCCTCTCTTTCCTTCTCTCCCCCCCCTCCCTCCATCCCCAGGCTCATCCCTCCCTCTCCCCTACCCAGGCTCATACAATCTTTCTTGTTCTGTTTTTGATACAAACAAACAGGGTCTGCCACTCAACCTAATGCACTGATATGTGATATCATAGTACAACTGGTGGTGCATAAGGGAATAAACAGACTATATACAATACAATGTGAAACCCCACAGGTTAGTCCTATACTAATCAGAACTGTTATTTTGAGACATACTCTGGATTAACCCTAGGAATACCTACCTTCCTAGCGTATCCATTATCCATATATTGTTCTTTTCTCACTATTTCTCACTCACTTTTATTCACATATGTAAATAGTTTATTCACATTGTTGTTGGTTTTGCATATATGTTAATAACATTTTATTATTTGTATTTTTAGTGGAGTTTTCCTATGAGCTATGGTAGCTCTCATGTATACCTGATTTTGAGTTAAACACTCTGGGTTAATTACACCAAAATATATATTCAATTACTTACTGTATGAGTGCAATCTAAGAGGGAACTCTTTCGTGACCCCCTGTGGGGTTTCACATTGTATTGTATATTGTTCGGGTTTTGCACTGGTTTTGTAGATTGAAATGTTATGTTCAATATTCCTCATAGGGGTCTTGTTATCAGTTTTGGTTTGATGCACTGTAACTCTTTCTGCTTGTGACTGCCACATATTATGCATCTTATTATAAAGTGTACGTTCTGCAGCTCCTACTTAGCTCCTTCTGCTGGCACTACCCAAACCGCAAGTATCTGAGAATTATATCGAAGGTGTTATCTGCTTCTTAAGTGGTAAGACTTTGAAATATATATATTTTTGCACAAATAAGCAAGCTGAAAAGAGGACGGGTTCTATTTAAATGTTTTAAAGATAATATTTATTTACATTAAAATAAGCATTTTCAAATGTTCAAGAGAATTCTCCTTTAAATCAGTAGTAATAGATATGTGTTTCAAATAAAAACAAAACATTTAAAAAACAAATGCACCACAAAAAAAACATAAAAACATTGAAAATACTTCATGGTTCTCAGATCAGTTTTTTAAATGTCAAATAATTAAAATGGATTTAAAAAAAAAATGAGATTCTGTATATCTTTGTGTAACCAATAACCAGTAACGTCTTGTTCTGGAACACCAACTAATATTTTTTTTTTAACAATATATTTTCCTTTACTTTAGTTAGCACTAAAGTTAGTATTGTGTAAATATATGGAAGAATTGCTGAATATCACAGGCTCAGCTGCAAAAGTTTGCTGGGGTCAAAATACATTTTCATTCCTATTATTGAACATCTGTTTAGCACCGTGTTCGTCATTAAGGCTAAGGCCCCGCTCCCTCAGTCAGCGTGCCCGCACTGCATGCAGGCAGCGCGCTGAGAGGCAATTGACCGCTACCTGCGGTCTGTAGGGAGCCTGAGCGGGGGCGGGGGGGGGGGGGCGTGGTTTGAGCGGGGGGGCGTGGTTTGAACGGAGGGCTCTCGTGCTGTCGTACCCCCCGTAGTTCCCTCTCTCACTCCCGGAGCCCCTCGCACTCTGAAGCCAGGCACAGAGGGAATGACACACACAGGCACTCACACACTCACACACACGTGACGCGACACTCGCCGAAACCACAAGCTCCGTGTAGCTCCGGCTGGCTGACGCGTCACGGCACGCAGTCAACCATGCTGGAAGGAGCCAGCGGGGACATCCAGAACGGAGGCAAGCAGTTGGTGGCCCGCGGCCGCGTGCGCCGCCGGCCGCAGCGGGACCAAAGCCTTACAGTTATTCCGAATACTGCTGCACTTCAGCACCCATATAAAACAGTACAAAGAGAGATGCTGTTGACTTTGTACATGAACAGTAATTAAGTAATAATCCCCGAAGAACAGGGCATTATTGGCCAGTAATGCCCTGTTCTGAGGGGATTATTACTATTATAGGTTAAATGTAGGCTTTTTTAATTTTTTTATAATAAAGATACAATTTTGTAGTCATTGATTTTTATCAGTGTATATACCTGTGTAGGAAAAATAAGTAAAGTAGAAGATGAGAAGGCTGAGGGGCCGGAGAGAGAGGTTTAGGGGGGAAGAGAGATGTAAGGGGGAGAGAGGTGAAGGAGGGGGGTGGGAGAGAGGTGAAGGAGGGGGGAAAGAGAGAAGTGGTGGGGGGGAGGGAGAGAGGTGAGGGTTAAGAGAGAGGGGAGGGGAGAGTGAGGTGAGGGGGGGAAGAGAGGTGAGGTGGGGGAAGACAGGTGAGGGGGGAAAGAGAGGTGGAGGAGGGGGGAAAGAGAAGTGGTGGTGGGGGAAGAGAGGAGAGGGGGAGGGAAGAGAGGTGAGGGGGGAGAGACAGAGGTGAAGGGGGGAGAGAGAGGTGAGGGGGGGAGAGAGAGGTGAGGGGGGGGAGAGAGAGAGGTGAAGGGGGGAGAGAGAGGTGAGGGGGGAGGGAGAGGTGAGGGGGAGCGAGAGGTGAGGGGGAGGGGGAGGGGGAGAGAGGTGAGGAGGGAGAGAGAGAGGTGAGGGGGAGAGAGGGGGGTGAGGGAGAGAGAGGTGAGGGGGAGAGGGGAGAAAAGGGGTGAGGGGGAGAATTGGGGGGAAAGGAGGGGGAGAGGTGGATGGAGGGGGGACATGGGAGAGAAGTGGGGGGACTCTGATATTAACTACAACTAAATAAAAAGAAATACAAATTACCTTAGCGTAGCACAGGCAATAGATGTGGTTAGAAACATTACTTTGTTGCAAGCAACAAAGTTACCAGTTGGGACAGGGAAGCTTCTGACAGCACTAGCAGCTGTGAGAGAGAGGGGGGGAGAGGGGGGAGAAGCTGCTTGTTCAGTGTGATCAGTGAGGAGAGCAGGGCTGCTGCAGTTAAGATTTAAACTTGCCGTTTTCTTTCTCAGCGCGAGCCCCTGCATCTCTGCTTTGATGTGAGTTGGCAAGTTGTCAAAAATTCCGGCCATTACTTAATGAATAATGCCCGGAATTCTGACCAATCAGAGGGCAGGGATTTCAGTAATGCCCGGAATTTTACTGCTTTAGCCTATAATAGTCATTAGTGATTGTTAAAGGATGGCTGTTAGAGATCACTAATGACTATAAATATTTATTGACAAGCAGAGTATACTCTCTGGAATATCACAGTACGTTGATGCTTGTAACATTGTTTTGGCAGCAGTGGCACAGCACAGATTCTAGAATTCTATGAACAAACTTACGTTAACAATAACAATAAAAGCAAACAGTATAAGAAAGCAGATTGTACACACAGTAATCCCTTAAAAAGGCTGTTAAATTGGTTTTAAGGCACAAGGTATAACATCTTTAAGCAGTGTTTTGAACAAAAATATGTTTGATTCCCATTTATTGTAAGTCCTTATCAGTGCACTTTATTTAGGAAGGACGGTATAGAGCAACATAAATAGTCACTTATGCTTGAAACTAAAGCAGTATTCACACGATTTGGCACCTACTGTAGCAAGTGAATATGTTCAAGAACTCAAAAAGGGGCTCTGAATCAGACAAGTGGAACACTATGCATTTGAGTCATTTACTTTTCTGTATTTTAGTGTCTGCTTCAAATGTAAGACCTTTTTAATACGTTTCAAGTTGAGTTGCTAGCTCCATATAATTATTCTCCAAATATACAGTAAGTGTGGAAACCTGTACACCATGAATATCCACTCACATTTTTAAAGAGACTCCTCTGACCATTTTTTTTGTCAAAACGTGTTTGAGACATGAACCCCCAAAACTTATCGGTACTACCCAATATGCAAATTGAGTAGCTGTCAATACTTTTTTGTAGTGAAGCCAAGACCCTATGGGGGAAGGTTAAAATAATGCGTGAAGGGACTGGACAATACTGAAAAGAATAAAGCACCAAGACACCTGTTGGTATGTCAAATTTAAGGCTTGCTAAAACTCCTAGACCTCTGAGCTGTCGCTACCACTATGCCGCGTGGTCATAGTTTCATGGCTACTGCAATGACTGCTGGATGGAGACTTTTTCTCTTCGTGTGAACGTCCTCTATGTTTCAGGAGTACGACAATAATGACCACAGTGCAGATGAGGAGTAGTAAAGCGGCTGCTCCCCCAATAAGAGGCAGCATGCTGCCCTCTAAGTCATGGCCTGTGACTTCTAAGACTGGCTTCTGGTACTGTCCACCAGCAGGCAAGATGTCCTTCTGACTACCAGAGATCTTGCTGGAACGTTCAAGAGCAATGTGCTGAATGTTGGTCCCTCTGTTCTTTTCAACTCCAATGTCTTGTGTGAGGGCTGAAGCCTCTGGATTTGCCCTCCGGTTCCTCTTTAATAGCAAGTTATCATGGTGATTAGCAGTACTACTCAAGACATGATGGTAATCCACACTGCGCTTTCCAATTCCTCTGTTTGCATTCTCTCTAGAGCGGACTGTATAAATTGTATGAATGAACCATTCACGTCCCGCAGCCACCTGAATGAATGGAAATGTAGAAGAAACATATTTTTAGTGCCTGAAAATAAAACCACCATCTGTTAAAGAGGAATACAGATTCTGTGGATCAGAGGTTCTTAACCAGGGGTGCTTTCACTCCCCGGGGGAGGGGGGGGGGGTATGAAGGGGGTTCAGGGGGTGATTGAGAAAGTGCTGGAATTTGTTGAAGATTTTATTTTCTGAATATTAAAAATCATCTTAACTTGAGTGTCAAACATTCGTTTCCATCCTTCATTTGTAACATTTTATTCTGTTAAAATAACACATGGTTGATACATCGTGTGAAAGCTTCTTTATCTCCCGCCACATAAATGCGTGGTCGATAGTTATCCACCCATTATTTTCACGTACTTACTAAAAAGAGAGGCCCTATACTAAACGTTTTAGTCGAGCTACTGGTGTGGTTGAACTATTCCTTTTGCTGGCATATGAAATAAAACTATTGAAATGTTACCGGTACCATTATAAAATAATAATATAGCATACCATATACCGGTACCATATATAAAATAATTGGTAATGGGTGATTGGGTACCTTGTTGGTCCCTTAATGGTGATGAAGGTACGAAAGGTTAAGAACGTATTGCTGTACATAGTAATTGTCCTTGGCAATCACGTGTATCTAGCTATGTAACTATGTATACGAAAACTTTATTTTATTTTGAAGATGCAATTTAAATTGTATTCCCCCATAGTGAGCAGAGATATATTTCATATTTCAAGTATTGGTGATGAATGCCAAAAAGAATAAGATACACATTTCTGAAAGCCTGACAACTATCCTTGTTTAATCAGGTTTGAAACTTTAAAGTCCTACATTTTACCAAAATTATGTCATGGCAGTCACCATAAAGTTGCTGACTGATGTTAAGAACGCTAAGCATTTCCTACAAAGTTTCAATGGTTGGAAGGTTTAACTTGCTTTATCTCTTCCCTCGTCTTACAATAAAAACAGATACATCTTCCTAAAATACATCATTTTTTCTTGAAAGTGGAACTGTAGGTGTATAAATAATAAAAATGATTGGTACTCTGGTGTGTATAAAAAAGTAATGAGTCTGTTCCCTCTCGTACCATCACTGTCTGACCACTGATTATGATGGGGATATCATGGCCTGATGCCAAACACGGCAAATTGGAAGAAACAGTACCAAAGTCCTTTACTTTCAAAATTATTTAACTGTTTTGACCCTTTCACTACCAGAAGGGTCAGTACAGCAATGCGTCACTGGGCCCCCTGTTAGCGAAAGGATTAAGGAACCTAATTACATTAGTATATTGTTTATGACACATCTGCTTTTCATCACAATTACATATGTCTTTATTGTACCCTCTGGTAGATGTAAAAATAATATTTTTGTGGATTCTTAAAAATGGCCACCATCATGATTTGCCTGTAAATTGCTTTATCTGTCGACTTACTGCAACTTTGCACTTGCTGCCTCTTAGCACCTGATTAAAACAATGTGTATTTTTTTTGATGGCGCTTGTGGTTGTTCTGTTTTGGGCCTGAATTTAAAGCACTTAGTAAAAATGTTGACTAAGTGTTTTCACTTATTGAACCTCCACTGTATGTTGCTCGGTGGAATAGTACTTACAACTCCATTGTCACAATAATGATCTTTTTTTTTGTTCACCTCTGTCGAACCACTTAGTGATAAGAGCAAGGACACTATATCCATGGTGGTTCTACTCACCTGGAATAATGCAGCAGATGCAATGCTAAAACCATCAGAACCTGGTTGTTTTGCCAAGGGTAGAGCATCAGGGCTATCGATAGCTAATTTGGCATCAAATAGAACATTTCCGAATGACCTTGCTTGAGTTTCTGGCTGAGCTTTGTCCTGTGTAGATAAATAAATACAAGAAAAAAGTTAATTAGATTAAATTGTATACAAGCTCTGCTCCTGTTACTCTGTTTGGCCTCAATAGATGGAGGCAAGCATCAGTACCTGATGTAGGAGCCCTTATTATTTGGCACATATCTGTGCAACTACACAGTATCCTGAGTGAAGGAAAAAAATAATCCTGGTATCTGTTAGTAAAGCTAGCCATTCTCCAGTCCATGCTCTTTGTAGTGCTCTGAAAATTATTATTCTTCAGTATAAAATAATACTGGATATGTTTAGACAATTGCACATGCCTGTGTGCTTGAGACGTCCTCCCTAGCTGTAGGAGACCCCGGTCTCACCATCAATGCCAACCCCACTCCGTCACAGAGACGGGTTACACCATACGCCAATTTCATGATATTTTGGGGACCTGCCCAGACTTCAGGGTTACCTGCATATCCTCAGTGTTTTCTGGCTGTTATATACCTACTTCTTGTAAGTAGGATTTAAATTTTCCCTCAAACGACCAGATCATCGTCATTACTAATGCGTTATTATTATTAGTAAAAACAAATTGTTTGTACTACCCAATTGCACCTTTGTTCCCACTTTCCCTTGTTTTTTCTGCCTTTTCCCTTCCCCCATCCCAATTATAACTACAAATTTATGCTGTCCTGTTTCAACTCTGCCCTCTCTCAGGGTAAACAAACCTACTTTTCATCACTAATCAACACACACAAGTCTAACCCACACCGACTCTTTTCTGTCTTTGACTCTCTACTCAGACCACCCTCGTCCGCCTCCTCTTCTTCCTCCATCTCACCTCAGGACTTTGCTGACTTTTTTAAGGAAAAGGTGGGATCCATACGTCAGAACATCCCGTCTGTTGCCTCCTCCCATCCCACACTGCTTCCCAACTCTCCTCCTGCCTTTCTTGACTCTTTTTCTGCTATCTCGGAGGAGGATGTGTCACTGCTGATCTCCTCTTCTCCCTCTACTACTTGCCCTCTTGATCCCATTCCCTCCCATCTCCTAAAACCTCTTGCTCCTTCTATAATGCCTATGCTCACACAGATCTTTAACTCTTTCCTCTACTCTGGTACCTTTCCATCCTCCTTCAAGCATGCAACCGTTATACCATTACTCAAAAACAGCAAGCTTGACCCTACCTGTCCTTCTAACTATCGACCTGTCTCCCTCCTGCCTTTTGCCTCCAAACTCCTTGAACGCCTTGTATTCTCTCGATTGCTACACTTTCTCAACACCTATTCTCTTCTAGACCCTCTACAATCTGGCTTCTGCACTGCTCACTCTACTGAAACAGCCCTCACTAAAATAACTGACGACCTCCATGCTGCCAAAGACAGAGGTCATTACACTCTGCTCATATTACTCGACCTCTCTGCAGCATTCGACACTGTGGACCACCCTCTTCTCCTTCACATTCTCCATACTCTTCGTATTCGGAATAAAGCTCTATCCTGGATCTCCTCTTACCTCTCCCATCGTACTTTCAGTGTCTCTTTTGCTAACACCTCCTCCTCCTCTATTGATCTCTCTGTGGGGGTACCCCAGGGCTCTGTCCTGGGACCCCTTCTCTTTTCTCTTTACACACTCTCTCTAGGTGACCTAATCACATCTTTTGGGTTTAAATATCACCTCTATGCTGACGACACACAAATTTACCTTTCAACCCCTGACCTTACACCTGCTATACAGACCAAAGTTTCTGAATGCCTCTCTGGAATATCATCCTGGATGGCCATCCGCCGACTGAAACTTAACATGGCAAAAACGGAGCTCCTTATACTTCCTCCCAAACCTGGCCCTACTACCTCCGTCCACATTACTATTGGAAATATGATCATTCACCCAGTAGCACAAGCACGCTGACTAGGGGTTACACTTGATTCCTCTCGCTCCTTCTCCTCTCATATTCAAAACGTTTCTAAAACTTGTTGCTTTTTCCTCCGCAATATCACAAAGATACGCCCTTTCCTCTGTTACTCGACTGCTAAAACTCTGACTCAGGCCATCATTCTCTCACGTCTCGATTACTGCAACCTCCTGCTATCTGGCCTTCCTGCCTCTCACCTGTCTCCCCTACAACTATCCTAAACGCTGCTGCCAGAATCACTCTACTCTTTCCTAGATCTGTCTCAGCATCTCCCCTCCTGAAATCCCTCTCCTGGCTTCCGATCAAATCCCGTATCTCACACTCAATTCTCCTCCTCACTTTTAAAGCTTTACATTCTTCTGCCCCTCCTTACATCTCAGCCCTAATTTCTCGCTATGCACCATCCAGACTCTTGCGTTCTTCTCAAGGATGTCTTCTTTCTACCCCTTTGTATCTAAAGTTCTCTCCCGCCTTAAACCTTTCTCACTTTCTGCCCCACACCTCTGGAATGCCCTTCTCCTCAATACCCGACTAGCACCCTCTCTATCCACCTTTAAGACCTACCTTAAGACACATCTGCTTAAAGAAGCATATGAATAGCACTGGATAATCCTGGACACATGATACATAAAGCTTGGCCCCCTGCAGAAGCACTTACTAGAATTCCCTCCTACTGTCTCTGTGCGTTCTCCCTACCTACCAATTAGATTGTAAGCTCCTCGGAGCAGGGACTCCTCTTCCTTAATGTTACTTTTATGTCTGAAGCACTTATTCCCATGACCTGGTATTTATATTATTTGTTATTTATATGATATGTATTACTACTGTGAAGTGCTATGTACAATTTATGGCGCTATATAAATAAAGACATACAATACAATACAATTTCCCTGCTCCCTTAGTCCCTGCACGTGATGGACCTATTCTGCCCACATCGCTTCAACATACAGTATTACACCATTTGTTTTCTATTTTTGCCTTTTTTCCCCATGTCCTGATATTCATCTGATCTCGACCCGGTTAGTCCTTGCAGCCAAAGATGATCTCAGCGGGACTTTAGACCAGCCCATGGTTTGATTCTCCAGTTGATGGAGAGTTATAATATTAACAATTCCTTGATTTTATACATCTCTGTGTCTTAGAGACAATGTAATTTAAAGTAGCACCCAAAACTTATTTTTTACTAGTTTTGTTATGTTAATGCTTGCATGACGAGGACCACATGCTGCTGTCCTTTAAAACACAGTAATAACAAACAGGGGAACCTTTCCCCAATGAAGGGCATACTTTTTTTCTGTTGGGGATTAAAGGTGGTTGAACAGCAGGGATTAGCAGTTGTACTGGTTAAAGGGATTCTGGTAAAATCATTGGCTACTAGTATGATAGACGAGCGATGCTTTAAAAAGAAGACCAAATATTTGAGATACCCTGTACTGTATGTAGCAAGTTTATACATGTGAAACAAGTGTAGAAAGTTTAGAGTTTGATGTTGTTGACTGTGTAAGAAGCTGATTGTGCACTTCTATCCAATAGAAATAATGCAATATCCTGAGTTCAAGGATACAATACACAATAATATAGTCCAACATTGTATACCCCAGCTTTTGTATGAATGTATCCTTTGTGACATACCAGGATTTTAAATCTGTACAACAAGGTAGGGGAGTCTGCAAGGCATCCGAACTCTTTGTTATCTGGATTATATTTAGGGACATATCCATCAGCACCAGTGCATAAGAACACTTTCTCAATGGTACAGATGAAAGAGTCTCCGAGGTTTTGAACTGGGTCCACCATGACTCGCCCGTAGATTGAAGAGCCTAGAAAATAAACCACATCAATTACCTGCAAGCACTGCCGATAAGGGGACAAGCAGTATTTCATAGAGGATACAACACAACGGGACCGAATCCAATCTGTACAAGAAGTGATTTCCTAAATTAATGAATACTCAATAGTGTAAAATATTGTTTTCAATTACAGTAGAAAACTTGCAGAGTGGTTGCTTCAAATGTACGCTTCAGATTTGATAGGGTTTCTACATCATATAGGGTTCCTACATCATATAGGGTTCTACACACGTGTTTCATGTGTTCTTACCTTCAGAAAATGCAACATCAGTTCCCTCTCCAAATCCCATTGAGCCATCTGATATCCACAGTTCCTTCTTGGACAATAAAAACATTTGTGTATTGAGGCTAAACTCTGCTGCTACAGGGTCACTAACCTATAAAGAAAACAAAGACCAATATGTAAATCTCAAAGGTCCATTACCTATATATAGTTCAGTGTATATCAAAAAGTTAAAGAAATTTGCGATGAACATGTATATTCCAGCATTAGCATCTGCCTTACCTGTTGGAACCTAATGTCGATATCAAAGGATATAGGCTCGTGGGGATTGCAGATAATTGGCACGGTATACTCCTGGTTAGGGGATGAACTGCATGGGATCAGCTTCACTGTATATGTGCCAGAGTAGTCACGTACCTAGCAAATTGTAGAACAATGCCAGATGTTAGAAGAAGGCAAGAGATGAATGTCACGCCTTGTGCCCATCAGTGTGCTGCACACACAGCCCCAAGAAGATTTAGGGTCTCATTCAATATACTTCGAAACGGCTGATCATACAGTTATTAGCCAAAAACTCCCATTAACTTCAGTGAATACTTTACATATGCTTATATCCCCATAATTAATTGAGATACCCTATTTATTGCTTATTGTAACCATGCACCGTTTCCTTTTACTTTGCCTAGAATTTGAGGACCAGTACAAATACTAGAAAAAAAAACCTCCCACAAAATACAGTTCTATTACATAGTTTTTAGACAAATGTCTGTTTATCTTGTATTTTGTATTATTTCTGATGATTGATAAATCCTTTAAAGTAAATAAAATCTAGGTGTTTGTTTATTTTTCTCCCTTCCCATTTGAAGAGCGCAATATATACAAAGAACACAATGTTAGTTTTATTTAGTGATAATGATCTGCAACTGTGTTAACCCTGCACAGGGTGAGGGGTGAAGGGAGGTAAACAAAATGACTGAGGATTTAGGTAGATTGGAGGAGTTTGGCAATCACAATTGAATGCCAAAATGTACAAAGGCATAATACAGGATTAATGGCATTATAATGTCAACTACTGTAGAGGAAAGGAACCTGGGAGTCATTATTTCAGCAGACGTCAGAGTAGGCGAGCAATGTAACAAAGCAGTGTGGAAAGCGAGCAAGATGTTAAGTTGTATAGGGAGAGGTATTAGCAGCAGAAAGACAGGGGGGTTAATGCTCCTTTGTAGATAATTGGTGAGACCTCGTCTAGTGTACTGTGTTCAATTCTGGAAACCAGATCTCCAGACTGACTTAAATAAATGGGAGATTGTGCAAAAAAGGGCTACTAAGATGGTGCAATATCTACATACCGTAGCATAAGGCTTGTCCAGAAAGACTACATATGTGCAGCTTAGATGATGGAAGGGAGAGGGAGGATATGATAGAAAATGTCAAATATAAAGAGATGCAACAAAGTACAGGAGGAAAGCATATTCCAAAGAAATAGAAGTGCTAGAACGAGAGGTCCTCTCAGAAGTTGGAGGGTGGCAGGCTAAAGGGGGAATGTGAGTAAGTACTACTTCACCGAAAGGCTGGAATAGACTTCCAACATAAGTGGTAGGCGCTAATAGAGTAAGGGAATTCAAACATGCTTGGGATAGACATATCCTCAATATGTAAGGAATCCAAGGATCAAATAAGGTGTGAGGCTTTACAGCAGTTAGGGAAATGGGCAGACATGGTGGGTCAATTGGCTCTAATTTCCCATCAAATTCTATGTTTCTATGAAAAATACAAAGAAGATGGTGTTTAAAATCCTAGATTTCGACAAATAGGAACTCTTAGTAAACAAAAAGAGAGCTACTAAATGTGCGTATCACTAGCATAGCAATGCATTTAAATGCAGAAAACAGTGGGCAATTTCGGATCCAAAATTCAGTAAAAGGGAACATATATCTTTGTCTGAATAAATCGTTTTTTAATTACTTTAATTTGTTTTGCAGGTCTAAACATAAACACTTGCTCAATGTATACAGAGAAAGATAATCTACTTAAACGATTCAATTAAACTCCATGCCTCGCAATGCCTGCAACCAGACAATTAAAAAAAAAAAAAAAAACCCTTTAACTCAATACGTACAGCAAAGTCTGAGATGAAGCTCCATTGCTGCCCAGGCTGGCTGAAGCTTGGCTCACTGCGTAAAAGGCTCAATGTGAAGGTGAGCCCAGGGTGTTCAACAGATATTACCATAGATGACAGAGATGTACCTGAAGCAGAAAGGAGATGATTACATAAAATAATACAGGGGATCAGTTTCAGTCTGCACTCACATCAT
Organism: Ascaphus truei; assembly: GCF_040206685.1. Classification (NCBI taxonomy): domain Eukaryota; kingdom Metazoa; phylum Chordata; class Amphibia; order Anura; family Ascaphidae; genus Ascaphus; species Ascaphus truei. Next base: position 415,037,899 of record NC_134483.1, on the reverse strand, counting down.
AGGATACTACAATGTCATCTAATCAAAACAAGCAAAAGAGAGTCCTACTTGGAATTATAGGGAGCAGTATTGTAGGGCAAGATAATGGTGTTGCATGAGAAACAAGAGAAAAGTAACCTTCAACCTTTGTGTATCCTCTCTCCTGTTTTGTAGTTGTTTTCATTATATGAGACAAGATGTGAAAAGGGAGGGAAATTAAGGAGATCTTTTGATTTTATAATTGCAATTTATTTTATAATTTTTTTTGTTTTTTGAAAGGAGACAGCTGAAAGATTGTACATTTTCAGATAGGTATCATCTCTTTAATAAATTACATAAGGTAGGCTAGTATGTTTCCAGCTCTCCTTCTTTGTCCATTGTTCCTACTTCTTTCCTGCTCTTGTGAGAGAAAGTAACTGAGCATTACCTGGGTGAGACATCACAAACTGCCCCCGGAAGCGGATCTCAGTCTTAAAGTTCACCACCAGGCGTCCTTCTTCATTGATGCGCATGCTTGTTGGATAGAGAGATCCTGAAGAGAAAAGCACAGGACATGGTAATTATGATAAATTGTTGAAGTGTTGAAACCTATTTAATTAAATAATTAAACTATTTCCACATTTACCCTTTAATGCAAATATATATATATATATATATATATATATATATATAAATATATATATATATATATATATATATATATATATATATATATATAAAATCGAAAACAAATAATCGATACCATTATGTGGCTAACGAAATGTTTTTATTTGTGCGAGCTTTTGAGATGCAGTGATCTCTTCTTCGGGTGATGTTACAATTGATTAAGCCAAATAATTTACTTTCAAACAGGACAGCTAGGAATATTATCTCCGTGGGTTAAGCCTAACCCCCCCCCCTGTGCAGTATGAGATTTATGACTTAAGGTGTTAAATGGTCCCTGAATGTTTGTGATGTTAGAGTAAGCATGTATGTGTGTGTGTATGTGTGTAAATTGTAATTTATAAAGCACCCACAGTGTACTGTATACAGCGCTTTATAAAAGGTGTATCTAGGTTTATACACATACATACATACATGTGGTGCTGGTTTTTACCCCAGTTTTGTACTAAATAGCCTTTGATACAGAACTCACAATCAGTCAGCATTATGATGACATGAAACCTCAATGGCATTTTGGATCTCAGCATCTTTACATAAGCTTAGATGATACAGAACAAGTACCATGAGCTTACCCTGCAGCTCAGACTCTGGGGGTGTGCCTATGCCTTCGTTCCATAGGATGGCTGTGTCATAGACGAAGGTCAGTCTCAACTCCGACTGCAGGTCAAAGTGCTGCCACCCACCAACCGCAGCTGGCGAATGAAAAACATAGGACACGTGGAGGGGCACTCGCAGCGTGACATAGGATTGCACTAAATTCAATACCTGCAAGAACATGGACAAGGCTCATTACATATTTGTGGTGCATTTTTAGCAGCGCTCACAAGTCATGTTCTCACTGTTTGGCAAACATTATGAAATTATAAAATGAACTTTTCTGATAAAACTATGTTACAAGTGTTAACACAAAGCACGCTTTATATGGCAATATCTTTGTGTTGCCAAAATATATCTACTATCATAAAGTTGTGACTTTGTTATAACCTGTAACTTATTGCTCTGCTAAATCCTTGTCTCCAGCATTGAAGAGGATACATAGGTTAAAGGAAAATAGTATGATTATAATAAAATGTAATGTATCTATATATAAAAATGTAAATATATAAAATGCAAATGGTGAATATATCATGCTTCCAATGTAAATGATTTACTTATTTATGAATATGTTTATAAATATATGTTTGAGTACTATTGATCTTTGTGTCCTAGTTCTTGCCTTAGAAATGACTTCCCAGTAATGCTTCCCCCTGATATTTATCTGCAAGTCATGCAGTCCAGATTTGGCTGGATGTTATAGGTTATAATTATGAGAATGCGTTTCCGGAGTCCTATTCTTGGAATACAAAGAACACCTTTCTGCAGCCAGTTTTCATACCATTACACACAGACATAAGGGCGCACTGGAGGCTTTTGTCAGACACTAGCACAGCTGGGCACAAACAAATGCCTTTGACTGCATCATGTTAAGCCTTGAGAAAGTGGCTTCTATTCTTCAAGAGTTGGCTATTATGCATGAAGGTATATTTAATCTTCAGCATCCAAGACACCAGTATGTTATGATACATGCCTGCTGTGTTCTCTGAACTTCATTTATAGTTAAACAGGCACAGCAGAGACTCATCATCAACACCTACAGCACTACATGGAAAGGTGGCTGAGGGTGATGCAATCTCTTTTCATCTCATGAAAACAGATACAAAGGGACTGAAACTTCAGCCAAAAGCAGAAACATTTCAGGGAACAATAAGAGCTCATTTTCTCCAGGGAGCAGCCCCAAAACAAGGAATAATGAACCATACCACTAGAATTATAATCTGCGCCTAGCAGATTAAAATTGCTCCCATATAAAGAAGTCGTTTTTCAACCTTAGACTCGTTTATGACTTGCTGATGATGAATGCTCATCCTGTGTGGAAGAGTTTAGACTACAACGTTTGACTGACAAATTAGCTGCAAAAAGCTTGATAACAAAATATTATAATAATAATATTTTTTTTTAAAAACACTGCATCCAAATACTGAAAAAGTGCAAGTGACCACAGCAGAGTTATTGTATAGACATATTCCAGAGTCAAATTCTTCTTTGCATCATTATTTCTCCATAGAGAAAAATACTGGGTAATTTCACTATGTGGTTTAGACAAAAGAGGGAGAGTAAAGTCAATTTCTATAAACACCCTTTTTTCAAGAATGGATTAAGATGAACCCCGATTTTAATCTTACAGATCCTTGCAAATAAATGGGCCTTACAAAGTTAGCAGAATTACACAGCTCATACAACTCAGCCTGGGAGTGGAAATACAAGACTTCTTCTAACTGAAGTTTACTAATAGGCTATTGTTCTTGATAGGTGAAGGAATAGGAGAGTAAACTCCTATGCAATGCTCACAGGGAACGTCCATGTAAAGATTTATAACAGTTCAATTGTCTTTCCATAAACACACAGCATAGTTGCGGCTGACACGCGTCAGAGTACTTGCTGTTGCTGTTTTTATGTGCCAATAAATCTTTTTTGTACCCAGTAATTTGCAATTTTGGTCCTATGCTTTTTTCCAAGGCAGCTGCACCGCCATCCACGAACTTTCTGTATCGTTCTTGATAGTGTGGGATTGGTTGTAATATTTGTGTTAAGTGATATACCCCCAACATTACATAGTTTAGTATAAATGAGTATGCATGGCACTGGCGGGGGGGATTTGCTAGTTTTACTAAATGCTAAGAAGCAAAGATCCCTCCCTGTCTTACAACATATCACTCAGCAGAGCAGGATTGCTTGAAAGGTTAATGATAGTGGCGATGAGAAGAATGAGAGAGACAGAGGGAGATTAAAGGGACAATCCAACATAATAGTTAAAAAGTGGCTTCCTTAGAAAGATTCAATTCCCCTTCAAGTATCAGTGGTACTTATTTGTATACTGTGAAAAATCAGTGTTTCCTTTTTATCTGGATCTGCTAAATTCAAGCATATCAGCTACTTATTTATTTTTTATCTATGTGACTAATGATGGCATCAAAATTACTATACAAACTTAAACAAAGAACAAAACAAAAAGAAACACTCAACCTGTTGAGTTGAGGACTGACAAACAGGCCTATCCCCAAAACATATTAGATATAAGCAATATTTTCAAATAATGTTTTTTTAAGTGTTCCCCTTGTTTCTATCTAAAACAGACATTGAAAATTGGAGACAAGGATGTGCTTGATCCGCCCAAAGCACAAGGCATATCTTACAGTGGATTTATGCAGGTACCCGCCTTGTAAAAGGTTACAGAAGGGAATGGTGTTAGATAAATCATATCTCTGTATAGACTAAGCAACAAGACTGAAATCAGAGCTTCCCATCTAACACTTACTTGCCCGTCTGTCCCAATGCTGCCACTGCAGTCCGTTAAAAGCTCTGACATATCATAGTAGCTGTTGAATTCCCAGAGACAGGCCTCTAGGTTGAGGTTACGATAGAAGCGCAGAGTTCTAGCTGATCGCAGGGCAGTGCTGTACTGGTAAGGAGATGTCTCCCCAATCACTTCTGGGTTCTTCGTGTTGTCCATAAGGAAGCCATGCTTGGTTGGGATCTCATTATAATCCAGTAGGTTGGAACACTTGTGGTTGCCCACTCGGGTTCCATCAGGACTAAGAGTGAGTTCAAAGTTTGACATATGTCTGGTTGAGATGACTGGAAGCATACCTGACACACACAAAAAATACAAATAAAATGTATGATTACACTGTATATCATTCTTATGCCATTGCATACATGAACCCCTTTCCTTTATATATTTAATGTTTGTCTACACTTTGACTTCAAAATGTACCCCTGTAGCTCGATGCCCACATCATTTGGGGAAGTGAATGCATGTTTGAGCATTTACACAGACATCTGCAAAGGCATTAATGCCAGGTATGCTGCCAACGTGGTAAATTATTCATCACTTATCCCACTCCTGTAATAAAACATGATTACAAAAACTATGGGATTGAGGGGGTTTATATGTTTTAGGTATCGAAATGAACAAGGCAATGGCTTCTACACAATGCTTACCATCTATGTGAGGCATTGTTACTGTCAACTTTATCAGATTGGAATAATCAGGATCTTCAGGGCCTGTGTAGCGAATTTTTGCAGAGAAAGGTTCAGCGCCCACTGTTCCCGGAACACGCGGCTGGCAAAGTCCTAGGAAGAAGAGACACCTTTGTTTTAGGAAACATGCAAAAATACATACTTGCTAAATCCACAGGGAATTGTATTGCTGTAATAAAGCAAGTTGCCCTACGAGTGGCACTGCTCAGCAAGAATAGAAAATCGTGGTGTTGGAGGTTAATATACTTGGTGTTCTGCTGGCTAAGTGAATTTACTTATCAGTGAATACTCGCAATCCTGATGCACTTCCCCCTCCAATTATGTTCTACACAGTATACTGCTTACATTGTATTCTGTAAATCTCCCATGATATTCCATTTAAATGGAAAACTCTGTAGAGTTGGGGTTACATAGTCCCAATTGCTTAACTTCTTGCTTAAATGCATTTATGAAACTTTGTACATGATCTCCCTATACTGTCTGCCTAATTCTGCCAAGCGCCGCATACTGTACATTGGTGGCCCTATATAAATAAACACATACATACATACTGTACAGTGTTATCTTTTTAAACCTAAAAATGTCTTCAGTTCCATTTGATTTCAATAATTGCTGCACCTGCTGGTTATGTTCACATTACAATGTGTATGCATATGAAAACTCTCTTCCCACATCAGCTTCTGCTGTCTACAAAAAGTGGGTGTAGAAGTTTAATGCTACTAACCTTCATCTCTGCTGACAGTAAGAATGGGGCTCAGCAGCTCCAGACCAGCATCTGCATTGGCATTAACAGCCCGTGCTGCGCACTGAATCCTTGACCCAGCATGGAAGTAGATGGAATCTAATGTGATTGACTTGGTGTCCGTGAAGAAAGTATTGGAGTCGACTTCACGCATCGGACTGGTGACCCCGTCACTGCCACTTGGAGCGCTCACCAACCAGCGGTACCGAGATAGCGTGTCATTAATATTCTCAGCAGCACAGATGGACCCGGTTTTGTCATAGTCATAATATTTGGGATTGCATGCCTAGAGCAGATGAAATCCAAACAAATATGAATGAGAGTAAAATGTATTAATTCAATACAGTTTGATCCATTTCTGCCCAAAAACGGATGGTGAGGGTTGGTACAACCTCAAGTCTCAAAGCGCAAGGTTATTAAGGAATGGCCAAGACCACATAATAAAAAACAGGTTTGAGCCTTCCTTGGTTTAGCTGGGCTACTACCACCAATTCATACCAGATTTTTCCACCATCTCTACACCTCTGTTTGATTTAATAAAAGGGAGGAGTTTGGTCAAGGTAAAGTGGATCTGACCAAGCAGAGCAAGCCTTCCAAAAGTTAAAAGATGCATTGTGTGCACAACCCGTCTTTGTGACTTTAGACCAGTGTTTCCCAACTCCAGTCCTCAGGGAACACCAACAGGTCAGATCTCAAGGATATCTCTGCTCCAGCCAGGTGGGCCAATCAGCGGCTCAGTTATTTTGACTGAGACACCTGTGCATCCCTGCTCCAGCACAGGTGGGTCAATCAGCGGCTCAGTCATTTTGACTGACCCACCTGTGCTGGAGCAGGGATATCCTTAAGACCAGACCTGTTGGGGTTCCCTGAGGACTGGAGTTGGGAAACACTGGTCTAGACTTTTCCAAAGAATTCCAGGTCCAATGTGACACCTCCGATGTAGGGATAGGTGCTGGCCTCTCATAGAGACTTGGAGCGGAGAAAAAAATGTGAAATTGTAGAACAAGAGGGCTTGGAAATTACGTGGGCTCTAGAGTCCCTAAAATACTAATTGTTTGGTAGGAAATGTACGCTTATTATGAATCATGCCCCCCTAAAGTACATGCACCAGAATAGAGAAAGGAATGCCCGGGGACTCACTGGTTCCTAAGTCTACAAATGCTCAATTTTATGGTAGAACATGGCGCATACAAAACGGTAATTACAATACAGTATAATAACAATGAATAATTGTAAAGTAAAGGATATGTGACAGTGAAGTGAAGTCCTTTTCCAATGTCTATAAGTGAAATGGACTCTGTCCTCGACTTGGGTAGAATAAAGTCACTCTCATGCAGCAAGTTATATTCCTATGGTGTGAGACAAAAAACAGAGACACCACATTGCGCAGTATTGACTTGACAGCAAATGAAGTCCTCCCTTATATGCCTCTAAGTGAAATGCCCACTTACTAGATATAGAGTGGGTCTCATGCAGTTGAGAGAATCTGTATCCTTGTCTCTTCTGATCCAGACGTTCACAGGTTAACCCGAACCCCACGTGATGTTCCTGTCTTTCCTGGATCCTTGAAGAAACTCCGTCTCTGGAAAGTGCTTTCTCCTTCTGTGCTGATCTCCTGTATGTGCCTCCAGCATAGGGGTATACAAAAAACAGAGGATTGCGCAATAGTATAAAAAGCTTTAAGGACGCATCCTAACTAGCTGCAGAAATATACTCACAGATTCCGTGAGTTTTAAAAACAATTCAAACGCCCGACCCGGCTGTCCCACAGCACACCCCAGTCTCTGTCAGCTCCTGCTTCTGGTCGCGTGTGTCTCGCGCTATCCAGACTTGAGCGTGCTGACGTCACTATTCAGTGAACTGACCGGAGAGTGGATGAGAGTCCTGATTGACGTTCGTTTAGGCTCCTCCCTACGCGTTTCGTGATGGGGAACGTCACTTCGTCAGGGATTTGTGGAGCCTATGCAATCCCTTGTACTTAAATAGCTCGTTTTTAACTCATTGCGGGTCGGAACTTACTTAGACACTTAAACAATTAAAAGCACCACAGATGTATTCACTGCTGAATTAGTTGCAGTGGGGTTGAAAACCACCGTGGTGAAATACATTGCCAACAATGTTCAATTACAATATCATCATTACTCATATACATTCTGATGATTAATAATGAATATTAAAATGATAACTAATACAAATAAAATGTGTAAAAATTGTTATAAAGGAGGAACAGATATACTATATCACATGATTATAAAATCTAAATCTTAGAAGGTTAACAAGTAGCTCCAGTGAGGAATGAAACCACTATTTGAATAATCTGACCTCTACAGCATATGATTGAGTCTGGGGGCCCTCATAGGAAAGAAGCTAGATCAAAATCTATATTTAGACCTTTTGGGGAGAGCGTCTTTAGAGTGTAGATCCAGAAGCTCTCTTGCTGAGATACCTTCTGTAATCTATCTCCCCCTCTGATTCCCACTTTTGGGCTATCTATCCCTATGCACGTAAGACCCTCTGGTAACATGTTATGGTGTATCTTAAAATGGTTTGAAACACTATGTGTCTCCAAACCTTTTTTAATGTTGTATACATGTTCCGCGAACCTTCTCTTAAGGGGTCTTCCCGTCCTCCCCACATATTGTAGGCCACAGGGGCACTCTAAAAGATACACACAAAAGCTTGTTTTGCAAGTAATGAGACTTTGGATGACATAGCTTTTCCCAGTCACTTTGGATGTAAATCCTTTACATTTATGTCCAAAACTACAGCCTATACATTTTTTACAAGGATAGTAACCCTTGAGGTCTCCCAGCCACATAGTAGGACCCGATCCCTGGTTCTTTTTTGGGCAGCTTGGAGCTAGTTGTGATTTTAAATTCTGGGATTTTTTGTATACTATTTGTGGTTTACTTGGTAAAATGGACTTAAGGACAGGATCCCTTTGTAAAATCCCCCAATGTTTATTTAACACTTTTGCAATGCCTTGAGACATCCCATTGTACTGTGTGATAAATGGGATGAACACTTTATCAGTGTTCACTGGATTCTTTTTCTTAGATCTAATCAAGGCAGTTCTATCTGTGTCATTTGCGTTTTTTATCGCATTTTGCACCAGTACCTGATTGTCTTTTCTGTCCCTAAATTTTTCACCCATTTCCTTAATCTGCTCTTCATATACCTCTTGTTGCGAGCAGTTTTTCCTAATTCTTAAAGCTTGCCCCCTCGGAATATTTCTGATCCATTTTGAGTGGTGGTGGCTAGATGCCAATACATATGAGTTAGTGTTTACTTCCTTAAAAAATGTTTTAGTGTGTACCTTGTTGTTGACTGTGTACAGGGTGAGGTCTAGGAAATCTATAGACTGATTGCTATAGTTGAAGGTGAATTTGATATTATAATCATTATTATTTAGACAATGCAGACAGAGACTGGTAAAAAAAACAAAATGTATTTAACATCAGTAAGCATCAACTTACAGAAGTAGAAAGCAAGGTATTAGAAAAAGGACTGAGCTTGATCTTTGCTCAAGTCCAAGGGCCTAACATGTTCATATATATATTGATGTGCATAAGTATGTTAGGAAGTTAACCCTTAAAAAATACTTCATTAAGGATGCTGTTTCTAGAACTGAGTGTATGAATAACATACCTGTAGCTACAAGAAAACCTCCTTTCACCACACTAAAAAATCCCTCCACCTTCTATCCAAAAGCATGTAGGGGTAACCACATAGAGACATTTGCGGATATGGTGATAGGGGACTTGGAGACTTTAAGTCAGGATTTCAAGTGTAAGAAACAAAATCTGACGTTAAGGGAAAAAGAAGCAGTCAAATCACTAGCTAAAAACAACAACATAGTGATAAAGCCTGCTAACAAAGGGGGTGGGATAGTAATCATGGATAGGGAATACTATCAGGAAGAGGCCCAGAGAATACTGGCTGACAGGGACACCTATGCCATATTGGAGGGTAATCCCACCATGGAGTATACAAATACGCTATCAAAATGGTTGGAAAAAGGTCATGAAGAAGAAATTATCTGTAAAAGAGAGTTAGAATTTCTGACCGTGAAACAACCTAAACTCCCTCTCTTCTATTTCATCCCCAAGTTACATAAAAATCCCCTGAGACCCCCGGGAAGACCCATAATCTCGGGAATCGGGTCCCTGACGTCGAACCTATCGCAATTTGTGGATCATCTATTGCAGGATTATGTGGTTAAAATACCATCCCACCTCAAGGATACATCGCATGTGCTGCAGATCATTCAGGATCTCATATGGGATGAAGGCCTGATTTGGGTCACATGCGATGTAGTGTCCCTCTACACTGTCATAGACCACTCTAGGGGTTTGGAAGCTGTTGAGTGGGCCTTAAATACGGATGGCACTATGGAAGCCTCTGTCAAAGTTTTTGTTTTAGAGGCTATAAGATATATCCTCACTCACAACTATTTTTCACATGAGTGCAGATACTACCTCCAGACGTGCGGCACTGCAATGGGTACCAGGTTTGCACCTAGTTATGCGAACATTTTTATGGGGATGTGGGAAGAAAATTATATTTGGAACCACAACCCATATGGTGCAAACCTGGTGCTCTGGAAGCGCTACATCGATGATGTGCTGTGCGTCTGGAGGGGCACTATCGATGAACTAGAGGCCTTCAAGATTCATCTAAATAATAATGATTATAATATCAAATTCACCTTCAACTATAGCAATCAGTCTATAGATTTCCTAGATCTCACCCTGTACACAGTCAACAACAAGGTACACACTAAAACATTTTTTAAGGAAGTAAACGCTAACTCATATGTATTGGCATCTAGCCACCACCACTCAAAATGGATCAGAAATATTCAGAGGGGGAAAGCTTTAAGAATTAGGAAAAACTGCTCGCAACAAGAGGTATATGAAGAGCAGATTAAGGAAATGGGTGAAAAATTTAGGGACAGAAAATACAATCAGTACTGGTGCAAAATGCGATAAAAAACGCAAATGACACAGATAGAACTGCCTTGATTAGATCTAAGAAAAAGAATCCAGTGAACACTGATAAAGTGTTCATCCCATTTATCACACAGTACAATGGGATGTCTCAAGGCATTGCAAAAGTGTTAAATAAACATTGGGGGATTTTACAAAGGGATCCTGTCCTTAAATCTATTTTACCAAGTAAACCACAAATAGTATACAAAAAATCTCAGAATTTAAAATCACAACTAGCTCCAAGCTGCCCAAAAAAGAACCAGGGATCGGGTCCTACTATGTGGCTGGGAGACCTCAAGGGTTACTATCCTTGTAAAAAATGTATAGGCTGTAGTTTTGGACATAAATGTAAAGGATTTACATCCAAAGTGACTGGGAAAAGCTATGTCATCCAAAGTCTCATTACTTGCAAAACAAGCTTTTGTGTGTATCTTTTAGAGTGCCCCTGTGGCCTACAATATGTGGGGAGGATGGGAAGACCCCTTAAGAGAAGGTTCGCGGAACATGTATACAACATTAAAAAAGGTTTGGAGACACATAGTGTTTCAAACCATTTTAAGATACACCATAACATGTTACCAGAGGGTCTTACGTGCATAGGGATAGATAGCCCAAAAGTGGGAATCAGAGGGGGAGATAGATTACAGAAGGTATCTCAGCAAGAGAGCTTCTGGATCTACACTCTAAAGACGCTCTCCCCAAAAGGTCTAAATATAGATTTTGATCTAGCTTCTTTCCTATGAGGGCCCCCAGACTCAATCATATGCTGTAGAGGTCAGATTATTCAAATAGTGGTTTCATTCCTCACTGGAGCTACTTGTTAACCTTCTAAGATTTAGATTTTATAATCATGTGATATAGTATATCTGTTCCTCCTTTATAACAATTTTTACACATTTTATTTGTATTAGTTATCATTTTAATATTCATTATTAATCATCAGAATGTATATGAGTAATGATGATATTGTAATTGAACATTGTTGGCAATGTATTTCACCACGGTGGTTTTCAACCCCACTGCAACTAATTCAGCAGTGAATACATCTGTGGTGCTTTTAATTGTTTAAGTGTCTAAGTAAGTTCCGACCCGCAATGAGTTAAGAACGAGCTATTTAAGTACAAGGGATTGCATAGGCTCCACAAATCCCTGACGAAGTGACGTTCCCCGTCACGAAACGCGTAGGGAGGAGCCTAAACGAACGTCAATCAGGACTCTCATCCACTCTCCGGTCAGTTCACTGAATAGTGACGTCAGCACGCTCAAGTCTGGATAGCGCGAGACACACGCGACCAGAAGCAGGAGCTGACAGAGACTGGGGTGTGCTGTGGGACAGCCGGGTCGGGCGTTTGAATTGTTTTTAAAACTCACGGAATCTGTGAGTATATTTCTGCAGCTAGTTAGGATGCGTCCTTAAAGCTTTTTATACTATTGCGCAATCCTCTGTTTTTTGTATACCCCTATGCTGGAGGTACATACAGGAGATCAGCACAGAAGGAGAAAGCACTTTCCAGAGACGGAGTTTCTTCAAGGATCCAGGAAAGACAGGAACATCACGTGGGGTTCGGGTTAACCTGTGAACGTCTGGATCAGAAGAGACAAGGATACAGATTCTCTCAACTGCATGAGACCCACTCTATATCTAGTAAGTGGGCATTTCACTTAGAGGCATATAAGGGAGGACTTCATTTGCTGTCAAGTCAATACTGCGCAATGTGGTGTCTCTGTTTTTGTCTCACACAATAGGAATATAACTTGCTGCATGAGAGTGACTTTATTCTACCCAAGTCGAGGACAGAGTCCATTTCACTTATAGACATTGGAAAAGGACTTCACTTCACTGTCACATATACTTTACTTTACAATTATTCATTGTTATTATACTGTATTGTAATTACCGTTTTGTATGCGCCAGGTATTGTAATTCCACATTTGTATCAATATATTGTTTTTAGGGTTCACATGAGATTGTACCCTTAGTAGAATCACCAGGCAGCTTTAGCACACGCTTTAATGCACTGCACATATACACATTTGGTCTAGCGCTAGTTTAGTAATTTTTGTTAACACTTTATGGTAGAACATACTGTAGGGCCGGCTCCAAAGCCGGGAATGCAGATGCATTATCCCGAGTGTATGCCTCCTTTTGTACACTTGCTCAACCAACCACGCTTGAGCAAAGGGGGGGGGGGGGGATATGTGATGTAGCCATAGGCAAAGTACTTGAAGGGAGGTATTTAGGACCAAACACTTTCCTAGGCCTGTAATCTTTCTCCTCACCTGGGGACTATTTAATGGACTGCTGCTTTAATAAAAGAGAGAGAGAGAGAGAGAGAGAGAGAGAGAGAGAGAGAGAGAGAGAGAGAGAGAGAGAGAGAGAGACAGAGAGAGACAGAGAGAGACAGAGACAGACAGAGACAGACAGAGACAGAAAGAGACAGACAGAGAGAGACAGAGACAGAAAGAGACAGACAGAGACAGACAGAGACAGACAGAGACAGACAGAGACAGACAGAGACAGACAGAGAGACTCTACGGGTGCTACAGCTTACATAGATACAGGGTGCTGTGTTGTAGATAGTAGTTAAAAAAGTGTTAGTTGGCGCTCCAGAGAGGAAATATAGGTGTTTTGTTCTTGTTTGTGTTTTGTGCTCTGTCGATAATAAACCTGATAAGCGTACCCTACATTTCCTGCTTTTTATCTGAGAGAAATGCAATGAAAAGTGGCGGTGTTGTCACAAAAAATAAAAATAATAACAAAAATTCTTTAAATAAACATGCAGAGGTAACGGCTCCTTTCATAAAACGTGATATTACACAAAAAGGAACTGCTAATGGAAGTCAAGATTTCAGTTTAACATGTTTTCAAGTAACTCTGAAAATGGATTTAAACTACTTATAGGTACAAAAATGTGTTTTTTGTTGTTGTTTTTAACCCTTTAACCCTTGGAGTGCCAGAAGACCGACGGCAGGCCCCCTCCTCCCCCCTAGAAAACAAGCAGTTACAGCATGATGTACAGTGCACATCATAAGGCTTCTTGGGTGGCAGCCACTGTGACGTTTTGAATCCAGACCCCTTACAGTAGGCTCCATAAAACAGTCTTTTATGGTTGTGGATTCTAATCTAGGTTATCATGCCCAAGGGACAGTAGTTCCAAATAGTAATCTGCTCTCTGCATTCCCAGGAGATCGTAGTGAAAAACAGACCTGGCATTTTCCCCTCTTCCTTCCTGAGAGAGATGGGCTACAGTAATCCATTTGAATAAATCCTTAACAACATTTAATAAATCCATATTCTTGATAAAGCGCCATGTGGGCGTGAAACGCGTTGGAGGATTTGTTGTGTCTCATTTTATGGCTGGTTCAATTCATATGTTTTTTGTATACAGTATCAATTCCACACCTTAGCCCTCCTCGTTCTTGCTGCTGTGCACCGTTGGTTTATTCGTACTCATATCGTAAATCCTTAACAAACATGGCTTAAAAACTAACACACACTCTGGAGTCTATTTGAATGAAAAATACAATCCTTACATTTACATTGAGGAATGGCAACAAGTTACACAACACAAAAATTTGCCGCACCTACCGTTACACACACAACAGGGTAACCAGTTGGGGGATTTGGATTCTCCTTGGCTTTAGAAGTATCGTCATACATCAAAAGGGAAACAACTTGGGGTACAGCTGGGAAGGTCACATCGGCAACACTGTCCATTTCTTCAATGTACACAATGGCTTTACTCATCTGGAAAGGGAGGATGACAGTATGTTTGTGGAAATCTACTGAAGTACATTCATTTACAACCTGCTAATCAGTCTTTATCATCACAATGATCCCTATTCAAATTGCTATGAAGCCTTCTTCAGCTTGTTTGGGAAGATATCAGATTTACTTTACAGCAATGTACATATTAGTTGGCAGGCACAATAAATCCTTGTGCAGAAGAGCTTAAAATCAAATGTTCTTGCCTGATACACAGGAAGGTGAAGGAACCTGTCCAAAGATACAACGAGAGCCGACACAGCACCACACTTCAAATGCAGTGATCTCTTAATATTAAACTATTCCTTCAGCTTTGCTCTATTAATCATAACACAACTTGAAAGACGTATTGTAGTATTGATTATGCCTGTTTGTAATAAAGGTTATTTTAGAGGATACAAATATAAACCTGAATAGGCATTTAGGAGTTCCTCACATAATACCCCTTTTAGCACTACAGGACACCTTATGGCCTATTGAAGTCAGTGGCCCATAAGCTGCTTTATGCAATAGCCCCTTGGTAGATATGGGCCTTTGTTTGAACTTTCATATGACCTTCAGTTCTAGCACCAGTTCAGTCACCAAGTCTCGTTACCTGTGTTTCAGCCACCATGTTCTCATCAGGCTTCAAGTGAACAGTAAAAGCTTCACGCATTTCCCTTTTACCATCATGTAATATCTCGACTTTGACAAAGTGTTCGGTTTCTCCTTCTTTAAATTCAATGTCTGTGGAAACAGAGAAATGCTGTAGAGTTCAGAATAGAAACAGAAAATTCATCCAGTGGCGCTGCTGGAGAATTCAATGTCTCATACCTTCAGACAGTGGATTGTAGTCTTCTCCGGAGGTAGCTGAGCCATCCTTTGTGTGAATTCTAACAATGGATACCTTGGAGGTGTCCCCGAGGCGCAGCACAGGGATCTTTACCACAGCTATTTCACCAGTCTCCTGTGGCTCTTGGATACTATATTTGATTTCTGAAAACTTGATGATAGGCTCTGTGAATAAATGTAACATATAGTTAGGGGGTGAAAAACATGACTTTATCATAACAAAATACTGTTGCTTTTGCACAGTCTAGGGGGCCGCAGGAGGTCGAATGCCTCCTAAATGAAAGTTGACTAGGGAGTATTTTAATTGGGTAACCTACAGGATATAGAAGCCTGCAGAAAAGTTACAGACTCGTGTCACATACTCCATGCCATTACCTAAGACAGTCAGGTAGACATACCTAGTGGCAATGGAGAATAAAATCCTTGTGACAATCACTTAACCTGACCTCACCTATTCTTTCTATTTTATCATACCTTGTCATAATTAGAATCTCCATAATTTCAGCATTTACTATGACAAGAATATAGATCCTCGGAAGAACCCAGGTTTCATTAGTGCATCGCACATCAAATATCAAAAAAGTCCTTTTTTTTCTCAGCACTGCAAGTACAATGTGTTTGTCTTCATCAGTTTAAAGGTATGTATGACTATTGATGTTGCCTATGGTAGACACTTACTGTCCTCCATATCTTTAATCTTGATTAGAGTTTCTTTCTGTTCTCCAATTGAAGCTCCAAAGGGTGAGTCACTTTTTGGTGTTCCAAGAACCAGCCTGAATTCCTCTTCTTCTTCATAAGTGGTGTCATCCTCCAGAGTCACCACACATGGCTTCTCAATCTCACCTAGGAATGCAGGTGAATCCTCCAATTATAACGCGATTGTATTTGTGTGCAGTTCCCCAACTTAACAAAATGTCATTTTCTCGCGCTTAAAATAATCAGTTAGGCAATGCCCACACTTCTAATGAACCGGACGGTGCATGATCTTCCAAACTGCATTTTATGTAAAATAATTGTTTCACCAATTTTAGATTACATTTACTTTCCTCTATACTTAGGTGTGCTGGTCTAAAATACTCAAGTCCCAATCTTGCTTGATTACAAATCATTAATCATCTGTTAGTTGCATTCAAAATTTGGTTAAGTATAAAATAACAAATTATTTCATAAACCTGAATACACTTTGCTATAAAGAATCATTGATGTTTATTTTCCTTTGCTTGACTTCTGACCCCTCTGGAACAGAAGAAGGGTTTGCTTAGTTTGCATTTTGTTATTTTTTTGTATTTCTGTGTCTCTCTTCTTTCCTTTCTTTCCAAGGTATTACGCTAAATAAATATTATGTATATATATCTATATTTATATAGCGCTGACAGGGTACCCAGCGCTTTACAAAGACAATACAGGAAATGATAATAATACAATAAGTGCAGCAAAATCAGACCATAGAAAAGGAAATCACTGCCAGAAGAGCTTACAATCTAAGTGGTATATTGGGAGACTTACAGAGACAGCAGGTGAGGGAATAAGTGTTTGAGATGGCAGTGCATGGCCACAATGGTTGGTAGGAGTTACTGTAGGTGTGGGACAGTAGCCATGAGTCCAGGCTATTGGGATGCTTCTTTTGAGAAGGGAGTTTTATATGTATGTAGCCCACTTTCCCTATGCCTAAGGGAGCCACACAAATGTGATATATTAAGGTGCAAACTTATATACTAGTGATATTAGTGACAATCCAAAAAATATATACTTATATATACATACACAAGTATCCCAACTGCACAAGATAACAGTGAAAAAAGTGGTGTCTGTGACGCAAACTGATAATAGTGAATACACTAAGTCAATACAATAAGTGAATAAAGGTAGTGGATGATACCAGAACTTAATCAAATGTCACAAAGCACATCGTGGAACAAGGACATCTTGAGTTAATCCTCCATGGTGGATATCATGTAAAGAAGAAACACAGATGCAGAAAAGATGGTGCATTAACGTTTTACTCCAAAGACAAACAACACAAAGGGGAAAATGCAAACTCACAATGACCCCAATGGTAATAAGCAAGGAGTGACTTGGGGCGCACTCCAACTCTCCTCCGGTCTTTACAGCTGCTCGTCTTGCCCATCCTGTGCATTCACATGCGTATGGTTCCCCCTGTCTGCTTCTCTCACTAGCAGACCGTCCGGGACCTCTGACGTCAGCAAGCTGAACCACCAGTGGGTTGATACGGTGGCCTCCAACGTCCAAAAAGCCCAACACATTTCTCCAGTCTGTCGGCTTCTTCTGGGGTTTTGTTAGGACTCCAGAATCGACTCCAGAGTCCGAACACAACCCCAGAAGAAGCCGACAGACTGGCAAAATGCATTGGGCTTTTTGGACGTTGGAGGCCACCGTATCAACAAACCGGCAGTTTGGCTTGCTGACGTCAGAGGTCCCAGATGGACCTGCTAGTCCACTGATGTTCACTGATTCCTGCATCTTGGGCCAGAAGAACCTATCTCTTACTAGTCTGAATGTTTTGTCCACTAGTAGGACATGATACTGCAAGCTTCTGGGCAGGACGAGTTGTCTCCTATCGGAATGGTTGTGATAGGGGACAACCCGGTAGAGAAGGCCACGGTCCATGCAGAACTTGTCCCATTCCCTCATGATGACGACGACCAGGTCGACGGGAGCAGGCTTCACCACGGAAGGGTTGTTTTCTTAGATGGCCCGATGTATGGCTTTGGCCACCGGTCTTGCATCTGGTGTATCACTAATTTATTCTACCTCATTATGGTATTTTGCGTGATGGACATGCCTTCTGGATGGCAGTATGCTGCAGGAAGTGCCTTTGACGGACACCCCAGTGAGTCCACTACTCTGAGTTTGGAAAAGGCTACGTTGTCCTCCAAGATAGCCACTGTGGAGCACATGGTCCAAATCCCAGGGCCAGGAATTTCTTCCCATGGTTCATCGTCTGGCGTTGCACTCAGTTCAGAGCATCGGCTCCGATGTTCAATGGCCCTGGCTTGTACTTCAGCGTGAACTGATCGTGTTCACGGAGTTGTGGCTTTTTGCAAAGGCTCTTCTGGGCGGATCTTCAACAGATTGTTGAGGACTTTGGCCTTGCTTGAGTACCCCTCTACGAATTTTCGGTTGTCTCAGCAAAACCTCAGAAAGGATCGTAATTCCATCACATTATCTGGTTTGGGCCAGTTCACTACGGCTTCGACCTTAGCGGGGTCTGTAGCAACTCCTTCTTCGGACACTATGTGGCCCACATAGGTGACTGAAGTGCGGCAGAAGCGGTATTTGTCTAGGGACAACTTCAGGCCTTCTTTTCCCATTCGCTCCAGAAGGTGTCCTTCGTGCTCTAACGTTCTTCCGAACATGATGATATCCAGATAGACCAAACATTCCCAGTGATTCATATCACCAATTGTCTTTTCCATTAACCTCTGGAACGTGGCAGGTGCACCACAAATGACTTGGGGTATGCGGGTGAACTTGTAAAATCCCAGGGGGCAGATAAACACTGTCTTCTCCTGGTCTTCGGAAATCATGGGTACCTGCTAGTATCCAGACCTCAGGTCCAGCACGCTGAACCACTGACTGCCTGATAAGGTGCTGAGGATCTCTTGCGGGGCAAGGTATATTGGTCTGGGACGGTGTGGCAATTCAGGGTTGTAGTCCATGCATAGTGACATGGATCCATTCTTTTTCTGCACTAGCACAATAGGAGAGGCATAGGGACTGTGGATCTCTGTTACGATACCCGCTGTCTTCATCTCCTTCTGGACGTCCCTCATATTCTCCACGTCTCTGGGAGCTATGCATCTGGAACACTCCTGGAATGGAGTGGCGTTGATCAATTGGATCGTGTGTTGAGCACTCTTGCTGCAGCCCACATCCATCTCACTGGTGGAGAACACCTCATTGCGTTCTGCCAGTTTGTCGCTTAGCCATTTCTTCCACTCCGCTGGCAAGGACGATTCCATGAAGTCGAACTACAAGCCATGAAGGGCTTCTCACATGGTAGCCGTGTTCACATGAGTCAAGGATTCTATGTGAGTGACAGGGTATATCCGACCCAGTACTTGACTAACATCAAACCGTATATGGTGGGGTGAGATATTCTCACCTTGAACCGGCGAGAAAGTGCAGACTTTCACTCTTTCATTTATGGCACCACCTTGAACCCTCTCTTGGCATCCTCTTCAGGCATGGTCTCTAATGAAAAGTACCAGTCGGCCTCGTCGTGGCCCGGGTAGTTGGATACAGTGGCCATGTGCTTCTCTCCCCCTGTGGAATCTCTGTCAACCCCTTCTCAATGTTGGAAAATTGTCCAAATCCTTCTTGGGCAGAGGTCCTATAGCATTCCTCTTTGAATACAGAGTGAATCTGCAAAGATGTTTGTGGGAGTTCGCTGGCTTCTTGCAGATATTCCTGGATCAGGGCTCTCACCACATCCACATTGGTCCCCAATATGATGGGGAATTTGGGTGTTCTCGGGGCTCGGGAAATATCAAGGCTTCCACTTCCATGGGTTGGGTTTTGTTGGTATTGAACTGTGTTATATCCAACCTCACTTGAATCACACCATCGATGGGGTAGACTTTGCTACTAAGGCCACACAATTTCTGCATAGGCAGATGCTTGAGGTGCAGATTGTAAAATGGCCAGCAGATGATGGTCACTTGAGACCCGGTATCCAGCAAGGCGGAGGAGTAGATACCCTCCACTAGTACTCGTATTATAGCCGCAGGTCCCACTCGATGGTAGGCGTCTGATTGGGGCTCCTTGTTGGGGCTAGGTGCAGGGGCACTATCTGATTATGTGGACGGTGGTTCTGCCGACTGCACAGTGAAGGCCATGGCTCCTGCGGTGTAGGTGTGTCTGAATTCGGACAATCCCGTGCGAAGTGACCTTCTTTATGGCAGTTAATGCAATGGTTGCTTAGGGGTCGCATTGAAACCAAACTCTTAGGAGTCGAGGGGGTCAGTCGTGAGGGACCCTGGGGAGTATTTTCCTCAGGATTCTCCTTCGCACTAGACTTCTTGGATGGAGTTGCTTTACTTTCCCCTTTGGATGATTTGGGGGTGTCTTGGGAGTCTGAAACTGCAGGGTGACCTTTTGCTCTTGTATATGATCCATTAGGTCCTCAAAGTTAAGAGGATTCTCTAGAGAGAGAGTGCAGCAGATCCTGGCTATGAGGGTGTGTGTAAACGATGCACCCCGCAGGAATTGCTTTGTTTGAAAATCATCTAGATCAGCCATGCAGGTGACCTTCTTGTTAGGCAGGGACCACAGTGATTCCGATAATTTTCCCCTCTCCTTTTGTTTGAGGGCATGGAACTGAGTTAGCAATGCAGTGGGGTCGTCCTTAGTGCCATAGGCTTTGGTTAAGGCCTGAATCAGAGCGTGGGCATCAGCCTTGGCATGGCACTCACGATATAATCACACTATGTTGGCTGCCGTGGGCGGCAGACACTCCACGATTTTCTGTCTCTTGATTGCGTCCATACAAGTTCATTCTGGCAGTATTGTATTATATTGTATTTATTTATACAGCGCCATTAATGTACATAGCACTTCACAGTAGTAATACACGTGGTAATCAAATAATAACAGATAATATAAATAACAGGTCATGGGAATAAGTGCTTCAGACATAAAAGTAACATTAAGGAAAAGGAATCCCTGCTCAGAGGAGCTTACAATCTAATTGGTAGGTAGGGAGAACGTACAGAGACAGGAGGAGGGAGTTCTGGTAAGTGCGTCTGCAGGGGGCCAAGCTTTATGTATCATGTGTCCAGTATAATCCCCAGTGCTATTTATATGCTTCTTTAAGCAAGTGTGTCTTAAGGTGGGTCTTAAAGGTGGATAGAGAGGGTGCTAGTCGGGTACTGAGGGGAAGGGCATTCCAGAGGTGCGGGGCAGTAAGTGAGAAAGGTTTAAGGCGGGAGAGGGCTTTAGATACAAAGGGGGTAGAAAGAAGACATCCTTGAGAAGAACGCAAGAGTCTGGATGGTGCATAACGAGAAATTAGGGCTGAGATGTAAGGAGGGGCAGAAGAGTGTAAAGCTTTAAAAGTGAGGAGGAGAATTGAGTGTGTGATGCGGGTTTTGATCAGAAGTCAGGAGAGGGATTTCAGGAGGGGAGACGCGGAGACAGATTTAGGAAAGAGTAGAGTGATTCTGGCAGCAGCGTTTAGGATAGATTGTAGGGGAGACAGGTGAGAGGCAGGAAGGCCGGACAGCAGGAGGTTACAATAATCAAGTCGGGAGAGAATGAGGGCCTGAGTCAGAGTTTTAGCAATCGAGCAACAGAGAAACGGGCGTATCTTTGTGATATTGCGGAGGAAAAAGCGACAGGTTTTAGAAACATTCTGAATGTGAGAGGAGAATGTGAGAGAGGAGTGGAGTGTGATCCCTAAGCAGCGTGCTTGGGCTACTGGGTGAATGATCGTATTTCCAACAGTAATGTGGAGCGAGGTAGTAGGGCCAGGTTTGGGATGAAGTATGAGGAGCTCTGTTTTTGCTATGTTGAGTTTAAGGCGGCGGAGGGCCATCCAGAATGATATAGCAGAGAGACATTCAGAAACTTTGGTTTGTACAGCAGGTGTAAGTTCGGGTGTTGAAAAGTAAATTTGTGTGTCGTCAGCATAGAGGTGATACTTAAACCCAAGAGATGTTATTAGGTGCCCTAGAGAGAGTATGTCAGAGTGTACTTGCAACGCATGGTCTCTCCCCTCTGCAAACTCCTCTTCTCCCAGCGGTGTGGGCCGCACCACAGAGAAGGCTTTCAGCTTGCTATAGTGATGACTGTGCAAATTTGTCATTCAATCTCTGTAATACTTCCTCGACGTCCGTGCCTTCTGATGAGTGTCGACTACGCAATCTCACCATCTGCTGTGAACTGCCTCTGGATTAGCTTTGTTCTGTCGGGGGCTATTTTCAGGGGATGGCCATGCAGGCCTCACTGATGCTGGTCGGGGACTGAACTCCATCAGTATGGGTAGGTCAAGGTATATGAGTGGGCAACCAGTAGGTAGGGCTTCTGGAAAATGCAGGGCCCGGGGCCCTCATCTTCACATAACACGTTGTCGGCGGTAACGTTGACTACACTTCATCGGTAGGTAGGATCCCACTTGTGGCCTAGTGGCCAGGCTCCAGCTAAACCAGGAAATCGCCTTAGGGAGGTGCATACTTGATGGGGGGATGCTGGCCGGGACGTCCCCCACCGCGACCACATGGCGGGGAGGTTTTTGGAACTTCACGGCCCACTGACTGACCTCTTGTTTGGAGGGTACGAACATGTTTCCCTAAATTTGGTTCTTCTAACTCGAGCACCCCAAGTCTGTCCAAGTGCCTCCAAATGTAGCGCCCTTTCCATATGCCTAAGGGAACTATGCGGAAACTACTTGGCTGCTGTATCGGTTGCTCACAGGAGGCATAAGCCTCCGTCTCTGGGAGCCTGGGGTGAGTTCTCTGTGCGTGCGGCGCCTCCACCTATGAGGGATTCCAGCATTGGCGGTATAACTCCTCACAGGAACCAATACACAGTAAAGAATAATACACCACACAAAGTATATAACTAAACTTTACTGTACACACATACTAACACATATAAAACATATACCAACTGTACCCACAGTATAACTCCAGTGACCCAACACTTGGTGGTTCCCCCAAAGAACTCAGGGGGCTGTGGCATCAATACCCCTGGTGTCCTGTCCCAGCAAGTCCCACCCAAATGGGATGTAGCGCTTCTCCCTGTGGATGTAGGTGCATGTTGGGTACCTGCCTGGGTACTCCAGTACCCAGGTACTGCTTGGTGCAATGGGTTGGAGTGGGTCCTATGTAGCGGGGTCACCAACACAAATCCCCTCTCTCCTGAGGGTCCTGATTCTCCTTCCTCTGTGAGCTCCAGCCGAAGGGTCTCACACAATGTCGCAGGGTCCTGTGGCCTGGTCCCAGGCCGCAGTGCGCCGCGTGGCCGTTCTTTCACTAGCGCAGCATTAATCACACTAATGAGAAGAGTCCCTATCTAGGGCCTTCCCTGCAACACTCCTCTGTTTTGGTTCAGGGCCTAACTGGGGCCTAGGGGCAAGGTCTTGGCCTAGCCCTGGAAGCTACTGCTCCCTGGACACTACCTGTCTCCTCGGTGCCTCCATCAGAACTGCCTTGCGTGCTCCCTGCATGCGGAAGATATCCTGTCTCTCCCTCCTACGTGCATCCTATTGGCTGGGGCAACCCAACGTGGACAGTCCCTCCCTCTAGGGATTCTGGGACATGTAGTCGCGTGGTGGCCTGTGCGGAGCTCACCTAAGATGACCGCCGCACTTCTTAGGCCACGTTCATAGTGCCGGCAACGCAACCGATCACGTCACCCGTCGCCGCGATGGTTATATTTCAAATTTAGGCGACGTCGCTGGCTACAATCCCAGCGACGTCATAAAGGGGGAAGGCAGAGGGACGGAGAAACTCCTGATTGGCCGCAAGGGGAGACCATCGCAGAAAAAAATCAAATAACAGTGACTACCAGATTTTTGGTAGCACTGTCGCTCCGTTGCGCCGTCGCGTGCACTATAAGTACAGCCTTACTCTGCGCATGCGCCCTTGCAGCTATGCGCATGCGTGGCTCACAAAATGGTCGCCCCACCCACATACTTTGTCTGTAATTGTCTAATGTTAAAAATATTATTGAAAGCCAATAACAAAATTTCTTGGCAAATAAATAACGTATTCTATTAATCAAAGGCAATTTGAGCAAAATAAAAGCAAAAACTGTTTTACATGCTTTTCTTAACTATGGGCCTTTCTCTTAGCTAACAGTGGCAGATTTAAAAACAGCTAATATGGCTAGATATGTAAATAGAATGACGACCAAATACAAGCAAAGTGTGTTTACCATGGGAGACACTTGGAAAATGTTATTAGATGTGGGGACTTAGTTATCTTTTCTCAGTATATTTTCTAGAAATCTACTGATGTATATACAGTACATCAACAACCTGCTCAACCTGATTTTTCATGTCTTTCAATTTGATTACTTTTGTCTCCTTGCTCCATCTGCAGGTCCCTTTGTGTAAATTTGACAGAATAAGGGTGAGAGGAAAAGGTAGGTAAATATATGGAAATTTCCTTTGAAGTTGCACGATATATCGTTGAAAATCTTTACTTAGAGATTAATATACATGTAGCCCAGTGCCCCAGGCTATATATTCCCTGGCCCTAACACTATAAGTCCTGGTAAGGAGCAGGCAGTGTTGGGGTTACATTCCTCTCGGTTAGCATATATGTATCGTAATCAAGGTTTGGGGCTGAACATTTTGTTTGTGCATTTATATTTTATATTGTATTTTTAATAAATGTATATTTTGTACTATATGTATATGTCTTGAATACTTTATCCGTAGGCACCTCGGCATGGTGAGTTCTGCTATTAATATAGAGCCCTTAGTTTAAGCGCCAGGTTTTTTCCAATCTATACCTCGGCACAGTAAGCTCTGTATTTATTAGAGATCATTGGGTTCATGTGTCAGAGTTTTTTCTTGTTTTCCTGTTCATAGGGGAATCGAGATCCCCTATACTCTGGCTACGGAACGTCAATTTTCTTAAAGGACCCATCAATCTCTATGGTATGAGGAAACCTTAACACAGATTCTAATTTAATAATCACTCATTTTTTCCAGTTATTTCACTTTACCATCCCTTATTTTTTCACTAATGTGATACCAATGCCTAGTTCCGTTACACCTGTAGTAGGTGGGGTCTGTAGGCCTTTAACTCCCAAACCACCATCTCCTATAGGCCGTGTAATTCCTGTAATGCCTAAATCTGATGTAGGGAAGATAATACAATGGTGGGATCCTATTTTCCAGGGATACGTTCCGTACATGAAAAGGACCAGATTTGTATTAATTCAGAAGGATGAGGTAGATCAGTGGTGGGAAGAGGGGGAGTTCACACCAGAACAAACGGCTGAAATTTTGAGGAATTGCAGCAAGGATATTGCTATGGGGCTATGCTCCCCTTCAGGCTTGGAGGTAGTTAAATATGAAGCCATACCAGAAGAGCCATTATTCTGGGTACTGACCAGGCAGGCTAGTGGCCAACATTTAATGAAGAATGGCAGAGCTGATAGGATAGTAATCTGTCATTACCGGAAATTCCACGGGACTGATTATCCCTATCTTCCTGAGCCATTAATGAGGGAAGCGTAGGAGTGTAGGGAGGAATGGGTCAGGGATGCTGTCTTGGACAGCTGCAGCAGTCAGGTTCATTACAATGAGGACAGAGTATCTTATTTAATGAGAGTGTGGAAATTGGGGAGAAATATCTCCATAGACCGTGTGGAATATATATAAGTGAGAAGGGCCTGAAGAGGTGCTATTCGGTCACAGTACCGGATAGAAATGGTAAATTGGTTCGCAAACCTGATCCGGTCCAATACTATTGATTTACAGAGCAGGAGCGGTGCTGCAATGGATACTGTGTGCTATTAACAGAGCAGGAGATGTGCTGCAAGGTTATGGGTTCTCCTGTATAGGAGTGCCCTGTTAAACCAATGTGTTGCTACGGGTTACACACTGTTCTACTTTATTGTTTGCCCTTTATTGTGTTATTTCATAAATTTATTGGTGGTATATAAATTTATGTACCTCATGCGGTAATGTGAGGAATTTTCACCAGAGGGAGTATGTAGCCCAGTGCCCCGGGCTATATACTCCCTGGCCCTAAAACTATAAGTCCTGGTATGGAGCAGGCAGTGTTGGGGTTAAATTCCTCTCACATGGGCCAGCATGTGAGTCTCCCCACTGGAATGATAATTTGTTACAGTTTCCAGGTGCTAGTCTGGAAACCGTTAGAGTATGTGCCAGGGGGTTTAGGCTCAATGGAGGAGTGCTGCCCAGTTACCAGAGCTAGTAGTGGGACCCTCCCCAGGTATAAAACATGGATTCCTTTTAAATTTAGTGAGTTGGTGTTCCAATGTAGCCTGCTCCTTATGGAGTAGGCAGGATTCTACCTCACCCCATCAGGATGTGGGGGGGGGGGAGACTAGCCCAGGGGCCTCAAGCTCCTGGGGGCCTAGTCCAGGGAATGCAACCTCTCCTGCATGGGAGGAATGTGGAGAAGAATAGGAAGTGTGAGCTGGCCTGCTAATAAATCATGTTGTACTATTCCTGGTCTGTGACTTAACTTACTCCAAAGGTTCCTGTGGGGATGAAACCCTGACTGTGGCAGAGCTCTGCAGGATGGAGGTACTGCACCATAGCTGAAAGTCTGTCCCGTTGCCTACTCCCCATACCAACGCAGAGACTCAGACCTCCTGGAATCCCACCGATGAGCACTACAGCACCATAACACTACCAATACCAACAGATCTCCCTTGAGGGGTTAGGGGTGTTACATACAATTAGCTGGATAACATTAATCATACTCCAGCATTGTCCATAAGAATACATCTGATTTTTTTTAATTTATGGCAGTCTGACTGTTTTTCTTTCTTTTAAAGATCAGAACCATGGCATCTGGGAGGTCGCTGAACCTCACTGGTTATTACTCTTGGACATCTCCAATACCGGACACAATATTATTTAAATGTATTCCCTGGGTATGAAAAAAATGTCTACCAATATCTAAATGAATAAATATGTCACTGTAAAGCACCAGTGAAATGCAAACTCCAGTGCATTGCAGGGCAAAAAAAGTTAGTAGCAGATATGTGCATCTAAACCAGGTTCAGAAAGATTATTAATACCTCTACAATATGGGGACTTATAGAACAATGTTCACCATGGTCATATTTATTTTCTACAAGCTTTAATATCACAAAAAACAGATTGGCATGTTAAATAAAACCCTGATTATTTATTGTGCAGATTCCTTATTATCTCTTACCTGGCAGAAATACAACAACAGAGTCATCCGTGTTTGGCCTCTCTTCATAGTCCATCATAACCTGGGCAGAACCTTGGCGAGAGTAGCATCGGACTGTGGATTTATGGTTGATATCACCACTGCGGTATATGACGGCAGATACTTGTCCATCCTTTTCATTCACGTTATAAGACGGCTCTTTGAACTGGACTTTTGGTACTACAAACAAAACATTTAGTTATGACTTCAGGATTATGTCCTACATCTGAATACTGGCAATAATACAATTGGTGTCAGCAGTCCCATTGGCATTAATGTGTAATGCCTACAGTATTATATAATGATCTCAAAGTAATATTTACATTGTTTTCTTTTTTGAGGATGTTCAGTGGTTATGGCTCATTTGCCAAAAGAACATCGTGATTAAATTCTGCAAACATCAGCAGAATAAAGATGTTTCGATCTTTTGAATCTTTAATATGTAATCTTTGAATTGTGCTATTAAGTCTGAAAAAGCATAAAACTATAATCTCGTTTTTAAAATACAGAGTATAAAAAGTATGCAACGGGAATAATTTTATGTATGGATAAAACGTATGAATCCATATTACGAGAGTCTTTAAAATGTGTACTGTTGACATGATGGTCTTTAACTAAAAACTATAGAGAGAGACCTCGCTCAGACCCCTAGTTGGTAGAGGCGTGCTGCCTAGGGATAGGCTAGATAGACAAACAATGTGTACCGAGAGTGGTACACCAAAGAATCCCCTTTAAATAGGCGCACCGCAGACCTAAAAATAAAGACGGTCAGGGGTGGATGTGGTGTATGAAATGAAACTTTATTAAATATCCATGTAATGGTGTAAATAAAACAGTATACTGTATAGTGCTGTGCTGTATACTGAATAAAAATAGACTACTGTTGGTCTATCCAAACTCCGTCAAGCGTCTCACTGCGCTCCAGGTAATTGAACTGAGTTGTGTCAAGACTATATTTGCTCACTAAATTCATGTACCAAAAGGATCAGTTTCTAGAATAGTGTAGGTATACACTGTAGGGTCACTGGGGGTGAAAACCCCCTTAACTCTAGCAAATGCCTAGAAAAAGTGATGACTAAGGTTGTTTATAGGGCATCACAGTATCATGGGGAGAGACCTATGAACGGGTAGGCAGAATAGTTAGTATGTTAAAAATCCTAATTACTGGCAATAGTAGTGTGCACTAATTCTGTCTCCCTGTGAGGTTTCAATGGATCTGAGTAGATGCTCTAGATATCATCAGTCTAAATGGGTATATTAACCCTGTGACCTATTTGTCAGTATAGGCTCTACAGATACTTGCAATATATCCACACAGCACATCCACGCAGTGTGTAAACTGCGCATGCGTCATATAAGTTGAATGTGTACGTATCTGTTTAAGCACGCGTCTGCGCATGCGCCGGAACAGTGCGTGAAGTTAGCTGTTTGAACGGCCCGTTTATAGGTAGGTAACGGGCACAGGGAGTACTGGGTGTATGATAAAAACGTTTAATAGTGGTTAGACATAGTGACACACAGTACGCTGTGCCTATGGATCACATATTAAAGAAAACCCAGTGTATTGCGGGTTGCGCATGCGTTGTATATCAGTGCGTGCATGTGTCTGTTGAAACATGCGTTTGCGCATGCGCCAAAACAGTGCGTGAAGTTAACTGTTTGGGCGGCCCGTTTACAGGTAAATAGCGGGCACAGGGAGTACTGGGTGTATGATATAACGTTTAATAGTGGTTAGACATAGTGACACACAGTACGCTGTGCCTATAGATCACATATTCAAGAAAACCCAGTGTATTGCGGGATGCGCATGCGTTGTATATCAGTGCGTGCATGTGTCAAAAATAGTACTGTAGTTGCTCCAGTTATATGTCCACTGGTATTGTATGCGCCTAAGTCTGGGCGCAGGTACGAGGGTGCTGTACACCTATAATCACTAGAATGGTAAAGGTAATAAGCGCAGTGCTGGGCTGTTTAGTGATACTAAATCGGGTAACGTAATGCCCGTGTGGCCGCAGAGCTGCTTACTCGTATACTGCTGCACTGAGGAGATATGGCATACCGAGTTAGTCATGAGTCATGAATCAGCAAAAAGACCCGACATGCCGCATGTTTCGTCACTTCCTGTGACTTCATCCGGGGAAGTCACAGGAAGTGACGAAACATGCGGCATGTCGGGTCTTATTGCTGATTCATGACTCATGACTAACTCCGTCGGCCATCTCCAATAGCTCCTTTAGTGCGCTGATCTGTGTCACAGCTACCTTTCATGTGTTACACCCAATTAAAGAGGTGTCAGTGCTGCCACAGGGCAGCACTTGCTACTTGCTACTGAGACAGCGTACATTAATTATTTATCTGCTCACATCCTTTTGTTTTAATACAACAGACACAACCGTGCGTATATGTCTATACTGTCTTGTATAGATACAGCTGCTCCGAATATCTTGGTCCCTTATGGTATGCCATATCTCCTCAGTGCAGCAGTATACGAGTAAGCAGCTCTGCGGCCACACGGGCATTACGTTACCCGATTTAGTATCACTAAACAGCCCAGCACTGCGCTTATTACCTTTACCATTCTAGTGATTATAGGTGTACAGCACCCTCGTACCTGCGCCCAGACTTAGGCGCATACAATACCAGTGGACATATAACTGGAGCAACTACAGTACTATTTTTGACACATGCACGCACTGATATACAACGCATGCGCATCCTGCAATACACTGGGTTTTCTTGAATATGTGATCTATAGGCACTGCGTACTGTGTGTACATATGTCTAACCACTATTAAACGTTATATCATACACCCAGTACTCCCTGTGCCCGCTATTTACCTGTAAACGGGCCGCCCAAACAGTTAACTTCATGCACTGTTTTGGCGCATGCGCAAATGCATGTTTCAACAGACACATGCACGCACTGATATACAACGCATGCGCAACCCGCAATACACTGGGTTTTCTTTAATATGTGATCCATAGGCACAGCGTACTGTGTGTCACTATGTCTAACCACTATTAAACGTTTTTATCATACACCCAGTACTCCCTGTGCCCGTTACCTACCTATAAACGGGCCGTTCAAACAGCTAACTTCATGCACTGTTCCGGCGCATGCGCAGACGCGTGCTTAAACAGATACGTACACATTCAACTTATATGACGCATGCGCAGTTTACACACTGCGTGGATGTGCTGTGTGGATATATTGCAAGTATCTGTAGAGCCTATACTGACAAATAGGTCACAGGGTTAATATACCCATTTAGACTGATGATATCTAGAGCATCTACTCAGATCCATTGAAACCTCACAGGGAGACAGAATTAGTGCACACTACTATTGCCAGTAATTAGGATTTTTAACATACTAACTATTCTGCCTACCCGTTCATAGGTCTCTCCCCATGATACTGTGATGCCCTATAAACAACTGTAGTCATCACTTTTTCTAGGCATTTGCTAGAGTTAAGGGGGTTTTCACCCCCAGTGACCCTACAGTGTATACCTACACTATTCTAGAAACTGATCCTTTTGGTACATGAATTTAGTGAGCAAATATAGTCTTGACACAACTCAGTTCAATTACCTGGAGCGCAGTGAGACGCTTGACGGAATTTGGATAGACCAACAGTAGTCTATTTTTATTCAGTATACAGCACAGCACTATATACTGTTTTATTTACACCATTACATGGATATTTAATAAAGTTTCATTTCATACACCACATCCACCCCTGACCGTCTTTATTTTTAGGTCTGCGGTGCGCCTATTTAAAGGGGATTCTTTGGTGTACCACTCTCGGTACACATTGTTTGTCTGGTCTTTAACTAATACTAAAATGCATAAGCTACTCTCCTTTTATTATATCAAATAATGCACGTGCAATTTGCTAGACTAATTGCTTGTGCTTTACTTCCAGTGTAAGAGACTGACACCTGTAAGTACAGTATGAGTAACATGACTGCACAGAAACTTTGGATGGCACTTACAGTCAGAAGTGGTATCGTTGATGGTGACAGTCGTTTTGCTAGGCCCCCCGAGCACTGCATTCATGGGCATACGCAGAACCAATTCAAACTTCTCAAGGCCCTCCAAAGCTGGCTGTCCCAAGTCATCCAGGATTGTCACTCGGAAACTCTGCATGTTTACACCAGGAGCAAAGTCAAGATTTCGGCTAATGCCCACGTAATCTGTGCCCGCTGGATAGAAAGAGAATTGGAGGCACAATGGTTCATTTGTAAGGTGTGTGTTGAATGAGACCCTTTTCTTACACCATAATTCAACAAGTGCTTAGTTAGTTCTGGAATCCTGCCTTGCACAGTTGTGAAGTGCAGGCACTTAGGAAGTCTCCTATCAGCATTGATAAGTCAAGTGTATTTTTCAAATCTGAAAACCATTTAGCAAATTTACAGAGCGTAAGGGGTCCTCAGTACAGAACTGCTCAGTATTTCATCCAGCTTTCCTCTATCAATCATTTTCTTACTCATATTTTCTTTTCCATGTACTGAAGATTTCAAAAGTGCTGCTTCACATACTCATTCGCTAGAAAAGCATATATATTTTTAACTGGTTGGCTTTCTTTTCTAAGCACAGTTGAGAGCTCACCTTCAGCAGACAGCGACTCCGTTTTCCTGGAGTGCACTGTGACGGTGGCCGCTTTGGAAAGGTCAGTTCCAGTTCTCCAGACACGGACATCCACGTATCCAGCACTTTCATCAACATGGTAATCAGTATTAGCAAAATAGAAAGCCGGCTCTACAGACAAAGAGGAAAACCATCAGTTATGTTAAAGAATAAACATTAGTTTTGTCCTGACTTCTTGTTTTTAACTTTAAACAAAAGTAAGGCTATGAAAATAAGACGTATCTGCATTAGTCCATTTACGTTGAATGCTGTAATGCTCATCTCCTTGTCACCCAGACATTTTTTTTTTGCCAGTCCTGGATTACATATTCTCCACTGAGAACCATGTGCACCATGAGGAATGAGAATGCTGAATGGACAATGTTCAGAGTTACAAAATGAGGCCTGGATTATAATCTCATGAACCATGAGCAAATGGGGTTAGACTGGCAATACAGTGAATGGTTTGGTTTATCTTGCTCAAGTGAAGTTGCAGGCTCCATAAATTATGAGTCTATTTATTTTCATTATTTTACTCATGTGAGTTTTGACGGTAGGGGTATTTTACACATATGGTTTCTATAAAATAATGATCTTACTAGGAAATAGTATATGAGCTTTTTAAATGTTATAAACACCGCTGTTATCATATTATCACATCAAAAACGGACACAGTTATCAGTCACAGAATCAGATGCCATGAGATAATCGTGCCTCAAACGTATCGGGAGTGATGTAGTTAAAAGCATGAAGTGGCTTAATCTCCCCACTTGCTATTTCAAGGTGGTAAATTGAGCCCAATGTTTTCATGGATAATTAGGAAAAGCCTTACAATTCCAGTCTGGGAAAAGGTCAAAATGGAGGCCAGATCAGGGAGGCCAGATCAGGGAGGCCAATCTTTTGTTTTGAGAACATGATTACGCATCACAAGACAAAATTTACCAAATGCGATTCTAATTGACCATCTGTGTGGTACTTAGTACAGAACAATTAATTATAAATGATTACAAATGGTAATGTATAAGTAATAAATGTACTGCACGGGTCGGGTGTCCAAGTGGCCAACATCATTATGAATGTTATATGTAATATTTGAAGATGTCAAATAATGGGATATGATTTCATATTCAAGACAGGATTATGGGATAAGTCCCAACACCTTTGCTTTTCCAAACTTTTTGTGTTTCCTTTCATAATGTTCTATTGACGTAGGTAACTTTAAATTCTTGTGCTCTTTTTTACATTAATTATTTTGCTTGGTATAAATCTATATTACATAGTTACATAATGGACGAGGTTGAAAAAATTGCTACACACACTTTCCCCCTCCATATGGCTTGAGCCATTTACAGCATTTTACAGTAAGATTTACGTGTGCAATATGTTTTACCTATCTTCGTGTTTTGATAAATATTTATACATTGGCAAATATATTATCATACCTGACTGTGAGTTTGTAAGATGAAGAGTGGGAAATGCAGAGTTATGGGGGCCAGAGGACACAGCACATGCCAGCAACCTCCTTACACATATAGTTTATTGTTTTTATTGGTACCATCATTTGTGCACAGGTGTTACATTTCTGCAGCCATTAAGCTCCCATGTGGTTCAAATGTTGTCATTTGTTTATTGCACAAATTTACACTTTTTTATATTTGAAACCAACGGGTGGGATTTGCAAGAAATAAACAACTTTTACATTGTTAAATAAATCTAAATGTAGTATTGTCATCTAACTTCAGCTGTCACGACACACTCTCTTCTATCTCCGATCCACACTGTTCAAATACATTCTGAAGCAATATGTTAAAGTTCCCTCCAGCAGTTCAGAGGTTAAGTTATGTAAAACCACCACTCTCATGCACTTACACAAAGACTATGAAGTTGTCTGTCCTTTACCAGTAATTGGTTTGGGTGTCTCTCCCTTTCACTATTCACATTGCAAACAAAACACCTTAATTATCCACCACATCTAGTCCTTGTCTTAGGCCTTGGCCATGTTTGGCGCTTGCTGGCGGAAGCGTGCTGAAGCGCGCTCCCGCTCAGCACTGAGCCCCTACAGCCGCAATTAGAGCGGCTTTAGTAGGGGCTCACCTCCGCTTCCGCGCGCTTGCGGAAGCGCAGGTCTTAGGGGAATTTAAAATTCCCCCGCTTGCCGGCGAGACAGGCCGGTCACGTGAGCGGTTCGCCCAATGAGGGCGAACCAGCTCCGTGACGTCACTGGCCCGCCCCCGGCTAGTGACGCGCACGCCCCCGGCCCGCCCCCTGACGGTCTGTCCCCCTTCTGCCTCGATCCATGTCTCCTGTGTGTGTGTGTGTGCATGTGTGTGTGTGTGTGCCTTTGTGTGCGTGTGTGTGTGTGTATGTATATGTGTGTGCATGTGTGTGTGCATTGTGTGTGTGTGTATGTGTATGCATGTGTGTGTGTGTATGCATGTGTGTGTGTATGCATGTGTGTGTGTGTATGCATGTGTGTGTGTGTATGCATGTGTGTGTGTGTATGCATGTGTGTGCCTGTGTGTGTGTATGCATGTGCGCGCGCGTGCGTGAATATATTTATCAAAATTGCACAATGTTAATAAATAATTTATTCTTACAACATGTCTTTTTTTTTTATTTTTAAAATATTATATAATACTCACACTCACACTCACACTCACACTCACACACACACACACACACACACACACACACACACACACACACACACACACACACACACACACACACACACACACACGTTCCCCAGTGACACACAAACACACAGACCACTTCAAAGTGACACACACACACTGACAGCTATCAAGTGACACACACACACAATGATACCCGCCTCCCAAGCGCTTGCTGTCTCCTCTGTCAGGACAGCAAAAAGCTCCTGGTAGAGCGAGAGGCAGCAAGCGAGAGCGAGCAGCAGCACCTAAGCGCTTACTATGTCCCAGGCCTTACTCTCGAGCTGGGCAAACAAGTTCAAATCCGTTTCTTTGTTTTTCCCGAGTTTTCTATTCAAAATCCGTTGCACCGTGTTAGATCTGCTGACGGATTGTTACAATTTCAATCCGCGAGGAATAATCCAAAACAGCCATTAGCGGATTTTAAGAATCCAATCCGCAGATTGGATTAGTAAAATCCGTCTGCGGATTGCGGAATCCGCGGATGGATTGTTGGTGTTAAAAAAAAAAATTATAAAAAATCCGCAAAAGGCAAATTGCCATTTTTGAGACTGATCTCCTGAAATCCGCAGAACAAATGATCCGGCCGATCCGCCACGGATCCAAATCCACCAAAATTATTTGCCCAACTCTATTTAAATTGTGCTGATTCCATCAGCTCCAAAAGATTAAATGCTTGTTTAATACAAAAGGGAATCTCAATTGACAATGATATCAATGTAGT
The DNA here is from genome assembly GCF_040206685.1 of Ascaphus truei. NCBI lineage: Eukaryota > Metazoa > Chordata > Amphibia > Anura > Ascaphidae > Ascaphus > Ascaphus truei. Next base: position 415,002,913 of record NC_134483.1, on the reverse strand, counting down.
TTCTTTCCTAAGCCATCTCATTGGCAGAGTTGGTTAATGTCCAACCATTGAAGTATTTGGGTGCTAGTTGTACAGAACTGAGTACATGTATCATATCTATAGTATTTACTCCAGGATCATCGTCTAAATCCTGTTGGTTACAGTATCACCTTGATCCCTGTAAAATGGAAGCTCATATGCTTGTGTCTTGCTCATGATTCTTATTAAGCACGCACTGCAAAACATTTGAAATTAAATGTACTGGGGAATTTTAAAATGTTTTCATGTTTGCTGTAACGTACAAATTCTGTTTAATAGTTTTTGTAAATAAAAATATGAATGAATAAATAAGACCCATTAAACAAATGTTTTACATTGTATGCAGATTGTTAAATCGGAGACATCTAGGCCAAATTAACCTTTGCAGAAAAGGAAAACTGTCCTGAAACAGGATTGTGTTTTTTCTCTGTCTTCAGTCTGTCAGCACTCCTCAGCCTAGCTGTTGCAACAATGTTGCGACACCTTCTGGGTTTCTTGGCTTTAGCCAGTTGCCTTGGCAACCCCCCTGCCTTTTACCAGGATGGACTGATCCCCCTCCCCTTGCCAGGTGGTATTGCCCCAGTAAACTTCCCATCACCCCAGACCAGCATGCTGTCTTTTAGTACCAGCAGCCATCTTGAGCAGTCATCTCTCCTATCCTGGTAAAATTACTGATTTTTACCTATCCCTATATCTTGCATTTAGCCCACTTCCCCTATAGCCCCCCTTCCCCCTCCATTGCTCTCATGCCCCAGTGTTCCCTCAGTACTTTCCCCCCCTTGTTATTTGTATCATGCCCCAAATAAACACTTCAGCAAGTAAGAAGGTTCCCTTGCTTGATGTATGGGATGGAGTTAATCTGCTTGTCCCTACGGATCTATCAGGATGTGCTTGGTCCAAAACAGTCAAAATCAACTCTACAGGAGACGGGCTGAGACAGCTATACAGAGCAAGTAGCTCTACACAGCTATAAGGAGCCTGAAGCCTTAAAAACAGTTTCACAGACACAGAAGCTGCAACACTGCTTCATAGATCTGTGCATTATACATAGCACTGTCACTCTCCTATCCTGCCTGAGTGTGCAGCTCTGCACAGTTACACAGTGCGGTACAGACTTCACACCTACCCCTGCGCTACGTCCTGATGGCTAGGGCTACCAAGGGCCACGCCATCGGACATCCGCAAGGACATGGATCAGAGCCACGGACACCTGTAAGTACAGCTTCCGCTGCAGGACAACGACCGTCACCATCTGAGACAGTTGTCCATCGCTGACGCAGATAACAGACCGCACGCCATACGCACTGGCTAACGGCCTACATACACCTGCAGCATGGCAGAACTCAGACCCTCACCAGACACCACGCATGAGAGTGACAACTCAGACGCTGAGACTGCTACACAACCACAACAGATTCAGGAAGGCGCAAGGCGTAAGCAGACAGTTACACTTACATAAAGGGCTCATGAAAAATATGAAGCTGACATTGACGTGCACAGCGACAAGTTAGAGAAGGCCTGGAAAAAAACTAGACTTGAAATACGTAATGTTGCTAGCATTGGTAATTATCAAAAGCAGCTTGAGCAGGATATAACTCAAATAAAGTCTGGTCACTAGTGCTACCGAGAGCTGTCAGAGACACACATCATCTGCTTAACCCGTACTAATACCGGTGAAAGCCTGCAAGAACGAGATTTACAGAATAATATTGATCTGACACGTGCTGACCGCTATCACGGAAGCTGAGAGTAGGAGAATGTATCACAGCGCTCCAGCACATCGTGCCATTCATCACAAGGTCAGCAAAATCAGCGCGATCTAACGCAGCTAGCGCAAGCACAAGCCGCCTCTCTCTAAGTAAATCTCACCTGAAATAAAAATATTTTAATTTAAATTGTATTACAAGTGTAGATGAGCAGGGGGTGGAGCAGAACCGCGTTGATTTCAGGTGCGGAGACCCCTGCTTCCCAAGATACAGGCCCGTGCTTGCTAATTCCCCAGGATTCGGAGGGCCAACGCTTCTAAAGGTATGATACATTTTGAATGTATGTAGTTTTATTTTTAAAGGTTTTTTTATTGGATTTTTTTTTTTTTTATGTTTTTTATTGCCCATTGACTGCTAATGTATTAATCTGTTCCTGTTTATGGTACAGATGAATACAGTGGGAGTCAATGCATTTTTTGGCAAATGCATTTCTTCTATTGACTGTTTTATTTTCTATGTCTTTTTATTGTTTAGATTAAATTGATTTGAATTGTAATGGCTTGTTTTTTTCTTTATACAGATTGGTTAGCGATTTTATTTAATAATGTATTTTGGTGGCTACTGGTTTTAATTAATGTGTTGCCTAGTGGTTGTATGAATTAATTGTTGTGTTGGTACTGTTTTAGGTATTAAATGTATTTTTAAGTATTGGTTTTGATTTATGTAATTGATTGCATAGTGGTTTTAATTATTTTATTGAATGCCTAGTGGTTTTATTTCTTTAATTGATTTGCTAGTTGTTTTATTTTTTTAATTGATTGGCTAGCAATTTTAGTTAGTTAATTGCTTGGTTGGCTAGTGCTTTTAATTTTTGTTTCTGTGCATTTAGGTGCTTGTTGTATCTGTTTTAGTATTGTGTATTTTTGACATTCATGCTTTTGTATTAGTGTGACAATTGACTGCTATAGTAGCTTATCATGCCCATATTATATGGGTATGATGTACTACTAAGCCACTCAATGGGTACAGGGTGGGTATAGTCGGTCCGGGATGGGTGGTTAAGCCTCCCGGGTGGGTAGTGGGGCAGGGTTGGTTAACCCCTTAATTACTATAGCGGCTATTAACCGCTACGGTGATTAAGGGGTTAGGGGCCATTAGATTATATATTTGGTATGTATTGTTGCTGGCATCAGAGGACATGGCCTTGCAGTATGCTGACGAGGACACCCTTCATGTTGGCATGGGTATGTAGAACGGTTTTTAATTACTTTATTTATGCTGGCTGGCTAATGTTGTGATTAATAATGGGCAAATAATCTATTATCCATATCTGGATAATAGTTATTTTGCACATAACTGTACTGTATGTGTTTGGTGGTGGGGGGGGAGGTGTATTTATTGAAATGTAGGCCATGGTTTTGTTATTTTTAAATACAGGAATGGTACCACAGGCCAGCGGGGACCCACGGGGACCACCCGAGGACCCACGGATGCCCCCAGGGACCACTTGAGGACCTCCGGACACCTTCGGGGACCATCCGAGGGCCCACAGACACCCGTGGGAACCACCCGAGGGCCCCCAGGGACCCGCGGTCACCACCCATTGACCCTGTTGGGTCACACGGACACCTGCGGGGACCACCTGGAGGCCCACAGAGCCTAGCAAGGACCACCCAAGGTCCCCCAGACACCCGTTGGGACCCTCCGGGGACCCCAACTGGCCTGTTGTATTAATCCTGTGTCTAAAAAAATAAATAATGGTTTTATATGGGGCACTGGGGGTGGGTTGTGTATTATTGTTTATTAAATATTGTAAGGCTTTTTGGTGGCCTAGGAGGTGGTTAGTATGGCTGCTGTGTGTATTTTTTTGTATTGTGGGTAGCGGTGGTGGGTGAAAGGGGTATTAGCCCCAATTATAGGCCTACCGAGTGGGTAACGGGAGTGGTTAACCCCTTCATTACCTAAGCGGTATTAACTGCTAAGGCAATGAAGGGGTTAAGTCCACCTGCAAGCCCCCCGCAAGGCCTAAGCACCCACCAAGGGGCAAATACCACCTTCACCCACCCCCGCTACCCACAATAAGCATGGCACTGGTGGTTAACCCCTTCATTGCCTTAGCGGTTAGCCACTAAGGTAATGAAGTCGCCTGTAAATGCATTTTTCATGCATCGATTCATGCCGGGGATCTTCAGTGCTGATCTTAATCGGTATCAGCTCCGGAGTCTCCCGGCATCAATCCGATGCAGGAAAAATTCATTTTTTTTTCTAAGTGCCGTCTCGCCTCTTCTCGCCACCTTGTTGCCAACTTTTTGTGGAGAATGGAAATCTCCATTCTAGAGCGGTGATCAGCCTCGAAAAGCTAATCAGGGCTACTAGAATTGAGCGAGTTTGAAAAACTTGCAATAAGTGCCGAAAAGTGGCTTATCGCCGCGCGTTTGGCGGGTTTTTTTCGGCATAAAGATTTGACGAAAAAGTCTTTTATCGCCGACTTAGCGCTGCGTACTGAATAGCAGTCGGCTTTTTTGCGATAAGGTGTCGAAAAGTGGCCTTTCGCTGCTTAGTGCATAGGCCCCTGTGTTTGTGGAATTCTGCAGTCTTTGTGTTGGAAGAAGTGAGTGCGATTTGCGTGTTCTTCTATGGAACAAGTTTAGTTTATGTCACTGCTGTCATGTGACCTATCTACAGCGTATTCTCATGTTACCTTGTCTTTCTTTCTTTACAGGGTCAATTACACTAATGCTCATGAGTCTATGAAAGAGTCCTAGGAAACCTTACCTTTATTGTTTGCCTGCAGGATACACAAACCTTTTAGCTTGCCTTTCTATTAGGTCTTTTGTACATTTATGTGTTAACCATAAACACATTTTGGGAGGGGGGGGCACAGTGTTCTGCAAATGCAGAACTATCACATGAACGTAAGTTTCTGTGAGATAGGGGCGGGAAATTTTTATGGGGGGCGCGGGCGGTTGCATAGGCCCCGCGCTCATCAAATGCCGGGGGAACGCGTGAGGCCCCTGCAACACTCCACTTACCGGGATTCAGCCAGCGGTGTGGCGCGTCGCCATGGCAACGCGACATCAGGGCCATGTGATGTCACACGCAACAAATGACACCGCGGGTCACGTATTGTCACATGACCCCGCAGCGTCATTTGACGCGGATACAAGGTAGGGGGGTGCGAGAGCCGGGGAAGGGAAGACGGTGGGGCGCAGCTTCAAAAGTTTGCGCTCCCCTGCCCTAGTGCACTATCCCAGTTTAATGAATTACTCCCTGTGTTTGACACCTGCAGAACATTTCATAGTAGGACCATGACGTATGATGACAATTTTGCATTGTTATTAAGAAACAAATGTTTTTTTTTTTTTACTTATGTCTCCTAGCTGAAAACCTGGGAAAGGAACAGTGCAGAACACAGCACCATAGTTATCAAATGAAAGCATTGCAAGTTCAACAGTAGTTTTCTCCTTGATAAATCTGGTGCTTGTTTTTCTCCCCCTGCTTTTGGCCAAGCTTTGCAACAAGAGAGTAAATAACTCTCCAGGTGTTTCCTGGTAACTGAAACAGACTAAGCCAGTCCTGTTTTAATTTATTTCTCAAAGCAATCAGAGTTCGGAAACAGATCCCCCCCCCTCTTTATTTTTGAATCTCTCCAAGTCCTTTCCCTCTCACAAAGCCTCTTCCTTCCCTCACTAAAAAGTTGGGGGAGAGCTGGGCCCGGTGGAGGGCCGGCAGCCAGGCAAAGCAGTTGGGGGAGTGCCGGGCAGCAGTGGTCTGAGACCATACCCAAGTTAGGAAAGTTTGTATTTATTTGCTGCTTATATGTATTTGGGACATGGGTTTTTGTTTTATATGTATTAATTTAATATTGAGGGGTGTTTTTTTAATATGTATTTGGGGGGTGTTTTTTTTAAATTATATGTATTTGGGGGGTGATTTGGTATGTATTGGGGGTTAATATGTATTAGGGGGGTGGTTTGGTATGTAATGGTGGCGTGTTTTGGTATGTATTTGGGGGAAGTCCCAGCAAAAAAAAAAAGATTGTTTTGCCTGTGGTGTTACAAATGGGTAATACAAATATGACTCACTTAAAGAAACTAAACTACAGTATGCATAAAGAACAATTAATTTCAATGGATATTTCTATCAATATCTACTTTATGTAAATGTATATATAAAGTACAGTTTGAGGTGAATGCTGACACATATCCCATTAATAAAGGACTGTTAGTATGTGAAGGAGGTAATATATGAATTAAATGGAGACTGCTGTTTCAGATGGATGTGAAAGCTGCACAGGTGGAAGAATGTCGGATTAAAGGGGATTTGACAAACAAGCTTGAGTATAGATATGCTTGCAGTAACAGTCTGTGGAAATGAATAGCAGCCCTTTAAAACATTACAAATGTGGCTGGAGCTTGTTAAGGAAATTGTAGTGTTTGATATTAATCCCAGCTGCTGATAGAATTAATCTAATGCCAAATTAAAGAGAGTTGATAGGTATGGTACCAAATGGCAGCCGTTCTGTGCTGCATGATCTTATTTCTTCCTCAGTAATACCATTAAGACTTGAGATGAGAGTTTGCCATGGGAAGCTGACTCTGTCTGGAGGAGTTCCTGATCTGCTAAGTGGATTTCTCATTTCACAAATGTAAAACAAAATGAGCTATTTAGCTCAGAGGGAAAAAAAAACAGTTATTTTCTTTGTCACTTTAAGTCCTCTTTTATTCCCTCTTCCTGTTCTCAGAGCAAGATAACGTTAAGGACTGGCCTTTGAACGTTATAATGATGTCTTAGCCACCCGCACCCCTCCCATGTAATGACATTTTGATTACATTTGCTGTTGTGTTCCTTTTTCCAACAGGTAAATCTTTATATTTAATACAGTGCTTTTTAAATGAAATAATAGTGTTTTAGAATGTTAATTTCCCATATTAACCTGAAAGAATTCTAGATATTTTATTTTTAGTCCCAGCAAAAATACAAAATAGATTTGCCTGTTGTGTTACAAATGAATAATACAAATATTACTCTTACAGAAAGTAAACTACAGTATGCATGAAGAACAATTAATTACACAATGTTTTATGAACCGTTTTACCTTGCAGATACTGTTTTCTATATTTTTATGAATATCATCAAATCCAATAAATTATTGTTTAATATTCTTAAACTGTAATTAAACCACTGTCTTGATTTATGTGTATATTTTATTTGTATTTCTAGTACTTAGTGGATGAACATTTAAACATAATTGTAAATAATTGTCCATCAAAACAGAGGTCCCTTCTTTATATGTGAGTGAAGGACTAGCTCAGTGGTAAGAACACTGTCTTTGAAGTGGTTGAATCCATTTCAAAAGTAAACCCAGTGTCGGCTATCCCTGTGAACTTGGGCAAGACACTAACTTAATGTGCCTCGGGTACCACAATGAGATGGTAAGTTTTCCAGGGCAGTGCAAAATTCTACGTACAGAACTGCATAGATTGTCAGTACTATATAAGAAACATATTATAATATATTATTGTGAGGATTTGTAAGCAAGTGGTTAGAGTATTTTACTTGAATCACAGGTGAGGATTTGAAACCGCCTTTAGTACATTTTCTTTAAGGACAGCCATAAGAAAAACTCCAGAGCGCAATTGTTGCCAGGGTACAGAAAGAAAGAAAAGAGAAAATATAGTGCAATATGTTTAAAATAAATATTGTGATAGGGTGAGTTATTCAGTCCCACTCACATAACAATAGATGTACTCAGACTTCTCAATGGACAGCTATGCAGATCATGGTGCCATGAATATGCTACAAGGAACCTCCACAGTAGATGGCTATTGTCATTTTAATGTGTTCTGGAACTGAAAGGAACTATGTACACTCTATATACAGTGTTATAATGACATATGGATAATGTGCATGTTTGTGCAATAAAATTGATTTACATAGCTAAAGAGATAAACTATGTTAATCTTAAACCAGCTTCATTATTTGTGGTGAAATTCCCAAAAATGGCAATACAATGGGGCTTTTTATACCACATTTTTATGACATTATAGTAATCCACCATAAGATCTTGGCCTTGGAACATAACATTTATCTATCAATTTTCCCAGCAGTCCTAGATGCTCTCTTACCATCATCTGTGTCAGCAAGGATGGCCACTTTAGCACTTGAGAATTCAGCTCCCAGTTGTCCACCCATTGGCATGCTGAGTGTAACATTGAATGTCTCATCTTCCTCGTACAGGGAGTCATCAATGATGATAATTCGACAACTTTTTTCAGTCTCATCTTTGTCAAAGCGAATAATGCTGGTGTGGTCGTCTGGTCGGGTGATGTAGTCAGAGTAAGATAACACTGAGGAGGGAACAGTGCCGGTAGCTGAACCTATGTAAGGGACCAAGAAATATAAATTGAAAACCTGGCAAAGGTTAGAAAATCAAATGGCCTGATTGGATGTAGCCATTAAAGCAGCAGTCCAAGCTGCCATTAAAAAAAAATTCCCTGTAATATGTGCATCAATACAATCCACACAATGATAAGTAATTAGCTAAGTTGCCGATCAATCCATTCTCTTGTGATCAATCGACGAAGATTCGGCTCAGGGGTTCACTAAATGGCTGTCAGTGCAGCAGAAGAGGACCAAAGATGCAAAGTTCTGTTGGGAAGATCATGTGACCAGGCAGCCACTAGATACAATTGGTGCACTGCTAGAGAGAGGGCAGGGCTCAAAAAGGGTGTGCCAGAGCCTGTTTCAGAATTGGAAGGGGATGTGACTTTGTAAATGGTTGCAATAGAAAGAAAAAATGCTTGTTCCATCATAATACATTAAAAATGTAATTCATAGTTGTTGTTTTTTAATTTTTTAAATGCTACAAGTATTTTCTCATAGTACAGAACTGATTTATTAAAAAAAAACACACATGTAGGATTTTGCTTGGCCTGCAGCTTCAACAATATGTTTCCTTTAACTACTTTGTATTGTATGTCTTTATTTATATAGCGTCATTAATGTACATAGTGCTTCACAGCAGTAATATACGTGACAATCATATACTATAGATAACAAATAATATAAATAACACACAAAGGGGAGACGTGTTTCAGACATAACAGTAACATTTAGGAAAATGTAGTGTGATGCAGAGCTGGCCATGTCTGTTTTATAATAATAACATTCCTGGCCAATCTCTGCTATGGTGATTAGATACTATTGGATACTGTTTAATATAAATATAAGTATTTTTGTATCCATTTAAAAAAAAAAAAGAACTTGTAATAGCTCCATGGTATCTAAGTGCTTTGGAAAAAAAAATTAAATGTAACAATGTTTTGGGTTTTTGTATAAAAACTAAAAAAAATGTTTCCATCATTAACCAACTAGATAAAGAGAAAAACAATAAGTATCAAATATAATTATAATTACACTGACCTATGGAAAAATAAGATTCCTTTTACATTGGATGCAAACAAGTGCAATCTTTACTTTAAGGATGACAATCTTTCTAAGGGTTCGCTCAGACCAGCTGCTACGGCAGCTTGCTAGCGTTCGAGCCCCCGCCGCATGTTCCTGCAGCACAGCGATCTGTGCTCAAACTGCAGGAGGCAGATCGCGGTGTTTGGGGGCGTGGCAGGGGCGTGTAATGAGCGCGTCACGGAGCTGGTTCGCCTTTATTGGCTGAACCAGCTCGCGTCACGCGACTGTAGCCCCAAATTTCAATTTGAGTTGTGCTGGCAAAATGTCGCAGCGACAACACTGGCTGCACTTTGCCGCCGGTGGAGTTTTCAGTTTTAAAACTCCCACCGCACAACCCAAATGTGCGACGGACGTGTGCGCGCACGTTAGCACGCGCACGTCGCAACTCTCCCTGTCTGAGCTCAGCCAAGGGAAGCATATTACATTGATACATTGTTAAATATTTTCTTTGCCGCCAATTTTGGAACAGATCTAGAACATAACTTTTATTAACATGTATTAAAACAAAGCTATAAATTACGTTTAAAAAAGTGAAAAAAATGCTCTAATGCTTTTTAAAAACTATTTATAAAATTGCTATAAATGTTACTTTATTAAATAAAAATGTGGCAAAGGGAGGTTTACAATTACATCAAACAGCAATGTGTATTGTATGTTCAATAGGAGCTTGTTAGGTGTCCAGTATGTAAAAATATGTAACAGCACCTGATATCAATCGTAGATTTCTTTGTGAAATGATACAATTAAAACGAGGTATTTCTAACCATAAACTGATCTTCAAAGTGGCATTGAGCTATAGTGTGCAGGGCTCTGGGTCACTTTTATTTGTTGCCCTCCCAACTACAATAAATGAATAAAACAGAAATGCATAATCCCAAACGTCTGTCTGAAAAGGGAACAAAAGACCTTTGAATCCCATGTTCTCTCATGGCCGTCCTAATGTGGCAGCCAAGGGAAGAGGAAGAGACAGGAATTGAAGACTTGAAAAGGGATACTGAAGCTGTAGTCATAAGCAAGGCTTCAAAAATAGAGAGAGAGAGAGCTCCCATTTTTCCTGCTCATAGAGCATGTAGAATGTTAATATCACAGATCGTGATTAGCTAAGAGATGTCTAAGACTCTTCAACATGAAACAAGATCCCCTCTATTATCTTCACATATCACTGCTCCAGGCTTAGTGCCAAGATCTGAACTTGGGATTCATTTTTAACAAATAATGTGTTGTTAACCTCTTTCCTGCCAGGGGAATCTGACAACGAAGGTGTTAGACTTCACCATCATCTAAACACTAGCATTAAATAATGGCATTATAAATGTATATATGGTGTATTAACAAACAAATATAGATGGTGTATTAACAAATATATAGCACAAATGCAAACACCAGTCGAGTCTTCCCTTAATAGAGCAGTGTACATAGACTAATTAGAGGGGCAGAAGGGGGAAGGGGGGATTTGAAATACTCCTGTTGGAGTAGGGAGCAACTGAATTAAATGCGGCTGAATTTTATCTCAGGCTGGCACATACTATAACTAAGGGGTCAATCCTCAGAATGTCGCTAATTTTTTAATGTTCCATTAATGTCAATTTAACGTATCCATATCCGTAACGCCTATCCCCAAAAGTGCTTAGCCCAACAATGTCTTGGCATTTTCCTTAAAAATAACTGATCCTTACATTTAAACGGACGATGGGCTTACTCATTTGCAAATCATATGGTAATGAACAGTTTACCTAATATTGTAAATCCTCAGACCTCCGTTCATGTTAGAGCTTGGGAAGAACGCTACGATATTTAGAACCTTTCAAAAGCTGCCGTTAATCCCATCCAGATACTGATATTCATTTAGTTTCTTTTTTCTGGGAATAGCTTAAAAGCAATGTAATAAGTATAGGACTTAACTATTTCATTACATAAAGTTATACGTGTCATACAAAGATATATATGATGGATCATATAAATGTTTGAAACATATAAACTATATTATGGTTTTAACTGATTAAGGTTATGTTTGTGTGAACTAATCTGGTATATAATGTAATAATGACTGTACAAAATGTATGGGTGTACAATAATGTATATCCATACATACCCCAACAATATTAATTCATATTGAATTTATATTAATATACACTTAAAGGCACTGACTCTGATAACAATGGCACAGGGGAACCTGGTTCAAATCCTGGTATCAGCTCCTTGTGACCTTGGGCAAGTCACTTTACCTCCCTGTGCCTCAGGCACTAAAACAGATTGTAAGCTCATCTGTGCAGGGACTGTGTCTGTAACATTCCTCTGTGCTGTAACTGTGACGTGCTTGGTATCCCATTGGGAGAAAAGTACTATATGAAATAAAGTTATTATTATATATACCATATATTAAGGTGAATTAGTCTAAAAATGATAGATTTATAATATTATAATAAGATTTGCTTTAGCTTTTGGTAACACACATTAAAACTTATGTTAATAGCGTCACATTAAAGTTTGACCAATGCGCATGTGCAGTGTATTGGAAGACGCACATAACATAAGGATAGTGGTTTTGCTAACAGACTTTATTTATGCATATGATTAGCTTTGAGGATCCCAATAAATGAAGGGAAAATAGTGTCCGTTACCTATTTAGGTAACATAATGTTATTTGAAGAGATGTGCACATTTTGTTTGCAGATTTTGAGCCGCCAGTTCCTTTGGTCGGCGAATTTCCGCAGATCTCTCGGCCAATCCACAATTTCGTATTTTTTGGACAGAGAGAAATCCGCTTCTGGACAAATTTTCATTAATCTGAACACAGATTAAGAATCAATTTTCGGGAGGGAGGGAAAAGGTGCTACATGACGGCTATGCGAGAGGTGGCTACGGTATAACAGAACAGAGACAACAAGTCTTTCTCTCTCTCTCTCTGTGAGATAGAAAGGTGTTGAGTTGATATGTATTGCACAAGTGTTCTCTTATAGGAAAATATTTGGGAATTTGAGAGGACAACATGTGTAGGGCTATTTGATCCCATCTATGCTGTGGAGATGCCATTGTGAACATGGATTATCATATGGTACATATGGTACATTGGAGGCACAGCAATTCTGGGCTGTGAAACTGTGCCAATTTACTGACCATCATCATGCAAACACTGGAAACGGTGTCTACTTGGTCAACTGAAAATATTGGGATGTTTTCATGTGGTGTATTTAGTGCTACTTTGTCCAAGTGAAACAAGGTTACAAAGAAAAGCTAAAATATTGCACTGTGTGTGTCTGCTTAGTGTAAAGGCTACAAATGAGAGACTGCTTTTTTCAATAGTCAGCTATTATGAAAGATTATGAACAATGAAAGCATGAATGCAAATTAAGCCATCAAACGTGCCCTTTTTGAAGTCCTTGGGAAAAATGCCATGGCAGGACTCAATAATAGTAAATTATCCTAATCTCTCCAGAGTGGTAGCACACTTTTCTAACACTTTAATCTTGTCATAACAGCCTACAGCTGTTGTACTCCCCACCACAATCCCTTCCTAGCTCAAACTTCAAAAGTTTTATCGCTTGCACCCAGCAGCTGACCTGTCTTCCACAGCCTGACTCCCTCTGTCTGGAGACATAGATCTTTCAGCAGCAGACTATTTGTTGCTGCACTTCTTTACGCCTGGTCTTTTCTCACTCACGGTTTGTCATCACACTTTATTGTAGTGTATTTTAAAACAGCCGTACATGATGTAAAGTAACAATGGAGTTACATGATGTGGTCTTTCAGAGTGAGGGGACTACTTTGAATGTCATAATGTTAATATGCTGGAAAATTATAGAATTACAAAGTTGGCAAATCTTACTGGCCCTTAGAACGATGAGAAGAGCCTAACCACAGTTAATAATGCATTAAGATCCCTTCAAGTAAATGTAGGTTACCGCATTGTTAAATGCACATTACCCTGCTTCTCTGTATATCGAAAAGGGCTCCCTGAGTTTCAGGGAGACATTACCAAATTCAGGCAGTTTCACAGCCTCCCATGACTCTCTTGTTTTTTTCTTGAATATAGCAAAAAAAAGAGCAGAGATATTGTGAGAAGGAAAAATGGTGATCCAACGCTCTACGGATTTGACATCAAGAAAATGTATTAGTGCCACACAACGTTTTGACCTAGATAGGTCTTTCTCAAGTGCCTAGTCACTTGAGAAAACCTATCTAGGTCGAAACGTTGTGTGGCACCAATACATTTTCTTGATGAGTGTTGGATCACCCTTTTTCCTGAATATTGCCTTGGAATAATCCTGACAGGTACTCCTTGAACCAGCAGCACCGGTAAACTGTATGTATTAGTTTTTTCAATTTGGTGTGCAGCATACCCCATTGTGTACATTGTGAGAAGGATCATGTAAGACAGGTCAAGAATGATGCAGATGGCACAGTCATACTGTGGATACATTTGCAGATATTAAATATGCTATTAAGCTGTTTCCCACGACTGGGGACCAGATCAGCTCCATTCAAATGAATGGGACTAATGTGTTCTCCAGGATTTAGGAAGCAGTTTCATGGCATAATGAATAGGGCCATAGAGTTGCCATTTGTTAGATTTCAATGAACCTTTTAGAAACATTGGGAGTTACCCTCAGATAAAGCAGTAGGGGCTATGTAGCAACATCTCCTCTATATGAAATTTGAGCAAAAGTTGTGCAAAAAAGTGAACCAAATTTATCAAAGGAAACATTTCTATTGAAAGTAGTGATGAGTTGTTTATTTGATAAATTTGGTGCTATTGTTTTGCCCCACTTCTGAAGTGGGGACTTTGATACATAGCCAACAATATGTTTGGGTTGTCAATGTCGTTTTTAATTGCTTCTTAACCTTGTCTTCAACATGAATGTTACGATGCTTTCATACAGGTAGTGTCTTATATGTTAGAGAAGAAAATGAGGAGTGGTTCCACATAAGCACTGCAACCTTTATTGAACATGCTGTGATGGTTGAGAAGATTCCATTGTATTTTAAACTCCCAGTAATGCTATCAGTGTGTGTAACTTCCTTTGGGGGCAGGTGAGCTTGGTGTTTGGTCCTTGTGACCTCTAGAAAGTTTCCTATTCATTTTATACCCCATCAAAAATGATATAGAACAGTAGTATATATAAAGTATAGCACTGATTATACTGGAGCACTGTATAATACAATATATATATAGTATTCAATATTATTATGTTACGGCACTATACTTATTTACAATAGAATTGTAAGAATGTGTCCACAATTCCATACTTCTGGCTTAAGTTAATTAAAAGGGGAATCATTTTATGTATGGGATGTTGTGACTTACCTTGATGTGTTGAGCAAATAACCATAAATTCTTGACTAACATCTCCTGATCTTCTAACAGGGATCAATAGTTCACCAATGTCTTCCTCAATTTTATATTCTGGCTGAGGTATGAAAACAGTGGATTCTAAAGAAGAGATGATAATATATGCATTAATATGGGCATGAAATACTAGTACACGTATTGATTACACAGAAAATATGGTGCTTTGAAAATCATGAGTTCTTTTACTGGATCAATCTACAAAAGAAAGTCATACATCAGAAATTTATTTTTAAGACAATATAGAAATTATATCTAAAGAAAGATCTTCTGTCATTGTGAAAACTCATACGCAACTGTTATTTATTATGTCTAGTGTGACCCACTTCATATTAAATAATATTTTTTATAAGGCCTCATTCACTAATCAGAGCTGTTTTACAGTGTGATTAATTTAATCTCTGTTAGCAGATTCCAAACAGGACACACTTTCTAAACATGGAGTCATTAGTGTATTTAGACCGATATTCACCAAGTGGGGCTATGCAATAAGACACTTGAAAAATACTTGAAAGAGAGCTACAATATAAGGTATCTTCCAGCACAGAAAGTTGTCTTACAGAGTAGCACCACATATGAGTCTTTATCACCAGAAGAAGTAGCAGAAGTATTCATACCATCTCCAGGATCCAAAATCTCAACAGTTGCCTCTTTGGGGAACTCCAGTGCACCCATGACAGGATCTGATAAAATAATCTGAAAGGTCTCTGATGCCTCATATTCATAATCTGCTACTATCCTGACTTTCCATGTGGCTATCGTCTGGCCAGGGTTGAACTGAACCTGTTTCTGGGCTTTTCCTTTAAAGTCTTTATCTTTAATCGCTGTGCCATCTTTGGTTGTGATGCCTAAATGAGGGAAAATGAAAGTGTATTTAACTAAGCCATTCCTAGAAAGAAGAAATAATTAAAGAATTGATTTGTTTAATCGCCTCCATTGTTATATCAATTGATGTAACTTCTTAACATGCACTTTAATCCTGTATTACGGGATTATTACCTTTTAATTGTAGCCATGCCACCTATGGCTACTAACCTGCCCTACTCCTGGCAGTAAGCCCTGGTAAAGCAGGCCTGCCAGTAGTCAATATGGTGTGACAAACGGCTTACTCCGGGGCTCCGTCGTTTGTCCGGGACTGTTTAGAACACGGTCTTTTAGGGTAGGTTAAATGATGAGGCGTCACGTACTGTTCCTTTAAACAGGCTATGCCTGGTTTATTCAGTCCCAGGCACTGAGACTGCCACAGTGCATACAACAGAAAACAGATCAAAACAAAAGCTGCTCACCTGAGCGATAACTTAACTTAGATATCCCTGACTCAGGGTTGGAAGTGGCTTTTCCACTTCCAACATCAAAACACGGTACTTTTGCAGTCTTACACAAATGAACAGAAAGATTGAACCTGTTTGGGGAAGAGGCTTCTCCCCTCTGTAGTTCAGCAGCCTTCGAGCCTCCTGGCTCTTGTGGGGAGACCAGAGCAAACAGGAAATCAGTCTTTCATACCTGATTCCTAATTAGCATGACAGGTGACAGAAATCAGGCAGCAGACAAACTCTGGTCTGGATCTCTCATCCCTCAGTTCCAGCGCTTGCCAAACTGTGGGATGGAGTGTATGTATTATAAGGCTGCACTCCCAGGCCAAACAGGATAGAAACTGTCTAGTATCCTGGGAGCCCTATATACGGAATTTATTACCATCCCCTGGTTTCTGTCACATATCCTCCCCCCCAGCTCAGACCTCGAGGGATGAGCGACCATGGATATTAGGGAGTGCATCCTTGACAACCCGTCAGCATTGCCATGTTTGTGCCCTGACCTGTGTTCCACAGAAAATTTAAAGGGTTGTAGGCTTAGGAACCACCTGGTCACTCTAGCATTCTTTCCCCTGTTTTGACACATCCAGGTAAGGGGTGCATGATCTGTGACCAACCGGAATTTTCTCCCCAACAGGTAGTATTTGAGTGTCTCTACAGCCCACTTTATTGCGAGACACTCTTTCTCTACTATGGAGTAATTTTTCTCCTGGGGATTTAGTTTCCTACTTAAATAAAGGATGGGGTGCTCCTCACCTTGAGACTCCTGGGAGAGTACCGCCCCCAGCCCTACCTCAGATGCGTCGGTTTGGACTACGAACTCTTTGGAGAAGTCAGGTGTGACCAACACTGGTTGGGCACAGAGAGCTTCTTTCAGGCTTCTAAAGGCCTGTTCGGTTTCGGGGGACCACTTTACCATTAGCGGTCCTCTTGCTTTTGTGAGGTCAGTTAGTGGGGTTGCCTTAGTTGCAAAATTGGGAATAAACCTTCTATAGTACCCAATTAACCCCAAAAAGGTCCTTACTTGTTTTTTTGTAACTGGCCTTGGCCAATTTTGTATCGCCTCCACTTTGAGTGTTTGGGGTTTGAGTAAACCTCTGCCAATAGAATATCCCAGATACTTGGCCTCCTCCAGACCAATAGTGCATTTAGCGGGGTTAGCAGTTAGTCCAGCAGACCGGACTGCGTCAAGCACAGCTTGGACCTTTGGAAGGTGGGATTGCCAATCTTCACTATGGATTACCACATCATCCAGGTAGGCGGCAGCATACCGAGCATGTGGTTTTAAAATTTTATCCATCATTCTTTGGAATGTGGCGGGAGCTCCATGTAAGCCAAAAGGCAACACCTTATACTGAAAGAGGCCGTCTGGGGTTGAGAAGGCTGTCTTTTCTTTTGCCCTTTCTGTGAGGGGAACCTGCCAGTACCCTTTTGTTAGGTCTAGGGTTGTGAGATATCGGGCTTTGCCCAGTCTCTCTACAAGTTCATCTACCCTGGGCATAGGATAAGTATCAAATTTTGACACCGCGTTTAGTTTCCGGTAGTCATTACAAAACCTTGTTGTACCATCTGGCTTTGGGACTAAGACTATAGGGCTGTTCCACCCACTTTGGGATTCCTCAATTACACCTAGTTTTAGCATTTTTTTAACCTCTAAACTTATAGCCTTTCTTTTGGGATTCGGTACGGTTTAAGGTTAACTCGGACCCCCGGTTCAGAGACTAGGTCATGTTCAATTACGCTAGTTCTACCTGGCCGTATAGAGAAGATTTCTTTGTTTCTTTTCACTAAATTCTGAACCTCTCGTTTCTGATGAACAGACAGGGTTTCAGCTATGCTAACCTCTGGGTCAGTTTCTTGATTCTCTGACGGACCTGGGGGTACTAGGGTTAACAAGACTTCTCTATCTTTCCAGGGCTTGAGTAGGTTTATATGGTAAATTTGCTCAGGTTTCCTCCTACCTGGCTGTCTTACCTTATAATTTACTTCTCCCACTCTTTCCAAGACCTCATATGGCCCATGCCATTTAGCAAGGAATTTACTCTCCACGGTGGGAACCAGAACTAGTACCCTATCACCTGGAGAAAAAATTCTGACCCTAGCACCCTTATTATATGTATTCCTCTGTGCTTCTTGAGCTTTCTCCATGTGTTCCCTCACTATGGGTAGGACTGCAGCAATGCGGTCCTGCATCTGGTCAACATGCTCTATTACACTTCTGTAAGGGGTAACCTCGTGTTCCCAAGTCTCTTTGGCTATATCCAGTAAGCCCCTTGGGTGTCGGCCATACAATAGTTCAAACGGGGAGAAGCCAGTGGATGATTGGGGAACTTCCCTAATGGCAAATAACAGGTACGGTAACAAACAATCCCAGTTTTTCCCATCTTTATCAACCGCCCGCCGTAACATGCTCTTTAAGGTTTTATTGAACCTTTCCACTAAACCATCTGTTTGTGGATGATAGACTGAGGTTCTGAGATGCTTGATTTTTAGGAGTTTACATAGCTCTTTCGTTACTTGGGACATAAATGGTGTTCCCTGGTCAGATAGAATCTCTTTAGGAATCCCGACCCGGGAAAACAGAACTACTAACTCTTTTGCTATGTTTTTAGCTGAGGTGCTACGTAGGGGAACTACCTCCGGATATCGGGTGGCATAATCTAATATTACCAATATATGCTGATGTCCCCTAGCAGACTTTATTAGGGGTCCTACTAGATCCATAGCAATCCGGTCAAATGGTACCTCTATTATGGGAAGGGGTACCAATGGGCTGCGGTACGCCTTGAACGGGGCGGTGATCTGACATTCTGGGCATGAGGAACAATAATTCGTAATTTCTGCCAGAACCCCAGGCCAATAGAAGCTTCGAAGAACCTTTTCTTTTGTCTTTTCCACCCCTAGGTGTCCCCCCAATGGATGACTATGTGCGAGGTGTAATACTACGTTACGGAATGTCCGTGGTACCAACAATTGTTTAGTTGTAACTGATTTCCTTTTATCAACCCGATATACTAGGTCGTTCTCTACCTCAAGTAGGGGTAAGCAAGTGACCTATCTGGTTGGCCAGGAGTACTATTCTGGTCCCGTATATTTCCCCTTGCTACCGCTAATGTGGGGTCCTCCCACTGGGCCTTCTTAAAACTCCCAGGACTGACCTCTATGTCAGCGAGGGTCTTATCCGGTTCTGGGGTGGTAAGTGTCTGCTCAACATCTTGATTTGGGGTATTCCCTACCAAAGTAGTGATGGGGAAGGGAATTTTACAGCACTCCTCCTTTTCCCCCTTCTTATTTGGGCCCTCGTCAACCTCCATTTCTGAAAAAGGGAAAGGATTTGTTTCTTCTAATACTTCATTATGGTCCGCTATTGAACTCTGGGTGCTATTCTGAGCGGGGGACCACATTTTTAGAAAATGGGGAAAGTCGGTCCCTATTAACACATCATGTGCCAGTTTGGGTACAATACCCACCTTGAAATCTAAAGAACCAAACTCTGTTTCAAAAAAACCATCAACAGTGGAATATTCATGATTATCCCCATGTATACAACAAATTGCCACTCTTTGTGAACTGTTTCCCTGTTTCTTCTTAATGGGCAAGAGGTATTCGGACACTAGTGTGACCATGCTCCCAGAGTCAAGAAGTGCCCGAACCCTCTTACCATTAACCTTTACAAATGCCCACAGATGGTTATTCAAGGGGTCCTCTGGGCTAGGGCCCATACATTGGGACAACAGCGAATAAGGTTCCACGCTGTTGCATTGCATGGGCTCATCATTTAGTGGGCAGATTTTTGCTGTGTGGCCCCTCTCATGACAATTTACACATTTAGGTACATAGTCTGTGTCCCACTTAGAGCCTTTTCCCGGCTCCCCATGTTGGCTATTGCCCTTAGTGTGCGAACCACTGTTGCTGGTGCTGCGTGAAGGTGGTCGCCGCTCTTCAGCGCCCCTTAACCCCGGTACCCTTTTACCGTCTCTGGAAGAGTCCTGGAACCTCGGGTAGTGGGGTTGCTCCACGACTGTGGGTTGCGGGTGCTCTTCTGCTGCATTGTACCTTTCTACGAGGGCCACAAGCTCATCCGCATTGTGGGGGTCACTCCGACTGACCCAACAGCGTAAGGCAGAGGGAAGTTTCCTCAAGAACTGGTCCATGACCAACCGTTCCACGATGTGGCTGGCTGAGTTGATCTCGGGTTGTAGCCACTTCCGGGCGAGGTGGATGAGGTCATACATCTGGCTTCGGGTGGCTTTATCCATCGTGAAGGACCATGCGTGAAACCTTTGGGCGCGAACAGCCGTGGTTACGCCGAGGCGGGCGAGGATCTCGAACTTCAATTTTGCATAGACGTTAGCTTCGGCTGGCTCTAGATCAAAGTAAGCCTTCTGGGGTTCGCCGCTTAGGAAGGGTGCGATTAGACCAGCCCACTCAGCTTCTGGCCATCCCTCTCTCTGTGCCGTGCGTTCAAACGTGAGAAGATAGGCTTCCACATCATCCGAGGGTCCCATCTTCTGAAGGTAGTGGCTTGCCCTGGTCATTTTCGGTACTGGGGCTGCCGCTGCCAGTGGAAGGTTACTGATAGTCCCCCTCAGGATCTCGAGTTCCTGCTGTAAGCCCTGAGCGAACCGCTGTTGCTCCTCTCTCAGCAAGCGGTTTGTCTCTTGCTGGTTTGCATTCGCGTTTTGCAGGGCTTCATTCGTCTGTTGCTGGTTTGCATTCGCCTGTTGCTGGTTGGCATTCGCCTGTTGCTGGTTGGCATTAATCTCTTGCTGGGCTATTAGCAGCTGTTGATGGGCTGCATTCGTCTGCTGCTGGTTTGCATTAGTTTCTTGCTGGGCTATTAACAGTTGTTGCTGGGTTTCATTCGCGTCTTTCTGGTACCAGCGCACCCACCACGTCTTCCATCTTGTTTGCAGAGGATGAAAAAAACTTTTTTTTTTTTTTTTTTTTTTTCAAAGTTCTTCAACCCGCAGACCCCCTAGTGCTCTGCCCGCATTCTCCACCATATGTGACAAACGGCTTACTCCGGGGCTCCGTCGTTTGTCCGGGACTGTTTAGAACACGGTCTTTTAGGGTAGGTTAAATGATGAGGCGTCACGTACTGTTCCTTTAAACAGGCTATGCCTGGTTTATTCAGTCCCAGGCACTGAGACTGCCACAGTGCATACAACAGAAAACAGATCAAAACAAAAGCTGCTCACCTGAGCGATAACTTAACTTAGATATCCCTGACTCAGGGTTGGAAGTGGCTTTTCCACTTCCAACATCAAAACACGGTACTTTTGCAGTCTTACACAAATGAACAGAAAGATTGAACCTGTTTGGGGAAGAGGCTTCTCCCCTCTGTAGTTCAGCAGCCTTCCAGCCTCCTGGCTCTTGTGGGGAGACCAGAGCAAACAGGAAATCAGTCTTTCATACCTGATTCCTAATTAGCATGACAGGTGACAGAAATCAGGCAGCAGACAAACTCTGGTCTGGATCTCTCATCCCTCAGTTCCAGCGCTTTCCAAACTGTGGGATGGAGTGTATGTATTATAAGGCTGCACTCCCAGGCCAAACAGGATAGAAACTGTCTAGTATCCTGGGAGCCCTATATACGGAATTTATTACCATCCCCTGGTTTCTGTCACAATGGGTTTTCCCTACTCACTGGTGCTGCACTTGAGTGACAGGGGGAGGCGGTGACATCAGGCCTAAGCATGTCCAATCATGGGACAGACCTGATGCCCTCTTTCTAGCTGTAATTAAGGGAGGTGCCGCCCCAAATTTGGTAGTGCCTCAACCCCCTTGAGAGAGGCAGGTCACACAGCCAAGAGCCTGACTATTCTGGTCCTCTTCCCTTTGGGGGAGTGTGAGTGTGGACCATACCCTGCCTCTGCTAGAGGGGCAGGGAAGAGCTGGGACTGCTGCGGGTGCCCTTGGCCTGTAGTGAAGGTCCAGGGACCATCCTTCAGTGGTTAGCTGAGCGTGGGACTACATTAGTCAGAAGATTGACGTGTACTGTTGTTGGTGTAGGGACAATAACACGTTCCTGTTGTTATACCTCCGTCCTGGTGTGTGATCTTACTGGGGGGAGAGGTTATCGGTTCTACCGTGGGAGATCATCTTCAGTTCCCTGGAGCCTACGGCAGATGGAGGCACTGCACTGCTAAAGATATGTATGGTATGAACCTCAGAAGCTTAGTCCTGTGTCCCCACCCCATCAACGGATGACTCAGCCCTCCTGTTACCAGAATGTAACATGCACCACACGACCAGTAATGGCAGAATCTCCCACAGGGTGGGGGAAACATAATAATACTAATTTTAGAGTGCAGTCATGTATGGTGCCTTGAATAAGCCCCTGAGAGACATACATAGACATAGACTAGATTCAACCAGGGGCATAGATATAGCCCGGGCAAAGCCTGGGGGGCGGTGTTCTTAGGGGACCCGCTCTCTCCCCCCCCCCATGTTGGGACACGCGGGGGGAGATGGTATGCAGCAGCGGACACCGGCGTTTAACAGAAGACGGTAGAGGAATCAGCAAGGCAGAGCAGGACGGCAGGGGTGGAGTACCCTCTAGAAGTCTGACCCGGAAGTCTTTCTTACTTCCGGTATCTACCGCCACAGCGCAACTCCTAACTCCTCTACCAGCTGCTCCTCTGATCATCTCCTCTCGCCAAAGGTAGGCATGTGGGAGAGCTGAGTGGAGAGAGAGAGCTGAGGGGGGAAGAGAGAGAGCTGAGGGGGGAAGAGCGATAGAGCTGAGAGGGGAAGAGAGCTTATGGGGGGAAGAGAGGGAGAGCTGAAGGGGAAGAGAGAGAGAGCTGAGGGGGAGAGAGAGAGACAGCTAAGGATAAGAGAGAAAGCTGAGAGAGAGCTGAGGGTGTTGGAGAAAGCTGAGGGGAAGGGAGAGAGCTGATGATGATGAGTAGGGAGAGCTGGTGATGGGGAGTTACATAATTACATAGTAGATGAGGTTGAAAAAAGACTTTCGTCCATCAAGTTCAACCTATGCTAAATTTAGACAACAGATACTTTATCCTATATCTATACTTATTGATCCAGAGGAAGGCAAACAAAAAACCCCATTAAGGGGAAAAATGTATTCCTTCCTGACTCCAAGAATTGGCAATCGGATTAATCCCTGGATCAACATCCTTCCCATGTATTCATATTTGGTATATCCCTGTATACCTTTCCCATCTAAAAAGATGTCCAACCTCTTTTTGAACAAATCTATTGTATCTGCCATCACAGTCTCCATGGGTAATGAATTCCACATTTTAACTGCCCTTACTGTAAAGAACCCTTTCCTTTGTTGATGGTTAAATTTCCTTTCCTCCAACCTTAAGGGATGGCCCGAGTCCTTTGTACTGCCCGTGGGATGAATAGTTCTTTTGAAAGCTCCTTGTATTGTCCCTGAATATATTTGTATATAGTTATCATATCCCCTTTTAGACGCCTCTTTTCTAATGTAAATAAATCTAATTTAGCTAGCCTCTCCTCATAAGTTAGAATGTCCATCCCTTTTATTAATTTGGTGGCTCTTCTCTGCACTCTCTCTAGTTCCATAATGTCTTTTCTTAGGATTGGTGCCCAAAATTGTACTCCATATTCAAGGTGTGGTCTTACTAATGCTTTGTAAAGGGGCATAATTATATTTACTTCCCTTCCATCCATTGCCCGTTTGATGCAAAATAAGATCTTGTTTGTCTTTGCAGCTACTGCATGACATTGGGCACTATTGCTAAGCCTGCTGTCTACAAGCACTCCTAAATCCTTCTCCATCAAGGATTCCCCCAATATATCTCCAATATATATCCCCCAATAACAAGTTATTCTTGTATGCCAAATGCATAACCTTACATTTATCTGTATTAAATCTCATCTGCCATTTACCTGCCCAGGTTTCCAGTCTCTCCAAGTCCTTCTGAAGAGAAATTACATCCTGCTCTGATTCTAGTACCTTACACAATTTAGTATCATCAGCAAAGATGGAGACTTTGCTCTCGATCCCAACCTCAAGGTCATTAATAAACAAGTTAAAAAGCAGGGGTCCCAGTACCGATCCCTGAGGTACTCCACTCACGACACTAGCCCTACCTGAAAAAGTTCCATTTATGACAACCCTCTGTTGTCTGTCCTTTAACCAGTTTTCAATCCAGGTGCATATATTATTAGAGAGTCCAACTTTCTTTATTTTGTACACCAACCTCTTGTGTGAAACCGTATCAAAAGTCTTTGCAAAATCTAAGTAGACCACATCAACAGCATTACCCTGGTGTAGATTCCTACTTACCTCCTCAAAGAAACAAATAAGGTTAGTTTGGCAAGATCTATCCTTCATAAATCCATGCTGACTATTACTAATAATTTTATTTTCCATTAGGTATTCCTGAATATTATCCCGTATTAAACCTTCAAGTAGTTTCCCTACTATTGAAGTCAGGCTTACAGGTCTGTAATTTCCTGGTTGTCATCTAGCTCCCTTTTTAAATATAGGCACCACATCTTCTTTACGCCAATCTTGTGGTACTGAGCCTGTGGAAATGGAGTCCTTGAATATTAAATATAATGGTTTTGCTACTACTAAGGTTAACTCCTTGAGAACTCTTGGATGTATGCCATCGGGGTCAGGTGCCTTATTAACTTTAATTTTTTCAAGTTGCTTATGAACTTCTTCCTCAGTTAACCAATTGTTCATTAATATGGAGGTTGTGGCTTCCTCCTGCAGCACTACTATTGAACCTGATTCTTCCCTGGTAAACACAGAGGCAATGATGAGTTGATGATTAGAGAGAGGATCAGGGAGTGGATGGGGAGGGATAAAAAAAAATATTCACTATTAATATTCATGGGGCCCTGAATTTTTTTTTGTCTGGGGGGCCGTCCATGTCTAGCTACGCCACTGGACTCAACCATGGAAAAATAAAATTAATATCTGCTTTGAACGGTTTCTGTTTATTGTAGTTATATAAAGATAGGTCTGATTTAAAGTAATATGATAGAAGGGAGCAGATGTTCAATTCTTCAATTACGAAAATAGTGGTATTGAGTGTCATTACAGGGGAGCACAATCTGTTTAAACACAGTCACATAGCCCTTAACTTGCCTTGTGAAAGGTTTATGCTATATTTATATATTAGAAAGAGAAAGGAAGACCCTGTTATCTATAGAAAGGAACCCCTGACCAAATAAGGGAAAGGGAGCATGTCCCTTGGTCTGAGGGCTGTGCAGTGCTGCTCTGGAGGGTGGATGAGGGCTAGGTTATTTAAGGTTATCATGTGGCCTACCTCTCTCATCCTCTTAAAGCCTCTCCAAAAGGTCCTCACCCACCCCTTTAGGGGTTTCATGTTTATGGGATAATGTTATGTTTTATGTTTATTGTTATGATTGTATTTGGAAATGTTATATTATATTTAAAAGAATTAAAAGAGGATATGGTAAAGGTGTTGGTGGTGTTATTACGTTTGTCACACTTGGAGAGGTGCGGACTGGTCAGTTTTTCTCCGGCGGTCAATGTTGAGATGTGGGAGGGTTCTAAAGGATCCACTCCTGGGTCAGGTGCTGCGAGCCTAGGGGTGTACTCCTAAGAGGGACTACAGTTGTTACGGGCCAGGAGTGCTCACTGGGTCATGTAGCAGCGGTGAGAATAATCAGGTTCAATGGGTGGGGCTACTTGCTGACAGGTCAGGAGTGTTGGTTTATCATTAATAAAAGCCAACAAAATAGTCTATATTTATTCCAACCAAAGTTGTATTTGTTTTGGTGGGTTAGAAAATAGAATGGGCAAGAATCAAGGGTACTAGGGTCAAGAGAAGAAGTCGTTTAGTGCTTCATATTGCCACCATACTATGACACTTCCACCAACATCTACACAATGTGTCCTTACATTCTTTATTTTTATTGTACTGTTTTAGGAGATCTATGTGTGCAATGGAGCAGGTGACTGTGTTGTAAATGTTCTTGTAGTATTGAATTACTGTGCAGTGTCTGGGGAAAAAAATTACCATTTGAAGGTACATGTATAGGATCTCGACACTAGCGATTATAAAAACATTTTATTTTCTATGTTGGAGGACAATAAATACATGTCAAATTTGAATTCCTAACCAGCTAATGGGAAAATATGATACTCTAAAGAACTTCTAAATGCTTTGAGGTGTGAAATCAGTTCAGATTTAGGTCTCTTTCTGCTTACAACACACATCAGAACCATTGATAAATGGCTGGTGAAGACAAAAAAAAAAGTATATATCATATATCTACAGCTTCCTCTGCTATACTGTTTGAAAAAAAGACACACCAAATCCTGAGATCCATCCAATTGCAATGTATATGATGAACTCGTCTTAATATTGTCTTAATTCCTGTTTTCTGTTTCGTGTGATGCTAGTTTACCCTGCAGTAGCTGACCACGATTATGCTGAAACATGTGGCGTGACTGTACATCTGCATTTTGCTTTACAGAATTTTGGAAACCAGTTAAATCTTCAGTAGCTTTTTCTAGTAATCCTGGAGAAGAACAGATATGTCATATGTGGAATGTCTTTTGAATGTCTACAACCATACACATAAGAAGAAAAACGCGAGGTTTGAAAAGCTAATCTATAAAGAATTCTCTGGCTGGTTCTTTCAAAGATATTTTACCTTGGAAAGTAATTTTTTGTGATGTCTCGTTACTGTGTGTGTTCTGTTCTCACCATGAAGCATGCAATTATTTTATTCTTGTTAAGCATTGATAGTGTATGGAGTACACGCATGTTGTTGCTGTCTGATATAGTTAATACCAGGATACAAGGCAATAGACTATTGCCGAGAAGACTAAATACCTCTTCAGCCCGTACAAACTTCAGATGCGGTTACTTACTGATAAAAGACGTCTCTCCAAGGTATCCACGGCGTCTAAGGGTCACTTCCAAGAACTTGGCATCTTCATCTACAATGTAGTAATCTCTCTCTAGTGAAATCCAAGCCCAATTCAGACGGAACGGCTGGCTCCTTAGTTTATTACCACCTGTAGTACATAGCGTCAAAACAAAAGTTGTCATTTGTGGAAGGGTTGTGACAAGAATGAAACAAATTTAAAGTGGGCAACTAAATAACCACTAATAGTGATAACAGTGATTAAAGGTAAGTGAATACTACAATAAACCCTTCTAATTAAACTAAATAGTTAAAACCACATAATACCACAGTGTGATAAATAAAAATTGTACATAACCATGACGAGTGGTTAATAATGGCGTCTGCAGCTGTATATAAGGGGGTGGCTCGGCACCCCCCTAAACACTGGAGAAATGGAAACAAAAAACAGCGCAAAACGCAAATAGTGAAGTAAATTAAAATATTATTGCATAAAAAGTAGGGATAAATATTCTGCGTACATCAAAAAGTTAGAACATAAGCATTGAGTGTGCACAGCACACAAGTTACCAATCGACAGGTAGGGGTTCAGGAATCAGGAACTGGTCTCTCTGGCGGGCATCTCAGGTTGCAACTGTAGGATTTCTCCTTTATAAGAGTAACCGGGAATAGTTATGCCGCCTCTGCAGAAACCCTCACTTTGATCGGATGGTATCAGGAGTGTCCAAAGTTCTTTAAATGGTATTGGCACGGCAGCGGTCCCCAGATTGAGCAGTGAGGGGGACTCCAACCATACAGAGTGTGCTCAGAAACCGGCACAGCAACAGCTGGGAGCGGTCACTCACACAACAGTGGCTCTGGTTAGAGATGCCGTTGCTCCGTTGTAGTGCGTCGTAAAATGACGTCACAATCGCGATTTGAAAAACCAAGGCACAGGGATGAAAATAGTCTCAAAAATGCCAAAATGCAATGAGATTTAGCAGCAAAAACCTACTACACATAGGTATAAACTAGATCCTATGCGTTTCGTAGTATAGCACTACTTCATTAGGGAACCTTTGAAAGAACTTAGACTGGTGGCTGCTATGAGAGTCTCCGGTAGATTGTTCCAGTTTTGGGGTGCACAGTAAGAGAAGGAGGAGCGGACGGTTACTTTGCTGAACCTTGGGACCATGAACAGTCTTTTGGAGTCAGATCTCAGATGATAAGTGCTGCATGTGGTAGGGGTGAGGAGCTTGTTCAGATAGATGGGTATCTTGCCCAGAAAGTATTTGAAGGCAAGACAGGAAAGATGAACTTTGCGCCTAGACACAAGTGATGACCTATTTAGTTCTTTGAGCATTTCGCAGTGATGTGTGTTGTAGTTGCAATGGAGAACAAAACGGCATATTGAATTGTAGAGGGTGTCAAGTTTGCTAATGTGGGTTTGGGGTGCCGAGCCATATACTATGTCCCCATAGTTGATCATTGGCATTAGCATCTGCTGTGCGATACGCTTTCTGACCAGCAGACTTAGGGAGGATTTGTTCCTGTAAAGTACACCTAGTTTGGCATACTGTAGGTTTTGGATGTCAGGGTATCAATGTGCATCCCGAATGTTAAATGGGAGTCAACCCATATGCCCAAGTATTTAAAACTAGTAACTTTAGTTAGGGTGGTTTTATCATTGGTTCTGATCTGGAGCTCAGTCACTGGAAGCTTTAAAAATGTAGCCTTGGTCCCGGATGCCATTGTTACAGTCTTGTCAGTGTTTAAAAACAGTTTGTTTTGGGAAATCCAATTTTCAAGTCTCAAAAAGTAAGATTGAAGTATGTGTTCAAGGTCAGAGAGGCTAGGGCTTTATGCATATAAGATTGTGTCATCTGCATACATGTGTATTGAAGCTCCCTTACAAGCTGTAAGAAGATCATTGATGTACATTGAGAAGAGTAGGGGGCCCAGAAGAGAGCCTTGCTAGAGCCTGAGATGCACATATGTTGGGATCATCTTGATATGTAGGAATGAAACCAGTTTAAAGCATGCTTCCCTATTCCAGAGCACTGGAGTTTGTTAAGCAAGATAACATGATCAACAGTATCAAAAGCCTTTGCAAAATCTAGGACTATTGCACCAGTGAGTTGCCCCCGATCCACTGGATTTCATTGCAAACTTTTAGCAGGGTAGTTACCGTGGAGAGTTTGGAGCGAAAGCCAGATTGGAATTGGCTGGGGAAATGTGTCTTGGTATAGTAATCGCTTAATTGGGAGTGAACTCATTTTTCCATGACTTTGGATAGTATTGGGAGAAGAGAGATTAGCCTGTAGTTTGAGACAGTGTTTTTGTCCCCACTTTTGAAGATTGGGACAACTTTGGCAGTTTTCCAGTTTTTAGGGACATGGCCTACCGACAGAATAAAGTTGACTATGGAAGCAATTGGTTTGGCAATTGCTGGGGCACCAAATCTTAGGAACTTAGATTGCAGTAATAGTATCAGTAGAAATTTGAGTAGTTGTTTGCAAGATGTAAATTTGTGATGTTTGCCATTAGAATGAGCAGTGGTTGGTGTGTGCTAGTTTTCATAGTTCTCCAGCAACATTCAGTAGATAGTGCAAGGTTTTGGAGTAATCCAGAGTGTATGGTGATATTGGGTGTGGGCCAGGAGGGAGGAGTTTGTAGTGGATAGAGAGAGTAACATTTCAATGAGGCCACGAGAAAGAACAAAGTTGAGGTACATACCAGGTTCATTATCACAGAGGTAGGTAATGTTGCATGTAGCTGTTGTGAGCCAAGTGAGTGTGTGCAGACTAAATAGCAGGAGTGTGCCTTTTCCTTGTCAAAATGTTTTGCTGCATTGAAATGCTAGGGTCTATTAGGGTTTGCAGAGGGTTTGTGGGGTGAGGGGTTAAGGGGGAGGGCAGTTGTGTGCAGTCAGTGTTGGGAGAGGCTGCAGTAAAATAAGATATAAAGGAGGGGGGTTAAGTGTGCAGGCTAACAAGCACGGGATCATAGTGTGGTCAGAGAAGCTCACCGTTTGTTGCCTCATGTAGAAGAGTTTGCAGAAAGATGCAGTCCCCAGTCAACCTTTAGTCAAACTATAGTCTAACTATATATTCTCACTTAAAGATGATCACTTTAAAATGCATAACATCTTAAGATGCTAATGCCAAACCCTGCTAATGCCTCCCATAAAGTGGTGTTACTTTTATACATCTAAGCAGTCACATGACTCCCCCCCCCCCCAATAAATCTGCCTGTTACAAAGTGGAAAATTAGCAGACCAAAGTTAAAAACAAATAACAAAAAAAAACAACCACATTTTGATATTCAAAACATACCAAAGATCACTAATAAAGGCAGGGTGGGGTATTTATTTTAAAACAGGGGGTTGCAGATCAATATTATATATATATATATATTGCTAATATTTTATATTATATTAAATTAAAAAGCATCAAAGCCCACAACATTTCTTATTCAAGGGAATAGGAGTTAAGGAATGCTAAAGTTTAGCACCATTTAGTTAATCTGGGCCTAAGATCAATAATTTGTTGTAAGTCAATCAAGTTAAACATTTATAGAAATGATACTGAGATATTCAGTAGACAATTATTGGTTTATTGGATTATTATACAAGCTAAGATATAACCATAAAGAAATAATGAAATACTTGAATGCCCCATATAATATGCATACAACATGTATTTTTTTCTTATAACGTGCTGCAGAGGTCCCTGCCCCAAACAATTTATAGGTAATTCACCCTGGAGTTTATGCTGATTCTACAAAGGTACCACTTTTTGTCATATAAAAGTCTTGCGGATTTAGGATTTGCTATATAAAGTGATGTAAAAATATTTTATGTAGTAATATGCTCATGGATAATATTTAACTATTTGCAATGTGGGAGTAAAGTTTAAGAAACTATTAACATACAGTAAACCAATAGTCTACCACCTCAGAACAAATATGTTCTCTTAATGTGCTGTACTTTTTTCTTCATGTTGGTAATCTCCAAATGTTTGCAAATCTGATTAAACCCATTTTACAGCTTTCTTCTTAGAAGTTTTTTTGATATATAAACTCCTAATATTATTTTACTCTCTTCTGCATGTCGGACGAAGACTTCCCTTCTGAAGAAGATATTTGTGACATCTCTTTAACTCCCATACAACACGCACATACAGTTATAAACCTATTTTATTTATATAGTTCCAACCATGTACACAGCACTTTACAGAGACATTAGACTAATAACACAGTACAGAGATAAGTGCACTAAATATAAATTTAAACCTTATAAATAAGGAATCCCTACTTCTGAGGGCTTACACGTGGTATGTTCACAGATTTACAGAGGCAGTAGGAGCAGTTGTAAGTGCAGTGGTTTGTAGCGGTTGGCCAAGAGGAGAAGGTATTTTGGAAATGGTCATGGATTATTTAGTCAACTGAGACACCAAATTTGGAGAGAAAACCTAGTTTTCAGTTACACTTTGTCGCCGAAATAATAAGAATGGAATGTTTCAAATTGCATATTTGGTATTCATTATACAGTGAAGCGTCATTATTTTCTAGCAGGCACAAGGGCACATTCCTCTCTCATCCACACTCCGACAAGCAGGAACTGCATTTGTTGTACTGCACTCTAACAAAGTTACTAGTGGTCACCCAAGTATAAGCTTCTGCAATGATAACTTATCTCTTAAGTGAAGTAATGTACAACATTAATGATACTGCAAAATATGAGCTTATGAAGTGTCCTAAGCATTGGAGGAGTTGTTATAGTCCAGTATGTTTTTTTTGGTCTTGTTTGGCCAAGTTATAACCACAATACTAGAATAAATAGGAGGCACGTTCTGTCTTGCCAGCTCACGTCTGAGTAACTCAAATTAGGTCAGCTGACAGCTGACAAGCTCACAATTAATTGATGATACTCCACCAAGATGTTACAGTTAATGAGGGTTGTGACTTCCTTTCGGTTCTGAGCCCTTATTCCGTGGCTGCCTCATGCAGGCGTTATGTGACAAATGTACGGCATTTGCTTAGTCCTCTTTGCTAGAATATCATGCAAAGCTCATTTATTTGTCTGGCGAGGGAGCTTGTGCAGAAGACATTAGCTTCCATCCTAACAGTGTTTGAAACTGTATAAAACAAGCAGTGATAATGTGAATCAATGCCCAATCTTTTTAAACAGGCAATGGAACTGCAAACACTCATTCTCTTCTCCCTGTTTCCATTTCCCATGAGCCAAGTGAAACTTGCCTACAAACTCTGTTACAGGAGCCCTGTAATCTCTGGCCCTCCAGTCTCACCGCAAGTCTTTTCTCACAAGGTAAGGCTAGAATAACACTCATTTCTAGTGCTGGAGAGATGCCTCTGGTTTATATCTTGTTTACAATACATATTTTTTTTACTTTAAATAAAGAGTTCTCCTGACTTACACCACAAAAATATCCATGCCCCCACGCCCCCATGTATCACTGCCTTGTACATGCACTTTCTTGTATTTTGATGCATCAATGTGTGAATAAAAGTTTGCTTTGACGAATTGCTGCAATTTCTGCTTGCGTTTGTGTCAAATTTTAGAAAGGGATTCTTAAATGTGATGCAAAACATTAACCAGCAACGTTTTACACCCACTCAGACTTGGCAATTGTTTTTTGATGCAAGCACAAGATAAAATAAAAGTGATGGATAGAGACTTAGGCCCCTATTATGTAAGCTGTGATAGCACTGACCCAGCGCCATCATACAGAACGCCCTATTACAGAATAAGGGCTTTGGGGCCTCATGCAGAGAGCAGCGCTATTTGCAATCTCGCCATTTTTAGGAGAAAATCGCGCTAAAAACAGCTGAAAATGGCGAGTTAGGGAAAACGCGCCATTTTTTTTTTCTATTTCAAAATTTCGCCGCGCGGCTGGCGAGAAACTACATCTCGCCAGTCTGAAAAATAGCCGAATTCAGAAAGGCGCGCTCGCCATCTAGCGGCTGTTTTTGGTGCGATTTTCGTCAATTTTCTCCGCCAACTAAAGTTGGCAAGAAACAGGAGGTCGCCGGCTATAGGGAAAAAAAAAAAATGCGCGATTTTTTCCCCCCCCTTTCAGCTGCGTGAATCTCCTCCTTTACAATTCTCCACATGCAGTAATGCTAAAACTAGCGGATTTCGCCCATTTCTGCATATGGAGAATAAAACTCTCCATTAAAGCTACTTTTTCTTAAACTCTCCATTTTATTCTACCGCTGCTCTCTGCATAGGCCCCTTAGTGTTTATGTATCTCATTATAATCTGTGCATCATGTAACTCCTCACTAACTCCTTCTATTGACACGCCCCTAAAATCGTAAGCTAATGCAGGGGTGCGCAAACTTCCTGCACTGTGCCCCCCTGTGTCGCACCCCCCCTTAGGCTACAGTCCCAGTAACTGCCTGTGCGCACGGCGCGGCGTGCGCTGTGCGTGTAGGCACCGCCCCACAACGGGGCTGGGCCCAGTAGACACCGTCACGCTGAAGGTGCAGCCGCGCAGTGCTGCAAGGTTTTTTTACAACTCAAACAAATTGAGTTCAAACCTTGCGACGGAGGCGTGGCCACTCCCCCACAGGCGGTTCACCCAATGAGGGCGAACCAGCCGCGTGACGTAATGGCCACGCCCCTGCAAATCCCCGACCATGCCCCCTCCCGTCGCAAGCTTACCTCTCTCCTGGAGACAGCAGATTGCGGTTAGCGCTGTGCACGCGCCTCCCCCCCCGCCGGGCGCGCGTGTCACAGAACGCACTGGCGACTCAGCCTTTACCTTTAATGCGGCATGAAATGACGCCATGTTGCCATGGCGACGCGTGTTCCCGAAGTCGGCTCAATTCAGGTAAGTGAGTTACAGGGGCCTTGCGCTGAAGAGCGCGGGGCCTCTAATCACCACTCGCCCCAGTTTGCGCACCCCTGAGCTAATGCACACAGCACAAAACTTGAAGCAAAGACCTTGATACGTTTAGACTCAAGATAAAAGTGATACAATTTGCATCAATTTTGCTCCAAAGTTGCCTTAATACATCTCCTCCTGTGTCTTTCCTCACAATAATTGTATAACATGCTGTAAATGTTGTCAGCACTGGCATCAAATTCAATAGCAATATTAATCAATAGGGAAAAATTACCTCAATTTCAGGCTAAAATGTAACCATTGCCTTTTCTGTGGCTATCCTGCAGTTATCAACTGCTCTGTTGCCTATGTCTTTTTCACTTTAAGAACAATATACGACTGTGGGGCAATTTCAGTTACAGTAAAATATTTCCCAAATGAATGAATAATTAAAATAATCATCCAGTGTTTGATTTATGGCAGCGGGATCCTATCAGGGGTGGGTCTTGACATAAATAAACTTTAAACTTGGCTTTAACGCTATGCCTCTAGCATGCTGACACTTTCTTTTCTTAGATGCTACAGCATGTGTTGGATATTGTTAGACCTCATATTAGTGGCTGTAGGCTGGACTGGCTCACTTTCTATTTTGGCAACAGGCTCCAGACCCAGATATGCTGAAACTGCGCTGGCATTCTTTGTATGCGCTAGCATTCTTTGTATGCGCTAGCATTCTTTGTATGCGCTAGCATTCTTTGTATGCGCTAGCATTCTTTGTATGCGCTAGCATTCTTTGTATGCCATTAACTGAGGTTGCCTAAAGTGACTCTTGCTTTCTGTGTGTCAGCTTAAGTGATTCATCATTCATACAGTATTTGTTAAAAGACATAGGAACTACAACACTGACACAAGTTAATACTAACTATGTATTCCATGTGTACACCTTATTCAGCTTAACTCCTTTATTACCAGAGGGGTCTGCAATGCATTAAGAGTAATCCTACCCAATCAATAGCAATAGCTCATGCCTGCCATAGCCATTTTGAAAGTAAAGAGCTTATGGAGCAAATGGTCCTGACTAACCTCCCTCCATGTTACAACCTGCAAATGACCACCATTACGCCCTCTTTGGCGAAAAATACAGCCACTGCTTTATTTACACAAAACTTAAATATAATATAAAACTTTTAACCATATTAATGCTATGACTATAAAAACTTCTCTGGGCACACCCGGCAATTTGCCAGTTACTTAATGTACTTATTAACTGCACTGCTGCTCCTTAGGCCTCGGCCAGGGTGGTGCTGAGCGGGCGGGCACGCTCTTGCCGGCAGAGATGAAACACATTGCGGCAATGTGTGTAGCCAGCGAGAGCAAGCGCCTGAGCATGTGCGGCGCTTACCTGCTTGCCAAGCAAGCAAATTTCAATTTGGCGCTCGCTCACGCATCACGTGAGCGGTTCGCCCAATGAGGGCGAACCAGCTCTGTGACGTCTCCCCCGCGTGCATACCTAGCGGCCACAAATCACCCGGCTGAGCAGGGCGCAGCGCACAAGCGCCAGCGCACCCGTTCCCTACCTGGCCGCAGCCTAAACCTGCAAGCGCCCACCCCTGTAGCCCTTTCAATTCGCCTAGTGCCCTGCAGGTCTCCTGCTTAGACATGGGACAAATGTATCAATATTTGAACTACTAATTATGGAAGGGAGAAAGAGAGAGAGAAATCCACCTTCAAACACGTGGAGAGACAGCTGTGCATAAAAAGGAGCACAACTGAGATACATGGGAGATATGCTAATAGATATATTTAAATGACCTCTATTAGCACATATCCCAGGTATCTGATGTGTTCTCCTTTTTTGTGTATATAAAAATATATATATATATATATATATTAGCACAGCAAAAAGATAAATACACTTCTATGATTGTAGCAGTGGCAAATATGTGATTCACAGCCACGTAATGTTTCTGGAACTATTTTGTGTGTTCTGTTTCTTCGGGAGAGAGTGTGGACATAGCATTTTACTGTTGTTTGATATATCCTTAGTAATAAGATCTCCAGACATAAAGCGAACAGTGTGAGGTTGAAATTCCTAACCCTAAGAGCTTGCAATCTAAGTTCAATATTGGCATGCAGGCACAACAGAAGTCTGTGCAGCAGTGATCATTTATTGGATATTAATTTGAGATGTACTGTTGTGAGGTCCAATTTGGAACTGGGAAGAACAGGCAAAAATGATAAAGCGAGAGAGGAGCAGTATGGAGGCTGCAGGTTTCAGGCCACTGACCTGCTCACTGGTCACCACTGTGCAGGAAGCCCATTGTTCCATACAGGGTGGATCAGGCAGTTATATCAAAGCTCTCTGCTAACATCTTTCAATCAATACTAAATGTGGTGAAAGTTGTCTTTGTGAGTTTACTAAAATAATAAATCTTGCGTGCAATAAGCATCCCAAAGTACTACTTTGTACATTCCCCTTTGCATGGTATCTCTTGCAATGATAATACAACTATGTCAAAAGAATGAGGCTGACATGGGGAGAGCAGTAGAGTTCATGTAGCGAGAAGTAGAAATATGAAAGTAATTTAGGACTTGAGCACCTCGTCTATTTCAAAATCCACTTCTCCAAATGGCCCAGCATGTTACACCAGCCTAATCTAACATACTGAAACATTGTAGTTGGCTTAGTTGTAAATTCATTCTAATATAAATGTGGGCTTGGTAGCAGTTTAACTTGGAACCATACTCCATAATAGAATGACACCAAGCCCATATTTTATTTTACACTCCCCCCCCCAAAATTATTTAAAGCAGCAATACCCCATCTGAAATATTTTGTTCCCTGATTATTTATTATTTTTTTCTAATGGATTGATCTGCTGGAGCTAAGTAGTGCTATGTTTAGCTCTTGGGAGCTTCCCCCTAGTAATGAGATATTTACCTCTTTATGTATCAGTCTTTCTGGTCCCTTTTGGGAATTCAATATGGCTGACACCCAAGCGGCAATCCCACGGGTAAACAGAAAGTTGCAATATCATCCGAGCATGGGAAGGCAACTTCCTACTGGACGACCCCAGTAGCTATCTTTCATTTTCCATTCATTTTCCCGGCAATTAATGATTGGGATTCAGGCGGATAGGATAGTGCTGTTCAGCTTCAAGACACTCCCAAGTTTGAATTCGGTAAATCCCACAAGTGGAGGGATTGCTGCTTTAAAGTTTGGACCTATTGCAAAAATCTGGCTGCGTTACCACTAGAAAGAAAAAAGTCACTATCTTTTTTTTGTTGCAAATGGTAACATTACACGAATTATGTTTAGAGTGTGGATAGCTCTGTAGATGTTATTTTTTTTTTATTTTTTAGCACCGTTGGTTTGATTTAAGGGTTATTGTAACTAAACAGTTGGAAAAGGCCAACATATACCTTTGTGTGCTCAATGTCATCTTGTCCATGTGTTGCTAAGAAATGTTTTAAAAATAGTCATTACATTTTTAAACATGCTGAAATTGAATACTAAACATCAGCAGATGAGAATGTTGCTGCTAAAAAAGATTTGCTTAATTATGGAGATCTGATGTCCTCATGTAACAAAGTCTTTAACAGCTGCACTGCCACTTTTAGGTGTATTTAAACGATCTACGGATATATACCGCGGTTGTAGCTGCAAAAGGAAACTCCTTTTTTTGTTTTTGTTTAATAAGTTCATTTGTAGGATTCATTTACATGTACCTGGAATATGGGAAGTCATCATAACACACACATGATTGTAATGATGGTGTTGCTTTTCATAACTCTGCTTCAAGAAGCAGGTGCTGAGTGAACCCCGCCTCTCCCCCCAGATATTAGAACGGATGGTGCTATGAACCATAAATATTACAACAATACAATTATTTGGGCAATTTAATCAGTCTTAAGTCTTGTTGTTTTAATGTACATATAATAATTAACATTGAATTTCAAGTTTCCACCTTATTAAAAAATGTTTTAAACAGTTAGGCTGCGGCCATGTTGAACATTGGAGAGGACGCCTGCGTTCACTCGGCTTCTCCCCGCCGCCTGCTGCAGGAGTGCTCTGTGTCCTGCATGCATTGGAGACGGGAAGGCGTGTCGGGGGGCTTGGCTCTGACGTCACGGAGCTGGTTCGCCCTCATTGGGCGAACCGCTCACATGACCCGGATGCCGCCCCAGCCGCTGCGCATGAAAACAGATTTTTTTTCTGTTTTCTCCTGCATCGCGAGCGCCGGCGTCTCTGATCCCGGGCGCGTTCGCGCACTCTATGGACAGCCTCATAGAGGCACATCTATGTGATCACACCGCGCTCGCCCATCTGCGCGCCGTCGCGATCACCATGGCCGTAGCCTGAAGCTTCTTGATGCTGCTGAATGAGTTTGTATGTTTCATGAAATGTAACAGTCACAATATGCAATAGGACAGGGGGAAACCCGGGCGCTCCCTGAAAGATGTATGACCGGGGACAAATAAACAGATAATAACGACCTTGAAAACATGTACAAGGGTCCCCTCGGTTTCGTCGTCTCGTCCTGTGACTCTGACCCCAATCGGATCTATCCAGGATCCTTGTTGGTACCCGGATACAGAAAAGAAGGGGGAGCACAGGGTTACACATTACACAGGATTTTCACATAAGTATTATACTAGTCTGCATTGGTTCCGTACATTTATATGTGCAAAAATATCTTTTATTCGGAACTTCAGCCGAAATCAGAACCATGGGGCTAAAACATTATTGCCAAAGTGCAGTGCAAGATAGCACTCATTAGCATCTATTGGAAAATGGACTTTAACAGAAAAAACGTCGCTTAGTTGGACAGGGGATGGCTAATATTTGCATATATACTCATTCTAAGCCTCACCTGCCTTCTACGGAGCCTGAGGAAGCCCATAAGCGGGCGAAACGCGTTGCTCTTTCCACTAAGCAATCTGTGCCTACACAGCCACCGTCAAGGAGTGAATCCAGAGGACGCAGCACTATTTCGGGACGCTGACACTGTTAGCTGCACTCCACGGACTCACGATCCATCTCCGAATGACTGGCTGTTCTTTTTATTTATTTATTTATCTTTATTTTATGGTTGTTTTCATGTTGCTGGTTTTATATCAATCTTCATGATATGTTTTTAAGTGCCACGTATGGTTTAATAAACTGCAGTCTGTTTTAACGCAGACTTTCTTCATTTCTACACCATCATCAAGGAGGTGCTACCTGTTATACTTCCCACTTTTGGGAGTTAACACTGGAAACCCAAATAGAACAAAAGGATATTTTTATGTGTGCCTGCTCACACGGGGCTGTGTGAGTATTATCCTGTATACACATTTTTATTATTTATATACCATCCCCATGTCATTTAAACGCTGAAATACCAGAAGCAAGATAAGATACCATTCCCCCCAGGATTGCACTCACACTTGCCCGTGTGAGTGATTGCAGCTTTGGTTGCCTTTTTTATCATAGTCTGTGATTTATCTTTACCCTCACATATCTGTTTTTATGTTCATTTTGCTCTGAGGGGGAAACTACCACTGCAAGCGGTCGGCGAACGTAAGAAGAGAACCAGACCTGAAGAGAAGGAAGAAGGAAAATCTTTCCAGCAGAGGAAAAGAAAAAAGAAAAACGTAAAGATACCTTGATGTGATAGCATTTACACAAGGCCGTGTAAGTGTTTTTGTATATTTTCACTACACCCATTTTCATCCTTTAGAGGCTAAACATACCACAGTAGGGTTCCTCACCCTGTGCTCCCCCTTCTTTTCTGTATCCCAGTCACAATATGCAATAGGTTTCATATTAATATCACCTAACATTAGACGGAGACATTTGGCTGCTATTTCAGATTTTTATTCTAGAATAAAAGTATCTGTACTATACAGTAACAATTTACAACTGTCCCTTCAAAATAATGATTTGCCCTGTAAACTGCACATATGTTTTGTGGGTTTGACAATAAATATTTTCCTAGATACTGAGCTGCATGAACACTTTGTCAGCATAATATCCCAAGCAGGAGTTTAAAAACACCATATTATTTTCATGTTTAAAAAGTATGGAAGATTTGATAAGAGAGTAACTGTCAGATGTCCTCATATGGTTTGGCTATTAGTACATGTGTTTGTCAAATTCCAATCCATTTTAAGGTCATTTTCATAATTCCCTATATTGATTGTCTGATATTTATGCATATTAGCATTACAATGAGTGTTTTTCAAGAGGTGAGTTTGCTCTGGGAGGACACCTGCAATATTAGCAACCTGTCTCCAGGTCATCAAATTGTATTCTATGTATGTATGTATATCATTATTTACATAACGCCATTTATGTACATAGCAGTAATACACGTGACATAATAATATAACACATAATGAACAGTGTGATCCACAGTATCAAAGGCTGCACAGTGGTGGAGTAATATGAGCAAAGTGTAATGCCCTTTGTCTTTTGCGGCATGGAGGTCATTAGTTATTTAGGTGAAGGCTGTTTCAGTGGAGTGAGCAGTGCAGAAGCCAGATTGTAGGGGGTTTAGGAGAGGATAGGTGGTGTGAAAATGGAGCAAGCAAGAGAACACAAGGCATTCAAGGGGGGGGTGATTCACTAAGCTCCGATTATTTGCGCTGAAGTGGGAAAAATAGCTTGGGCGCAAAAGGATACTTTGCGCTCTTAAAACCACTTATCGGAGCTTAGTGAATCGGCCCCAAGGAGTTTAGAGGCAAAAGGCAGGAGGGAGATCGGGTGATAATTACAGAGACAGGTATTGTCAAGCTGGATGTTTTTGAGTAAGGGTATAATTGTTACATGCTTCGAAGGAGGAGGGAAAGATACCAGAGTAGAGGGAGGAGTTGAAAATATGTGTAAGTGTAGGAGAAAGATGTTTTAGGAAATGGGAGGAAATAGAGTCAAGAGGGCAGGTGTTAGAGGGAGAAGAGGAGATGAGTAGCGACACATCCTCCTCTGTGACAGAGGAAAATAAGTCAAGGAAGGCAGGATAAGAGTTATTCTAATACTAATTTAGTATTCTTAGTATTCTAATACTAACCCCAGTGCATTGTTCTTAGTAATAGCCTTCTATCTCTATACATAATGGTGATGTGGAAAACCAGAACTAGATGAGATGGAGCCAGAATAGTGACATGGAGCCAGGTTGGCAACTGCATCTTCTAAATTGACACAAGTGAACTCTTTTATGGCGCGAGGGGTCACTAGCGCATGCTGTGCCATCTGTAGCTGGCCCCTTTGGCAGCAAAGACTTTAACTCTTTGTCTTTGACTATATGTTATTACGAGTAAACTGATTACTTGGAATTAGGAAGAACAATAGAATATAGCCTTTAGAATATTAAGGCCGCACTTCTAGTAGCGGCGACAGGGTGCACATAGCGGGCACGACAGCGACAGTGCTGTGCAGCGACATGGCAACCAAAATCACCGAAGTCAGAGGATTTTGTGTTGGTGTGTGGCCAGCGCGTGACGTAAGAATCATGTGAAGCTGTTCAGCCAATAATGGCGAACCGCTCGCGTGACGTCATGGGCCACGGCTCCGCCACGCCCCCCCTTGCCCTCCAGAGGTCTCCTGTCCCAAAGTGCAACTATCGCTATAGCGACGGCGATGTGTGATGTGTGACGTCACGCGGTTGCGCGCCCGTCGTCGTCATTATAAGCGTAGTCTAATTCTTCTGGATCCTTCAAAGAGTCTGTTCAAACAAACATATCAATGCATCCCCTACTAGCAGTTGACATGCGTCAACCAAAATTGTTTACATGTGCATTAAAGTTACGATTCTTGTGAGGATTTGGCCCATTATGCTTCCTGATAGCGTTATTTATTCTACTTGTAAATATGCTTAACAAACTCAGAGGAAAAATGAAAAAATCACAA
The DNA here is from genome assembly GCF_040206685.1 of Ascaphus truei. Lineage (NCBI taxonomy): Eukaryota > Metazoa > Chordata > Amphibia > Anura > Ascaphidae > Ascaphus > Ascaphus truei. Next base: position 414,961,488 of record NC_134483.1, on the reverse strand, counting down.
CCTCACAAAAGTATTTACATAAGCCATGTCAAATAACAAATCCTTTAAAAGTCTAAAATATTGGCGGTGTAATCTAAAAAAGAAGAATTAAGAAGGATAGTGCATTTAAAGAGATGGCTTCTCTTAGGACCGCACTTAACTAATGGAAGTGGCATGTTTCATAGGTTAAATGGTGGCGATTGATGCCTTTTCTAAGAAAAAATATACACAAATAGAAATATTTGTAAAGTATTTTAAAGAAAGTTTTAAACTTGTAATATTTTGATGGTAACCAAAAGGCTTTAGGTTATTTTTTATCTAGCCTCTGTCATATTTAGGCTTTTTAAGAAAGTAAATAAAAAGTAAACATTTTATTTGAAGGGTGTTTTTTTTTAATGTAGTCAATCAATGCATTGATATATTTATGACTCGTATGTGAGACTGTCCCTTTAAATATCTACTGAATTATTATAGGTTCCAGTTAATGACATAAACAAATCTAAAACATAAAGCTTGCAAGAAAACAGTCTGACATTTAGCGGGTAATTATTGTATTGTATACATAGATACTTGTTTTATATCTGCTATTTAAATCACTATATGCTATATGCTGTGATCAATAGAAATGCATTTATTTTATGCGCTTTGCGAGGAAGTTGTTTGAAAACATCTGTAAAGTCACCATTGGGTGGCATTTATTTATATATATATAAATATGCCAATGCATACTGTTTTAAACACAGCTTTTAAACAGAGGCTGGGATGAGATGAGAACCAGCTTAGCCAGCAACCAACCTCACACTGATGATACCCATCAAGGTTGAAACATGTCTGTGAGTGGGTTTACTGGCTTTGCATCTCGTCCCAGCCTCTGTTTAAAAGCTGTGTTTAAAACAGTATGCATTGACTTGAGGATTTGCTTGTGTAATACGAGCTTGAGACAAAAGGTGTTACTGTGTGCTCATTTGCATGTCATTTCCCAGAATCCCTTGCTGCAGTGCACAGCTGTATGCTGGGCAATAATGGGGAAAGACAGGGTTGTAGACCTGTTTAAGACATGCAAATGAATATACAGTAATATTTACAGTTGCTATATATATATGGCTGTGCTCAAAGCTGTGGCCATGCAGCAAGCTTAAGCCTATAGGGAACCATGTTAAAAATGGTTATTGAGGCAAAAAGTGACACTGTGTGCTCATTTGCATGTCATTTCCCAGAATCCCTTGCTGCAGTGGAAGTGCTGTATACTGGGTGATAATGGGGAAAGGCGGGGTTGCAGACCTGCCTAAGACATGCAGATGAGCATACAGCTATATTTGTATATATATATATATATATATATATAGAATCCAATGCACAGCCGGCACACCATATGCAAGTAAATAAGTTTTGGTGCTTATCCCATAAAGCAATAACAGACCATACGATACCGGTTGCAACACGACATCAAGGGACAGCACGCAGGTAAGTAAATCAAAAATGTTCTATATTTGATAGAAGACACAAAAACCGACGTTTCGGTCCCCCAGTGGGACCTTTCTCAAGGTGGTGCTTGATGGTGCTCTAGGCACCACCTTGAGAAAGGTCCCACTGGGGGACCGAAACGTCGGTTTTTGTGTCTCCTATCAAATATAGAACATTTTTGATTTACTTACCTGCGTGCTGTCCCTTGATGTCGTGTTGCAACCGGTATCGTATGGTCTATATATATATATATATAGGAATAAGAAAATGTTAGCAGATTTGTTGTGTGCAGGGGCTCATGTTGTCAATGGGTTCAAATATACAATTACATTTAGTATATAAAAAAAAGCATAAAAAGCATGCTGTTTTCAATAGAACATTTTTTTTAAAATTACAACTGTTTGGGGGTTATTTGACAAAGTCTCCAATCTGTAAGACTGGGGCAAACCAACTAACTTCATTAAACAACAGCTATTATAAATATCACTTGTGAGCATATTTACATGTTTAAGACAGGTCTGCAATCCTGCTTTTCACTATTATCTCCTAGCATACAGTGCTTCCACTGCAGTAAGGGATTCTGGGGAAAAAAAACATACTTTAAATGGTGTTGTCGTCTTAAAATGTATTTTGGGCTAATACACAGAAAATGAAATATAACAGGATTATTATTATTATTATTATTATATAACATACTCATTGGTATTCCTCAATATAACTAGGGTTCCGAGAAAATATGTTTGTGAATTCACATGGCAATTAATGGCCTTTACAATACCATGCAGAAGACTTATGTCTTTGGCTTGGAACACCAAATTCTTAGCACCACTTCAGAACTAATTATATTTATGCCTAATTATGCTTGTGTAGTCTATACTATATTACTGGGTGGCAGTCAGTGAAATAATCTTCTTAAAAGACCTGAAATCTTTACATTGGTTTAACTGTAAATCAATGTGAAATGCTAATGAGCTTGTAGCCAAGTGTAATGAATTAATTGGAACGACATGAACATAATACCTTTTCATAATAATTACTTCTAAATGTGACATTCCTGTTCTGTGTAATCAGAAATGTAGATGCCAAAGCAGGGATACAATATACAGTAACTTACAAATTACACGTATGTGTAAACAATTTAAGATAGTATATATATACTATACAGGCATACCCCGGCCTTAAGTACACTCACTTTAAGTACACTCGCGAGTAAGTACATCTCGCTCAATAGGCAAACGGCAGCTCACGCATGCGCCAGTCAGCACGTCCTGAACAGCAATACCGGCACCCTACCTGTACCGAAGCTGTGCGCAAGCGGGGAGACTATAGAGCCTGTTACACATGTTATTTACATCAGTTATGCACGTATATGACGATTGCAGTATAGAACATGCATCGATAAGTGGGGAAAAGGTAGTGCTGCACTTTAAGTACATTTTCGCTTTACATACGTGCTCCGGTCCCATTGCGTACGTTAATGTGGGGTATGCCTGTATATATATTAAATATATATATATATATATATATATATATATATTAAAAAAAAGATATTGATAATTTTCCTTCTACGTTGACTTGGATGCTAAACATGATAATATTTTGAAGAGAACACAGTTCTACCATTTTTCCTTTCCAATCACCAGTTTCTTAATATTTTCAGCAATGAAGAAACCTGAAGTATATTTTACGGCAATGTTCTCTTCAGCATGAAAAGGGTTAATAAAATTACCCTAAAGCAGCAATCTGTGCTTCTTGTTTTTTTTTATATACATATATATTACCGTATTTGAAACAAGGAGTACCATAGACTGAACCACGGCACTTCAAGCTACAGGGATCCCCCAGTCCCTGTATTGTATTGTATTGTATGTCTTTATTTATATAGCGCCATTAGTGTACATAGCGCTTCACAGTAGTAATACATGTGGTAATGAAATAAATAACAGATAATATAAATAACAGATCATGGGAATAAGTGCTTTAGACATAAAAGTAACATTTCGGAAGAGGAGTCCCTGCCCCGAGGAGCTTACAGTCTAATTGGTAGGTAGGGAGAACGTACAGAGACAGTAGAAGGGAGTTCTGGTAAGTGCGTCTGCAGGGGGCCAAGCATTATGTATCGTGTTTAGAATATCCACAGTGCTATTCATATGCTTCTTTAAGCAAGTGTGTCTTAAGGTGGGTCTTAAAGGTGGCTAGAGAGGGTGCTAGTCGGGTACTGAGGGGAAGGGCATTCCAGAGGTGTGGGGCAGTCAGTGAAAAAGGTTTAAGGCGGGAGAGGGCTTTAGATACAAAGGGGGTAGAAAGAAGACATCCTTGAGAAGAACGCAAGAGTCTGGATGGTGCATACCGAGAAATTAGGGATGAGATGTAAGTAGGGGCAGAAGAATGTAAAGCTTTAAAAGTGAGGAGAAGAATGGAGTGTGAGATGCGGGATTTGATCGGAAGCCAGGAGAGGGATTTCATGAGGGGAGATGCTGAGACAGATCTAGGAAAGAGTAGAGTGATTCTGGCAGCAGCATTTAGGATAGATTGTAGGGGAGACAGGTGAGAGGCAGGAAGGCCGGACAGCAGGAGGTTACAGTAATCAAGACGGGAGAGAATGAGGGCCTGAGTCAGAGTTTTAGCAGTCGAACAACAGAGGAAAGGGCGTATCTTAGTTATATTGCGGAGGAAAAAGCGACAAGTTTTAGAAATGTTTTGAATGTGAGGGGCGAATGTGAGAGAGGAGTCGAATGTGACCCCTAGGCAGCGTGCTTGGGCTACTGGGTGAATGATTGTAGTTCCAACAGTAATGTGGAAGGAGGTAGTAGGGCCAGGTTTGGGAGGAAGTATGAGGAGCTCTGTTTTAGCCATGTTGAGTTTAAGGCGGCGGAGGGCCATCCAGGATGATATAGCAGAGAGACATTCAGAAACTTTGGTTTGTACAGCAGGTGTATGGTCAGGTGTTGAAAAGTATATTTGTGTGTCGTCGGCATAGAGGTGATAATTAAACCCAAAAGATGTTATTAGGTCACCTAGAGAGAGTGTGTACAGAGAAAAGAGAAGAGGTCCCAGGACAGAGCCCTGGGGTACCCCCACAGAGAGATCAATAGAGGAGGAGGAGGTGTTAGCAGAAGAGACACTAAAAGTACGATGGGAGAGGTAGGATGTGATATTTTATTTTTAAATTGTCTAGCAGGAATTCTTGTCTGGACAAAACAATATGACGGGATCACCCTCGCTCTGGCAGCCAATAGAAAGCTGTGAAATCATCACGAGGTGACATTGCAGCTTCCGACTAGATGCCCCCACAGCCATTTTTGTTTTGGGGGGCATCGGAGCTTCGGAGGTGAAGAACCAAACAAATCTGATTTTGGTGCCATTTGCTGCTTTAATGTCTATTATTCTCTGTCCAGGGTGCCTTCTCGCGTGCTGAGGCGCGCGGAGGCTGAGGGAAAGCGGGTGCTTTCCCTGGCCTTGGTCCACACGCCGTCCGGGGGCGTGTCGGGGGGCGGGCCAGTGATGTCACGGAGCTGGTTCACCCTCATTGGGCGAACCGCTCACGTGACCGGTCCTGCGCTCCGGCGAGCGCCAAATCTAAAATTTGTATAAGACCTACGCTTCCGCACTATTTTATTTTTACTGTGTACTTTCTCAAACACATGTAACAGCGACAAAATATGGGATTTCAGAAATGCAAACACTAATAAACGGCATGTTCTATAACATCTGTTTTATTATATTAAGATGTGATTCAATGTGCACAGTTATTTTTGTACAAAAGTGCTCTATTTAGCATTCAAGTTGTAGGGTACAGCCCTCAGACCTCTTGTCAAGGTGATTAAAATCTCCATTCAGGTAGTCTTTTCTCTAAATTGTGTGCAGAACAACAAACTTTTATAAAGATTCATGAAAGCGGGTAGGGAAGTAAATCTGACAAATGAAGCAGTGTTGGTAAGCAGTTTACAATAAGGGCCTTTGAATATAAACAATAGATTGGAGTCAAATGGAGACAAGGACGGATAAAAGGCTGCCTATGCTGCCCACTCCTACTGATTGTGTCAGGCACTCTGAGAAATGAGCTCAGGGACTTATCCCAGCTAGTTAACAAATCAAAGGTTTAACCCCGTTCACCACCTCCAATTCAGACATTGGGAGAGCTCTTTGTTTTTCAAAGAGATACAGAAAAAGGCCTGGAAATAACCAATAAAGTGGAAGAATAAGACACATGGAATAAACGTGTACCACAAATTGTTTTAATCCCTTAAGAATGACTAGGATAAAAAAAAACAACAACGTTGTTTAATGAATATCCCTAGTGTGTAACAGAATAATAAATAACTATAAAGGGAACAATGTTAAAGGGGTGTATCGGATGGCTGATTATATATGTTTGAGAAAGTATACAGCAAGTGTTTTCCTGGATACTTTAATAGTTACTATAAGTCTTTTAAGTATCAATAATTGATGACACATTGTATTTGAATAACATGAGAATTCTTCATTGATTCTGTTGAGTATGAGAGTTTTTTTAATTAAATACTTTTGTGGAAGCACCTGTACCAAAGCACCAAATAAACCAGCATTAAATCTAAGAAAAACAGAAAAGCAAGAATGGATTGAAAATAAAGCCAGTGGAAAATGAAAGGGTCTAAAAAAGTAAAAATGTATGTCACTTATCTGTTATTTCCCTGGCTCAGAGTTCAGTTTACCCGCTCTGATATGCCTGCGTTCAAGGTGATGAGCCAATATTAATAGCTGGGCAGTGTCAAGTGAGCAGCTTATCTACAGAAAAAGGAAGTCTAACTCTCCAAAGTAACAACAGTATAAGGACACCAAAAATTGGCAATGTATGGCAACTTAAATTGTGCGCAAACACCAATAAAGTCAGCATAGGAATACAAGGAATAGGAGTCCTGTGGGCTTTATCTGTGTATATGCAACATTTTAATCTGATAGGTACTGTAGAGGAGCTGTATCTGTGTATGTTGGTATTAATATATTATTTGATGCTGTTTCTTTTTGTTGGCACGTTCATATTGTATGTACACCTTTCTTGATGCTCCATTGCATTGTGCAGGAAACATGTTGGTCTTAGGCCTCTTTACCACATTTCTGGAAGATTTGTAGAGTATCGGTGCACCCGAATGAACAAGTCCCTTGAACATATAAAGGTCTGTAGCAGGACCACTCCCAGTGAATAATGTGTATATAATACAATTGCCCTAATAGGGTTAGGGGACTAGTACCTAATGCTATAAAGCACCAATAAGTAGTACAAACATTGTCCCATACAGTGAGAAATAAGTGTATAAATACCCACAGAAGTAACTCACTGTTTGTATCCAAGGTCCATAGGAGTAACCAGCAGCAGTAAATTCAATAGCGTGCAGTCCACCAAGGCAAAGCAGGAACAGGTGAAGAAAAAGGGCAGTGCACTGCCAAGAAAAACAGGAGGAGGCTCGCGGAAGCAGAAAAGATCTTTATTCCATAAAAATGATCAGCCAAGGTCCCCCAGAGCCGCAGCAGGTATCCCACCTACGCGTTTCGGGCTGTGTGATAAAGGGCATACAGCCTGAAATGCGTAGGTGGGATACCTGCTGCGGCTCTGGGGGACCTTGTCTGATCATTTTTTATGGCATAAAGATTTTTTCTGCTTCCGCGAGCCTCCTCCTGTTTTTCTAGGCAGTGCACTGCCCTTTTTCTTCACATTTCTGGACGGCTCAACTTGGGCAGGTTTACACAAGCTAGCAATTGGGGATTCGCTATTTACTAAACGGGAAACAGCATCAAGTGACATCCTTAACCCCTTCAGTTCCAGAGAGTCCTGCAGCACAATGGCGCTGAGATGGGTTGAGAGATGTTACTAAATTACACTATCACTTGCTAGATTTTTTGTGTAACTTCTTTAATTCTTGGTCAGATATGCAGCACCATGCTTGAAAGGATATCAAAGTGATTTTGTAGTGTATATTAGGATTTCTCGGGGGCAGCTTTAAATTGTAATCGATTACATTTTATTTAAACAAAACACTGACGATTTAGGAGGCATTTTTGCTGTCTATACCTTTCCTTACAATGCATCTGATCTCAGACACACTATTAGAGAGGTTGGGTTTCCTTACAATGTATCTGATCTCAGACGCGCTATTAGAGAGGGTTGGGGTTCCTTACAATGCATCTGATCTCAGACGCTCTATTAGAGAGGGTTGGGGTTCCTTACAATGCATCTGATCTCAGACACACTATTAGTGAGGGTTGGGGTTCCTTACAATGCATCTGATCTCAGACACACTATTAGACAAAGTTGAGGTTCCTTACAGTACATGTGATCTCAGTCGCACTATTAGGCTGCGTCCATAGACACTGCAGCCGTGTGGAGGCGCGCGGAGGCTGAGGGAAAGCGGGTGCTTACCCTGATCTTAGTACGCTTGCCGTCCGGGGGCGTGTCTATGGGCGGGCCAGTGACTTAACGGAGCTGGTGTGCCCTCATTGGGCGAACCGCTCACGTGCCCGCGAGGTCTGCTTAACTATGGACGCAGCCTTAGAGAGGGTTAGGGTTCCGCAGATTTTCACAATATAATTATAGGGTTCCTTGAGCAAAAAAAATAAAAAAAGGTTGAACACCACTTCTCTATAGGGAATAAGGTGCAATGTTAAAATAAAGGGTAAAGTGGCTGCTGATTGTTGGAAGGAGTATACCTCAGGGTTGAGTATTGTCCAGCTGTACTATACTATAACTAAAATAATGAATTTTTATAAGCGAGACTATTCTATTAACAGGAGGGTGTTTTACTGACTATTAGAAATGGTAACATAAAACAATATTATCCATAAGCTGAACACTTTTATTTCAAAGTAATTTGTTGAAATTGCCAATGGTAAAACAGTTAAATTACACTAGACCACAAAGAACACATCTGTAACTAATAGTCTTATAAAGTTATTGTGGCACAAAGAAGAAGATTCTCAAATCAAATTCCTAAATTGACCAACATGTGGCTTTCTAACTTTGTAAAACAAACGGTTAGTGTTTTTCCCTTGTTAATTCCTCTGCGGAATACTGTACTGTATATGTGGAGTTGATTGCCTCTAATAATTAGAACACAGCAAGTTTATAAATCACATTCACAACATTAACCCATTAGAATAAGTATCTAATATGCATCCATCTGCTCTAATTGTGCACTAGAGTGCAAAAAGCATATTTACAGTACAGCAGAGATTAACACTTCCTTATAGAGGCTTTGTTCAATAGGCAAAGTGATGATCCTGATCATTTAAAGCTAATCAGTTTTCACTTCCAGACAGCCAGTCTACCTGCAGGCACATAGCCATGATTATTGTATCCAGCACACAGGATTGGTATCATAAGGTCACTGGAGACAATGGATTCTAAAGTTTCAAACAGCGTCAGGTCGATTTAGCAATGTCATGAAAGGCATGCCTGGATGTTTTCACATGCTCATCCTCTGTCATTTTAAAGGAAACAATACTGCACACAATGATTAAGTGCAGCCCAGAAATAAAGTGTATGTAACATGTTGTCAATCAGCAAAACAAACACCATTGCATACTGCAACTCTACAAACTGTGTGCTAATATTACCAATATGTTACTGCGATTTAGCATTGGAGCAGAAAGCTGACCGTTTAAATACCAGACTTAATCCCCCCTCAAAAGAAACCCAAACAAGGCTGCATTGATTCTGCATTTATCTTTCATAGATCTCTTCAACGCTTTTTCCCATGCTGATTTTTAATCAAAGGTGACACTTTTACACCCTGTAACATCAAATATAACATGGAAATATTTCAATCGATTAGCAAATTCAAACCCGATCAGCGAGACTACCCACAAAATGATTTCTCAGATCGATTGATTGGACCAAATTGAAAGAACAATCACAATTACTTTTTGATTCCTAATGCTGCCTAATTCCAAACATTGACTTGCTGTTTGTCAGTGTTACAGGCGGTGTCTGTCCATCTCCCCTATTACATGTTCCAATTGTCTTACTCTAAAATATAATAGCTCAGAGAAGAGCAGATTTTGAACCACTTAGTTTCTTTGCTCAGGACAGGATAACAGATTCTGATTGACAATGAGATTACAGACAAGACAAAGCAGCGCAGTGCACGCACAGCACCAATTAGCCCTGCTCTTTGATTCCCAGTTGAAAGCCTGCTGACAGAAAGCAAATACTGTACTTGAAAAATGAAGTCTTGTGATGCAGTTTACTATGAATGTAGCTGGCAGGTTTAGGTTACATCAAAAATGACAATCGCAGATACCCCAATAATGTGAAACGCCTCTTTTTATAGCTTTATTTTTCAAGGGGCAGACCCGCCTATGACAGTGGCAAGTGTATCTTAATGTGGCTAATGTGGGTTAATGCCATCTTTACAAAAATGATAAATAATGACTATTACTCAAGGTAAGGCTGCAATCCCACATAGGATCAAAATGAACTAATTACTGTGACATATTGAGGCCATATTTACTAAGTGTTACTTTATAAGACACCTTCCATGTCAGAAGACACTTAAAGGGCCATTCACTTGAATGGGACGTAAAGAGACATATTTACTACAGTCTATGACAATTAGCCATGGCCCTTTCTCCACCGGGATATTTTTCCATAGGGGCAGTTTGCAGCAGCAGGTTATGTATCCCCTAACCCCTTATCCTAACCTTAACCCCTTACCCCGAAAACACTAACTTTAACCCCTTAGCCTAAAAAGCTTAACCCCATACTCCCGACACTAATAACCTACCTCAGGGCCGAAACAGCCAGCGGCTAAAAGGCCACGGCCAACTGTCCCTCGGTGGTTGAGCGGCCGCGGAAAAACGGCCGCAGCTAAAAATCCCTTTCTGTATTTACTAAGCCATGCTGGAAGGTCTCTTATGGAGTAGCACTATTTCGTGAATATAGCCCTATATCCTCTGGCCCATATGAATTAAATGGTGCTACATTTTAGTACATGCTAATTCCCATTGTAACGAATAGGAATTAATATGTGCTAAAGCTTTGCACCCTTCAGTGCGCAGGCCCTGTGAGTGCATTGCACTGCATGAATTCATTACTTGAATGATGGATGCTTTACCTACAAGTGTGTGTATATGTAAACAACTGGGGCACACACAGCTCACATCCACTCACTTCCCAGTCCCGGTCCCCAGTGTTAATGTAATTAAACATACATGTATGACTTGACTTCAAAATTGATTAAAGATACATATTTGCCTGATTTTTAGCAAAGACTCCATGGCCTGGCTTTAAGCTATTGAAAAGATAACATTCACATTCCTTCATTTTAATACTATGGAAAATAGCACTGTATGTTACTCAACAAATTTGAGGTAGGGTATAGTGACTGGGAAAGCCTAAGCCCGTCCATAGTAAGATAGAAGGCACGAGTGAAAACAAAAGGCAGGAAGGCAATGAGCATGGCCATAGAGGGCACGTGCGCATGCGCGTACGAAAGTAACGAGGCGGACGATGCTTGGTAGGACAATTTTTTATTTTGCTGCACGGCGGCCGGGTAACATGCGCGGCTCAGCCAATGAGGGTGAACCGCTCATGTAACGTCACGGGCACGCCTCCGGCACACCCTCGCAACGCCCCCCGTCGCACAACCCTACAGGCCACGTATTGCTTCTAGTACAGGTGTGCGTGACATCATGCACTCTGTCGCGCCCATGCATCTGTACTATATCCGAGGCCTAATAGACCTCATTATGCACAGCACTTGGATTTTGGACATTAGTAATGATTTAAATTTCTAGATACATCTAGAAAAAACTGGAAGCCCAGGCACTGCTTGTGACTATAGGAGGCTCACTGAACGCCTCACAATGGCATTATTTAGGCTACTGAATGGTGCAAAGGTTTATGTGGGGTTTCATTTAAAGGGGCGGTGCCTCTAGGATTAAGGTGTACTGGTAGCAGAGACATGTTTAAGTACGGTAGTTACATCTGAGAGATCGATGCCTTTTTTTCTTTTTCCAAAGTCCAACATCTATAAGAAGGAATTTGGTTTTAGGTTTTAACTAAAAAACAGTGGGGAGACCCTACAGACTGATCATCTAGCACAGGGGTGGCCAAATCCAGTCCTCAAGGGCCACCAACAGGTCAGGTTTTCAGGATATCCCTGCTTCAGCACAGGTGGCTCAATCAGTGGCTCATTCAAATGAGCTGGGCCACTGATTGAACTTCCTGTGCTGAAGCAGGGATATCCATAATACCTGACCTGTTGGTGGCCCTTGCGGACTGGAGTTGGCCGTCCTGATCTAATACTTCCATTTGAAACTAATAAAACCGGAAATGTAGCATAATCCATTGAATTCCACCTCTTGTCGCAGCCCAACCACAGTTAGGAGACAAAGACGCCACAAGGTGAGTATGGAAACGAAAAAAAAGGATAAACACCAAATTCAAATGTCTCCATTTCCCCCCCATTAACTTAAAACGGATAAACACTGATTTTTAATCAAATGGGAAAACAAAAACAATTAACACAGAAAATAAACACTGAATCCCGAAACCCATATCTATAAGTATTAAAGTAACAACTTGTTGTATGAGATACAGCTCTCACACTAGTATCTCATACAACAAGTTGTTATATAAATAGTCTTTATTCTCCCTATGCACCAAAGTATCCAAGCTTAAATTTGAAGGTAAATTAATATCTAAAACATCTAAGAGCGAGCTGAAGGTTTTTCTCAGTTATTCACTATAAGTATTAAAGTATGACTTGTGAACATGGTGAAGGGTTTCATTGCCTCTGACCATTCCCTTTGTGTGATGTCACTGTCCGGGCAAAGTCTTCCTTTCTTAAATTTTAGTGACTGACAAACACTGCCCTACCCAGAGGCCACAAAGAAAAGGGTTTTGTGCTTAATTAATAAAAGAAACAAAAGCAGCAACATGATTAAGAATTCACGTAGTCTTTAAGGACATTACAAAATGTTGTTTTTTGGTCGGCTACTAGGGGTTTTACCTAGAAGAATCCTACTTTAAAAGAACAGTACCATGCAGAGGGATATTTTCAACTATTAGTACTGTATCCTGAGAAAACTGAATGTATTTGTTATGTTGCTTTTCTGGTTTCACTGAATAAAGAATTATCATCTACACCAGGGGAGTGCACACTTTGGCAGCTGTGCCCATCTGCCTTCCCTCCGCTGGTACTTGCGCCCCCTCCCTTACCTTGATGCAGCATCAAATGACGCTGCAGGGTCATGTGACGTCATGTCACTGCCCCGCAGCGTCACTTGACGCGTGTGATGTCACATGACCCCGAAGAGCACCGGGCCCCTGCAACGGTCCGCACCCCCCAGAAAAATCTCCCGCCCCCCACTTTGCGCACCGCTGACTACACAAACTTATGTTTATCTGTTTGACTAGACAAGGAATTACTTAAAGAATAAAATATAATAATTGACATGAAGATTTGAGGATTGACAGACTGTCACTGAAAGAGGACAGGTAAAGTTTGTAAGAACCCTCCAAAGCATTTGTTTATCGTGGAAACAATAAGAATTAAAAAATTATATTTAAAAATATTTATAGTTGTCTTTTTATTTGAAGGTGAAAAGTACCTAAATGTAACCTGTTAAACATTGGGAGGGAATATCTGATGTCTTTAATGAATGTTTTCGATGTTTTAGCTATTGGTTCCATGGCCTAGTAGAGAAACCCCTCACTACATGCTCAATGGATGAGTGAGCCAAGCGAAGACATCAACTAGACCGTGGACACTTTGGATGTGGTTTTTTTTGTCTGTTTTTGTTTGTGTGTTCTCTCTCCACAGGGCAAATGGCTTTAACTGGGAGAAGGAGCAGCTCAGTGAGTAGAGTCACTGATTGACACTGAGAGTTTGAAGCAGGGGAACCTGGCTCAATTCCTGGTGTCAGCTCCTTGTGACTTTGGGCAAGTCAGCTTATCTCCCTGTGCCCGAGGCACCAAAACATAGATTGTAAGCTCCACATGGCAGGAACTGTGACTGCAAAATTTATCTGTGAAGCACTACATAAAACTGGCAGCGCTTTACAAGAACATGCTATTATTATAACTGATGCTGATGAAATTTTGAGGGTAACTTAGATCTGCCAGAAGTTTCAACCACATCCGTGCAGCCCCCATCTTGGATTTATTTTATGCTAATAGAATTAAAAATACATCTCATCAACTGTATTCTTGATAAAAAAAAAACATTAAATCTATTATTTTGCAACTTGTACTACATTTTTAGATAATTTGCATGAACCGTTTCAGAGAAATGTAATATTTACAATTTTCCTAGTTGATACATATTACTTTAAATGCTGATTGCCAATTTTCTACTTTGTATTAAAAATGTATATCTGCTGTTATAATTCATGTTCTTTAGTTGATACTATGTAGGTATTTTTCAATCCCCCTTCAGTCACTGTAATATTTATGCAACCAGACTTCTGTCTCCATTTTTACTCACGTGTAACCGTGGTTTTGTATTCACTGTGAACTATTTGCTTTGGTTATTTGTGTCCCGTTGTGTTTTAGCTTTGTGTATCAATGACTTCACAATAACTTCAACAAGACTTTTCTGCCTCCACTTTTCTTTTTTAAGTGGGGGTATTTATCAGAACACAATGGACTTTACCTAAAGATATATTTATTTAGCCATGATAATCCAACGTTTCGGCTGACCGCAGCTTTCCTTAGATAGTGGCAGAAAGGCTGCAGCAGTCAGCCGGAACATTACATTTTTATGGCTAAATAAATCTTCTTTGGATCAAGTCCATTGTGTCCCACTCAACTTTTACTTTCCTAATTAAGATTCTTGAGGATCCAGCAGAATGACCCCTGAAGCACTGAGCACCAGCAATAATCATCTGTTATTTACATCTGAAAGGAGTGCCTGGGGTCACCTATATTCTTGTTAATTACCAGGGTCATGTTTTCTGTGCAGCTTGTCTTGAAAAAAAAAAAAAGCAATGTTGAGCTCCAAAATGTTGACAAGGAATTGACATTTTGTTTGTCAGTGTGATGGTTTAATTTTGGGGCCTAGCAATCCTCTAACACGTGTTAAAGAACTAGTCTTAAAAACATGCAGGTGCTACTGGCCTCCCCGGAATGGAACATGTTAAATTGGTGACATGCTTAATTATTGTATCACATCACAATATGACCGTTACAGCAATATACAGACACAGTCACTTCATGGCGACTTAATAGAGGTGTTTTTTCTCTAGAAACATTTATTCAATATAGAACTCAAAATGTCATGGGATTTGCAGATTTTCAAAGCGTAGAAAATGTGTGGATTAGTCTGAACCTACACTAGGATTTTGCTGATGACCTTTAACCTTTCTTGCAGGATAATACTAATCACTCTTCTCAACATTTTAAAATAAAGAAAGACAAGCTCTTCGGGGCAGGGCTGATACAAATGTCAAGAGTGCAAAGGTTTGAAAACTCTAAATAATAGGTGAAACCTCCAGGCGTTGTGAAGCTGTTAACCTATTTTACATCAGAGAGGATAGAAAATAATTCCTGATGTTGGGGGGTTCTGTCTATTTGGATTGAGAGCACAAAAGAAACATGGCTAAAACAATAAAAACAATAACTGCCCAAATACCCAGGCTGCACAAAATAGGATTTCAAGTATGCATATTACATGGCTGTAATGCAGTTTTTAATAACCACCAGAATTGTTTTTGGAATATGCTTCAAGACAACTCCAGAACCTCTGAATAAGTGAAAACTATGAAACTGGAATCCTGCACTTATAATGATTACTTTTTTTCCCTTAGTTAATGCCAAGAGCATTGTGGACATTTTAGCTGCCAGTAATTTCAAGGTCATTCAAGCATTTCTTTATAGAGGTTTACATACAACCAAGCCTTGCAGCACTTTGTTCCAAAATGCAAAAGAAAGGGATTACTGAATTCTTGTTCCTCCCCTTTACCACTGATATATATCAGGATTAGCTCAGTGAGGAACGGCACTGACTCTGCAAACAATGTCACTGAGTTTGGATCAGCGGAAGCTGGTTCAATTCCTGGTGTCATCTCCTTGTGACCTTGGGCTAGTCACTTTATCTCCATGTGCCACAGGCACCAAAAACATAGATTGTAAGATCATCTGAGCAGGGACTGTGTCTGTAATAATATCTGTGTGCTGCGTGCTGTGCACTATACTGTAATTGTGAAGATCTTTGAGTCCCATCCAGAGAAGAGTGTTATATGAAATAAAGTTGTAATTATTATTATTATTTGACGAAAGAAGCAATCATTCCACAAAACTATTGAAAAAACACAGGAATGAAATGTAGTTTTGAAAACATTTAGTTATTTTTTACATTTTCCTTTGAGAAAAGTAATCATAAGGCATGACATCTATCAAATGTTATAAGGGATTGCAAATTACTTTAGATCCCATCAAATATTTAATATGATCAACAACGTGTTGCAGGGCCATCTAGAGTAAAAAATAGAGTGAAATCGCAGCTCCCTGTGATAACTGGAATCAAACTACATGCAGAATAATGTCCAGCAGGAGCCCCTGACACAAAAGGTCAAATACTTTAGGTCCAGGTGTAAAGAATCTAAAGAAAATAACTTTATTAATATTATTAGGAGCAATAAGATAAGGCTCCTATTCAACAGCTGTTTTCTTCTTCCTATGCAACCTTATCACTTGAGAAAGTTCTTCCCCGAGATGGAGAAGGCGGATTTACAGCAAATTATATAGGGGCCTCAGAGGAAATGAACTGCAAAATAAATCAGTAGGCAAAATCTGCATACTGGACTAATCGTGGGTCTATGGTGGCTCACTTCCTGCCTAACAGTGTGCCAATGTACAACAGCTGCAAAAGTGACAGCACATCCAATCCTAGCCTGTGCATTAAAAGCCCTGCCGCAGCATCAGTTAGTGTGCTACACAGAAGAGGATGTAAAAGAACTGGTGAAAGAAATGTATTTGTTTCCTGCCAATTCCTTTCCAGCTGGCTTGGACTCGGCTCTTTAATTGCGATCATAGGAGGTTCCGGCCAAAGGCCATTTGCATCCTGTCATTGCTTTGTCAATTGATTACTCTACTGGCTCCAACAAGAGAATATCTTTCCAGCTGTACTTTAGCCAGGGTTACCAAATGCCAACACAGTGGTATGTGTAGTGCATTCTTTAACTGATACAGTATGTAGTCAGATGCTCATCCTCCTCATTGCCTTGTAATATTATTTATTGAATAGAATATTTATTCTTCGTTTGAACATCATGCAGGTTGTGATCATTTGGGGTCTGCAGGGAATTTACACATTTTTTTTCCCATGAGTAATAGAAGTTTGAAGAAGACGCCTCTCTTTCTTTTGCAAACTTGTGATAATTTCATTACGATAAGCTTTTTGTTGTCCCGATGAAAATAATGGGAAATAGTGTGTTACTTTAGTCAATTTATAAATCTCTGGTATACAACTAAATTCAACATTTAACATTTAACTCAGCACGTTTACTAATTCAATATGCCAAAACGCACTGTTTCGCATTAACATAAAAAGGATCTGAATGGAAATGATGCACATATTTCCCAAAAGTGGCTCAGTGAGTAAAGACACTGACTGGCACTGAGTCTGAAGCAGGGGAACCTTGTTCAATTCCCGGTGTCTGCTCCTTGTGACCTTGAGCAAGTCACTTTATCTCCCTGTGCCTCAGGCACCAAAAACATAGATTGTAAGCTCCACAGGGCAGGGACTTGTGCCTGCAAAATGTCTCTGTAAAGCGCTACGTAAAAAACTAGCAGCGCTATACAAGAACATGCTATTATTATTATAATAAACCTAATTTTTCAGCACTAACTAAACTATGCACTGTAAGATGATATTTTACCAAGTTGTATTACATGACAACTGCAAGCTATTCAATGTTATATCCTTCGTGTGTCCAATATAATGTCACTTATGGACACTTCCTTTATCCGTTATGCTTTCTTGACGCCCTCTCCATCATAATTCCAATAAACCCTACACTTATGCAGGTGAGTAATTCAAAAAGTCATTACAAGTACAAGTTCCCCAAGTAACAAAGGGAATGATAGATCATTTTTTTTCCTGGTCTTCATATAATTATTTCCGGCCATCGTTTACATTTGAGAGTGAATTAGCAAAGCAGTAATTACAAGCATTGTAACTGATGACGGCGCTAGAAATCAGTTTCACATCTCACTCGTCATCACTTGTTTTGTTATCTACACACATTCTACAATGCAATTGACTCTTCTCACTACTCTTGCTGTTCATGGGAACTTGTGAATTTGGAACTGTGCTTGTTTAAACACGCCTAAGGAAATAAAGCCATTCCGAACAGACCTTTTTAGTGCCCCTCACACAAATGCAGAAATCTTTCCATTGCAACAATTTACGAACCCTGGGAGCTAGACATTCAGTGAGTCGACCACAGGCAGCAATTTCTTTGAGAATCTGAAGCACAAAATACACTGAAGTGCAACACTCACTTCTGACTTACAGCCATATTGAATGTAGGTACTAGAAGAGAGTTCCCCAATAGCACCAGGCCCCTATTTTTAGTTATATACTGTAGAAAAAGAAATGAAGCAATATAATATTACTTGTCTACAAGTAAGCATGAAAGAATGCAGTACAACACAATAACAGCGCATTTGAAGTCAGTGGGAACAATAGCCCAAAGACAGTTTTGCCTCATTCCAATAATTAGTTGGTCACTCCTACTGACTCCCCTTATCCCACCCCCAGCAATGTATTCTAAACCACCAGGGTAACAGGGGAACACACTATACAAAAAACACAATCTAATGGGACAAGCGTAAATAAAAGGTGTTAGAAAACTTTTGGGCTAGGTTACTAAGCGTTGCAAGTAGCTTTTTTAAATGCAAAATAGGCACATGGAGATTTCATGTTAAATTGCGCTTGTGTGTGTCTATCATTAACCTGAACTTTCAGTGTCAAAAATTTGATTTAGATTTTTCGGGGGGAGTGCCTTAGGGGCACAGATGTTAATGCTATGTACTAAAAAATAAGGTTTATACTGTATACATAATAAGTAGAAAGGCAATCAAAATCGCCAACCAAGTTCAAGTTGGGCAAAAACCCTCAAAAGTCAGTTAATGTTTGCACAGAATTAAGTTGCTAAAGTATGTATCAACCAGAAATGTATTTGATGCGGTATGGATGTTTCATTATATAGGTTAACAAAATGTATTCTTTTCACAGTATGGCTATTATTAAATTAAAAAAAAAAAAAAGACGGGGTGTGTGCCGAGCACGTACGTTGCAAGAGAAATTTCTCTGTGCATTAGCGAATGGCGCTGGCCACTTCTGCGCATGCGCCAGCGGCATTTCTTACTTCTGCACTTGCACGGGTGGAGCTGGCCTTTTGCGCAAGCGTGGGCAGAGCTGGCCGCTTTAGCACATACGCGAGCAGCGCTGGACACTTCTCTGCATATGCGAGCAGCGCTGATCTCTTCTGTGCATGCTCGAGCAGCACTGGCCGCTACTGCGCATGTGCGAGCATCAGGTAAGGGGATAGCGTGTGCATGCGCGCACGTGAACGTGTCTGACCACATTTTGTCTCCAGCAACGATTTTTAGTGCTGTGAGAATAGCCTGCGGGGGCTCGCGTGCACGCGCCTTACTTCCATTATGCATTTTCGTCTCCATGCAGGAGTTTTGTCCTATGAGAATACAGTAGGTGCCAGCAAAGAAGTTTCACTTCAATATTACACAAATAATTTATATTTACTAATACTAGTTATAAATGAAAAATATACATAATTCTGTTTTAAATTTACATTTTGTGCCAGGTATTCATCATAGCTAAATGCATCAAAATGAATTTCAAACAACGAGTAATGCATCGCATGTATGAAGCCTTCATATTGTACACACAATGCATATTTTATGATGTTTTGTACAATTTTTGTTATGTACAATTTTTTCGCACTATAGTTTTTGTATATTTTGTGCTGGCACCTACTAAATTTTCATAGGACAAAATCCCTTCATGGAGACGAAAATGTGTAATGGAAGTAAGGCCTCGCCCAGGGTGGTGCTGAGCGGACGCGCTCATGCTGGACACGTTGCGACAATGCACGTGGCCTGCGTGAGCGGGCGGGTGCACCTCCTCAGTGCTCAGCTGCTTGCCGAGAAAGCAAAATTGATTTTGCTGCTTGCAAGCATTGGGCGAACCAGCTCTGTGACATCATGGCTGCGCCCCCAGATGCGCGTGCACCTAGCCGGCCAGGAATCACCCGGCCTAGCAGGGCGCAGCGCTGGAGCGCCAGGGTGCCTGTTTCCACCCTGAATGAGGCCTAAGGCGCATGCACGCGCACCCCCACAGGCTAATCTCACAGCACTAAAAATTGTTGCTTAAGACGAAAAAGTGTTCAGGCGTGTTCATGAGCATGCACGAATGCACTAGCCCCTTACCTGATGCTCGCGCAGCAGTGGCCAGCGCAGCCCGAGTGTATGCGCAGAAGTGACCAGTGTTGCTCATGCATGCGCAGAAGTAGCCAGCGCTACCCGCGCTTGCTCAGAACCAGGCAGCGCCATTTGCGCATACGCATACGTGGCCAGCGCCATTCACACCCCATCTTTTTTTTTATGTACAATTAAAAAAAATATGATCTATGTACATAAGCCTCTCCATACTATTTTTTAATATTGTCTGTCAATTCAATTAAATAAACTAAGCCTAATTATGTAGGATGTTTAGCTTATTTGTACCGTTGTATAATGGTGCAAGTCAAACATCATTGTATCATCAGATGAAATAAAGAAAAAAACACAAGCAAGGCATGAATATATTGGTCAGTTGCATGTTAAAGGTGGTAAACACACCAGTTTATTCACATTTCTAACACTGTGACAATAACCTCCCAAGCCTCAAATCTTGGAATGTAATGCACTAAATTATATGAAGATACCATGGTAACAGCCTCTGTGTAAATATCAGTTCTGTATTTAAATCTTTCATTTCTAGATAGGGCAAAATATTTTGTAAAATATAGCCTTCCTCTGAACAGTTTTTTTTTTTTTACATTCAAGCCATATGTATGACATGCATTGTAAGGAGAAATACATTTTAACCCCTTTGATGGCAGAGGGTCCAGCAGTATGTTGAATGTAACATCCTCCCACATTTGATTAGCTGTTTATTATAATTATTTTTTCAAACTTAACTGTAAAATCCTTACTTCTAAAAATACAAACAAATATTGCATATTCGTTCCCTACTTTCTTGCCCTTGAATCATGTTTATGACAGAAGCAGAATGGAATATAAGTAAGTAGCAGAAGTGTCTTGAAACTGCTGGAAGGAATGCTACTATGAAGACTGATATCTTGTGTGGTCCACAGTGTTATTTCATTTTACGTGAGCATTTCAGTTTTTACACACACCATTTAATTGGTGATAAACCCACCACAGGTCTGTGACCCAACACACTTTGGTGCACTACTACTGTCTTTGTTGTGTCATACCCATTGTAAGTTTAGTTTCATGTTTTATGGACACATCTCTATTTGTATCACTGTCTCAGTGATTAACTGTGTTTAGTGCGCTATTTTTGTAAATAGCTACATACATGATGCTATATGAATAAAGCAATATGTGACATGTGCATACATTAGAGATGACAACACAATACAAAAATAAGTAATGAATGACTTTAGTAGAGTTTGTATTGCCCCCTGGCTAAAGCTACTGCACCTCTACAAACCCAGACATGCCACTTCCAATCAAATGTAGTACATATGTTATGAAGTTAGGGCTTTGAAGCAAGATGACACTGAAGTGCAGTCTCTACCAGATACATTGTATATGAGGCTGATATGAAATCTATTGCTGCAGGACTGATCTGAAATGTATGATAGTTATCAATTAAATATAAAAGCCATTGAAGGGGCACAGCACTAAGATTAGAGCCACAGAAAACGTGCTTGAAAAAAACCCCAAAGCTTGATAACAAAGAAATACAGTTCAACAAACAAGCTAAATATTTACAAGAACTTACCACTGTCTTCTATTGAGAAATGAAATATGTCATTTGTGGCATTGTCACCATCTTTTAAAACATAGCAGATCTTCATGTCATCAACATCACCTGATAAAAACAGAGCAACATAGTACTTGGTTATTTAAGTACCAAAGCCTCTTCTGGGGTGTATGACATACTACACAACAGGAAATGTGTGTTTAAATGGAAACAAAGAAAACACGTTTTTCTTACAGCTTTACGTTATTTAACAGTGATGTCAACACATTGTATGAGATTAAATGTTAGTTAGTTTTTTTTTAACTTTCCAAAGGGCAATGTATACTTTCTTAGCTGATCAACCACGCATTGGCACAGAATTCCTTTCATCTCCCCCAAGAGAAGCGAAACAAATGCACAATATTCTTGTATATACAGTAGCAGCCACCTCATCTGCCTCCCAATCAGTGCAACATCATTACTTACAGTAACAGATGATGCTAGGATGTTTACATAATAATGCCTACTGCTAAATAAACTGGGGCGCAAATAGCACATGTATAAAAAGAAAACCATAAAACTTTGTGTTTGATAACTACAGTACAGGGCTGTTTTCAATCACGTTTACCACTTAAATGTAATTTAAAAGCAAATGAATAAATACACATTTGATAGCACTTACCCTGTGTAAATGTCTTGATAGAGTCATTGCCGCGAACCATATTGATAATAACCCCGTGCCGTGGTCCATCTACAACTCTGTATTTGAGCAGCTTGTGTGGGCTATCTCGATCTTCTGCCTTCAGAGATTTGCTAGTGATCATAAATCCCAAATGTCCCGAGTGGAGGCTCTTCAGAGTTGGTGCTCCCTTGTTTACAATAATTTGGGGTATGCCGTTATCCAGAGAATGTATCTGGATCTTCATCATTTGGGGCTTTCGTGTCTCGAAAGTGGCGTCAGGCAATCTGTAAAACTCAGTATGTGTCCCATCCGTGACAGTGAAGGAGAAGCTGTCTTCAGAAGACTCGGTTCCATCATGCTTGTAGCTGATCAGGTTCTCGTTTAGGTCTTGCTTAGTGAACGTTGTGACCTGTTGGCTGTTATTGAACAAAATCTGACCGTGAACTGGCACTTGGGTGACTGTAAAACACAGAAAGGTGTCAGGCGTATCCCTGTCCTCTACAGTGAGCTCAAAAGGAGTGATGAGCTTGTTTTCCCCTTCGTTTACCCCTAGGTCACTGATGGTAAGGACTGGCTTCTTGTTGTCCACATCAGTGATGGAGACGCGGAAAGTGCGGAAAACTGGGTTATAGCCATCTGTCACCTCAAACTCAAAGCTGTCCATCTTCATCTCATCTTCTGAGGTGTGTATATAGTATATCTTGTTTCCGGCCAGCTGCAGTTGAGTAAACGAGGTGATGGGAACTCCAGGGATGTCTGTGCACTCTAGGTGACCACGACTTGGTGCCCTGGTGATGCTAAATCTCAGATTTTCGTCTGGGCTGTTGATGTCACTTGTGCTAAGAAGGTCTGTGGTAAGTGTCACCTTTCCTCCCTCTTTAAGTGTGACCCCTTTGTTGATGACATCTGGGAAAAAAACGTCAATACTGCCAATACTAATGTAAAAGTACCTGTCTATGAAAGGGTTTATCCCATCAGTGATATCAAACTTGATGAGGTCACGGATACCTTCTTGACCTGTGTGGGTATACTGGATAAATCCCTGGTCAATGTCCTCTTGAGTGAAATTCATCCCCAAGGTGATATTACCTACAACTGACCCATCCTGGTCTAGGCGCTGCAAGAGTCCTTGCCTTGGGCCAAAGCGAATGACATAAGTCAGAGATTTGTCATCTGAATCTAAATCTGTGGCTTTCAGGGCCTTATTTGTGATTAACTTTGACTCATCGATTTCAACCTCAAGTCCATCATTTATTGTCATTCTTGGGGTCTCATCATCCACTGGGATGACCATGATAAGGACCTTCTTTATCACGCTGTGCTGCCCATCGGTCAAAATAACTTCAAAGCTGTCTTCCTTGGTTTCTGAGTCATCGTGCTCATAGACAATATTGGAGCTCTCTTTTATCTCCTCCAAAGTGAAGTTCAGAATGGGAACGGTGCCTGTTGTCTGTTGCTGCACTACCCTACCGTGTTGTGGGGGCTTGGTTATGATGAAGAGAAGTTCGTCCGCAGGCTGATCTGCATCTGCGGCGTTGAGAATTGGAGTGTCTATTACCAGGCTCATGCCTTCCATAACTATAAACTCCCGGATAAAGATCTCAGGTTTCTCATCATTAGTTGGAATGATGACCACAGGGAAAAAGTGGCGCTGAGAGAAACTGATTCCATCCGAGCAGCGGAAGGTGAACCGGTCTTCTAAGGGCTCTACCCCCTGGTGGATGCTCTGAACATAGTATATGTGTCCAAGGCGAATATCTCGCATGGTAAAAGCGCTGATTGGGGTTCCAGACCTGGACTTTTCTGAACCAGGGGCTGGGGAAATGTTTTCCACATAGCCAGAGGTGGGTTGGACAATTATGGTGCACAGGATTTCGTCGTTGGGTGTATCCTCGTCTTCTGCATCCAAATGCTGAGGAGTAATGACATTTTTCTCCCCTTCTAGTACTGAGAATTGCTCCCCCACCGTCACCTCTGGGGCTTCGCTGTCTACTGGCAGGATGGTGACATGCACCCTGACTCCCTGCACCTTGTTGCCTCCGATAACCCACTCATTAGAGAGGTCCGAGATGGTGAGATTGAAAGAGTCCTGTTGCCTCTGGAGTCCGATCTCTCCTGAGTTATGTGCATAGACCACTGCGCCGCTGAGGAGGTCTTGCTGAGTGAAACTCTCGGAGGGTGCCCCATTGACTAAGATGTTCCCTCTCCTGGGCGGCTCCTCGACAATGAAGGTGAGCATCAGGTCGTCGGTATCTGGGTCCGTACCCTGGATGACACTGGTGGTGATCTCAGTGCCCCCTCTCTCCAAAACCTCTATGGAAGATCCCAATAGGCCACCTGGAAGCATCAGAATGGGCGCCTCGTCGTCAACGGGCTTTACATTGATCCGGATTGTAATTGGAACTTCGTGCACTCCATCACCGACCACCAGGGAGAAAGAATCGCTTCTGGACTCGTCCCCACTGTGGATATATGATACCCGACCCTGGCTTATATCATGTAGCACAAAGGACTCTTTTAAAGACACTGCCACCCCATGATACCGCAATTCCCCATGCCGAGGGGCTTGGGACAGGCTAAAAACGATGTTCTCAGTGTCTGTGTCTTCGTCTGTGGCATCAAGCTCGGCTTTGGTAATGGTGAAGGAGCCCATTTCTGGAACTGTGAAGCCGGTGTTGGTGATTTCAGGAGGTTTGTTGTCCACCGGCTGCAAGAAGATAGTAAAGGTCCCTTGCACCGAGTTGCCCGCAGCATCGTCCACGGTGTAGTTGAACTGCAGAACCTTTGGGGCAATCCCCAGCTCCTTGTCTGGAGGTCTGTAGGAGATCTTGTGGTGGTTAATCTGGGCTTGGGTGAACTGGGTCACTTGCACTTGTTGGAGGTCGCTCAGCACTATCTGGCCGGTTAAAGCAGGGTGGTTTGGGTCGGTATCCCTGGGTTGGCTGTGCAAGGTGTACCTGATGTATCTGTCATCCGTGTCCAGGTCTGTGTAACGCAGGTGTTTTTTCTTGAAAAGGGTTACTTCATACTCCTTGACGGTCATGTGCAGGGTAGTGCCCTGATACAGTTCAGGAGGGATGTCATCTACAGGCTCCACCCGCACCATGAACACCTGCTCCACCGACTGGTTGGGTGGATCATTGTCATCCAGCACCACGAACAGCACCCTATCCAACACAGTCTGCGCGCTGTGCGCTCCCACGTGTCGGTAGTAGAGCCTCCCATCCAGGATGTCCCTCTGGTACCATTCGCTCACCACCTTCTCGTAGAGCCCTTCTTCGGGCAGGTGTGTCCAGCCTTCCACTTCTGCAGGTTCCTCCGGCTGCCTCAGGAGCAGCTCCCCCAGCCCGCTGCGGGGCTCTTGCAGCAGGAATAGGATGGAGGAGTCCTCTGAGTCAATGTCGGTGGCGCTAAGCATGAAGGGGGAGATGAGGGCCAGGCCTTTCTCGGGCAAGCCGAGCCCGGTGTTTGCGTTTAGCACCGGTGGCTCGTCGTCTGTGGGGGACACGGTGATGGGGTAAAGCAGCTCCACCAGGTGCCTGCCGTCGTCCAGCCTCAGGATGAGGTTATCGCTATATGTGTCGCTTCCATCGTGCTGGTAGAAGACCAGCCCCGAGTGCAGCTCGTGAGGGGTGAAGGTGAAGCCCTTGGCGCCGCTGTTCCTGGCACTGCTCCCCTGGGCCAAAAAGAGCTGCCCGTGCCGGAGACCCTCCACCACGCTCAGCCTCACCTCTTCCAGGTTGTCCTCGTCGCTGATGACCAGATTGTCCACTCCAGACCCCGGCCCGGACAGGGAGCGTGATTGACCCTCCAGCAGCCACAGACCTGCGTTACGCGTGGCCAGTGGTGCCAAGGTGTTCATGGGCTTCACCACGATCATGAAGGCGAAGTGGTCGGAGGATGCACCCTCGGTGTCCAGCACCTGCATCTCTAGCTGGAGAATCCTCTCGTGTCCGGACTCGCTGGCTGGGGGCTGGTAGGCAATCCTTAAATCCGCGAGATCCCTCTGGTAGAAGGATGTGATGGGCAGGTGCTGGTCGTCGGTAGTGATTAGGTAGCCAGAGGTGGCTGCCTCCAGGGGGCTTGTGAGGTTGAAGATGAGGTCCCCGGGGTCCGACTCCAAGTCCTCGGCTGCCAGCATCTCCGGGGTGAGGGCGGTCAGCACAAACTGGTCCACCTCCATCATCATCATCGACACAAAGCTGGGGCGGGGAGGGGTGTTCTCTGCACCTTCTTTGATCCTGACAGTGAGGTGGAAGTGCTCCTGTCTGCCGGGACCAGCTCCACCCCACAGCTCCACTAGCATTGGCAGGTAGTCCCGGTTGGGTGAGTTGTGGGGGGCGGTGTGCTTGTAGCGCAGCCCGGAGCTGATGAAGGTGTGACAGTCTACGCCTTGCTGGTAGCCAGTGGTCAGGTTGAGCAAGTGGCCGTACCTGGGCAGCCCCCCCGTGCCCACCAGCGGGGTGACCTTGCAGGACTCCCTGGAGGGGTCGTAGGTGAAGCCCAGCGTCTTCTTGTCGATGGGATGGCTGAGCCCGTGAAGTCTTTCAACTAGCAGGGGCAGGTTGCGGGTCACTATGTCCAGCTGCTGGAAGACCACCTCCACCTCCAGCACGAAGGGCAAAATGAGAGTGTCGGTGGGCGAGTCGTACCTCATCTGCAGCCTCACCCTGTCCTTGGCGGGGCTGCGGGATCCCAGGTGAGTGTACCTCACCTCTTCGGGGCCGAAGTCGCAGGGGAACCTCTTGGGCATCAGGGACCCCGGCCTCTGAGACAGGGCATCAGTGTCCAGGACGCTCAGGACGCATTTATCGCCGGGCTGCACTTGGATGACCAGGTCTTGCACCGGGTCCAGGGAGACCGATCTGCCCAAGGGGACGCGGATCCCGCGGTTGGCGATCAGGACGTGGTCGGGGTTGGTTAAGCGGGGGTCCAGCTGCCCCGCCACAGAGGCAAAAAGGGCCAGGGCAGCAATGGTCAAGGAGCTTAAATCTGCGGATCCCCTGCGGGCGCCTGGAGGCTGCGAGCACCTGGTCATCCTCATGTCCTGCCCAGTCTGATCTTCTGCTTAGGCAAAGTCCAAGTCCCAATATGAAGGAAATTTTCCGGGAGAAAAAAACAGTCCTATGAATGATCCCCAGTGGGGTATTGCGGCAAGGTCCCGGGACACTGCAAAATAATGTCTCCAAAGTCCCCAGATCCTGCAGGAGACTATCAAGGCTCAGTGTTTCTGCTCCGGATCCGTCTCTCCCCTGAGACACACATGAGTACAATGCGGGACAGGGGGTAGCTGCTGCAGGTAATAGTATAACGGGGAGGGGCTGGGTGGCCTCAATGTCCACCCCCCCCCAGTCACACGCCCACCCCACATAACCCCAGCCCTCCTCAAATCCCACCCTGAACACACGCCGCGCTCCTCTCCTCCAGGGAAAGGGGAGGTAAATCCGGAGCGTTTGCAGACTGGCTCCTGTGAGCACTCAGGCTGCTGCTGCTGCTGCCACTATCCGGAGACCAGTCATTTAGTCCCTTCACCTATTTTGACCCCTAAAGGTCGCCACCCTATCAATGTTAAAGTCACATCGCTGCCAGAGAGGGACCAGCATAGTATATAGACGCCGTTCATAATTATTTTAAATATATACTGATTATGGACAGCTAGTATTCGTATTACTTTACCCTCTGCTAGACGAGCCCCCACTATATGTTTTTGAAAAGGGCAAGTTCATTGAAAAGTACTCTAGGAAATGTAGTAATTGTCACACAACCCACAGCAGTGATGACAATGATTGTTTTACAGTAGACCAAATGCCATGAATGGAAATTGTCATACCTCGGGAGTGCCAAAGCACAGTAGGAAATCACTGCTGCACTACACATGTTTGTGTAAAGAAGACACTAATTACTCACACAATGTGTGCGCTGTTATTGAGCAGTGTCAGTCCTGTAAGTGAGTCTCTCGTGCTGAGGCAGGAGAACACTGGTCTCATGATGGTACTATGCCCTGATTTCACCTCCACGTCTACTTCCCATCAAACGCCTTTACAGTAGATATTACTTAAACTTTTGTATTTAAAGTGTCTACTACAGTCCACATTAATGGCTACTGGAATAGTTGGAGCATTTGTGTTCTTTACATTTAAACAGAAGCACAATGGAGTCGATTGATAGTATTTCATTTAAAGAAGTATATAATGACTAAGATAAGGGAGTCTTTCAAATTTCTTTAATTATATGTAACCTGTGCATATACATAATATATGCTAAGAAGTAAGAGCCCTGAAACCCCTCTTTAAAAAATAAAAAAAAATAATGTGCTCACAAAAGCCACCACTGGTATGTGTGCACTGTCTTGCGCCCTGGGTAAGTGCTGCCACACAGTCTTACCTGTGTGAAAGTGCCCAATTGTGGAGAGGTAAATATATGGTGCCGCTTTACAAGGGGAGGGGAACCCAGAGGCATGGAGGGTACATCTCCTTACCTCTGTCCTGGGCACCCCGCTCCTGTATTGCTTTGACAAGCGGATGATTGTGAGACACTGTGGCTTAGACAGCCCCGTCCAGGCAGCTGCTTGTGATGAAACCTCCCACACTCTCCTGTGCGCGTCCTGGATCTGATCAATGGAAGACAGAGAAGAAGCGACCAGCATCCGGAGCAGCAGCAGCAGCAGCACACAAGACTGCAATGATTGAAAGTCAAAACCCACGGTCAGGAAAAAAAGGGGGGCTTTATTGAAAACCACAACTGAGACAAGCAATCTCCCTCCAAGGAGAGAGAACATGGGGACTGCTTGTCTCAGTTGTGGTTTTCAATAAAGCCCTATCAATGTCTTAGCAATTACAAAGAGGAACACTAGGGGGGCCAGCTGAGACAATATTCTAAGTTTGTGGTAGAGAGTCTAATTTACAATTGTATGTAAGTACCGTATATCTTTATTTATATAGCACCATCCAGGCACAGCGCTTTACAGCAGTAGTACACGTGACATAATATTATAACACAACGGGACTCAGCGCTTCAGACATAAAACAACAGGAAAAGGAGTCCCTGTCCCGAAGAGCTTACAATCTAAGTGGGAAGAACAGGAGGGGGTTCTGGTAAGAACGTCTGCAAGGGGCAAAGGTCAGTACATTTGAGATGTATAGTACAGTATAAGCCAGCGGAGCTACCCATATACTTTGTTAAAGAGGTTTGTTTTAAGAAAAGTCCTTAAGGTGGAGAGAGGGTGCTAGTATGATATTGAGGGGAAGGGCATCCCAGAGGTGTGGGGAAATCAGTGAGAAAGGTTTTAGGTGGGAGAAGACATTAGATTCAAAAGGGGTAGACAGAAGAAATCCTTGAGCAGAACGCAAGAGTCGGGCAGGTGTGTAACGAGAAATTAGGGCTGAGATGTAAGGAGGGGCAGAAGAGTGTAAAGCCTTAAAAGAGAGGCGGAGAATTTTGTAAGTGATACGGTATTTAACAGGAAGCCAGGAGAGTGATTTCAGCAGGGGATATACTGATACAGATTTAGGAGTAAAGAGATTCTAGCAGCAGTGTTTATCTTAGATTGTAGAGGAGACAAGTGAGAGGCAGGACGGATGGACAGTAGACGGTTAAAATAGTCAATACAGCAGAGAATGAGGGCCTGCGTTAGAGTTTTTGCAGTAGAGCGACAGAGGAAAGGGTGTATCTTTACAATGCTACTGGGGGGGGGGGGGGGGAAACAACAGGTTTTAGCTACATTGCAAATGTGAAAGACAAATGTGAGGGAGGAGTCAAATGTGACCCCTAGGCAGTATGTTAATGAGACTTGATGTTTGATAGTACTGCCAAAATGAATGATGGAGTGACAATAGGGCCAGGCTTGGGAAGAAGCATGAGGAGCTCCAACTTTGACATGTTAAGTTTGAGTCAGCAGAGGGCCATCCAGGATGATATAGCGGAGATACATTCAGAGGTTTTTGATACGAGAGGTAAGAGGAAATCCAGGACAGGGCTTTGTTATGGATACCAATAATATGGAGGATGTGAAGGAGAAGAGGGTGGTCCACAATATCAAAGGCTGCAGAGAGGTCGAGTAATATGAGCAGAGTGTAATGACCTTTGTCGTTTGCAGTATGGAGGTCATGAGTTATTTTGGTGAGGGCTGTATTGGTGGAATGAGCAGTGCGGAAAGCAGATTGTAGAGGGTCTAGGAGAGAATAGGTGGTGAGAAAATGGAACAAGCGAGAGAAGACATTTACGGAGTTTAGAAGCAAAAGGCAGGAGGGAGACAGGGCAATAATTAGATAGACAGGTAGGGTCAATCTTGCTGTTTTTGAGTAAGGCTATTTAATTTAATCACAACTTTATATAATTATTTGGTGAAGGGACTGTTATTCTTCTTCTTCCCCCCATCCCCCTATTTATTCGTCTATTTGGCAGCCATCAAATCATTGGAATGTGTGTTCTTCACATTAATAATGAAAGAGAGGACCAGGGGACATTCAGCGTATGTGACAAAGTAAATATTTATTGTCAGTGTATGCCCTGTCTTTAGGGGTTTGCTGTGGCAAAGCTGGAAGGCTTTCCATATTTTTTGTGGACAAACTAGGGAGAGACGCCCGCTACAGCTAGATATATAGTGAAGTAGTAGAGAGGTGAAGGTGCTTATGGGGCAAGGGGGGAATAACAACTATGAAGGAAAAGGAACCCCATTTAGATAGCACTCTCTCCCAAGTCTTGGATGTTGTATGTAGAGTTTAAAATGAAAGTTTTATTAGACAACTGCTAAAATAGAGGGCTTTAAAAACAAATAATGCAATGGCGCATTGAAAACCACTGTGTGATAACCCCAAGTGAGGAATAATTCCTGAGTACAGTGTTTATATTTAAAACACTGTGCATAGGTGTATGGCTCAATAGGCCAACTACCAAGGAATTATAAGGTACAGGTAAGGGGGGGGGGATAATTACTTATTAGCCAAGGACAAAATGCGAGAGCTGGTCTGGGTAAACCACTGGTAAACATTGACTGTAAGGTACAACAAGTGGGTTAAAGTCTACCCACTTGTAGTAGTAGTTCAGAGCAACAACGGAATAGGAGAACCAAGTGGAGAGTGGTTGGCAGCAGATCACTGTAAATTACTGTAGCTGATACGTATGTAGCCCATCTACCCCCCACCCCTAAGTGAGATTGGGGGGGGGGGGGTATGCTCTTTTCAGCAACTTCTAGGTGTCGGCTGCGTACCTGTAGGCAACAGGAGGGCTGGGCGCTCCACGGTGATGTGGGGAGAAACAGGACAGGAAGGACAGATTACCTTGGTCTCACTTGGTGCAACGCCTCCAGCCAGTAGGAATCCCCTTTAGATATTCAGGGAATGGACCCCTACTGACACTTCTCCATTCAGCAGAGACAGGAATACACAGCATGTCTTTTCTGATGTTTATTTGGCAGTCAGCTCAAAGAACATAGATTAGAGTTCTTACATATCCATCATAATCATAGGCTTCTTCCTCTCCTTTTCTCTAAATCAGAGCCCTGACTCAGGTAGCATAATTCCCTTCCCTCCCAACCCCTCATGGGTGGGAGGGAGAGACTGTTCTCTCTCTCTGTCTTGACTGAACGTCTCTTTCTAACACTCTTTCCAGAACTAAACTACTTAATTTGGGAGGATTTCACAATTTAGTATCTTTGGGGAGTGTCTCTAACTCATAGCATGCCAGAGCCATATACAGATTGGCCCACACACTACAGGGGGCGTTCCAACCAATATCCACCCCTCAGATTGACACCCTCAGAAGTTGCTAGGCCCGCCCTTGAATACTGATACATCATTCAAGGCTGTAAGACACACACACAGGCTTAAAGGAATGAACCTTTCCACTGCCTGCACTAACAGGACTGACAGAGGAAAGGCCCAGGGAAAAGAAGTAACTGCCGGAAGGCTATGTTATACATAGATACAGATTAGCCTAGATAGCTAAAACATAATAGCATGGAGTACCATAAATATATGTGAGCTAGGATCTAAGTAACAGATCCGTGCAGACACTGACAACCCAGAGTGATACACAGCTCTAGAGCAATAGCAGCATAGATGCAGTTTCTGTCAACAGAACAGAGGCTGCATCATATCGACACACTGTATGAAGTGAAGTAAAAAGTGTCCCTGAGGAGGGAACACAACCTTTGATGTGCCGACAATATGTCCTAAGCAATGTTAAGGCACCTCAGAGAGTGTGAATGTACACTAATTCCCTGATCTGAACACCAAAGCAAATCCACGAATACTTCCTAAGTAAAACTCTTTTTTGGAACTACAATTATGAAATTGTTAATTACAAAAAAAAATATGCAATGTGGTGTTAATAATACAGAAATGTAATGCTTTTAAGTTCCATTAAATGAAAGATAGATGTTTAAAGTAATGTGTTGGGGTTGCTAATTGTTGCTGCTTCATAAACCTTAGGCATTAACTTGATTTGAATCCCATGTCCATTCTTTAGCACTCCTTCTGTATTAGGCACCAAAACTAGATTGTAAACGGTACAGGACAGAGACTTGTGACTGAACAATTCTATGTACAGTGCGGTGAACAGTGGGCTCTGCTACATAGCATTAAAACATATATATTATTATAAGACAAAGATATCCAGGAAGATGGTGCACTCCTACAATGATTACAAATATTGGCGGAAGGCATGATATCTAATTTGATGCATTGTTTCAGTACATATGCTTTTATTTCTTTAAGAGTTACAGTTGTTGGATATTTAGCACTATATTTTGATAGATAATCACCTGCAACATTCAAACTATCAGTTCTCACACTTCAATGAAAAGTTATAGTCAGGGCTGGACTTGGGACCTTCTGAGGCCCTAAATTATGCAAGTTTCCCCCAAAATTAGAAATAAATGTATTAATCTGACTGAAGGGAGCATTACAAATATAAACATGAAACTGAAATGAATGAAAGCATTATAACATTGTTATATACAAAGAGTAAAGCTAAAATGAACTGTTTGCCCATCACATTCATTTTAATATTACAACATTTTCTTTCTTGATGTCAAGATCTTGACAAAGGTCAGTGTGTTTGATCGAAATGTTGATCGGTGTGGATTAAAATTCTTTTTTTGTATAAAGACCTCTGGAGTGCCGGCTCCTTCTTGTTTTAAGAGGACGCATCCTTCAAATGATAAGCTACAGATAAATACATAGAAGAAAAGCACTCCGGTGCCAAGTGGTGGTGAATAGTGACAAGAAAATGACAATAAGTGCAGGTGAATCGTGAATGAATGTTGCAGCTCCAACCAAGAAAAGACGGAGTGTTCAGCCTAACGTTGTTGGTTTGGGATGTTGAAGCACACAAATGGTAATGAGCAATAAATTACAAGGAGTGATGGTGCACAAATGAAAAAAGTCTTGGTAAAGGTCTTAGCACTCACATGAACTCCTTTGTGGGCCCTCGTTACAGGTGTAGAATGAATCCAAACTTGCATAGTGTATTCACCGTTCATGTGGAAATCTGACGTCCCACTCAAGACAAAAATAAGCAAGATATCGTTTTGTACGAAAAAACTATTCTGTATATACTTATGTTAGAATACTTATCTCACTCACATTTAGTAAGATATAAACAGGCGTGACCCCTGAGGAAGGCTGAGACTCCGAAACGTGTAGAGCCCTCTGTGCATCCGGATTGCATTGTACATTGCTGCTGCTCTGAGGAGACAGAGGTATCATCACCCAGGGGAAAAAGAGCACGCCCACCAGAAGTGACGTCAGACGCTGGTGAATCACAGGTCTAAGTTCTCAGGTTGGAGCTGGATACCGGGTGCTGCGTTCCCGCTGTGTGGATTGTCACACTACATGCGTGTTTATATCTTACTAAATGTAAGTGAGATAACTATATTCTAACACCTCTATATATAGAAGTTTTTTTTGTATCAGAACAAAAAAACACACTAAGTGCAGACTGGAATGTACAGGTGTGAGATGATTGTGATGCTTGGCCTCTAAGTGCTGCCTACTCACAGGATGTAGGTAGGATATGTATAGTGGCGTGATCAGTAGAATCTGGTGGGTCCCTCTGAGTAAACACAGGAGGTGGCTGGAACTGGGGTATCATTAGCAGGTGTACATGGAAAGATAAAAACAGACCTCCATGGTGCAGATCAATGGTATACAAAAAACTTTATGAAAGGATATAAAATGTGCACTCACAATATTTAAAAGCAAAATAAGCGTTTTTCACTATATAAGTGATGGGAGGGTAGGGATGGTTGCCTCAGCTCACCGCACCGCCGATATCCTGGATAGTTCTCCTCCGCAGGCTCCCTGCTACACCCAGGCAGTGTGGGGATCTCCAGCTGCGGTCTCTCCGGTGCGTCGCGTCACTTCCGGTCTGCACGATCAGCTCCGTCGCGTCACTTCCGGTTCGGCGGTTGATTGGCAGTTCGCGGGCACCAATCCTCTCACCTCCTGGGCGGGTCCACTCTACGCGTTTCGCCAATGGAATGGCTGGCTTCGTCAGGAGTACTCCTGCACTTACTGCAGGAGTACTCCTGACGAAGCCAGCCATTCCATTGGCGAAACGCGTAGAGTGGACCCGCCCAGGAGGTGAGAGGATTGGTGCCCGCGAACTGCCAATCAACCGCCGAACCGGAAGTGACGCGACGGAGCTGATCGTGCAGACCGGAAGTGACGCGACGCACCGGAGAGACCGCAGCTGGAGATCCCCACACTGCCTGGGTGTAGCAGGGAGCCTGCGGAGGAGAACTATCCAGGATATCGGCGGTGCGGTGAGCTGAGGCAACCATCCCTACCCTCCCATCACTTATATAGTGAAAAACGCTTATTTTGCTTTTAAATATTGTGAGTGCACATTTTATATCCTTTCATAAAGTTTTTTGTATACCATTGATCTGCACCATGGAGGTCTGTTTTTATCTTTCCATGTACACCTGCTAATGATACCCCAGTTCCAGCCACCTCCTGTGTTTACTCAGAGGGACCCACCAGATTCTACTGATCACGCCACTATACATATCCTACCTACATCCTGTGAGTAGGCAGCACTTAGAGGCCAAGCATCACAATCATCTCACACCTGTACATTCCAGTCTGCACTTAGTGTGTTTTTTTGTTGTGTTTTCTCCCACATGCTCCCCCTGGGTTGAGAAAATATCGTTTGATCTTCTGGGACCAGTCAAGACAGTCCCTTCCAGAGGGTCTGAGCAGGGGGTTGCAACTTATATTATACTTTCACCTTTGCACTATTTGAGTCACGATTTTCTTTGATATCACTATTTATGAGTTATATATATTCACTGTAATTTAAGTGATCACTAGCACTTAATTAGCGCCAGTTTTTTTCACCAATCACGTTATCACATTTACAAGTTTTTTTTGTATCAGACAATGCTTTTTTTCTTTAAAGTGGGACATCAGATTTCCACACGGGCGGGGAATACACTATCCAAGTTTGGTAGAAAAAAGGGGGGTCCTCCGGCGCGTTGCTCTGCTTGTGGCTCCACGGCGTTTAAAGCATATAAGTGAGGGAGAGAAGAGAGGGGACCACAATAAGGGACCAACACAGTGATTATACACAGCTCTTCGTTTGATTAGGGAGGGGGGGGAGGGAGTGGGGGTATTAGGAGATCAATGGAGATTAAAAGGTAATGCTGAGTGAAAGGAGACACACTTACATCAAAATATCTAATATCTTGGATTCTTCTACTCTTCTCCTTATATAGCTGTGTTTTGTTGAGGGTGAGGAAAAACCTCCTGGTATCCTCCTTAGCAAGAAAAATATAAAGGGAAAAAATAGTGCAATAAAATTTATTAACAATAGAGAAAAAGAGATTGAACACTTACAAGCGGCCGATAATTTCAGGCATAGAGAGGAGATGCTGCCAGACTCCACAACAGATCCCTTCCTGGGTTGGGGTGGTTTGTCCTGGCTGTTTCCCTGTTGGCAGATGGTTGCTGTGTTGATTTTCACTTCGGGTGGCTAGGGTTGAGAGTTTCCAAAAGCCCGTGCACAGGCTATGTCCTCCTCAAAACGGCCTGTCCCTCAGCATACACAGATACAGCTCCCTGCTCCGGTGCGCGTGCGCATGCGCAGACGGCGGGATCGCCGAGCCAAAGAATACAGGGGAATCAAGTCCTCACTACGGTGGCTTGTAATGGCCAAGAAACGTCAAACGCGTTTCGCCAATGCTTCCTCAGTGACGTGTATAGGCAAAAGGTAGCAGCAGTCTTATATACACTGTAGAATCGTCAATTTAACTCCAAGGGTGCTGGTTTTACTCTTGACATAGGTGTAGGTCCTTAAACTCAATTGCTCATACTTTGCTGACTTGGTATCATAATACAAATTATACAAAGTGGTTAATTAGTTAAATACAACATGATTAAGAACAAATGGCATGCCTAAAAAACTTTAATGGTGGCAAGCCTCTTCTGTGAATACTATTTAATTAAAACAAGGAAGATAAGAGGGTAATTAGGAAGGGGAGAGAGTTTACTTATTGGCTAGATTTCTTTAATTGTGATTAAAATATAAGTTATTGTTGCTTTAACAATAGCCAATAGCTGTCATAAGAGGAACTGGCTAGAAAATATCCCCTACGGCGAGTTTAGACGTTTAAAGCGAAATTGTACGCAACATAGTGACTTTGAACAACAAATAATACCAATGAAAAATAATTTCTGGAGAAAAAATATAACATAAATACAATCGACAAAGCACTCAAAAAAGTAGGGGAGGTAGACAGACAGGACATGTTAGTCTATAAAGAAACAAAGCCAAAAAATAGAGACGAAGTTTTTATTCCCTTTATTACACCATATAGCACAAATTTTAAGCAAATAGAAGGTGTTTTAAACAAGCATTGGCACATTTTAAAACAAGACGACCTTTTAAAAGAAATAATCGGAAATAAACCAGCGGTTATTTATTCTAAAGCTCCAAATATCAAACAAAAACTCGTACCGAGTTTTTTACCCCCAAAAACTAAGAGCTGCTGGCTAGACCAATTAACAAAGGGTTTTAAAAGATGTGTAAACTGCAAGGCATGTGGAAACAATAGAACACCAGAGATTAGAACAACCTCCTTCAATTGCACTATATCTAATCTAGACTATGTTATTAAATCACACATTACTTGCGATAGCAAAGGTGTGATTTATGTACTACAGTGTAGTTGCAACCTGCAGTATGTAGGTAGGACAATTCGAAAATTGAAAACAAGAGTGGGAGAACACATAAGAAATATATGTAATGGTTTAGAGACTCATAGCGTCTCAAATCATTATAAAATCAAACACAATCAGAATCCTTCTTGTTTGAAATTCTTCGGAATTGAACTAGTAAAACCCGATTGGAGGGGAGGAGATTACATAAAGAAAATAAATAAAAGAGAATCCTTTTGGATTTTCACCCTCCAAACATTGGCACCCAAGGGGTTAAATATAGACATGGAGGTTACAGCTTTCCTACCATAACATCAAGTGACCTACTTACTTTAATAAAGAATTTTAAAAAAACCAAGCAAAAATACACCTCAACAACATAATTTATAAGTATCCTTAACCTAGGATAGAGGATATATGTTATGTAAAAACACTGAAAATTTGTGTCCTTGTTAAATAAATGGCATCTCTAAGAATTTTTCCCATAAATCCTAGTATATTGGATTCATTGGTAATACCCATATTTTAACCAACCTCCTTTTAAATGCCAAATCTAGGTTTTATCAAACTGTTTTAAAGCAACAATAACTTATATTTTAATCACAATTAAAGAAATCTAGCCAATAAGTAAACTCTCTCCCCTTCCTAATTACCCTCTTATCTTCCTTGTTTTAATTAAATAGTATTCACAGAAGAGGCTTGCCACCATTAAAGTTTTTTAGGCATGCCATTTGTTCTTAATCATGTTGTATTTAACTAATTAACCACTTTGTATAATTTGTATTATGATACCAAGTCAGAAAAGTATGAGCAATTGAGTTTAAGGACCTACACCTATGTCAAGAGTAAAACCAGCACCCTTGGAGTTAAATTGACGATTCTACAGTGTATATAAGACTGCTGCTACCTTTTGCCTATACACGTCACTGAGGAAGCATTGGCGAAACGCGTTTGACGTTTCTTGGCCATTACAGGCCACCGTAGTGAGGACTTGATTCCCCTGTATTCTTTGGCTCGGCGATCCCGCCGTCTGCGCATGCGCACGCGCACCGGAGCAGGGAGCTGTATCTGTGTATGCTGAGGGACAGGCCGTTTTGAGGAGGACATAGCCTGTGCACGGGCTTTTGGAAACTCTCAACCCTAGCCACCCGAAGTGAAAATCAACACAGCAACCATCTGCCAACAGGGAAACAGCCAGGACAAACCACCCCAACCCAGGAAGGGATCTGTTGTGGAGTCTGGCAGCATCTCCTCTCTATGCCTGAAATTATCGGCCGCTTGTAAGTGTTCAATCTCTTTTTCTCTATTGTTAATAAATTTTATTGCACTATTTTTTCCCTTTATATTTTTCTTGCTAAGGAGGATACCAGGAGGTTTTTCCTCACCCTCAACAAAACACAGCTATATAAGGAGAAGAGTAGAAGAATCCAAGATATTAGATATTTTGATGTAAGTGTGTCTCCTTTCACTCAGCATTACCTTTTAATCTCCATTGATCTCCTAATACCCCCACTCCCTCCCCCCCTCCCTAATCAAACGAAGAGCTGTGTATAATCACTGTGTTGGTCCCTTATTGTGGTCCCCTCTCTTCTCTCCCTCACTTATATGCTTTAAACGCCGTGGAGCCACAAGCAGAGCAACGCGCCGGAGGACCCCCCTTTTTTCTACCAGTATCCATACAGAGGTTGGTGAATCACCTCTGAGAGACTCAGGCTGCGGAACTGCATTGTGCCAAGGACAGGAGCCATATACTGAACAGTAGGATAACTCTTTTTTGGCGCAACTTTTCTCTCTCTCTATCACTATCCAAGTTTGGATTCATTGTACACCTGTAACGAGGGTCCACACTAGTGCCTAGTGCCTAGACCCTCACTTGTAATTTATTATTCATGACCATTTTTGCTCTTCAACATCCCAAACTAACAAAATGATAAGCTACGAAGTTTGTCACTTTCAATGTACATGATGTTTGGGGTCATATTTGAATGAAAATGTCCACCATATTTATAGAATCTTCTTCCTATATCTTCTTTATTTACATCTGATTTTAACATTTGAAATGCATTTGTTTTAATCTATTCTTGAGGCCCCTCATATTATGAGGCCCTAAATTGTAGCTTAGTTAGATTATGTGTAAGTCAGGCAATGGTTATAGTTATAGACTAGTGATATATTTTACTATTGCTGTACTGTATAAAGGCTCTGAGAGGGCCCAATAGGATGGGGCCAGAAGCTAATATAGGATCTTGACTTTACTACTCCAACAATGATGCTTAACTCAAAGTTATTATGTAGAAGGCAGAATGTGTGTAAGGGTTGGCTGGGTTCCAGACATGGGAGGATCTGTTGAGGTCAGTTCTGATAAGGGGGCAGGTTTTGCACCTCATTATACCTTGCTTCCCTCCTCTCTTCTTATAGGTTTGTGCTGGAAGGAAATGTCAAAGGAATGTGGAAGAAATCATCATGCAGCCCTTTGTCTCTTAATACCCTAGTTGCATCCTCCCATGGCTGTCCGTGAGTGGTGAGAACTAGAAGTATGTTGGGCTGTATAAGTAAAAAGATGATAAGCAACAAGAGTAGGATAGTGAAATCACTTGACAGATCATTAGTAAGACCATGATTACTAAATTTTGCCCACGTTTGCTTGTTTCTTCTCTTAAAAAAAACATAGGGAGATTGTACATCATCTAGTAAAGAAAAATTGCAGTACCACAGGGTTAACGTCAAAAGCCTTATGAGAAATGGCATTTTTCGTTGCACTCTGGAAGAGGACTTCCATGCAACAAATGCAGTATAGACGATAGTCAGAGTAACGCCAGACAAAAGAGTAATGCATATAAATTGGAGGGAGGGAAATTGTGTTTATGAAAACACAGCAGTTTATCCATTTCCATTTATTGAATTTCTTTTTATAGTGTAAATGATACCTGTCTTAAATTACAAATGTAAAAAACAAGACTTCGGTGCATTGACTGGCTAAGCCTATCCCTGGGGAGCAGGATATAGTCATCCCCCTCATGTTGACTTGCAAAATCTATTAATGCAGACAGAGGACGGAGTACATTTTCCCAATAGCAACGCATATCAAGAAAGAGAAAACTATCTCTTGCTAGTTCCACGAGTACTTATTTGGATTCACTGAGATCAATTTTTGTAGAAATACTTCTACATCTCTAGTTCCTATATTGCTGTTGGTGCAAATTAGATTTTTTTTTAGAAAACAGGTTTGTAGTGTAAGTCAATTTCAGGATAAAAATTTCTGCTTGATTAAAAAAAAAAAAAAAAAAGATAGATTTTCCTAGAGGTGGATAAATTGAAAAGTATTAAGAGGAGTTTCTGTGAAATCACAAAATAATAGGTAGAGATGTGAAAAACATTTATATCCTGGCCCATTTTGGACACGTGGTATTCATAAAAAATGTCACCAAAACCATCAACTGTGAATTCCTTATATAGAGAGCAGTTTTGACCCGAACTTTCATGACAAGTTTAATAATATAGATTTATAATATTATGAATGAATAAAGTATCAAATATATATATATACCTGTCTAAGACATGCAAATGAACATACAGTAATATTTACAGTTGCTTTATGCTTTACTGTGGAGGGTTTTTGTCACTTTTTTACCCACCATAACCTTAATAGTAGTGGTGATTACCTAGTCTAGTCTCAAACCTGCTTTGCCATTAAGACCAACCTCACACTGATGATACCCATCAAGGTTGAAACATGTCTGTGAGTGGGTTTAATGGCTTTGCATCTCATCCCAGCCTCTGTCTAAAAGCTGTGTTTAAAACAGCATGCATTGGCTTGAGGATTTGCTTGTGTAATACGAGCTTGAGACAAAAGGTGGTACTGTGTGCTCATTTGCATGTCATTTCCCAGAATCCCTTGCTGCAGTGGAAGCGCTGTATGCTGGGTGACAATGGGGAAAGACAGGGTTGCAGACCTGTCTAAGACATGCAAATGAACATACAGTAATATTTACAGTTGCTATATATATATATATATATATATATATGAAAAAATCACACTCAGTTGGCACACTGTAAACAAATGAAGAAATGCTGATGCTTGTCCCATATGCACATGTAAAAAGTAGATTTTACCAGATTGGAGTCCGGAAAAAACGAGACAGCACACAGTCCAGTAGGTCCAATAAAGCTGTATTCAGTGTAACATGGCACCACCTCCAACGTTTCGGTCAACCAAGCGTGACCTTCCTCAGGGTCGTGCAATAAGTGAATGCTACTGATCCCCCTTATGTACCCATACTAATTAAGAAATAAAGTGAACTCACCCGTGTGAAGACAAAATTGCCCGCGAAAACGCGCCGCTGTGACCCGCAGGCATGTGTTGGAACGCATCGCCATCTTGGATATGCTAATCCGACTATTCGCAAGCAACTACGGTGGCTGTTGTGGCACATACAGCACAAAGAGCAAACCTGGACACGCTTCGCGCATGCGCGAACTGCACCGTGTCCCGCGATGGCTATAGTGGGCTGCAATCTAGAGATCACTGTGTCCATGTATCTGTGTAATGACGGTTCGCGCATGCGCGAACCCCACAGAGCCCCATCATCTATAAAAACGCATAGTGCCTGTGTCTCCCTGTGTGCCTGACTGTATCCCTATATTAGGCAAAAGTGCACATGTGCAGTAATGTGACCTAAACATCTTATGGTCAGCGTGACAGTAGCAAAGTGAGGAGGACTGGTGACAACTGGTGCAGCATCTAACCAGACTATGATCCAAAGCTGCAAATGCAAATATGAAACTCTGTTGTGCAATGTACTGCTAGCATGTCCTAAACCTACATCATACCCAAGAAGGCATGTTCCAACACATTACTACATAGCCCTAAGGAAAAATAAAGAAAAAGAGAAACTATCATATATAAAAATGTGTGCATCGAAATATTGTGTAATTGTTTTAACTGTTCCACTATAATAAATACTATAATTACATTGACCAATACAGTCTTAAATCGACAAAATGATACCATGTATGGTCAAACCAATCTATTCCTAAATAGAGGGACCACTGGGCATATGACATGTTGGTCTAACCTGACACAATCTAATGGATCAGAATAGGTCCCACTGGAGCAACGATAAAAGTCGCACTCCTCTCACTATCTCCGTCCAAGAACAGCATATCACTGACAAGTTGCAAAAACATGTTAGACATATTACAAATGCACCATAGTGTATCAGAATTCTCGAAGTGGGACAATATCAACAAGCTCGATGCACACACCATCACCCGGGAGTGACCTCGTGAGGATAACATAACAAGGACACATAAAAATATAACACATAAAGGAGAAAAAATTCAAGACACATATACAGAAAACTTGTATATGAAGAATTGTTTTCTGTATATGTGTCTTGAATTTTTTCTCCTTTATGTGTTATATCTTTAACTTGTAAACTTGTCAGTGATATGCTGTTCTAGGACGGAGATAGTGAGAGGAGTGCGACTTTTATTGCGCATGCGCGAAGCGTGTCCAGGTTTGCTCTTTGTGCTGTATGTGCCACAACAGCCACCGTAGTTGCTTGCGAATAGTCGGATTAGCATATCCAAGATGGCGATGCGTTCCAACACATGCCTGCGGGTCACAGCGGCGCGTTTTCGCGGGCAATTTTGTCTTCACACGGGTGAGTTCACTTTATTTCTTAATTAGTATGGGTACATAAGGGGGATCAGTAGCATTCACTTATTGCACGACCCTGAGGAAGGTCACGCTTGGTTGACCGAAACGTTGGAGGTGGTGTCATGTTACACTGAATACAGCTTTATTGGACCTACTGGACTGTGTGCTGTCTTGTTTTTTCCGGACTCCAATCTGGTAAAATCTACTTTATATATATATATATATATATATATATATATATATATATATATATATATCAGACTATATAACTATATCAGAAGTGCATGACCAGAAGTCGGATGTATTGTAAATACTAAGGGGTATACTGTTTTAGTAGGTTCTGTACATATTAAGAAATGAGCCTTGTAATAATTATACTTTGGATACAATGTATTTTGTCATATGTATTACTGATTGGAAAAGAATATCAAGGGATGTCATTATATGCATGAAGTCAGGCATTTAAGAGGAGGAACTTACTGAAGTCACCGAACTCACTGTGGAAGTTAGTTGGACTCACAAAACGATTCGGACTATTGGCAGACTGAGCTGCACTTCACGGCAGGTCCTATGCCATTGGAGAGAAGAGTAATTAGATGGGGTGGGGAGGTGTTTTTTCCATATGATTACATTGGTTGGCATCCTTATGAGGAACACTGTAAACCAGGGGTTCTCAACTCCAGTCCTCAAGGCCCTCCCAACGGGCCAGGTTTTAAGGATATCCCTGCTTCAGCACATATGGCTCAATCATTGGCTTAGTCAAAGAGCCTTTTTCAGCACAGGTGGCTCAGTTGAAGAGCCTGCTTCAGCACAGTTGGCTCAATCAGTGGCTCAGACTGATTGAGTCACCTGTGCTGAAGCAAGGACTGATTGAGCAACCTGTGTTGACGCAGGGATATCCTCAAAACCTGACCTGTTGGGGGATCTTAAGGACTCGAGTTCAGAATCCCTGCAGTAAACCCTTGAGGGTTTGATAGTGTGAGTGCAATAGTTTATCACTTTGCATATGTATTGTTCAGACTTAGAACTTTTGCAACTTATATTGACAGATTTATTATAAATCATTCTTCCTGGCAATGCACAGGTTATTAAGAATTTATATTAGTGTAGGGACCCTTGAAACGTGGTCTGCCGTGAAGTTTGGCTCAAGGGCTTACAACAATTTGGCCAAAATGTTAAACTAAAAGACCATTTTATTTATTAGTTATTTATACATGTATATTTAGGCACTGTACCGTATATAAGTTTTTCTGGATGTGCACTGAGCTTTGTCTATGTTTTATGTTACACTGGCGACACACTTTATTCGAGCTCGGCTAGTCCCACGAATTCGGGTATACCCGGGTGTATTGAGGTTTGTGACTGTTTTCTGCCCGAGTGCATTGAGGTATTTTCCAGGCAGGGATTGAAGCATTTTATTCCCGCTGGCTGCAATACTGCACAGTATATATATATATACTGCATTACAATTCATGAATTTATGCCATCTGGTAGACACGCGAAGCATTGCAGCCTATTAAATCCTAATCATTATCATTTAACAGATCAGCCGCCCGTCAGCCAGGCATGAACCCAGGCTGGGAAGGCAAACGCAACGGGGCTTGTCAGAGGTGAGGAGCGGCGCATTCCAGGTATCTGCCAGGTACATACTGGGTATTTGCTCGAATAAAGTGTGTCGGTGCAGTATGTCTCTGGTTTTAAATACATATTGCCATGCTCAGTAGCACTCCTCTGTGAAACTTATATGCTTATATATATGTTGTGGGTATTTTGGGGGTTCAATTTGAGCTTGTAGGTGTTCTG
Source organism: Ascaphus truei (assembly GCF_040206685.1). NCBI lineage: Eukaryota > Metazoa > Chordata > Amphibia > Anura > Ascaphidae > Ascaphus > Ascaphus truei. The sequence goes on along the minus strand of NC_134483.1, from coordinate 414,916,758 downwards.
TATGTTTTATAATTCTTGTGCAGCTAGTCTTGGCTGTTTTGGAGGGTGGCAACCTCCTATCCAATTGAAGCTCACTCCCTCCCACATTTAAATGGTTAAAAGCTCACTCCATGGCATCTCCAACTATCAGGGGAACTTGCCTGCATGCAGTGTGATTGTGACAAATCTATTACAGAGTGCTTTTCCTGGTAACGTACAGGTTAATAAAAGCTTCAATCAGACTTAGAACTTTTGCAACTTATATTGACAGATTTATTATAAATCATTCATCCTGGCAATGCACAGGTTATTAAGAATTTATATTAGTGTAGGGACCCTTGAAACGTGGTCTGCCGTGCAGTTGGCTCAAGGGCTTACAACAATTTGGCCAAAATGTTAAACTAAAAGACCATTTTATTTATTAGTTATTTATACATGTATATTTAGGCACTGTACCGTATATAAGTTTTTCTGGATGTGCACTGGGCTTTGTCTGTGTTTTATGTTATGTCTCTGGTTTTAAATACATATTGCCATGCTCAGTAGCACTCCTCTGTGAAACTTATATGCTTATATATATGTTGTGGGTATTTGGGGGGTTCAATTTGAGCTTGTAGGTGTTCTGTATGTTTTATAATTCTTGTGCAGCTAGTCTTGGCTGTTTTGGAGGGTGGCAACCTCCTATCCAATTGAAGCTCACTCCCTCCCACATTTAAATGGTTAAAAGCTCACTCCATGGCATCTCCAACTATCAGGGGAACTTGCCTGCATGCAGTCTGATTGTGACAAATCTATTACAGAGTGCTTTTCCTGGTAATGTACAGGTTAATAAAAGCTTCAATCAGACTTAGAACTTTTGCAACTTATATTGACAGATTTATTATAAATCATTCTTCCTGGCAATGCACAGGTTATTAAGAATTTATATTAGTGTAGGGACCCTTGAAACGTGGTCTGCCGTGAAGTTTGGCTCAAGGGCTTACAACAATTTGGCCAAAATGTTAAACTAACATGTTAGTTATTTATACATGTATATTTAGGCACTGTACCGTATATAAGTTTTTCTGGATGTGCACTGAGCTTTGTCTGTGTTTTATGTTATGTCTCTGGTTTTAAATATATATATATATATATATATATATCTATATCAGAAGTGCATGACCAGAAGTCGGATGTATTGTAAATACTAAGGGGTATACTGTTTTAGTAGGTTCTGTACATATTAAGAAATGAGCCTTGTAATAATTATACTTTGGATACAATGTATTTTGTCATATGTATTACTGATTGGAAAAGAATATCAAGGGATGTCATTATATGCATGAAGTCAGGCATTTAAGAGGAGGAACTTACTGAAGTCACCGAACTCACTGTGGAAGTTAGTTGGACTCACAAAACGATTCGGACTATTGGCAGACTGAGCTGCACTTCACGGCAGGTCCTATGCCATTGGAGAGAAGAGTAATTAGATGGGGTGGGGAGGTGTTTTTTCCATATGATTACATTGGTTGGCATCCTTATGAGGAACACTGTAAACCAGGGGTTCTCAACTCCAGTCCTCAAGGCCCTCCCAACGGGCCAGGTTTTAAGGATATCCCTGCTTCAGCACATATGGCTCAATCAGTGGCTTAGTCAAAGAGCCTTTTTCAGCACAGGTGGCTCAGTTGAAGAGCCTGCTTCAGCACAGTTGGCTCAATCAGTGGCTCAGACTGATTGAGTCACCTGTGCTGAAGCAAGGACTGATTGAGCAACCTGTGTTGACGCAGGGATATCCTCAAAACCTGACCTGTTGGGGGATCTTAAGGACTCGAGTTCAGAATCCCTGCAGTAAACCCTTGAGGGTTTGATACTGTGAGTGCGATAGTTTATCACTTTGCATATGTATTGTTAAATGGTAATGCTCTATCACAGTGCTTTCTTTCTGCTCCCCAGTTGCACATAATTTGTTCTTTTATGACAATGTGACGATTTTTTTTACATTTGGAGCAAACTGGAGGAATAGTAAATATTTATGAGTTCTGTAAATATTAGTATACATAAATTGTATGCACTTTTTACACCTGTGAATGAATAAATAACTAGTTATGTAGACTTTGGTTGACATTTATTTTTTTATATACAGTATATATATATTATTTATATATATATATATATATATATATATATATATATATATATATATATATATACATACATACACACATGTAGAGGTATCAGTACCGTGTTAGCCGAGCTTCAATAATCAAAAAATAAATAGATGATACCGTTCTGTGGCTAACGAAATGCTTTTATTTGTGCGAGCTTTCGAAATCAGTGTATCTCGAAAGCTCGCACAAATAAAAGCATTTCGTTAGCCACAGAACGGTATCATCTATTTATTTTTTGATTATATATATATATATATATATATATATATATATATATATTTATATGTTGACATCATTATATTTTAATGCTTTAGAAAACATGAACAAGTCATGTTTTTAGAGAGGTCAATACATTTCAGCTGGGAGTGAAATAGAGAGATGAGGTCACAGGGACTGATATATGAAGTGCTATTCTAAACAGCTGCAGATATTATTAATGCATTCTTCAATAAATATCTTACATATTCTTAACCCATGTGCTGCTTGAAATATCAATGCAAAAAAAAAAAAAAATGTATTGGAAAATAGAAAAATAATTCTTTGCTAAATGTGTTTCTAACTCCATACCATTTTTTGTGAGGTTACATTGTTCCAGTTATATTTGTGTATCAGTAGCAAGAAGCAGAGCATCTCTGTTATCTTTTATGCTTTTCCCCTCCTGCTCTGTTTTATGAAGAACTAATCTTATAATATTCACTAGCAAATGAAGACAGTCACAAAATAAATCTACAAAAGTCAGTTCTACGTTTCTGCAATAGATAAAACACACAATACTTCTAAAGGGCTAGAATTCTCATTTGTGATTCGAAGCATATTAAACGGTAGTATTCACGGTTATTTCTTACAGAGAAGAAAATGAGTTGGAATCAGAGATGTTACTCAGAGGCACTTTTTTGTGACTAAGGATTTCTATGCTTGTTGTAGGGTACAGGCTTACACATATGATTTTCACAGCTTCAAATAATAAAGGTGTTCCTTTCTTTATTTGTTCATATAATAAAAATAATATTTACACTGCCTGCTTTCATTCTTTATTACATTATATTAGCAGAAGTTGTACATTGCAGCGAACGACTTACTTCGAAGAACTTCACATAGTTTTATAGTCACTGCTGTATGTTCCATCACATAGAGCAGGGCGAGGCCAACTCCAGTCCTCTTGGGCCACAATGTCAGGTTTTAAGGATATCCCTGCTTCAGCACAGGTGGTGCGGTAATTTATTAAGCCACTGATTTAGCCACCTGTGCTGAAGCAGGGATATCCCTAATACTTGTCCCATTGGAGGCCCTTGAGTTTGCAACTCCTGACATAGGAGATTAATCGTGAAACTGCCAATGACAGCATTATAGTGGGAAAAATGACCACTGACCTCAATGCATGTACAGGATATATATCTGTATAATTGTATTAACCCTTTGCAGTCCAATTAATTTTCATTAAGTGCGCCAGTAGGTCTAATTTAATTTTCAGGGAAAAAAAACACATACAGCTTTTTTTGGTTTTTTTTGCACACACTCTCAGCACACACTCACAGCACACTGTGCACACTACACTCACTGCGCACACGACACGCGCCGCCCACACGACACGCGCTGCCCACACGACACGCGCTGCCCACACGACACGCGCTGCCCACATGACACGCGCTGCCCACATGACACTCACTGCGCACACGACACTCACTGCGCACACTGCGTACACTGCGCACACTGCGTACACTATGCGCACTACATTCGCTGCGCACACTACACTCATTGTGCACACTACACTCACTGTGCACTCACTGCATGCACTACACTTGCTACGCACACTACACTCGCTGTACACACTACTCACTGCACACACTACACATACTGCACACTCACTACACACTCACTGCGCACACTGTGCACACTACACTCACTGCGCGCACTACACTCACTGCACACACTACACACACTCACTGCACACACTACGCACACACTCACTGCACACACACTCACTGCACACACACTCACTGCGCACACACTCACTGCACACACACTCACTGCACACACACACCACACTCACAGCCCCCTTCCTCCGGTGTCAGCTGCTGGGAGTCATCGTGGGGCTGCCTGCGGGGATCGGCGCAGAGTTGGAGGGGTGATTGGATCGACGCTGAGCTGGAGGGGTGGTTGGATCGACGCTGAGCTGGAGGGGTGGTCAGATCGGCGCAGGGCTGGGGGGGGGGGTGAGATCGGTGCAGGGCTGGGGGCGGGGTCAGATCGGCGCTGGGGGGGGTCAGATCAGCGCAGGGCTGGGGGGGGTGAGATCGGCGCAGGGCTGGGGGCGGGGTCATATCGGCGCAGGGCTGGGGGCGGGATCAGATCGGCGCAGGGCTGGGGGCGGGATCAGATCGGCGCAGGGCTGGGGGGGGGTCAGATCGGCGCAGGGCTGGGGGGTGGGTGGAGCGGCGCAGGGGGGGGCAGATAGGCGCAGTGGGGGAACGGATCGGCACAGGGGGGGACGGATCGGCGTGGGGGGGGGGGCGGATCGGCGTGGGGGGGGACGGATCGGCGTGGGGGGGGACGGATCGGCGTGGGGGGGGACGCATGGGCGCATCCGTGCGGTGCAAGGAGAATGCAGGGGATGTGCTGCGGGCGCCTCACTCACACCACAGCTTTCAGCTTTCCTCCCTCCTCCCTCTACCCGGTCCGACATTGGACCGCAAGTGGCAAATACTAGTGTTGGATATACTCCGACATTCGACCGGAAAGGGTTAAGTGTATGCAGCGATGTACAAAATGACAACACCAGGAAAAAAAATACAAACAATGGTGATAAAAGCAGCAAGTAAATGACACATAAGACAAAAGGAGGCCTTGCCTTGAAGAGTTTACAATCTAATTGTATATTGGTGGTTTACAGATACAGTAGGATTAAAAGGAACTGGATTAAAAGTACAGTCAGAGAGGTCAAGTGCATCTGGAGTCAGTAGTATTGGTGTGGATAATTTAAGAAGACGTTTCTTTTCAATGGGGTTTTGTAAGCGGCAAGTGAATGTGCCTGAGAAATACTGAGTGGGAGACAGTTCTATGGATAGGGAGAGATTAGGGAAAATGTGTAAAATTGCTGCAGAGGTAAAAAGGTGCAAAGATGAAGCGTCCTTGGGTCGAGAGTCAGAGGTGACCAGTGGTCTGATCTCTCATTAGAGTTGAGATATATTGAGGTGCAGAGGAGTGTGGAGCATTGAAGGAAATGATAATGTTGTAGTTTATGTACAGATTAATAGGAAGCCATCAGAGATACTTCAGGAGGTCAGAAGCAGGTGCAAGTTTAGAAGAGCAGCAAATGATTTGAAGAGCAGCATTTTGAATGGATTGTAAGGGAACAATGAGTGAAGCAAGGGAGTTACTGCGTCACAGTGCCCCAATCGGCTGTATCACAATTTAATGATTAACCATCATAGTGTTTGAACTGTAAATGTCAACATTCTGAATGTGGACATTGAAGTGTGCACAAAATTACTTTTAGTTTCTGTCCTTTCACTGGGATTTGTATAAGTGATTAATACTTGTAATCCAGTACAAGATGCACAAGTTCAATGGTCCATTTTTAGACTTCTGTTTCATCTTTAACCAGAATTTCAGGGATCTCATCTAAGAAAACAAACATTTTTGGTGAATGTAGCTCGTACATTATGAGATATGGAAAATAGCTGAAGCGCTCAAATGCAGGTATATCTCAAAATGATAATAAGCCAGACCACTGTACCAGGGTACTAACAATTGATATAGTACCTATTGTGTCATATAATGGGTACTATCCTCCTGAAGACAGGTGGTGTGTGGTGCAACCCTCTCACCATCAGTCTCATTGGCAGGTTCCCCGGAAAAATATGCAAATACTCACATCCTGGTAGGACAGGCAGGCAGACTGTGCAGCTACTCAATGCAATACAGGGAAAAGGGAGACCAAAAAGCGCACCAGCACAAACGGAGCAGGAAGAACCCAAGACAAAAAAATGATTAAAAGGGCACTTTAATGTGGCAAAAGACCCATCCAATGCATTTCGAACGTCGCACGTCGCATTGGATGGGTCTTTTCCCCGTACATTATGAGAGCCTGTGTCCTTAGCCTGTGTGGAAAGCTACCTGAAGACATAAAATTGGTTCTGATGCCCAAGGCTGTGGAAAAAAAATCTATGAAAGAGAAAAAAGTGAACTAGAGTAGTTTTTTTACCCCTTAGATGGGGTTCTGAACTCTAAGTGGGCATATCAAAAAGTGCAATGGTTTATCTGGAATGTTGCATATAAACATTTTGACTGATGTGACTGCAGCCTAAAAAGGAAAGCATTTCTCTGCACACTGTTGCCAGAAACTATTTATCCACAGTGCAGTTAATAGTTCGAACTCATTTTCATACTCATTGAAATGATTGCAATTGTGTAGTCAAAACTACCACAACCAGCCCATCGGCGTCAAGATGCCCAGCGTGTCCACGATCTTGAAGTGCGCGGCGAGCAACGACATCATCATCACCCTGCGGGCGGAGGCCAGCGCGGACACCGTGACTCTGGCGTTCGAATCGCCAACCAAGACAAAGTGTCCGACTACGAGATGAAGCTGCTGGAACTGGACGTGGAGCAGCTGGGGGTTCCAGAGCAGGAATACAGCTTCTTCACCCACATGCCCGCCGGCGAGTTTGTGTGCGTCTGCCGGGACCTCAGCCAGGTCGGCGACGCGGTGGCCATCTCCTGTGCGAAGGATGGGGTCAGGTTTTCTGCCAGCGGGGAGCTGGGGACTGGGAATATCAAGCTGTCGCAGACCTCCAATGTAGGGCTGCGCTTATAGTGCCGGCGACGCGACGTCGCGTCAAAACAAATGCATTGAATCTGTAGCGTGCACTAATAATAGGCGCGACGGCGACAGAGCGACCTGAATCTCTGCTGTAGTCAGTAGAATTTTTACTGCAATGGTCTCACCATGTGACAGGCTGTAAACCAATCAGATTGTGTGTGTGTGTGATTGTTTGTGATTGTGTGTGTGGGATTGTGTGAGTGTGATTGCGAGTGTGGGATCGTGTGAGTGTGATTGTGTGAGTGATTATGTGTGTGATTGTGCAATTGTATGTTTGATTGTGCGTGTGTGATTGTGTGTGTGTGATTATGTGTGAGTGTGATTGTGTGAGTGTGATTGTGTGTGTGATTGTGCTTGTGTGATTGTGATTGTGCGTGTGTGATTGTGATTATGCGTGTGTGATTGTGATTGTGCATGTGTGATTGTGTGTGTGGGGGGGATTGTGTGAGTGTGATTGTGTGTGTGATTGTGTGTGTGATTGTGTGTGTGTGATTGTGTGTGATTGTGTTTGTGTGTGTGATTGTGTTTGTTTGGGGGGGATTGTGTGTGTGTGGGGTGGGGGGATTGTGTGAGTGTAATTGTGTGAGTGTGATTGTGTGTGTGATTGTGTGTGTGATTTTGTGTGTGTGTGATTGTGAGATTGTGTGTATTTGTGTGATCGAGGTCGGGCCAGTTCATTAAAAAAAACAAAAAACGCTGCACCCGTGCCGGGTCTTTCTGACGGCAGCGCCGGAAGTCAGCTGGGCTAAGATTCCGGCACACCGGCGTGAGAGGGAGGCTCGGCGCGCACATGATCAGCCAGCGTGGGATAGACTGGTGCCTGCAGCGAGGCAGGGCCAGCGGGAACTGCTGTGACCTGCCGCCGGGCCCCCCGCAGTCCCGCCAGCTGCCGTGCCACCACCAGCCACAGGCCCCCCCCCCCCACGCAGCACTGCCAGGTCCCCACCACCATTCCCCTCCACTACCCCTCCCAACACCAGCCACCGCGCCCCCCGCAGCACTGCCAGCCGCTGGGCCCCCGCCACTGCCAGCCACCCCCCCGCAGCACCACCAGCTGCTGGGACCCCGCCACCACCAGCCACCAGCAACTGCCTCCCCCCCGCAGCACCGCCAGCTGTCAGGCCCCTGCCCCCACAGCACTGCAGCCACCGCCACTGGCCCCCGAAGCACCACCGGCCCCCACAGCCACCGGGCCCCCCGCAGCACCGGCAGCCCACGCAGTCACAGCCCCCCGCAGCACAACCCCCCTGCAGCCCCCGGCACACCACCCACCCCCTGAAGCCACGGGCACACCGTTCCCCCCCCTGCAGCCACCGGCCTGAACTGAGAACATCCCCAAGGTAAGCCTGATTTTTATATGTATTGGGGGTGTATTTTATATATGTATTGGGGGGGGTTGGGGTATTGTTTAGATTAGATGTATTGGGGGGGTTGGGGTATATTTGTATATGTATTGGGGGGTTGGGGGTATATTTGTATATGTATTGGGGGGTTGGGGTGTATTTTTATATGCATTGGGGGTGGGGTGTATTTTTATATGTATTGGGGGGTTAGGATTGTATTTTTATATGTATTGGGGGGTTAAGTAAAAGTTGCACGCTAAAAGTTTTGGTAGGTGTGCTATGGATTTTTCGGGGAGGGGGGGGGCTGCTCCTTTCATTTGTCCTGGGCCCCATAATTTCTGTTGGCGGCCCTGTGTGTGATTGTGTCTGTCACATGAAACACAATATATTAAAAACTTTAAAATAGTAAATTCTCCCGTATTTTAAAGTAAATTCAGCATACAAACAGAAATTACAACTCCTCTCCGTTTCAGCCTTCTCCCTTGCTCTTGTCTCCACCCCTCTGCCTTCCCCCTTGCCTGATGTCACTCCCCTATAGCAAGATACGGTCTCCAAAACTCAAATGACAACTTTCACAAGTGCTACGGAGATAGGTGACATCATCCGTAGCCGTAGCTGTAGCTGGCACTATAAGCGCAGCCCTACGTTCGCACTGAGGTACCTGAATTTCTTCACCAAAGCGACTCCCCTCTCCCCGACGCTGAGTATGTCTGCAGATATTCCGCTGGTCGTGGAATATAAAATTGCAGATATGGGTCATTTGAAATACTACTTGGCCCCCAAGATTGAGGACGAAGAAGCCGCATGATGAGGAACAAGTTATATAAAGAAATTACCCAAACCTATAGTGAGCTCCTTGACAACTGCCTTCTTCCCATGATACAATGTACTATTTGATTTGAAGGTGCCTTTTACACAACTATGTACAGTCGTGCTCTACTTCTAGGCATGTCTATAGATATTTCTGTAAATACTTAACAACTTGTATGAAGTCAATAAATATTTGTAATAACGGGAAAAAAAGATACTATTGAATCAGCCGTTACGCAATTGAGCTCGCACAAAGAGCGCCGAGATGAGGTGGAAAATAGAATCTCAACCGACGAAACAGAAATTTGAGGCCTAAAAGTTAAAATATATAAATATGAAAGAAAAAAACTACAACAAAAGTTCTTGCAGATAAACTTGAAAAGCTAAATAACATAACAATCTATGCATCGTTGTTTTATCTGAATCATTCAAAGGTAAAGAATTGTGGGACTGGCTAACTAAATGGCTTTCCCAACAACTGTTCCAAGATCAGAATTGCACTCCTCTGGAGGTCAAATGAGCACATAGGGTGGGCCATGAAAGGCAAAACCAGGAAAAACCCTTAAGACCAGTGATCATAAAAATTACAATTTTTTTTTAGCTAAAGTGAAGATATTGGCAGTACATGAAGATGAGAAAACTAATCTATAATGACTGTCAAATCTTATGATTTCAAGATTACTCAGCTCAAGTTTCTTCAAAGTGAAGGGAGTTTGCAACAGTGCAAAGAATTTTTCCGAAAAGGGTATACATTCGCTTTGCTATACTCAGTAAGACTTATAATAACCAATGGGAACAAGACCATCTGGCTGGACTCTCTCAGTCTAGTCTCGGAGTCCCTCAAGAAGATCCCAGCTCCTCAGAGCTCTGTGGATGGAACAACTGCAGAAACCGGAAACTCAAAATATTACACCGACTTTTCTCTTGCACTTCCCTTCCAAAGTGGTTAAAATGTATTTTATATTTTAGTATGTCACTATTGAAATCACATTTACTGTTTTTTGTTTTGATACAGGCACTAGATACAATATACTAAGAAGTTAAAGAAATGTTTAAAAGAATGTCATCCCTCTTGAGGTTGAGGAATGAAACAAGGATGTTTGTTTTTTTGGGCAATATTTTGCTTGCTCAGTTCATTATCAGTGTTGGAAAAAGTTGATAGTTTATGTATGTAATATGGTAAAAATATTTTCCGAGACAAAAATCTCCCAACCTCATTGGGAGGTACAGTTTTGGGACCAAACAACCTGTAACGAGATACAATCTAATTTGGGGCCTATGGCTGGGAGGGTTCTTGATTTACACTTGTGTTTTCTACTTACCTGTTGGTTAAATAAATGTTTCTCCTATGGTTAAATGGCTCATAATGACTCATTCCAAAATTATAATTCCCATAAATCTCAATATAAAATTGTTTTCATGGAACTTAGGTGGAATACCAATTAAAAGGTAAACAAGTATTATATTATTCAAAAATATTATGAAACAAGTTGCTTTCCTACAGGAAACTCATCTTACAGATTCTGAACACACAATACTTTGTCAAGAATGGGTGGGTAGCTTTATTGCAGCACCCTTCACTGCTAAAAATAGAGGTGTAGCGATTCTCTTAGGCCGCGCTTATAGTCCCGGCGACGCGTCAAAACAAATGTATTGAATCCGTCGCGTGCGCCTATAGTAGGAGCGACACGACGGAGCGACGACTTGGTCGCAATCGCTGGAAGTGAACGAAAATGGATTTTTCAGCGACCGCAGCGTGATATCAGTGACCATGTGTGCGGTTCAGCCAATGAGGGCGAACCGCTCACACCCCCGCCACCCACCCCGCCCCCCCCCCGGTTGCCATATCTTGTCTCTAACACTATAAGCAAAAATCGCTGCTACAACGGCGACAGATTATGTCATGCTGTCGCGTCGCCGTAACAAGGACTATAAGCGCGGCATTAGATTGTTGGATTGATAAACGACATGCTCTATTAGTTCGTGTATGCTTTGAACTACACTAACTAATTTCTTTGTCTCTGTCTATCAGCAGCTCACTCACTGGGCTGGAATCCTTGTGGTGATGGGGGAGACTTTAATGTGATAAACAGCTTACATTTCCAATCCTCTGAGCTGGGATAAGGTACAAAACAGGGCTGCCCTCTATCACCCCTCTTATTTAACGTCACTTTGGTTCCTCTTATCAGACATTTTATAGCGTTTGCCCACTTTCCAAAGTATTAGTGATGGTTCTTCAGCGATAAAGATCTCTGCATTTGCTGTTGACTTTTATTTATAGCAAATCTGCTATGTTAAAAATTAGAAATACGATTAAAGCAATTGGGAATGTCTCAGGATTTTTGATACATTTTGATTAATCTGAAATCTTGTCAATAGCTCGTCAAAACACCCCTTCTTGGAGCAAAACTTTCCCATTCAACTGTAACTCCATAAAGTATCTGGGAGTCCATTTAACCACAAATATAGATAATTTGTATGCAGCCAATTTCTCCCCTGCCATTGAAAAAAAATATTATTTAGTGTCCTGGAATGGGTTGCCACTATCTTATATAGGCAAATACAATCTGATTAAAATGGTTGCTTTCCCTACACTATATACATTTGTAATGCCACATTATATATTAAATCTCATGATCTTAAACAGTTAAACAAGGCATTTCAGGAATTCACATGGAATGGGAAAACCTCCAGCAACCAAAAGAACTTGGAGGTCTACATTTTCCTATTATTTGATTGTGTAACTCTGGAGGCCTTTTAAGATTTACTAGAGTTTGAATTCTAGATTTAGATACCTTTATAAATTGATATCACGACCAGAAGTTGGCAGGATGAATAAACTTAAAATACCCATTACATATGACAATTCCTAAAATACCCAAACATTGTAAGATAAAACCCTTACTCTTAAATATGTGTAAAGCCTGGCAACAATCTTGACACACTATACAAGCACACAGTTATAAATCTATTCATCTACCCTTATGGGGCAATGTGGACTTTCAACATGGTAGGGCTGATATATTATTTAAACTTTGGGAACAAAAGGGTATAAAAACAATCAAAAATATAATAAATATATTAATGGGAGAGGTGCAATAATTTCAGGTTTTAAAGGATACCTTGAATATCCCCAATAAAGATTTTTTGAATGTACATACCGGCTAGACATTATACTGTGGAGCTTCTCAAGAATACCTAATTGAACCTACTTTATACAGAGTTGGACACATACTTGATAGCATCCAAATCTTTAGTCACCTCTACAGTACATTCTCCTATAAAATATGATCTCCAAAACTCAAAGACTCAGATATAAAGGGCAGGATAAGAACTTGACTTGGACAGTTTAAAGATATAAATGAAGACTGTGTTTAAATAAAGCTTTGTTTAAAGCAGCATACATTGGCTTAAGGGTTGCTCTGTAATAGGAGCTTAAGATAAAAGGTGGCACTGTGTGCTCATTTGCATGTCATTTCCCAGAATCCCTTGCTGCAGTGGAAGTGCTGTGTGCTGGGTGATAATGGTGAAAGACAGGTTTGCAGATCTGTCTAAGACATGCAAATGAACATACATGAATATTTACAGTTGCTATATGCTTTACTGTGGAGGGTTTTTGTCACATTTTGTCCCCACCGTAATCTTAATTAGTGTGGTGAATACCTACTCTTAATCTCAAACCAGCAGAGCCAGCAACCAACCTCACACTGATGATACCCATCAAGGTTGAAACATGTCTGTGAGTGGATTTACTGGCTTTGCATCTTACCCCAGCCTTTGCTTAAAATCTGTGCTTAAAGCAGCATACATTGGCTTAAGGGTTGTTCTGTAATAGGAGCTTGAGATAAAAGGTGGCACTGTGTGCTCATTTGCATGTCATTTCCCAGAATCCCTTGCTGCAGTGGGTGTGCTGGGTGATAATGGTGAAAGACAGAGTTGCAGACCTGTCTAAGACATGCAAATGAACATACAGGAATATTTACAGTTGAGATATATATATATATATATATATATATATATATATATTTATTAAGATCACTTGTGAGCACATTCACATGTCTTAGGCAGGTCTGCAACCCTGCTTTTCACTATTATCCCCAGCATACAGTGTATATGTATATATATATATATATATATATATATATATATATATATATATACAAATATAGCTGTATGCTCATCTGCATGTCTTAGGCAGGTCTGCAACCCTGCCTTTCCCCATTATCACCCAGCATACAGCACTTCCACTGCAGCAAGGGATTCTGGGAAATGACATGCAAATGAGCACACAGTGTCACTTTTTGCCTCAATAACCATTTTTAACATGGTTCCCTATAGGCTTAAGCTTGCTGCATGGTCACAGCTTTGAGCACAGCCAGGGTTAAGGTGCATACCCAGAACTGTGTGCTCATTTGCATGTCATTTCCCAGAATCCCTTGCTGCAGTTGAAGTGCTGTATGCTGGGTGATAATGGGGAAAGGCGGGGTTCCAGACCTGCCTAAGACATGCAGATGAGCATACAGCTATATTTGCATATTTGCTTTCCTGTGGAGGGTTTTTGTCACTTTTTTTACTCACCATAACTTAACTCAGTATTATGGTTATATATATATATATATATATATATATATATATATATATATATATATATATATATATATATATATATATATATATATATATATATATATATATATATCTTAGATTACAGAAAAAGGATTACAAACACATACAGTTAACAATAATTGCAGAACAGTTTCATAACATACCAGGATAAAACATTAAACAGAAATCCCTATACAGTATGTTATCATATGTCCTAGCTTTTTCCCCAGAAAGGTCACTGGTATAGAAAGATCAAAATTTGCGTGTCCCAAAACACACCTCTTGTGGAGTTCTGATTTCATAACTCCAGAGCAAGACCTATATACCATTCTTCTTCCATTGAAAAAACATAAGCACACCCCTTTCGTAAATCAGTTGCTAGGTTGAAGGTTTTACGACTCAGAAAAAAATCCTCCCATTTGGAAAGGTGCCTAGATATATGAAAGATTTACGTGGCCTTGATACTTAGACACACGTTAGTCATATCAATAGGTTCAGGCGATTATGATGGATGTAACAAGACTTGCTCCTAATTTTGAATAACAAATGGATATCTGTCTCTTGCCACCTTTGAGACTTCAAGTGTCTGGCCTTCTTGCATTCGTCTCTGTGCAGCGATTACAAATCTATAATTCTTGCACTTATGAATTACTTACAGGCCCATAATTTCTTCATTTTAATAAAGCCCTCCAACAAAGTGGTGGCCTGGTTGCCACCCCTCTCTGGCATGCACAGGGGTATCTCAGGAATGCTTTGGAAGTACCTTTTAAAAGTATCCGGTTTGTAAAAATGTCAAGAGCCATTATTTAATCCCATCTCCGGCAAAACAAATGCCGTTTACTCTAGATTCTTTAAGTCCCATACAACACATATGGTACTTTTAGTGGGCCATACGTGATAACCTACAATTAAGCAATCTTTGAAGATGTGCACAGACCCAGTAAGAGTCTTGACCTATCATTAACCCTATATATTTCAATTTTAAAATAAACGGTAACCACATTAACCACTGAAGCACCCGATTGGTTAAAATACATAATATCTCATATTATCATGGCCCCTCCTTTTAAACACTGGCAGGAAAATATGTATTTTATATTAAGAATGGACTGGTTGAACTCACTCCAAGGCAAAGAGAATGTAAGAGCTAAATTCTTCAAAACCCGGGAGGCATATATTGAAACATTGCCTTTGAAATCCCAAAGACTTATATTCACACATTTTGAAAATATCTCTTGTGTAGAAGGGATAAAATGATGGAGAGAACTACCTAATATTTTTGACTGACATGATTTGTTTGGACGGGGAGGCACTAAAGGGGTGGCAAGAGTAGCTGCTAGTTTTTTCACGCATGGTCTTACCAAATTTAATGACTGATTAACTTCTATCTTCTTTTCCCATGTACTTATTTTTCCATATTGTAATAGTGGAATTATGTGTTGTGTTATTACACTGGTTACCAGGCTATTATAAAGATAAAGCTAAACACAGGAGGCTTAAAGATCTCAAATCAAAAGTGCAAAAGTTCTACCATCTATCAACTAAGACCGAGCACTTATTAATAGGCAGGTAATGTAATCTATATAGATGTTTGTAACAAAAAGACTACTATACGAACTATGATATACTGAGATATGTTGTGATATGTCATTTATACCTCCAAGCAACTGTGAAACAAATATAAAACTACTGTAAAACAATAAAACAATCAAAACATTTATGAAAAAAAAATACATGAGTAAATCTTCAAAGTTATACTGCCTAAGAATAAATCACTGAACTATTTTTGCCATTAAGCACATGTAAGTACTAATTCAACATTCTTGGAAAATGTAAAAACAAACAAACTCCAACACCAATTAATCCTAGTTTAAATATTAGATGTTCTTTGCTAGTTAAGGATCAACAAGAAAGTTATCTGCAATTGTCTTCATTAAATAACCTCCCTCTCATCAAGCACATTAAATGTTGCCATTGATGTCAAAGGGTTACATCGTACTAATTAACCTTTAGCAAGTAGTTTAGGGTAGCGTTGGCACTTTGATGTGTGTGAGGGTTGATATTTCAGTGCTCATTGCCATGGCAATCACTATCCGTAACACAAAGGAACAGAAAGGTCACTCACACCCTTGGGTTTACGGTGCTGGTGCATAGTACCCCACAAATCCATAAACACAGATGGCTCCTTTATTCACAATCATTTATAACAACAGGAATCAAGCTCCAACCTCTGACTACAATGACTTTGTGTCACTGGCCAGCAATTATACACACGGCTCAGAAATAACTTTGCCAGTCTTTATGCCAACAGTTGCTCCTTCACAATTTTGTTTTCCACTGGAATTGTTAACATTGTCCAAACTCCTACAGTGACTGTGTCAGATCAAATTATTTTGGCAACCACCTTATCTAATACATTTAGAAATGAGACCACAGAGGCATACACACGTATTGTGTATATTTTTTTTTATTTAAAAAAAAAAACCTAATTTGCAGTTGTGATAGGAATTAAGACCTACACTGGGAATTTGGAAATATAGCCAAGTTCTGTTATACGATTAACACTTGACAAATGCTTTTACGTAACAATTCCTTTGAAATAGAACACGTTTAGGTTAAGAAAGAAGGAGTTCTGTGGTGTCAAGATAGCTGTTTTTGAGACAGCTAAACATATTATACATCCCAGTGTCAACTCCATGTGACCTTGTTGAAGTCACTTAATCTCCTTGCTGCTCATGCATCAAAAATCAATCGTAGCCTTTGCTATTCAGGGGCTTGTGTTTTCAACAAGGTTTCTGTGTACTGTTTTATACATGGCACTACTACAAAATAAATAAAAACCTTAATTTACACTTGTACATTATTGGTACATACCGCACTATTGCAGTATAATAATGAGTCCCCATTGAGTGAGCTTTCTAAATGTTTTAATTGAAAATATCTTTTTCAAAATTGTTGTATAGGATCATTCAATTTTATCTCTTGTCCTTGTTTTTCTATACAGTAGATATTTTGAAGTCATAGCTAAAAAGTTTGCACTGGAGCTTTTTTAGTTATCAGTTTCGATGCACAATGTAGTAAACATTATTATTGGGTTATTAACCACATATTGCATTAGTTATGTGGCATAAACAATCCAAACCAATGTGATTAAAGACATAGGGCCTCATGCAGTAAAGTCCGTCATTTGTGACAGTGTTGCTATCACGGTATGCAGAAAGCCCCGAATACCAGTGATAGCAACATTTCAACAAATGACAAGTAGCCGGCGCCGATATGATCTGCCCTCCGAAAAGGGCTCACCCAGCGAGTTGATTCTCCTGCAGAGAGAGAGAGAGAGACGCCTCTCTGTGCAAATCTCACACGAAATAAAAATATTTTAATTTCAATTTTCTTACTAGTGTAGATGAGCAGGGGTTCTCCGGAGCAGAACCACGTTGATTTAGAGTCTGCGGACTCTCTGCTTCCCGAGATACAGGCCCCGTTATGGGGTTCCAGTATCTCCTATGCAATGAAATGTCCCGGTCACCTATAACGGGGCCTGTATCTCGGGAAGTAGGAGTCCCCAGACCTGAAATTAACACGGTTCTGCTCCGGAGACCCCCTGCTCCTCTACACTAGTAAGAAAATAAAAAATAAAATATGTAGTAAAAACCAATACACAACCCACCCTCTGTGCCCCCACAAAAAAACATTATTTATTTATGACACAGGATTAATCCCACAGGCCAGTGGTGTCCCTGGGTGGTTCCGACGGGTATCTGGGGGCCCTCAGGTGGTCCCTGCTAGGCTCCGTGGGCCTCCAGGTTGTCCATGCAGGTGTCTGTGGGCCCCAATGGGGTCCATGAGTTGTCCCCGCGGGTATGTGGGGGTCCCCGTGTTGTCCCCACGGGTGTCTGGGGGCCCCCAAGAGGTTCCCACTGGTGTCTGGGGGCCCTAGGGTTGTCCCTGCGAGAGTCCAGGGGCCCCAAAGTGGTCCCTCAAGGGGTCCCCGTTGGCGTCAGGGTGGCATCTATTATCCATCCAGATATGGATAATAGATTATTTTCCCATTATTAAACACAACATTATCCAGGCAGCATAAATAAAGTAAATAAAATCCTTTCTACTTACCCCTGGCAACATGAAGGGCATCCTCATCCGCATACTGCAGGGCCATGTCCTCCGATGGCAGCAACATTACATTAAAAAATACAATGTAATGGGCTCTAACCCCTTAACCATCTTAGCGGTTAATAACTGCTATAGTAATTAAGGGGTTAACCCACCCTCCCCCACTACCCACCCTTGAGGCCTAACCACCCACCCCGACCCAGGATACCCACCCTGTACCCACTGAGTGGCATAGTAGTACATCATACCCATATAATATGGGCATGATAAGCTACTACAGCAGTCAATGGTCACACTAATACAAAAGCATGAATGTCAAAAATACACAATAATAAAACAGACACAACAAGCACCTAAACACCCTGAAACAAAAATTAAAAGCACTAAAAAACAAAGCAGTTAATGGCTAAATGGCTAAATAAAACCACTAGCCAATCAATTAACTAAATAAAACCACTGGCCAATCAATTAAAGAAATAAAACCACTAGGCATTCTATAAAATAATTAAAACCACGATGCAATCAATTACATAAATCATATCACTAGCCAAAAAATAAATGTAATACATAAAAGCAGTAACCAACACAACAATTAATTCATACAACCACAGGCAACACATTAATTAAAACCAGTCGCCACCAAAATACATCATTAAATAAAATCGCTAACCAATCTGTAAAAATAAAAAAACAAGCCATCACAATTCAAATCAATTTAATCTAAACAATAAAAAGAAATAGAAAATATAACAGTCAATAGAAGAAATGCATTTGCCAAAAAAATGCATTGGCTCCCACTGTATTCATCTGTATTTTATTGTATATCTTTATTTATATAGCGCCATTAATGTACATAGCGCTTCACAGTAGTAATACATGTGGTAATCAAATAAATAACAGATAATATAAATAACAGGTCATGGGAATAAGTGCTTCAGACATAAAGTAACATTAAGGAAGAGGAGTCCCTGCTCCGAGGAGCTTACAGTCTAATTGTGGGTAGGGAGAACGTACAGAGACAGTAGGAGGGAGTTCTGGTAAGTGCATCTGCAGGGGGCAAAGCTTTATATCATGTGCCCAGTATTATCCACAGTGCTATTCATATGCTTGTTTAAGCAAGTGTGTCTTAAGGTGGGTCTTAAAGGTGGATAGAGTGGGTGCTAGTCAGGTATTAAGGGGAAGGGCATTCCAGAAGTGCGGGGCAGTCAGTGAAAAAGGTTTAAGGCGTAGAGGGCTTTAGATACAAAGGGGGTAGAAAGAAGACATCCTTGAGAAGAACGCAAGAGTCTGGATGGTGCATAGCGAGAAATTAGGGCTGAGATGTAAGCAGGGGCAGATGAGTATAAAGCTTTAAAAGTGAGGAGAAGAATGGGGTGTGAGATGTGGGATTTGATCAGAAGCCAGGAGAGGGATTTCATGAGGGGAGATGCTGAGACAGATCTAGGAAAGAGTAGAGTGATTCTGGCAGCAGCGTTTAGGATAGATTATAGGGGAGACAGGTGAGAGGCAGGAAGGCCGGACAGCAGGAGGTTACTGTAATCAAGACGGGAGAGAATGAGGGCCCGAGTCAGAGTTTTAGCAGTCAAGCAACAGAGGAAAGGTCGTATCTTTGTTATATTGCGGAGGAAAAGGCGACAGGTTATAGATATGTTTTGAATGTGAGGGGCGATTGTGAGAGAGGAGTCGAGTGTGACCCCTAAGCAGCGTGCTTGGGCTACTGGGTGAATGATCGTACTTCCAACAGTAATGTGGAAGGAGGTAGTAGGGCCAGATTTGGGAGGAAGTATGAGGAGTTCTGTTTTTGCCATGTTGAGTTTAAGGTGATGGAGGGCCATCCAGGATGATATAGCAGAGAGATATTCAGAAACTTTGGTTTGTACAGCAAGTGTAAGGTTAGGTGTTGAAAAGTAAATGTGTGTGTCATCAGCGTAGAGGTGATATTTAAACCCAAGAGATGTGATTAGGTCACCTAGAGAGAGTGTGTACAGAGAAAAGAGAAGAGGTCCCAGGACAGAGCCAGGACAGAGCCACGCCACGCTGACTTCCTAAGTTACACTGAGTCAGCGTCTGTGAACTAGGGCTCCGCGCGTGCACGTGGTCACGTGTTGCTTCTGAAGCTTCTGATTACTATAGCCTTGACAAAGCACTCGCGAAACGCGCGCGTCAGCAACACGTGACCACGTGCACGCGCGGAGCCCTAGTTCACAGACGCTGACTCAGTGTAACTTAGGAAGTCAGCGTGGCTCTGCTCCTGCACATTTATGGGCTGATTATAGACCCGACGGTCTTAAGAGTCAACTTATATGAACGGCACACTGTTTATCTGGCAGTCTATCATTGTAAAATTAGGTAAGCCTGAATGCTAAAATCCTACCACAGCATATAGCTTATAGGACACAATCTAGTGAGCAAAACGGCACCCCATCCAGCAATTCACCTCTGGAGTGCCAGACCATTACCACATTTGGAGGAGTACTGCACCAATTAGGGAAAGGTCTTTCACAGATGACCGGTCTATTAACCCTACAATGAGCAGTACTTAGCTGACAACTCAGTATTTGAACATACAGGAGTTTCAGCAGTGCTACAATACTTACCAGTAATCAACTTGCACTCACGCACCACCATCTTCAATGCTGGTGAAAGTGAACACCATTAGATGCACATTAACAGTGTGGAATGGAACGGGGACAACTCACTGGTGCAGTATTCCTAGATTTTGCAAAGGCTTTTGACACAGTTGATCATGTTATCCTGCTTAACCAACTCCAGAGCTCTGGAATAGGGAAACATGCTTTAAACTGGTTTCAGTCCTACCTATCAGGAAGATCCCAACATGTGTCCATCTCAGGCTCTAACTCCAACCCCCTGGATATCACCTGTGGTGTCCCGCAAGGCTCTGTTCTGGGGCCCCTACTCTTCTCAGTGTTCATTAATGATCTTCCCACAGCTTGTAAGGAAGCCTCAATACACATGTATGCAGATGACACAATCCTGTATGCACACAGCCATAGCCTCTCTGACCTTCAACACATACTTCAGTCTGAATTTTTGAGACTCGAAAACTGGATTTTCCAAAACAAACTGTTTTTAAACACTGACAAGACTGTAACAATGGTAATTGGGACCAAGACTACATTTGTAAAGCTTCCAGTGACTGAGCTCCTGATTAGAACCAACGCTAAAACCACCCTAACACCTGTCACTAGTTTTAAATACCTGGGCTTATGATTTGACTCCCACTTAACATTCGGGATGCACATTGATACCCTGACAACCAAGACCTATGCCAAACTAGGGGTACTTTACAGGAACAAATCCTCCCTAAGTCTCTTGGTCAGAAAGCGTATTGCACAGCAGATGCTAATGCCAATTATTGACTATGGAGACATAGTTTATGGCTCGGCTCCTCAAACCCACCTTAGCAAACTTGACACCCTCTACAATTCAATTTGTCGTTTTGTTCTCCAATGCAACTACAACACACATCACTGCGAAATGCTCAAAGAACTAGATTGGTCATCACTAGAGTCTAGGCGCAAAGTTCACCTTTCCTGTCTCACCCTCAAATACTTTCTGGGCAAGCTACCCAGCTACCTGAACAAGCTCCTCACCCCTACCACATGCAGTACCTATCACCTGAGATCAGACTCCAAAAGACTATTCATGGTCCCAAGACTCAACAAAGTATCCGGACGTTCCTCCTTCTCCTTCCGTGCACCCCAAAACTGGAACAACCTACCAGAGACTCTCATATCCACCACCAGCTTAAGTTCTTTCAAATCTAAGGCTGTCTCACACTTTAATCTGGTCTGTAACTGTTTCATACGCTCATAATATATATTTTCTTTAACTGTGCATGCAATGTCTTGTATATAATGTATACCTTGTTCATTTATGTAACTGTATTTGTAACCATGTATTATTTTGTTTTACTCTGTGCCCAGGACATACTTGAAAACGAGAGGTAACTCTCAATGTATTACTTCCTGGTAAAATATTTTATAAATAAATAAATAAATAAACCCAGATTTGCTCTACACAAATCAATAATATACTATTGGCTGCAGCACATAGCAGCACAGTATAGGTCTACTGAACCAGTGCATCTACTAGTATTCAATTACTGTGGCACTACACATGTGGTCCAAACTGCCGTTCCATTCACAAACATCTCTAGTTCATTCACTCCATATGAGGAACACTAGGGCCAGTGATTATCCAAACACTGGACATTAACCAATAATTGTAACTCCTCTGGAACAACTTATTCCAAGAGCTAGCAACACTTGGTATTATTTAATTATTGTTTTAAACCCCATTATTTTAATGAAGTTGTTATTAATAAAGAAATTTTAAGCCAATCACCATCTCACACCGGAATAGAGTGCTATCTACAGGGGTTCTGTCTGTCTTTCAGTGTATTACTTTACCTGCCCCTTGCAGCACCATTTCCTCTGTTCATATACAAGCTGCAGCGGGGGTAAATCATAAGTATAAAAGCAGAGTGTAATGACCTCTGTCTTTGGCAGCATGGAGGTCATCAGTTATTTTAGTGAGTGCTGTTTCAGTAGAGTGAGCAGTGCGGAAGCCAGATTGTAGAGGGTCTAGGAGAGAATAGGTGTTGAGAAAATAAAGCAAGCGAGAGAATACAAGACGTTCAAGGAGTTTAGAGGCAAAAGACAGGAGGGAGACAGGTCGATAGTTAAACGGACAGGTAGGGTCAAGCTTGCTGTTTTTGAGTAATGGTATAACTTTATCTGTGATTATATCTTTATGTGATTTTTTTTATCTTCATCTGTTAATCCAATAACCCCATGTTAAATCCACGATATTGACCCGTCGGCTTCTTGAGCTCAAATGAGACGTCGCGGCCTTAAATATGCACTGTGACGTCACATTTGGGTGGCAAATGGTTTACACGCCATCAGATTGCAGTGAAAACCATGTGGCCTTTTTTTTTTTTTTTTAATGTGACGTCATTAAAGGGACTGAAGCCAGCCAATCAGAATGGCTGTGCTTCCTTTCCCTTTAACATAATGTCACCAAATCCAACCTGATTGCTGTCACATGGTATTTTAGACAATCAGATTTTGAGAACTATAACCGCTAAACTGATTAAGGGGTAAGGGGCCAATTAGATTATATTTTTTTATGTATTGTTGCTGGCATTGGAGGACATGGCCCTGCAGTATGCCGACTAGGACGCCCTTCATGTTTGCAGGGGTAAGTAGAAAGGATTTTATTTACTTTATTTATGCTGCCTGGATAATGTTGTGTTTAATAATGGGCAAATAATCTATTATCCAATTTGGATAATAGTTATTTTGCACATTACTATACTGTGTGTTTGATGTGTTTGGTGTGTGGGGGGTGGGGAGGTGTATTTATTGAAATGTAGGCCATGTTTTTTTTTTTTAAATACAGGAATTGTACCGCAGGCCAGTGGGGACCCACGGGGACCACCCGAGGACCCCTGGATGCCCACGGGGACCACCTGCGGGTCCACCAGGGGGCCCACAGACACCCATGGGAACCACCCGAGGGCCAGAAGACACCCATGGGGATGACCCGGGGACCTCAGACACCTGCAGGGACAACCCGTGGACCCCGTTGGGGCCTACAGACACCCACGGGGAGCACGTGGAGGCCACAGAGCCTAGCGGGGACCACTCGGAGGCCCCCAGACACCCGTGGGAACTACCAGAGGTGCCCTGTGGGGCCAACTGACACCCGCGGGGACCACCGCCGGCCTGTGGTATTAATCCTGTGTCTAAAAATAAATAAATAAAGGTTTTATGTGGGGGCACAGGGAGTGGGTGAGTTGTGTATTGTAAATATTGTAATAGTTTTTGGTGGCCTAGGAGGTGGCTAGTAGGGCTGTTGTGTGTATTTTTTTTATTGTGGGTAGCGGTGGATGAGTGTTGAGGCCTACAGGGTGGGTAGCGGGAGGGGTTAACCCCTTAATTACCTTAGCGGTATTAAGTGCTAAGGTAATGAAGGGGTTAAGTCCGCCCACAAGCCCCCCGCAAGGCCTAAACACCCACCAAGTGCCAAATACCACCTCCACCCACCCCCGCTACCCACAATAAGCATGGCACTGGTGGTTAACCCTTCTTTGCCTTAGCTGTTAGCTGCTAAGGCAATGAATTTGCCTGTAAATGCATTTTTCATGCATCTGATTCATGCGGGGGTCTCCGGTGCTGATATTAATGGATATCAACTCCGGAGTCTCCCGGTATCAATCCGATGCAGGAAAAAATCATTTTGTTTTCTATGTGCTGTCTTGCCGCTTCTCGGCAGCTTCTCACCACCTTGCCAACGTTTTGTGGCGGGACGATTTGGAAAGAAAATCTCCATTCTAGAGCGGCGATCAGCCTCGATAAGCTGATTGGTGCTACTAGAATTGAGCAAGTTTGAGAAGTTGGCGATAAGCAGCGATAAGTGGTAAAAAAACAAAAAAAACCTGTGATTTTTGCTCTTATCGCATCTTATCAGGGCTTACTGAATCGTTGTTGGCTTTTTTGGTGATAAGCTGGCGATAAGGGGCTTATCGCTGCTTATAGCATGAGGCCCATAATATGATTAGGACAAGCTAAATCCCTCTTTAAAATAACATTAGATTTCCCCCCTTATAATACAGGTGCGCCGTTTAGAGTATTCTAAAACTTGGCTTGGAAAATGTGGGGCAATTACCAACAAGACCCAGGTACATGCTGGGTACATGCTGCAACATTTCAGTGACATTTCTGCAGACAGACTAATGGCCCATCGGATTAACACAGCGGGGGTCCCTGGCAGTCCCATTCAAACGGTCAAATTCAGTCATATATATATATATATATATATATATATATATATATATATATGATTGATTTAAGGTACATATTTTAATTATATTTGTTGTCAGCCAAACAAATTGCAACACAGTCTTGAATATGTTCTTCCTATTTTTTGTTTTCGTAAAACTGTTATTTGAAGGATTGCACAATTAATGTATTGGTAAGGGTGAGTACCCACAGTAAACTGAAGTTCTAAAGTGTGTTCTACAGAATTCCACAAGAGGCTAGCAATAGGTAAGGCATCTTAAAAGTCATCGTTAAATTCTTTATTGTATGCATCTGGCTGTCTGCCTAACTATCATTAAATATTTTGTTAAAATGCTACTGCATTTTGAGATTTGCTAGTTCATATGTTGTCACTAGGGCTGAAACATTTTGTGCACTATCCATATACTGGAATGATTCAACCTAAAACAGAAAAAGGACATGGTATGGTCACATGTTCACATTAGGTATCTTCTATGTAGGTGTCCCCAGTAACAACTAATAAACTAAAATGCATGCCAAATAAAACATATCATTCCTAATGCGTTACATGTAAAGGTGACTCTGCACTGCAGGGAAACGTGTAACATACATTTATTTTAGGTTCAAATTGAAATAAAAGCAGATTATTGTTATATTATTCACCCAGTAACAATAGAATCAACTTTTTGTCCATTGTCTTGTTTTTTTGTAAATAATTGCAAAACTACCGTATGAATTTAAGACCAGTACTGTGTTGTAGCCTCCTTTTTCCAACCCTCTTCCAATTAAGTTCCTTTTTTGGAGTGGATTCACTAAATAAAAAAAAAAGCAGGTATTTTTGATGTTTAACACCAATGTCTGTTTTTTTATTTATCGTCCTATTCAATAAATCCATATTGCAACGTAAAGGTGCGTTTTACGTCAGCGATATGTTAACGTTATTTTTAACAGTGGCATATGTAGAGGGTCATGGAAATGTATGGAAATGAGGAATTGACGTCTAATTGCTGTCCACACGCTTTTCACTGAAGTCTGATACTTGGCAATATCTGACTATTTTTATCAACTACCCCAGGCTGGTGTTAGAGATATCTTTCTTATATATATGTAACTCTCCTTACCCGGCTCAAAAGGAGATCACATCAGATTAACGATACACAATGGCAGTATTCGGGTGCTGGGTAGGTGCAGGGTGGACATGAATGTGCAGATAAGAAAAAGATGGGCGCCAGGAATATTTATAAAAACAAAAGGTGCTTTATTGACATACAATGTATTTAGACAGAACTCGTGACAAACAATAGTTTTCTGGACTTCATCCCCTAGTTGCTCTCACTCCTATGTTGGGGAGGTACTTAACTTGAGGGACCGTCATAAAGGATATAGTGGGGACCGCTTGCAGGGAGGCTACGATGCATTAAGAACTCGCTGGACAGGCAGGTTCTATATGAATACGGGCTGCAGTATTGGCAACCCGATGTGGACATTGGCGGTCAGACTGAGGTACGGGCAACCCTCTTAGACCAGGACAAGTGGCATCCTTCTCCCACAACTTAAGGTCCCCATTCCTTTAACATGCTCTATTTTAAAGGGCAAGTTCGTAATTGAAAACAACAATCAGTGACAGAACACATCTTAATACACATGACCAGGGCTCGACAAATGCACTCGCCTGGTCGCCGGACAGGCAGGATGAGGCTTTTTTCTACTGTCATTAAAATGCACACAGGGACCAAATGTTTTAAACACCTATGAACTGGGTCACTTTCCTATGCAAGCTTCATAGACCCCACGCTGAGGCAATGCCTGTGAGTCAGGATGTGTTAATTAGCCAGGACGGTTGCTGAATAGGAGATCCTGTTAGCCATCTGGGCTAGCTCATACCCTGGGTTTCCCTCCCAGCCTGGGAGACGCCAGGTAGAAAGGGGAGTACACATATACTAAGCAGGCCAAGTAGCAATGTCGCACAGGCGCTGTATTAGCCGGAAATCGCTAGAGTGCCCACTCTGCAAACTGTGGGCAAGTTGGGAATTGGTGAATGGGAAAATTCCCACGAGAGGGATTGGGTGGGTATGTTGGAGATAGGTTCTCAAACCTTATATACATGCTATCCCCGTGGTCTTTCGTTTTTCATTGAACAATGTGAGCGGACTTCCATCACGCTTCTAACAGCGGATAAGAGCAGCAGCAACGACCTTGAAACGCAAAGAGTATTATCACATCGGAACCAAGGACATAACTTTGCGTCAGGACTCTGTTAGTGCTGGGGTTTATCTATCAGACCTCAACGGTTCGGAAAGAACTTTGCACTATCCACAGAAGTATTGGGCTGGCTATTTGCAAAAGGACTGCATTTTAAAGGACAATATTCTGGTGCTTTGCACCTTTCTGGACAATCTATCCCGTTTCTCTCTTCAGTAAGTGATTTTATCAAGTGTAATTTGAGGTTGTCGTTTGTCTGTCTAGTAAGGAAATGAATGCCAATTTATTTTGCTCAACTTGTGTGCTCAATCTACTCCCCCAAAATATAAAATTGTTAAAAAGTTCCGTCCACCGTGACAGTGAGGTACAAGGTGGGGTGATGTGAGGTGCAAGGGGAGGTGATGTGAGGTGCAAGGGGGGGAAGGTGACCTGAGGTACAAGGGGGGCTGATGTGAGGTACAAGGGGAAGGAGTTGATGTGAGGTACAAGGGAGGCGGAGGTGATGTGAGGTACTAGGGGGAGGTGATGTCAGGTACAAGGGTGTGTGTTGCATTGTGTGTGTGTTGCATTGTGTGTGTGTTGCATTTTATGTGTGTGTGTGGGAGTGGTGGTAATTATTGTGGGGGAGATTGAGGGAGCGGGATTGAATGATAGGGGGTAATTAAGTGATAGCGGAGTGAGGGGGTGGAAGAAGGAGGTGGGGGGATGGGGAGTGTGAGAGAAATACACGTGGAGAGAGGAAAATAGAGGAGGTGGCTCACAAGGGTATGAACGGCAGGTGCCCACAAGGCCGCCGACACGTGCGGGGGCCCCGGTCTAAACTATAGTCCTGTGCCCCATGAAATCTGTTGGTGCCCCTGTGTGTATGGGAGGTAAGGCCTCTTCTGCGGTGGTGGAGGATGGTGCGGCTGCCTGCCTCCAGCTCAGTGATTTTTCAACTGGAGTTGCACCCCAGGTGTTCCTCGTCTGCCAGGGGGAGAGCCGGGACAACCCTCCCATGCTGTCTCAAGCCGGCGGCGCGGCAACATCCCCACATATCAGTGACTTGGCAGCCGTCCGGTTCCTGTCTTACGTTGCTGAGCATAACTAGTTGTAGCCTTGTGCTTCCATGTCTGTTGTGCCTTGCTCCCTGTCTTGTGAATAGCTCTACAGTTAACCCTTCATGTACCGACCGGCTTGTACTTGGAAACTCCTGTGGATACTTACCCCGGCTTACCCTCGACTCTGCTGACCTCTCCAACCCCAGACCACGGCTATACAGACTTTGACCGTTCTAATCTCTCCAATCCAAGACCTTGGCAAGTATCTGGACTAACCCACTCTCTCCAACCCAGACACGGCTACATTGACAATCCGCCTGCCAGGCACGCTTCCGCTGTGGTGGGTGCGTGGTTCAATACTTCCCCACCTCAGTACCGGGGACCTGTCTTACTCGTGGGCAGCGCAAGTGTTACAATATACCCTTATATTGTCATTATACATCACATGGGGGGGGGGATGAGAGTAACCTGAGTGAGCTCACACAGTTATCCCCTTAAGGCAGGCCTGCACAACTCAAAAAGCGAGAAGGGCAGAACTGCTCCAAGGAAAAAAAATTTGGGCCGCACGGGTAAAATCATCATCATCATCATCATCTCTCCTCCAGCACCACTCATTATCATCATCCTCATATATCTCCCACAGCACCCATCATCATCATCCTCATATCTCCCCCCCTCATATCAACCTTTGCGATACTCCCCATCTATCTCTCATACCCCCATCTCTCCCCCTCACCCACACACATAATACTCCCCCTCCACATCAAACACACAATACCCCCCTGCACACCACACACATCCCACACCCTGCACTCACATCCTCCTCTCCCCCTTGCACTTCCAATCACCCCCTCTGCACCTCCAATGACCCCCCTGCACCTCCAATGACCCCCCTGCACCTCCAATGACACCCCCTGCACCTCCAATCACCCCTCCGTGCACCTCCAATCACCCCCCCGCACCTCCAATCACTCCCCTGCACATCACCTCTCCTGCACATCACCCCCCTTCACATCACCCCCCTTCACATCACCCTCCCCTTCACATCACCCTCCCCTTCACATCACCCCCCCTTCACATCACCCCCCTTCACATCACCCCCCCTTCACATCACCCCCCCTTCACATCACCCCCCCTTCACATCACCCCCCCTTCACATCACATCACCCCCCTTCACATCACATCAACCCCCCCTTCACATCACCCCCTCTGCACATCACCTCCCCTGCACATCACCTCCCCTGCACATCACCTCCCCTTCACATCACCTCCCCTGCACATCACCCCCCCTTCACATCACCCCCTCTTCACATCACATCACCCCCCTTCACATCACCCCCCTCTGCACATCACCCCCTCTGCACATCACCTCCCCTGCACATCACCTCCCCTGCACATCACCCCCCCTTCACATCACCCCCCTTCACATCACATCACCCCCCCTGCACATCACCTCCCCTGCACATCACCCCCCCTGCACATCACCTCCCCTGCACATCACCTCCCCTGCACATCACCTCCCCTGCACATCACCTCCCCTGCACATCACCCCCCCTGCACATCACCTCCCCTGCACATCACCTCCCCTGCACATCACCTCCCCTGCACATCACCTCCCCTGCACATCACATCACCCCCCCTTCACATCACCCCCCTCTGCACATTACTTCCCCTTCACATCACCCCCCCCCTGCACCTCACCCCTGCACCTCACATCATCCACCTGCACTTCACTCCCTTGCACCTCACCCTCCTGCACTGCACATCACCCCCCCTGCACATCACATCAGCCCCTGCACCTCCTCACCTCACATCAGCCCCTGCACCTCCTCACCTCACATCAGCCCCTGCACCTCCCCTCACCTCAGATCACGGCGGGACTGTGCGCGCTCGCAAGCAGCGGGCACCGGAAGTGCCGCACTGCAAGAGCGTGCAGTCTTGAGAGCGGGCTCGGCTCGCGGGGGGAGGGAGAGGGGGCTCGGCTCGCGGGGGGAGGGAGAGCGGAGTTCTTTATAAAGAACGCGGTGACGTTCGAAACGCGATGGATGGGTCTCATGACACAATAAAGTACCTTTTTTAATATATTTTTGATTTTGGGTCCTTTCCTGCTCCCTTCGGTTTGTGCGCTCCTCTTCATCTTCTACTTCTGAATATGGAGGTAGTTCTAAAAATTATTGCCATGATCCCATATTTTTTTTTTCTTCCAAATTTTAACGCAGCTGTTTTGGGGGTTAGAGAATCAACAGGAGTAATACATTATGTTACCTACTTTATGCTGGAGAAGTTATGGAGTAACTTGGGAGGACATACAATTCTAGGAGTTGACATTTTTGTTGTACACAGTAATTTAAAAACAGCAGCAATTTTTTTTTAAAGGGACCTCAAGTCCTTACCTTCTTTCGTTCAGCTATTCCTCAAATCACTATGACCAATGTTCAATTTTGTCCTAAGAGGGACATGTGTACATAAATAAAATGTTTGCATAGTTCGTATGATATTAGTGAG
Source organism: Ascaphus truei (assembly GCF_040206685.1). NCBI lineage: Eukaryota > Metazoa > Chordata > Amphibia > Anura > Ascaphidae > Ascaphus > Ascaphus truei. The sequence continues at coordinate 414,886,383 of NC_134483.1, read as the reverse complement.
TAAAAACAAATGAGTAAAATATTCTAAAGAGTTGTTTTGAGAGGAACAGGGTAGCAGTTTAAAATATCCAAGTCAACTGTTTCAGCCACGAACATATTGTATGTCACTAAAATTAATAAAATAAGACAGTGGCCGAGAAAAGTAGAATTGCAGAATCAAGAGCTTAATTCCAAACCATTACTTATAAGAAATCTGAAATAAAGGTACTATATTCAATACTAAATGAAATATGATAACTTATCTATTGCTCCATTGTGGGGTGGTATATAAATTGTGCAGTGAGTTTTAGTTCATCCCAAGCTTATTTCCACATCTGGTATACTGTATAATACGAGGCTGGCAAAAAGGTACATATATTGCACACCTTTGTTGTTCTATTGTGAAATGTTATTTTGTATTGGTTGCCGATTCATGAATTTAGATTTTACTTTCAACTGCATCAGTAAACGTTGAGTAGGTAGCAGCAATTTTTTTACACTTTGTTATCTAATTTTCTAAAATTAATTTGAAAATATTTTACAGTGTTTAACTCTTACACGTAACTTGTTTAATCTCTGTAGTTAAAAAATAAGACTTCTCTCTCTCACTCTTCCACCATCTCTCTCTCACTCTTTCCCCATCTCTCTCTAATTCTTCCCTCCTCTCTCTCTCTCTCCCCTTCTCTCACTCACTCTCCCCCTTCTCTCACACTTCCCCACTCACTCTCTCTACCCTTCTGCCCCCCTCTCTCTCCTCTCAACCAATCTCTTCCTACTCCCCCTTCTCTCTTTATCGCCTCCCATCTCTCACTCACTCACCCCTTTTCTCTCGCTCTCTTCTCCTTCTCTCTCTAGGGGGATACCATTATTTTGGAAGATAAGTTCTTTGGATAGAGAATTATTTTTCTTTATGTGCACTTTTATGGTTGATGTTATAATTATACAACTATAATTATTTGTATGCTGATGGTTTCCCTCTACAAAACTGACAATACCATATATAAATTAAAATACACTATTATAGGCATATTTTTAGCAAAAGTGATGAAAATTACTTAATTTTATTTATGTGACTATGTGTCAATGTCTCACGGTAATTTCTCTAAGTTTTGTGCCATGTACATCAGCTGTGATTATGAGACTGTCACTAGGAGTTATAAAATGCAGAGATTATAATAATGTATTTAAATCTCTCTACATTAATTTTAGTCTAAAGTTGCTTCAACTTTACTTTCTAACCATTTTTGTCACAAGCAGAAAACTTTTTTACATTTGACGCAAACGCAAGCAAAAAATTGAGCTTTGCATCAAAACAAACCTATAATTGCACTTGAATTAATTCCAACCATTGTGTCAATTGTATTAGTATTAGAAGTCAATTAACCTTTTACATATGTAGCCCATGTTCCCTCCCCCCCCCAGACACAGATAGTGCCTTTAAGGTGTATTGAGGGCTGGCTACATGTGTTACGGTGTGGCATACCTGCTTGGAACAGGAGGGCCTGAGTCTCCCGCGGTGGTATGAGGGATAACAGGGCCAGGCTTCTGGGGTATATGCCTCCATCTTCTCTCTAGCAACAGAGGTGGTGCAGCGCCTCCATCTTCTGGTGAGACCTATAGGCATAGGTTAAGATCCTCCCGGATCTGATCCCAGGGCGAGTGATCTTAGACTCACACACAGTCTCTTTGATAAAATAGCAGCAATGTCTTTATTGTCCCGTTAGCACAAGGATACAGCAACACTTCATGCACAGCGGCACACAGCAGTTAAAATACAGCAGTGCACTCCAAATGTATAATTGCAGGCCTTTCCTCCTCTCCTCTCCTCCAGGCTGTACCCTAGCAGGATGGGCTGGTTAGGGGCATCAATACCCCAACCCCCACCTCCAGGATTTACTTTCTGGGTGAGGGTAGATCTCCCCCCTCACCCCTCTCAGCAGGGTGAGGGGCATTGGTCCACGCACTACAGTGCTATCAGCTCTAATCTGTATGGTTGAGTATCTTTTCTCCTGGTTCCATCACTCTCCACTCTCATAACTGTCACGTCTTTCTCTCCACTGCAACAGACTGTCAGACTCTCCTCCTTCCAGGCAGAACTCTCAGACTCAACACCAACTGAACTCTCCAACAGACTGACAGCAACTCAACTCCCACTCCCTCCAGACTGATACTCCAACAGAACTGAACACCGACACACACAGGAGCAGCCCACTAAATAGATACAGCCCTGCCCCTTATGATGTCAGCAGGACTTCCCCTCTGTCTCAGGCCTGCTACAGAGTCAGGGGCCTACCTCTATCACTCCAGGCAGGGCTTGGTGGGGGGAAAACCCATGATTGCTACTGGCGCCTGCCCTTACCAGGGCTTAATCCAGTAGGAGAAGGATTGGTAGCCCACTAATTGTTACAGGGGTTACACATATCATGTGCCATATCATCCTCATGATAAAGGGTAGTAAGACTGTGCATATTTTTTGCTTATCCTGAATTGTACGTGCGCCAAATACACTATGAAGCAAAAATGTAACACAGAATCACATCCAAAAAACAAAATGTAACAATATCACCACAGCTATGCCAATGAAATCAATAATGATACAAACATTAAACTGGTTATCATATGGAATTAAGCAGTGTTCGTTGCCAGCAAAGTCTAAACAGTATTCAGGTTAATTATTGGTGACTGTGGTTTAGTTATATAACATAAAGACGTGCACAAAACACATGAAGTTAGCTAACCAGTCTGGATTCACAATAATTCGTACATTTTCCTATTCCCATAAATCCCTTACAGTGGCAATGTTGCATTTCAAACTGTCTGTGATCATGTTTCTTAAAAAAGCAGAAAATCCTTCTGTTTTTTGTTTTTTTAATTTTCCTAAGATGTTACATGACATATATCCATAGTCAGCACGCATTCTCTGTGGCCCTTATTCATTGTAGTGTGAAGTTGTGTATACACCATTAATCACGATTAATGATGCATTAACAACGTTGCACCATACTGAATAGGGGAATATGTGAGAAAGCAATTTTTACACTTGCTTAAAAAAAGTTTAAAAAAGTGAAATACGATATATGTGTGTTAAATATAAATAGAAAAAAATGCAGCAATGCTTGTTTAAAGGTTATGTAAACAAAATTTTTTACATGCAAAATACCTGTCAATTAACTTCAAATGTGTAGGTAAATAATCCAACATCTTTTATTAACCATTCCCCCTGAAACCCTCCTACCTGTTCTACTCGCTACTCTCGAACTGTGCTCTATTGACCTCTCTTATCTGAAAGCTAACCTCTCTTTCCTTCCTCTGACAATCTTGTCAACGCTTACAACGCTATTCTCTCCTCCTCTCTTGGTCCATACTCTGCTCCGGCACACCCACTAACCCACGGCCTTGGCTAAATTCCCCTGGTGGATCTTGAATCCTGCCTGGTATCTGCGTTCCCAGTCTGGAATTCAGCCTGTATGCCACCAGGACTGTATGTGTTGCTTATATGTTGCTGATTATGCAGAGATCCTTCTGAAGCTACTGATTACCTCATGACCGGCACCTGTTCACTAACATCAGCCAGGCCTTTTTTAAACCTCCCTTTCCTGCTACCTTTTCTGGTTACACAAAAGAGCTTAACTCAGCATATCAGAATAAACATAAAGGACCTTACGTTCAGCATGTTAGAACAGCCAAACAAACAGTCCCTAACACGGCTGTGCCTTTGCCAGAAAGGCCCAGTCTTTAGTCCGGCTAGGTATATCGGAACCCCGTGTCTATGTGGAAACATGTCGGCAGAAAAGGGGAAGAGTTCCCTTGGCTTCTCCTCCATAGGATGGAGGGAGTAGACTGGGAAAATAGAGCCAGTCTCAGCCAAGCAAGACTGGGGCAGGGCACAAAGGAGTGACTGGCCGTCTGACCCTTTACCTGTAGCACGATGTTGGCAGTCAGATACCAATTTGTATGGCCATACTGTATATAGACTGTATGCTCTACGGGGAGTCAGAGGAAAGCATTTCAGGTGGTAGAAGATCCCGGAAGACAAGGGTTTTCTCAGAGCTCTAATATTCAATGGCCTGGACAGATTTACCCCGTATCAGAACTGTAAATAGACTTGGAGTTTTCTCTGGAAGAAGAGGTGGCTATGGTCCACCTGAAGGAGTAATTCATCTGTGGGCATTCCATAGGACAGTGTCCATGCTTCCCACAAGAGGAAAATGGAGACGACTCTCACAGTGGGTTGATGTGGATACAAAATGGAAACTCACACCTACCTGTAGCAGCAACGTGGGAGCGGTGAGATCGCGTGACCATTTATAGCTACATGTCTTTTAACATTTGCCTGAATGTGAGTTTCCATTTGGGAGGCCCAGGCATATTTTTACCATAAAGTATTTAGTCATATTCGCACTATTGTATCTTTGTTTTTCTTTTGAGATAACCTACACATGAGATATATGGTGGACATCACCACTGAGTCTATATCGCCTGTTTTTTTTCTCACAAATGTGAGAACAACCATTGAAGTTTTCTGGGACATATTTCATCATTAGTTGGTGCAAATTACACTATTGATGTTTTTTTCTCTCTTTATTTTTTGGTTATCCTCCGCTCCCACATCCTCCCCCCCCCCCTTCTGGAAGTATCTCGGGAAGTCGACAAGCGTCTCAAATGGGAACAGCGTCAAGATCTCCATTGGAACACTTGTTCCCTTCGTGGGGCTTGACAGTTCCGAGCTGGTAGGCTGTAATGTTTATCTGGGTATAGACCCCTCCTTTGGGCATCAGCCTGTGCTGGTGGGACCTGTACCATCAGATCCAGGTCATTCTTCCTGGTCCTTGGCCTCAAGAACATTTTCCATGAGCTTGAGAGCCAAAGTTAGGGTTTTGGCATCATGGCGCTTTACCCAGCAGCATGCAGAAAGGGTTATCACCTGTTGGAATTGCTCCAGAACTGTTGTTTGAGAATCCCCTCCTTGGTGCAGTGTTCGGGCTGTATCCACTGAGTACACAAGTCCAGAAGGCGGTGAGCTATGAAGCAGGGTCTCACTTTTGCGGTTTATTTCAAGGTCTGGAATAGCTGCTGTGCACCTCTGGGTTCAGGCAAAAGCAATCCATAATAGCTGTTTTCCCCAGGAGAACCAGTTTGGCTAACTAAAAGTTCTAGTCTGGCAGACCGAGGGGATTGAGAGAGCAGCAGCAGATGGTCCAGCTTTTCATCCTGCACTGCCTGCTGCTGGGCCTCGTGCTGGGCTTGCGGCTGCAAGTGCTGCAGTAGTAGTCAATTTCATTGGGTTTGCTTGACCTGCTCGTGCAGAAAATCCTTTAAAAATTGGTCCATTTCTTTTTTTTTTTCGGTATGGCCCTTTTGATGCAGGGGTCTTTCAGAATCTCACTTCTGCCAATAAATGTTGCAGAAAGGCTGCAAAGACACATGGATAGTCTGAGTATAGGCTTTCTTTCAGCCTCATAATATGGAACACAAAAGAACTCACTTTCAGAATATCAGAATAAACATAAAGGACTTTCAGTATGTTAGAACATTAAAAAAAACAGTCCCGAACAGGGCTGTGCCTTTGCCAGAAAGGCCCAGTCTTTGCCCTCTGTAGGGTATATACTGTAGTCTTGTAGGTAAAGGGGATTTTGAAAGTCCAACAGTCTCATAGAGAGTATAGTCAAAACCACCTATGCAAACAGACTTTTTTCCCAGGGTTTCCTCCTCTCTCCTCAGAGCCCCAGGATGTGTGTTCTGGTTCACCTAGAACCCAGACTAAGAGGAGAACTAGTCTTTTAAAGCCCTCTAATGAGCCATCTGAGAACAGACTAATTAACCCTGCCTGCTCTCAGGCTGGGATTTAACCCGGTCACTGCTGGGCTCAGCAGCTATACATATGTTTGATAACTATATATGGAATCCACCCTGTCACACGTGACACTCTGATTGCTTCCTACCTATGTCCTCGTGGATGGTGCTCTGCCGCCTTAAACCTTAAGACTCTTAATATGTCTAAAACCGAGCTCCTCATATTTCACATTATGGCTAAAAAATTGACATTTCCTCCTCTGTAATATTGCCAAAATCCACCCTTTCCTCTGTCAATCTACTGATAATACTCTAATGCACGTCCTTATACTCTCCCATCTGGATTATTGTAACATACTACTTACAGGCCTCCCTGCCTCACAACTTTTCCTTTGCAATTTATCTAAAACTCTGGTGCTAAAATAATTTCACTTTCTTCCAAAACAGTCTCTGCTCATCTCCTCATATTCCTCTCCTGACTTCCCATCAAATTGTGCATGCAAAGTTTTCCTCCTTACATTCAAGGCTCTTCACTCATCTGCTCCTCCATACATATCAGCTTAGATCTCTCGTTATGCCCATGCTCGTATCCTGCACTTTACTCATAACTGTCTCCTCTCTACCCCTTTCACATCTACTGCTCTCTCTCACCTTGAGCCTTTATCCCTCACTGCCCATTACCTATGGAACTCCCTCACACTCAGTTTATGCCAAGCATCTTTTCTCCCCACCTTTTGGAACTGTGTCTTCATATTTAGCAAATCAGAACAAGAACTCCTTTATGGGTAGGAGTTGAAAAACAGGAACTAGACCAAACTGTCCTGAATAATTCCTAAGTGTTTGGGAGACGTACACATGCTACTGTAAGCTCAGAACCCAAATCCCCATTGTCAAATTAGATGTAGCACTAGGGCTTTTTGTCTTTTGTTCTATACTAAATGCTTGGGGGGTAGAAAGTGCAGTATCACAGACTGCAACTTTGGATAGTAGCATGGGACGTCTACTTCCCAATATCTCATGAAAAATGTGTATTTTATTCTGTAACTTTCACAGTTGGGGAAAATAAAGAAATACAAGTTTTATCGTCCAGGTAAATCCTTTAACGTGAGCAGCAATTACACGAGTTGAAAGGATGTAATTCCTAAGCTTTGCCTTGACATGGAATGCTTTCTTTGGGCTGTTACAACATGATCTTGATTATGAGATATCCCAAAACATTATCTCACTGTCTAAGAAGTAATGCAAATGTGTCTGTTATTAACAGTGACAGTATGGGGTGTTATTTATATCATGGAATGAATAAACCAATTTCACTCATATCCAGGTTTTTATAGAATCTGACAATAAGCTTATAAACTGATGGAAGTTCTATTAAAACAGATGTATTTACAGGCGAGTTCTGATCTAAGCACACTAGAACCAGCAACTGCCACTGGGGTAAGCCACTGCACCTATTTACCAGCTATCGTACCTAGTTTTTTTTTAATATCCTGTAGCTATCGAAAACCAGGTTTACTTATTGTGACAAAAGCAAGAAATACCTGCTCAATTATGAAAAAAAAGAAGCAGTGTTTGTTTGTTTTCAAATATATAAAACAAAAGAATAAAAAAAAAAAATTGAATGACTCATTATGGACTCATATGATATTTCATGTATACAAGTATTACTACCAGGTTGCAAATCTAAATAAATAAATAAATACATGAATATAAATAAATATATATATAAATAATATATATATATATCTCAACAATCCCTATACATATATATATATATATATATATATATATATATATATATATATATATATATATATATATGTAACGGCTGGAACCCCTTGTCTGACCCACCCAATCTCACATTGGCCCGTGTGGTCTAACCGGTCCCCATTACAAGGTCGTGTGTGGTGGTGCACCTGCAAGTAACAGGACTCCTGAGTCTCCCGCTTGGTGTTATAGAGGATATCATCAGGACAGGTATCTGAGGTAGTGGTTACGAGTCCAACTTACTTCACGTGCAGCGCCTCCACCTCATCAGGATCTATGCTTCCGCAGGGAGATTGTCCTGGTGAGGAACTCCTTCTCGGTGGTGACTGCCACTGCAGAGTAATCTCACACTCACACAGTGGGGTTTTCTTTGAACATGGCATCTTTATTGTAGACTGGGATGTAGCAGACTGCCCCATGCAGCTGCCGGCTCTAGCCGCACATCTCTCCGTGCTGTCCCTTTGCCAGGTACGCCCTCCCGTATTGAAGTGGGATTCCCTTTCTCCTAGGGAGATCACCACTGCGCCAGGTCCCTGGACACAGTGTGGCTTAGACAGACTTGATTGGTCACTCTGCTACCGCTAGTTACAGCACTAGGGTCACAAAAGTATTCCTCCAACCGCTTCACACAACTGCTGGGTAACACTTGCAACTACTTTGCCACCTACTCTAACTGACAGTGTTGTGCCCTTTATACCTCAGGGGGCAGGCGCATCTCTGATGTCACTATCCAGGGACTCAGAGCATACAGCCACTCCCTTCCTTACACAGGGCACCACACCAGGGTGTGAGGGAAAACCTCCATAACTACTGTTGGCAGGCCTGTACTTACCAGGGCTTACTGCCAACAGGGAAGATGTACGCAGTCATTATTATGCATGGCTACATACTCCCCCTGGTTAATACCCACCGTCCCGGCTGGGACCTAAATTTGGTGTACCTTGCGCCAGGAAACACTGCAAAAGAACACACAAATAACATGGCAAACATCATCACATTGACATAATAATGCAAGCCCATCGCACTCACTGACCAGCAGGGAGCGCTAACGAAAAAGCAGACCACTCTAATTTGGCACTCAATAATAATGTCGAGGATCTGGCTTCTTCACCTCCCGCCCCGCGGCATCATGCACAGTCACGCTGTATTCCCGTGGTATCCCTCGCTCATTGCAATACACCACTTTGTGCATGTACACACTGCGTCCTATCTTCCAGACCCGCATAAGTTGAGCTACCCTCTGCTCGGCCTGAATTCCTTTAATGGCTCCCCCTTTATCTACGATATAGTGCTGGATATCGTTTTTAAGCCATCTCTCCCTATTCTCCTCTATCTCTCTCATTAGAGGTTCCGGGACATACGGGTAATCAAGCCCATGCGACCTTCTGTATTTTGCCGCAATAGCCCGTTCAGCTCGGCAAGTCCTGGTCAACTTACTTTTGCCAGCCGCCCCGGGCAGCACCCATGACAGGGGCTCATCGGTCTCTACCGGGTCATCCAACCCTGCGGATCCCTTTGGGATAATAAGGCCTGCCTGGATACGATCCCACCTTACCCTTAGGGCCCTAAGGTATGCCTCATCATCAAAGTCCCCGGCCACCCACCAGTGATCAACCACCCCCTCCCTCTCTAGGATAGAGAGGGTGCGGTCGAACCAGGCTACATACCCCCTAGTACAACGGGGCCCACCACCTTCCGTTCTTCGGAGCTAGGTTCTATAGACTCCTCTATTGACTCCTCATCAGGCCCACCCGAAGATACCCCGGACGTACCCTCAGATCGCCCCACTTGGCTCTTACTCTGTGACCAGTGTCCGCCCTCAATACCCAGCGCGCTATAACTCTCACTGGCCATCGACCCACGTCGAGAAATCCTCCCTCCACCCTCCGATCCATCATCGGACATTCCCCAGTCCAGGCTTCCAGTCCGTTCTTGGATAGGACCCCGGGAATCCCCTGACAACCCTAAGCTAGAACTGGACCCGAATGAAATAGTGACGGGGACAGGGGCTTTAGCTAGGGCCTTGGGGCTAACCTTGGGTGTGGACGGGGTTTGGGGACGGGACCGAACCGTAGGTATGACCTGCTCCCCAGCAATACCTGTCTCGGCTTCGGCACAAAGTCTCTCTTTCTCACCGGCAGTGGGACTCTTCACTCTCCGACTCGAGCGCCCATTCCGTCTGGCAGTAGGTGAACGACTTCCGCTGCTCGACCGCAGAGGCGCGATCATCTCCCACTCGATGCCGCTCTGGTCATCCGGAATCACCTCCGTGCACGCACGTGCTTCGACGCCATCTTGGGTTGGATCCCCAATCGGGATCTCTTCCTCCACGAGGACATCTGGCAACGCCCGTCTGCTGCGCGATCCAGTCTGGCTCTGGACTCGCTCTTCTTTCTCCTCCACCCCCTGGGTCTGCGACAGGCACTGTGTCATTTTAGTACCTCGCAGGTTCGGGGTGGATCGACCTCCTTCCGATCCACTAGTCACCACGGCAGTGGGACTCCGGCGATCGGGTGGTCGCGGTACTGGAGACACTCTACTCCGCGTCTCTACACCACGGGGAATGGCATCTCTCCATGGCGTACCAATAGTATGACAGTCTCTCTTTATGACCATCTTACTCGACAGCCTAGCACACTCCTCGTCTGAGGATTCTAACTTGCAATTCGGCTGAGGCATCCCAGTAGGAGACCGGCGATGGGCTCCTCGGTGATCACCTCTCCCATGGCTGGGTTTCTCCGTCGGGAGCACCGAACCTGACTCTGACTCCGCGGGACCTGCACTCTCAGTCCATAGTGCTCCCGGCTGCTCATCGATCGGCATCGGGACATTTCCTGCTACTCCCACCGCTTGTACCGGTACAAAAGTGGTCATGGGCCACATGTACTGCAGTCCACAGTGGGGGCATCGGGCTTCACTGCCCACGGCTCCGCCTGGCAGTCGGCACTGCAGGCAAAGACATGCCACAGTCTCCACACCCTCTACCCGGATGATCAGGAAGCCTCCTGGAGCCGAGTAGGGATGAGTAGAGATCAACGGACTCTGGTCCACTTTATCAGCAACTGCAGCCATATTCACCAGCGGAGGCACTCGTTTCAGAGGTCTGTACTGGTCACTGGCTCTACGCAACTGAAGGGCAGGGGCGGGTTTGGCAACCCCTCCTCCTTCTTTCTCCATCGATATCCGGTGGAACTGCAAACCACTCCCCCTGGTTGAAACTAGGGGGATGTCTCGTAGACTTGTAGGCTGACCCAGCACTGGGGCTGAGTGAGTCATAGTCCATGAGGGCGCGGCTCCAGTTTTCGCGCCAAACTCCCCATCGGGGTGGAGTTTTCTCGTTGGCGCCAATCCTGACCAACAATTAGCAAACTGCAAAGTTGCAAGACTTTCTGCAGCATGCCCACGCGGTATCCCGGGAACGCGGGAACCGCCATTTTGGTAAGTATTGTCCTTTTTCCCATTGAAGGTAGCGTCTGGCTGTTTGTTAATTGGGGTATAACAAAGTCCATTTCGTTCCTCCCATCGGATAACACTGTCATGCTCATTATTCTCAGGGGTATCATCCCGAGAACAAAAACATGATAAACACGGCGCAGCCACGGCTGTCACGCCATTCCACAACAAGCTCACAAAAGTCTCTTCTGTAGCTTGTTCTTCGTCCACGCACAGTTCATATGCGTGTTCTTCCTCTGACCGCAATCCTGGACCTTCTACTCTATGCAGATCCTCCATTCTTGCGGTTCTCTCTCCCCGCCATCCTGGACCTTCTACTCTGTGCAGATCCTCCATTCTGACGGTTCTCTCTCCCTGCCAGCCTGGACCTTCTGCTCTGTGCAGATCCACCATTCTGACAGGTCTCTCTTGATCGTTGAACACTGATTTCCTGTACGTGGAGCTCCGCTCTGCGGGGCAGCTACCAAATCCGTACAATAAACATGCCTTGTGCACCACCTTGTGTACCTAACGTAGATCTGACTCGTGTTTGCACTACCTCAGGCTAGGCTCACTCTTTCTGTGTCTACTGTAACACGTTCCTCCAGTCTGTGCTCCTTGGTAAGTGATCTGGAATGGAGACTAGAGTACTCTGGCTCTTCCATGCAGTACTTTGGGCGTCGACCTACTTTTGGCTAGCCTAGTGCGGACCCTTCCAGAATTCCTGCCCTAAGTTACCAGTTTACCCCTTCAAGCGTCCCCCGCTAGCGCTACCTCAAGGCGACTAGAACAGCAATAGCCCCCGGCTCCAGACTCACTAACCCCTAACGGATCCCAAGGCGTCTTTGCGTCACGCAGCTCCAGCATCTCCCTGACTACCCCTGGCTCCGTCCCACGCAGCACAAAGTGGCAGCAGACACTTCCCTGTTTCCTAATGTGTGCCTAGCAAAAGCCTGTCCTGTTAACAGGTATCTCAGCAGCGCCTCCAATTGTAACGGCTGGACCCCCCTTGTCTGACCCACCCAATCTCACATTGGCCCGTGTGGTCTAACCGGTCCCCATTACAAGGTCGTGTGTGGTGGTGCACCTGCAAGTAACAGGACTCCTGAGTCTCCCGCTTGGTGTTATAGAGGATATCATCAGGACAGGTATCTGAGGTAGTGGTTACGAGTCCAACTTACTTCACGTGCAGCGCCTCCACCTCATCAGGATCTATGCTTCCGCAGGGAGATTGTCCTGGTGAGGAACTCCTTCTCGGTGGTGACTGCCACTGCAGAGTAATCTCACACTCACACAGTGGGGTTTTCTTTGAACATGGCATCTTTATTGTAGACTGGGATGTAGCAGACTGCCCCATGCAGCTGCCGGCTCTAGCCGCACATCTCTCCGTGCTGTCCCTTTGCCAGGTACGCCCTCCCGTATTAAAGTGGGATTCCCTTTCTCCTAGGGAGATCACCACTGCGCCAGGTCCCTGGACACAGTGTGGCTTAGACAGACTTGATTGGTCACTCTGCTACCGCTAGTTACAGCACTAGGGTCACAAAAGTATTCCTCCAACCGCTTCACACAACTGCTGGGTAACACTTGCAACTACTTTGCCACCTACTCTAACTGACAGTGTTGTGCCCTTTATACCTCAGGGGGCAGGCGCATCTCTGATGTCACTATCCAGGGACTCAGAGCATACAGCCACTCCCTTCCTTACACAGGGCACCACACCAGGGTGTGAGGGAAAACTTCCATAACTACTGTTGGCAGGCCTGTACTTACCAGGGCTTACTGCCAACAGGGAAGATGTACGCAGTCATTATTATGCATGGCTACATATATATATATATATATATATATATATATATATATATATATATATATATATATATATATATATATATATATTAGTGAAAGCACTGTATGCCTGTCTGCATCTTCCTGTGTCCCATGGGGAAATCTCATTGGTCCCTTGGCCCGCCCGCCCCTGCACACCTCTCATTGGCCTGAGGCGGAGTGACGACACACACACACACACACACACACACACACACACACACACACACACACACACACACACACACACACACACACACACACACACACACACACACACACACCTCCCGCTCTCTTACCCGCCGGCTCATCTCCCGCTCCCTTACCCTCCGGCCCCAACACACCTCACCTGCAGCCTTCACTCTCTGTCCTCTCCCCCCCATCACACTCACCTCCCTCCCCCCCATCACACTCACCTCCCTCACCCCACCGGCACTCCACTCACCTCCCTCCACTCACCTCCCCCCCTCCCCGGTGTGCTCCACTCACCTCCCCCCCTCCCCGGTGTGCTACACTCACCTCCCCCCCTCCCCGGTGTGCTCCACTCACCTCCCCCATGCTCCACTCACCTCCCCGGTGTGCTCCACTCACCTCCCCCCCTCTCCGGTGTGCTCCACTCACCTCCCCCCCTCCCCGGTGTGCTCCACTCACCTCCCCCGTGCTCCACTCACCTCCCCTGTGCACTCCACTCACCTCCCCCCCTCCCCGGTGTGCTCCACTCACCTCCCCCCCTCCCCGGTGTGCTTCACTCACTTCCCCCCCTCCCCGGTGTGCTCCACTCACCTCCCCCCCTCCCCGGTGTGCTCCACTCACCTCCCCCCCTCCCCGGTGTGCTCCACTCACCTCCCCCCCTCCCCGGTGTGCTCCACTCACCTCCCCTGTGCTCCACTCACCTCCCCTCCTCCCCGGTGTGCTCCAGTCACCTCCCCCCCTCCCCGGTGTGATCCACTCACCTCCCCCCCTCCCCGGGGTGCTCCACTCACCTCCCCCCTCCCCGGTGTGCTTCACTCACCTCCCCCGTGCTCCACTCACCTCCCCCGTGCACTCCACTCACCTTTTCCCCTCCCCAGTGTGCTCCACTCACCTCCCCCCCTCCCCAGTGTGCTCCACTCACCTCCCTCCTCCCTGGTGTGCTACACTCACCTCCCCCGTGCTCCACTCACCTCCCCCGTGCACTCCACTCACCTCCCCCCCTCCCCGGTGTGCTCCACTCACCTCCCCCGTGCTCCACTCACCTCCCCCGTGCTCCACTCACCTCCCCCGTGCACTGCACTCACCTCCCCCCCTCCCCGGTGTGCTCCACTCACCTCCCCCCTCTCCGGTGTGCTCCACTCACCTCCCCCCCTCCTCGGTGTGCTCCACTCACCTCCCCCCCTCCTCGGTGTGCTTCACTCACCTCCCCCCCTCCCCGGTGTGCTCCACTCACCTCCCCCCTCCCCGGTGTGCTCCACTCACCTCCCCTCTCCCCTGTGTGCTCCACTCACCTTCCCCGTGCTCCACTCACCTCCCCCCACTCCCCGATGGCCGGACAGGCAGTGGGCAGGCAGCCTTTAGCTGCCACGCGGCACCTAAGATGGCGGCGCCCGGAAGGACCCCCTTCCTCCCTCGCGGAGTAACTAAGTTGGCGGCCGGAAGGAGAGGTGACGTGCGTGTGTGTGTCACTGTGTGTCACTGTGTGTCACTGTGTGTCACTGTGTGTGTGTGTCACTGTGTGTGTGTGTGTGTGTGTGTGACACTGTGTGTGGGACACTGTGTGTGTGGGACACTGTGTGTGTGTGTGTGTGTGTGTGTGTGTGTGTGTGTGTGTGTGTGTGTGTGTGTGTGTGTGTGTGTGTGTGTGACACTGTGTGTGTGGGACACTGTGTGTGTGTGTGTGTGTGTCACTGTGTGTGTGTCAGACACTGTAGGGTGGGGACCGGAGTTACGCATGGGGGGGGGGGCCGGAGTGGAGAGAGAGAGGGAGGAGCAAAGAAACATACAGGGGGAGTGGAGAGGAGGGACCCGCAAATTTTAAGCAACCCATCCCCCCCTCCTGTCCACTGCACCCCCCTCCTGTCCACTGCCCCCCCTCCTGTCCACTGTCCCCCCCTCCTGTCCACTGTCCCCCCCTCCTGTCCACTGTCCCCCCCCCTCCTGTCCACTGTCCCCCCCTCCTGTCCACTGTCCCCCCCTCCTGTCCACTGTCCCCCCCCTTCTGTCCACTGTCCCCCCCCTCCTGTCCACTGTCACCCCTCCTCCTGTCCACTGTCACCCCCCCTCCTGTCCACAGTCACCCCCCCTCCTGTCCACTGTCACCCCCCCCCTCCTGTCCACTGTCATCCCCCCCTCCTGTCCACTGTCATCCCCCCCTCCTGTCCACTGTCCCGTCACCCTCCTGTCCACTGTCCCGTCACCCTCCTGTCCACTGTCCCGTCACCCTCCTGTCCACTGTCCCCCCCCTGGTACGAAACGTGTAGAGGTCACAACAGGTTAGTAAACGGTCATCCTGCGCGTGTATGCTGGTAAGCTGAGACGGAGCCTGCAGGAGACAGCAGCGGTTTTATCCATCTCCGCGGTGCCGAGATCCGGATCCTGTGCAGACACCGCGAGTCTGCTGACTGTCTCAGTGTGAGTGTCCGTTTCCCCTTGCCAGTGCCCAACCCTATGGCGGTTTCTATACAAATCTGTTGATAGGTTGTTTTCATGTTTGTTCTTTTCTTTCATGTTTTTTATATAAATTTTACTGTATTTGTATACTGTGAAGCTTAGGGTTTAGTCACCATCAGGTGTTCTCCTTGGTAGTACTTAGCCGTCCAGCTGCACAGCTGTTCTGAGGTGGGGTTGGATCCCCTCAGTTTTTGTGTATTTTTAATAAATTACCTTCCACTAATCCCTGGTGCGCATTTGTGAATTTTTTATTATCTTGTATTTCAGGGTGGCTTCCCCCTTTCTAAGGGGGGTTCACCTAGATTTGAGAGTTTCTGGGGAGACGCTTTATGTACATGCTGCAAAGGGATCATCCACACCATCACACAGCACGAGAGCTGAATATCCTGTTTTTTCTACCTTATACACACACATGATGAACCAATATACAAATAAATGTAGAAGGGTTATCAAAACCATACTGTACTACAAATAACACTTCTCCATACAGACACACTACATTACAATGAATTTCCTTTAATAAACCTAACTGATCTTACAATCTAAATCATCAAATGCCAATGAAAAACCTCACATTCCAATCAATATATTGCATTTACATTGTATTTATGATGCATAAAATCTATGCACCATATACATTCTGCAAATGAATGTGAACAATATCATTGCAAGCTAAATACAAATACTGTACTCCAAACAAGTCAACTATTTTAACCAATCAAGTAAACAAAAATCAATATATAAGTACCAACCAGAAAACAAAATTTAAAACCAAGGCTAACCCTTACAATACCAAGGATTACATCTATCTAATTGTAAAAAACATTATACTGTACATACATTGAAGCATTGCAATTAACAACATACAGTACAGTACATCCCCTGTTTCTCCCTGCCTTGAGTGTAATCTGTGTAAAAAACTCTCCCTCCTAATGTTTCTGTTAAATCTCCATGCCTTGATTGTAATCTGTTTAAAGCCTCCTCCCCCTAATGTTTCTGTTAAATCAAGCCTGCATTGAGTGTAATCTGTATAAAGCCCCCTCCCCCTATTGTGTCTGTTAAATCTCCCTGCCTCTGTTGCTGTGAGTACAGTTTATGTAAATGTGGGGAGGGGGGGGGGGACCCGATGTGCATACTGTGAGGTCTAACCACCCTCACCCACTACCCACATACCATTACCCCCCCCATCCTGTCCATGGCCCCTCCGCTTCTGCAAAACAGACACAAAAATTAAAACATCCAAAGTAATGTCCCCTAATCCCTTAATCACCATAGCGGTTATTAACCGCTACAGTCATTAAGGGGTTAACCCACCCTCACCCACCACTCGGGACGCCTACATACCCTCCCACACTAGCCCCTCACCCCGTGAGGCCTAACCCCCCTCACCCACTACCCACAAGGGAGGCATACCCACATACCGTTGGGGAACCCCCCCCCCCACCCCCAGTACCCACAATAAAAACAATAGTGACCCACAATAAACATCATAATATTTATTAAATACATACCCACCCCCTGTGCCCCCCCATAAATACAAGATTTATCCTTTTACAAACAGGGTTCATAACGCAGCCCCACGCGAGTCGCCGGTGGGCTGGCGGGGCACCTGACAGACCTACAGGGTACCAGCAGCCCTTTTCAAACAGGTTCTGGAGGCATGCTGGTGGGTCCCGCCAGCACCATTGCCCCCAGGTGGTCTCCTTGGGTCACCGTGGGCCACAATTGGGTCCCCACGGTAGGCCCAAGGATGTCTGGGAGCCCCGGGTCAGACCCATAGGTGTCTGCGGGGCCTCGGGTGGTTCCCACGGGGGTCTAGGGAACTCACGGGTGCTCACTATGGGTCCGCGGTGCCCCCACAGAAGTGGGACCACACATCTTCATCCCCGCACCTACGGGTCGGCGGTGCCCCCACAGAAGTGGGACCACACAGCTTCCTCCCCGCAGACTACGGGTCCGCGGTGCCCCCACAGATGTGAGGCCACCGTTTCATCCCCGCATGTGTCACCCGTGGAACCACCAGCCTGGTACCCGTGAGATACCCGAGGAAACCACAGGTGGTCTCCAGAGGTCTCACGCGGAACCACGGAACAAACCCTGAATGTAAAAAAAATATACTTGGCCTATACAAATAAAATAAATATACCTGGCCCCCTTCACCCACCCCCACTACCCACAATAAAAAAAATTCACACACAGCAGCAGCACAATTAATAAATCTAAATAAATAAATAAATACATGAATAGAAATAAATACATTTAAAATACATTTTTATTCATAGTGTAGATGTGCAGGGGGTCTCCGGAGCTGAACCGCTGTGGTTTTAGGTCCGGGGACCCCCTGCTTCCCGATTCACGTAATCGGGACCTTTAAATGCAGAGGGATACCGGCACCTCATAAAGGGGGCCTGTATCTCGGGAAGCAGGGGGTCCCCGGACCTGAAACCAATGCGGTTCAGCTCCGGAGACCCCCTGCACATCTACACTATGAATAAAAATTTATTTTAAATGTATTTATTTCTATTCATGTATTTATTTATTTATTTAGATTTATTTATTAATTGTGCTGCTGCTGTGTGTGAATTTTTTTTATTGTGGGTAGCGGGGGTGGGTGTATTTATATATATTCATGTATTTATTTATTTAGATTTATTTATTTATTTTTTGGGCGGCTGCTGTGTGTGATTTTTTTTATTGTGGGTAGCGGGGGTGGGTGAATGGGGTATTAGCCCCAACGATGGTTGTTTTAGGGCTTGCGGGGGGGTAGCGGGAGGGGTTAACCCCTTCATGACCGTAGCGGTATTAACTGCTACGGCTTTGAAGGGGTTAAGTGCACCCGCAACCCCCCCGCAAGTCCTAAACTCACACCAAGGGCCAAATACCCCCTTTACCCACCCCCGCTACCCACAATAAAGCGGGCACGGTGGGTTAACCCCTTCATTGCCTTATCGGCTATCAGCTATGGTAATGAAGCAGCATTTCTGTATTTTAATAATATTGTGCAGGAGCAGGGGGTCCCCTGAGTTTTGATTTGTGGCTCATGGAACCCCCTGCTCACTGTACAATATTATTAAAAATACAGTCATGCTGCTTCGTTACCATAGCACATAGCCGCAAAGGTAAGGAATGAGTGTTTATTTATATATGTGTTTTATTCATACTGTAGATGTGCAGAGGGTCTCCGGAGCTGAACCGCTGTGGTTTTAGGTCCGGGGACCCTCTGCTTCCCGAGATACAGGCCCCTTTATGGGGTGCCGGTATCCCTCTGCTTTGTTTACATGCCGCGGTCACGTGATCGGGACCTTTAAATGCAGAGGGATACTGACACCTCATAAAGGGGGCTGTATCTCGGGAAGCAGGGGGTCCCCGGACCTGAAACCAACGCGGTTCAGCTCCGGAGACCCCCTGCACATCTACAATATGAATAAAAATGTATTTTAAATAATTTTTAATGTGCCGATGTTTGCGCAGAGAGAGCAGCGGTTCTCTCTCTGCTGCAAACACATCTCGCCCCCGCCGGCCTATAGTATCATTGATGTGCATACAGTATACAGTACTGTATGTGTACAGTACTGTATGTTAGGGGTTATAGGGGTTGTTGTTATACAGTATATATATATATATATATATATATATATATATATATATATATATATATATATATATATATATATATATATACATACAGTGGTCGACAAATCACCAAAAAATATACTCGCCGAACAAAAAAATATACTCGCCACCTAGTACGAAACGTGTGCTGCTTGGGCCAATAGGAGCTCGCCACGGCTCGCCACGGCCAACAGGCTGCTCTCACACGGGGTAAACCAACTCCACAGATATCTAAAAACAGAAAAAGAGAGAGAGCGCACGCCCCATAGCATAATACTGCATAAAATTTATCATTTATCATTTATTAATTTTTATTTTCTATTTTTCATTTTTTTCTTTTATTGTAAGCCTTTCCATATATGTAAATTAAGCACAATATTAGTCTTAAATCCGAACAATTTATTCATCCAATACCTTGCTCTTCCTTTCTTCTTTTCCCTCTCAACACAATGTATTAGTACATGGATATGAGTGTGACTATTATAGGTTCATCTTTTTCTTATATCTGTGGAAATAAGTGAATTTAATTCCTTTATTATATAATATTTGAGGTATGATGTGTAATCCATTGGGCCCCCTAGCAATATATATAGTCTGTATATATTTGTATTATCATGAGACACTAATAAGATATACAGATACAATCTATTATCCCAAATGGGAATTTATTTTATTTCATTTTATTTTATAATTTATTAAATTTTTTGCAGACATCTTTGTCTCTGCTTAAACTTATGTTTTATATTGACTATAGGTCCTAAACCTTTCTCTATGTATATATTGATATGGAATTGGAATTTATGGGTAATATTGCTCTATTTATGATCGAGATCTGTTGCCTTGTATCTGAATTTATTGTTCAAATTAATGTTGTTTTGCTTTTATATGGTTATCATGTAGTGCAATGTATGATATAGCTATTCACACCTATGGAGAGTGTAAATATGAATCTTATATGATTAACTTATTTTGCTGGTTTTCCTATTGGGGAATCATTAAATAGTGTTTCAGAATGACGTTTGAAATTATACATTGCAGTACAATGAATTATGAATCTATATGATGTTATGATGTAATATTGATTGAACTTTATTGCTAGTGTTATTTTTAGTACAAAGAAAAAAGAGTGGTGTGAATAGCGCTAAAGAATCAATTAAAACAAATAAATGGTGATTTAAGAGACAACAGTGTAAATATTAAATTAATTGATGAACAAGGCTGCCAGGAATATCTAACCCAAACACAGTTAGTGAGACATAAAAACAAATACAGACCGGCGCCTTAGAGTCCAATTGGATGGTAAATAGAGTCCAATAGGGGCTTGAAATGTCCAATAATGGATGTTCTAGTCCAGTGGACAGCAGATTCCTCAGCAGCAAAAGTATTATGCCATGCAGGGAAGACAAGAGAACAAAATCATAGTGTAACACAGTTGGTTAAAACTTAACATATACAAACATACACAGACAAACACAAACAACACTTAAACAACACTAGACAATAGGCTGACTAATATTAACAGTTTTAATGAACATAATAAAATCCAGCACACTGGTGACGAGCAGGTTCGGGTTCCGGTGTTTTAAAACCGGAATCCTACTTACAGCAAGACCACAGGATATAGGCAGATGGATAGTGGATCGATCGGTAGATGCTTATGGATGCGTGCCGCATGTGGAGTCCTGCAGGTCACTCCTCGTGCTGATGCCGAAAATGGC
The DNA here is from genome assembly GCF_040206685.1 of Ascaphus truei. Classification (NCBI taxonomy): domain Eukaryota; kingdom Metazoa; phylum Chordata; class Amphibia; order Anura; family Ascaphidae; genus Ascaphus; species Ascaphus truei. The sequence goes on along the minus strand of NC_134483.1, from coordinate 414,865,613 downwards.
GACTCTGCCTTCTCCTCCACAAGGCTCCTTCCGTTTCCTCCCGGAACTACGTCACAGCGGGCGGGATAGGGATGCCGAATCACACTCCAAATGTCAGCTCCTATTGATCGCAACTCCAAAGTCTGCTGCAAGGCTCTGCTCCTCTATCAGTGATGCTGGCAATGAACTCTCAAAGGCCCTCAGGGCAGCAGACTTTGGAGTTGCGATCAATAGGAGCTGACATTTGGAGTGTGATTCGGCATCCCTATCCCGCCCGCTGTGACGTAGTTCCGGGAGGAAACGGAAGGAGCCTTGTGGAGGAGAAGGCAGAGTCGCCATTTTCGGCATCAGCACGAGGAGTGACCTGCAGGACTCCACATGCGGCACGCATCCATAAGCATCTACCGATCGATCCACTATCCATCTGCCTATATCCTGTGGTCTTGCTGTAAGTAGGATTCCGGTTTTAAAACACCGGAACCCGAACCTGCTCGTCACCAGTGTGCTGGATTTTATTATGTTCATTAAAACTGTTAATATTAGTCAGCCTATTGTCTAGTGTTGTTTAAGTGTTGTTTGTGTTTGTCTGTGTATGTTTGTATATGTTAAGTTTTAACCAACTGTGTTACACTATGATTTTGTTCTCTTGTCTTCCCTGCATGGCATAATACTTTTGCTGCTGAGGAATCTGCTGTCCACTGGACTAGAACATCCATTATTGGACATTTCAAGCCCCTATTGGACTCTATTTACCATCCAATTGGACTCTAAGGCGCCGGTCTGTATTTGTTTTTAGTGTTATTTTTAGTGTTATGATATCCTTCTTGTTCCTATACTATTGTCCATGAGGTCTTTTAATTATATATTTATTTTCTGTTTATTCCTTAAGTGTATCAGTCCCAATCAGCCCTTAGAAAGCTAGTTTTCCATTGATTAGCATCTCTAATATATACCAGCTCCATTGGTGCTATGCAGGTTTATTCAATCACCTGATTACGGGTTGCCTGGTAACGGACTAGCTATAAGAGGGCAGGACTTGATTCCATACAGCATCAGCCCTTTGAGAAAGTCGCCCGTCAGGTGACGAAACGCGTCAGGGAACTGAGAGCGCGATTACGTCACGACGCCGCCGCGCACGCGCAGAAGCCCATACCAAGCGCGGGAATACAATCGGTGGCCATTAGAAGTGAGAGCTGGAATCTGGACAATATACAGATAGCGAACGGAGCCCTGTACATCTGGTTCCTGGTGATCGTGTCTGGCAGTCCTGAAGGAGTCCACGGAGACGTGTTCCAGTATCCAGAACCGGATGGTGGTGATATATTCACAAACTGCCTTTTAACTATTTGCATCTTGTGAGTGCGATTCCTACCCCCCCCACCCCCCACCCCCTTCCCCCTTTTTTAATAAATTTTATGCAGTATTATGCTATGGGGCGTGCGCTCTCTCTCTTTTTCTGTTTTTATATATATATATATATAGTGAGAGAGAAAAAAGGCCCTAAATAAAGCACTCTAGTATATGTATCAGTACAAATCACATAAGGTTTATTAATGTATTGTCACAGAACAAAAATGGTTAAAACAAAGCACAGAAATGTTTAAAATACAGCATGGATCCCCTGTACATTACAAGGCTAAACAATTCCCTCAAAGAAAATGCCCAAGATACACTCAGATAGTATTCTGAAACACCTGACAAAATAAACCTGGTGTGACACCCAACAGACTAAATAGTCACAGCTAAGGCTATGTAATAATCTGCAAAGATCAGAGTCACAGCTAAGGCTATGTAATAATCTGCAAAGAAGTCTAATATGCCTGCTGGCCCCTGCAATATGGAGTTTGTCTGAAGCGACAATGAGTGGCAGGTAAGTGACAGCAGAGATACACAGATTAAAGCCTAAGAATACATGTTAGCCTATAGCTAGAGATAGTGATACATCACCTATGGTCAGGTACAGTGTGGTCGGTGCATTCAGGGTGGAACAAGGAGGGATGTTAGAGCATGGTAATGTGACCCAAAGGGGGGACAAACCAGGGGATCCTGCCTGCTGGACCTGCTCCTACGCGTTTCGGCACACAGCCTTCTACTGGGAGTGGTGATCTAAGCAGGGTAACATGCAGGTTTAAAAAGGGAACTAATTGGGCTAGTGGGGGTAATCACCTGGCAAAAATCAGACTGACATAGATTAAGCAGAGGACAAACAGGTGTAAGCTAAGATTGAGGCTGATGGAGTCAGAGATGGTCATAGGTTATCTACCAATGAAAAATTCAGTATTGTAGGTGCACTCACACACCTCCAAAATAGTCACTAATTACATGAATACCTGCCTGGTGTATCCAATATATGGCAGTAGCAGAAAGCTTATCCTCAGGCTGTAGCACATAATGTACCTCAGAGCCACAGATGAAATGAATTAATGGCATAATGTGTTTAAGGGCAGAAAACGGGCTTCCATATGTCACTGCGCATGTCCGTGACGTCATAACGTCGCGTCGGGTAAGGCAGGACGCCCTGAGCTTAGTAATGGGCACTAGTGAGGCAGAAAGTGTCTATGGGCAGTTCACTGCGCATGCGCGGCTCTGTGTCTGGTATATCCGTGTATTAGGCAGGCTGAATAAGCCCTGCATCACGTCTCGCGCATGCGCGCCTCTGCATAGTGGTCTCAAATGTAATGAGCAGTCAAAAGAGCACACATATCCGCTCACCATGATCGCAAAGCGCCCACAAATATAGCTAATGTAAGCACAATGTACATAAGGATTAGCCTAATTCATTCAAAGTGCAAAGGTAACCTAAGGATTAAAAGCTCATCAAATATAGCCCCCAAAAGGGCAACCAGGCAGACAATTGTGTGGTCCGCATCACTGTGGAAGCCATAAGAATAGATGAAGCACATATTGCTTAAGGCATGACATATAACATCCAAAGATAACTATTAAGGGATGCTATAGGAGTGATATAATATTGTACAATTGTTATTAGCAGGTAAGTGCATGTAGGTATGATCCATACTTATACATCCATAAATGTATAGACTTGTGCACAAATGGGATTCAATGAAAGATAATCTTCCACAAAACTGTGGACTAACAGTATGATAGCACATACATGATGGAACGGGGCAATAGAGTTCTCCAATAGATCACTATTAGTATATATGATATTGACATATCAGTGAAAGTACATAGGCTCCAATGCCCAAATTAACGTCCAGACTTGGAAGAATAAACATGGTGTGTGGTTTTCTTTTTTGCTGTAATAACGTCAGATGGTCTCCTTCCGGATATTAGTCTTTAAATAAAGACATAAGATGATAAACGTCATGATGATGCATAAATCACAAATTAGTCCTTCTTGAATGGTTCAAGTAGAGTGTGGAGCAGTGCTGACCAAGACAGCCAAGAGTCTTTATGGAAATATCCAAACGGTGAGGCGATGAGAGTCGTGTATAGTTGGGAACCAGCCATGTAATATGCAAACCCAGGACTCTGTGGATATAAAAACAGGGGTTGGGGAAAGGGAGACAGAGAAAAGTGTATGAGATTCTCATCACTAATTTTGTACTTAAAAAGCCAGGGGATGTCGAAAGTGCACAAGGATCCGACCCACCCCCCGGGGAGGCCTATAGTATCAGGCATAGGTGGGTTATGCGAACCCATCTGCAGATTTATAGACTCTTTTCTGCAATGTTCAGTGGAGACTTTACCATCTTATATTCGAGATACCATGGACGTGTTGGCGCGCTTAGCCCACATCACAGTCGATGAGAATATTCTTCTGGCGACTTGTGATGTGGAGTCTCTCTATACTTGTATTGATCATGAGGATGGTCTGCGCGCCACATGATTTTATCTGTCCATGCAGAATGTCTCCACTGGACTGATGGACCTTATCCTGAAGTTATTGAGATTTATTCTCACTCATAATTACTTTATCTTCAGGAGTAGGTACTATCTGCAGAAAAGAGGTACTGCGATGGGGGCCACCTGCGCACCCTCCTATGCCAACCTCTTCCTGGGCTGGTGGGAACGGGAGGTTGTGTTCTCTGAGGATAACGTTATATTCACTCAACACGTGTTGTTGTGGTTGAGATACATCGATGATGTGCTGATCCTCTGGCGGGGTACCGCCGCGGGGTTCAGGGACTTCGTCGATGTTCTCAACCACAACAGCATGAACATCAAACTCACCTTTAGCTGTAGCAATACGCAGGTAGAATTTTTGGACCTTTATATCAATATAGGTCCTGATGGCACATTGCATACTGACATCTTTCGCAAAAAGACAGCCACAAATTCCATACTTCACGCATCCAGCTTCCACCCTGAACACCAAATCAGAGGCATCCCTAAAAGTGAATTCCTGCGACTTAGACGCAATGTCTCCTCTGAGAGAGACTTTTCCACAAGGGCAGGAGAGATGAGGGAAAGATTCAGCCAGCGAGGGTATAGCAAACGCAATGTGGACAAGGGCTATAAATTAGCTCTAGCTACCCCCAGAGACACTTTATTGTATCCTAAAAGCAAAGCCCATGCCGACTGTAAAATCCGCTTCATAGGTACTTATAACCGACAATGGTGCCAATTACGTACGACACTTCAAAATCATTGGCAGATTCTAATGACAGACCCAGATCTTAAAAAAGCCCTAGGCGACAGAATTACAATGAGCAGTCGCAAATCGCCCAACCTTAGAAACAAACTAGTGACTAGTCATTTTGTTCCTACCATACAAACAACTTTCCTCTCAACAGCTAAGAGAAAAAAGGGTTTCTATAAATGTAAAAATTGTTCTGCCTGTCGGTATATGTATCAGACAGAGGTATTCACAGACTCTTCCAAGAACCATACCTTTAAAATAAGAGACTGTCTGGGATGCAAATCTAAAGGCGTCATTTATTGTGTCATCTGCCCTTGCGGGCTCCCTTATATAGGGATGACAACCCGTGAAGTAAGGTTTAGAATACTTGAACATGTAAGGAACATCAAAAACGCCTCAAAAGACCTTCAGGCGTTTAAGAAAATCACCTCGGTAGCCCGACATTTCTTTGAGGTACACATGTCAGACTTTAACCTCTTACAAGCATTTGCGATTGAGAGGGTAAGTTTGGGACTCAGAGGAGGCGACTTAGAAAGGGCATTATTACGCAGGGAGTCGAGGTGGATTGTACAGATGGATTCAATGATTCCCAGGGGTCTTAATGACTACCTGGGTTTCGCAATGTTTATATAGGCATCCTGTACTATACCATACTGCCATGACTATCCTTTGAATGTCTTTGACATCCCCTGGCTTTTTAAGTACAAAATTAGTGATGAGAATCTCATACACTTTTCTCTGTCTCCCTTTCCCCAACCCCTGTTTTTATATCCACAGAGTCCTGGGTTTGCATATTACATGGCTGGTTCCCAACTATACACGACTCTCATCGCCTCACCGTTTGGATATTTCCATAAAGACTCTTGGCTGTCTTGGTCAGCACTGCTCCACACTCTACTTGAACCATTCAAGAAGGACTAATTTGTGATTTATGCATCATCATGACGTTTATCATCTTATGTCTTTATTTAAAGACTAATATCCGGAAGGAGACCATCTGACGTTATTACAGCAAAAAAGAAAACCACACACCATGTTTATTCTTCCAAGTCTGGACGTTAATTTGGGCATTGGAGCCTATGTACTTTCACTGATATGTCAATATCATATATACTAATAGTGATCTATTGGAGAACTCTATTGCCCCGTTCCATCATGTATGTGCTATCATACTGTTAGTCCACAGTTTTGTGGAAGATTATCTTTCATTGAATCCCATTTGTGCACAAGTCTATACATTTATGGATGTATAAGTATGGATCATACCTACATGCACTTACCTGCTAATAACAATTGTACAATATTATATCACTCCTATAGCATCCCTTAATAGTTATCTTTGGATGTTATATGTCATGCCTTAAGCAATATGTGCTTCATCTATTCTTATGGCTTCCACAGTGATGCGGACCACACAATTGTCTGCCTGGTTGCCCTTTTGGGGGCTATATTTGATGAGCTTTTAATCCTTAGGTTACCTTTGCACTTTGAATGAATTAGGCTAATCCTTATGTACATTGTGCTTACATTAGCTATATTTGTGGGCGCTTTGCGATCATGGTGAGCGGATATGTGTGCTCTTTTGACTGCTCATTACATTTGAGACCACTATGCAGAGGCGCGCATGCGCGAGACGTGATGCAGGGCTTATTCAGCCTGCCTAATACACGGATATACCAGACACAGAGCCGCGCATGCGCAGTGAACTGCCCATAGACACTTTCTGCCTCACTAGTGCCCATTACTAAGCTCAGGGCGTCCTGCCTTACCCGACGCGACGTTATGACGTCACGGACATGCGCAGTGACATATGGAAGCCCGTTTTCTGCCCTTAAACACATTATGCCATTAATTCATTTCATCTGTGGCTCTGAGGTACATTATGTGCTACAGCCTGAGGATAAGCTTTCTGCTACTGCCATATATTGGATACACCAGGCAGGTATTCATGTAATTAGTGACTATTTTGGAGGTGTGTGAGTGCACCTACAATACTGAATTTTTCATTGGTAGATAACCTATGACCGTCTCTGACTCCATCAGCCTCAATCTTAGCTTACACCTGTTTGTCCTCTGCTTAATCTATGTCAGTCTGATTTTTGCCAGGTGATTACCCCCACTAGCCCAATTAGTTCCCTTTTTAAACCTGCATGTTACCCTGCTTAGATCACCACTCCCAGTAGAAGGCTGTGTGCCGAAACGCGTAGGAGCAGGTCCAGCAGGCAGGATCCCCTGGTTTGTCCCCCCTTTGGGTCACATTACCATGCTCTAACATCCCTCCTTGTTCCACCCTGAATGCACCGACCACACTGTACCTGACCATAGGTGATGTATCACTATCTCTAGCTATAGGCTAACATGTATTCTTAGGCTTTAATCTGTGTATCTCTGCTGTCACTTACCTGCCACTCATTGTCGCTTCAGACAAACTCCATATTGCAGGGGCCAGCAGGCATATTAGACTTCTTTGCAGATTATTACATAGCCTTAGCTGTGACTCTGATCTTTGCAGATTATTACATAGCCTTAGCTGTGACTATTTAGTCTGTTGGGTGTCACACCAGGTTTATTTTGTCAGGTGTTTCAGAATACTATCTGAGTGTATCTTGGGCATTTTCTTTGAGGGAATTGTTTAGCCTTGTAATGTACAGGGGATCCATGCTGTATTTTAAACATTTCTGTGCTTTGTTTTAACCATTTTTGTTCTGTGACAATACATTAATAAACCTTATGTGATTTGTACTGATACATATACTAGAGTGCTTTATTTAGGGCCTTTTTTCTCTCTCACTATCTATTATACTGCCCTTATAGCACCACCGACAACTCACTGTAGTTTGAAATTTTCCAGTGTCGGTATTTAGTTGTGTTTACATGTCTTGTGGATGCGGGGTCCTCTCTTTTTCTCTTGCATATATATATATATATATACATATATATATACATATACATATACATATACACCTACATATACACACACACACACACACACACACACATATATATACTGCATTACAATTCATGAATTTATGACATCTGGCGGACACGCGAAGCATTGCAGCCGAGTAAATCCTCAACCATTATCAATTAACACATCAACCGCGCGTCAGCCGGGCATGACCCCTGGCTGGGAAAGCAAAAGGACCGCGGCATGCTCCGGGTGAACAGCGTGGCATTCCAGGAACATGCCAGGGACAAACCGGTGATTTGTTAGAATAAAGTGTGCCGCAGCAGTATCAAGGTTCTGCAATCACCATCCACAACATCCCCACCTGCCAAACCGTTGTCTTCCAGTAAAAGGTCCTCTGATGTCAAAGAAGTGGCAAAAGTAGTCTTTCAGGGTAGTCTTTTATATACCTAGGGAAATACTATATTTAATACCACATTGTTGGATGAGCAATTAAACCTAATAGGACAAAGATTCATAACATTGAATAAAACACGAGCAAAAAAATAAATTTAAATTTCATACGTTTGTTTTTTGTTATCAAATTGTCCTGTTATTCTCAATCTTCAGTTAAAACGGTAACGTTTGGCCAATTAATTCTCACACTATTGTATGGCATTGTATTAGCCTATAAATAAGCTTAATTTCCACTGACAGTCGAAGCACCGGTATCAAAGTTGCCCAGAAACGCGGCTATCGTCTGTCACAATGCTCAAGCGCTGTCTTGTATTGTATTGTATGTCTTTATTTATATAGCGCCATTAATGTACATAGCGCTTCACAGCAGCAAATAAATAACAGATAATATAAATAATAGATCATGGGAATAAGTGCTTTAGACATTAAGGAAGAGGAGTCCCTTCTCCAAGGAGCTTACAGTCAAATTGGTAGGTAGGGAGAATGTACAGAGACAGTAGGAGGGAGTTCTGGTAAGTGCGTCTGCAGGGGGCCAAGCTTTATGTATCATGTGTTCAGAATATCCACAGTGCTATTCATATGCTTCTTTAAGCAAGTGTGTCTTAAGGTGGGTCTTAAAGGTGGATAGAGAGGGTGCTAGTCGGGTACTGAGGGGAAGGGCATTCCAGAGGTGAGGGGCAGTCAATGAAAAAGGTTTAAGGCGGGAGAGGGCATTAGATACAAAGGGCGTAGAAAGAAGACATCCTTGAGAAGAACGCAAGACTCGGGATGGTGCATAACGAGAAATTAGGGCTGAGATGTAAGGAGGGGCAGAAGAGTGTAAAGCTTTAAAAGTGAGGAGAAGAATGGAGTGTGAGATGCGGGATTTGATTGGAAGCCAGGAGAGCGATTTCATGAGGGGAGATGCTGAGACAGATCTAGGAAAGAGTAGAGTGATTCTGGCAGCAGCGTTAAGGATAGATTGTAGTGGAGACAGGAGAGAGGCAGGAAGGCCGGACAGCAGGAAGTTACAGTAATCAAGACGGGAGAGAATGAGGGCCTGATTCAGATATTTAGCAGTCGAGCAACAGAGGAAAGGGCGTATCTTTGTTATATTGCGGAGGAAAAAGCGACAGGTTTTAGAAACATTTTGAATGTGAGGGGCGAATGTGAGAGAGGAGTCGAGTGTGACCCCAAGGCAGCGGGCTTGGGCTACTGGGTGAATGATTGTAGTTCCAACAGTAATGTGGAAGGAGGTAGTAGGGCCAGGTTTGGGAGGAAGTATGAGGAGCTCTGTTTTAGCCATGTTGAGTTTAAGGCAGCGGAGGGCCACCCAGGATGATATAGCAGAGAGACATTCAGAAACTTTGGTTTGACAGCAGGTGTAAGGTCGGGTGTTGAGAAATATATTTGTGTGTCGTCAGCATAGAGGTGATAATTAAACCCAAAAGATGTTATTAGGTCACCTAGAGAGAGTGTATACAGAGAAAAGAGAAGAGGTCTTGCAGTCAAACACAAATGTAAATACTGAATATCACCTCAACTCCCACATTATTGTGACTTGAAATAAATGTGTTTCATATAATATCACAAACTGCAAAACATTTCCATGTAACAATCTCATTCGCAACAAACTGTTACAAAGTTGAAAAACAAAAAACAACACGAAGCTCATTATTGTCAAGAAGGCCGTGATGTATGAACAGTTACACTGTATAATTCAAAAATAGAAATACGGCATCCAGAGGACTTGTGAAGAAGTTATTCATATGTATTTATATAATTACAAGCAATCAACGTTTCTGTCCCCACGTGGACCTTTATCAAGATAGATAAGCAGTGATACCCGTGTGCTAAATATGTCACCAGATGTATGTATTTCTATATTGATGTACCTATTAAAATGTACATTGTTATTCGTTACCATTATATACAGTACCAATATTTATTTTCATTTGTAATATTTAATTTCTCTGAAATGGTTCAAGCAATTGTCTGAAAATACAGCACAAGTTGCAACATAATAAATGTTATGTTTTGTATCAAGAATCCGGTCGATTACTTTTTTTTTTATCACTTTAAAAGTCAAATGAATTGCAAGATGGGGGCTGCACTGATTCAGTTGAAATTTCTTGCAGATCTAGGTTAGGATAGCAGAAAGTTACCCACAAAATATCATCAGAATCGGTCAAGGTGTTTGCATTTGAAGAGAGAACACACGAACAAACACACAAGCGCACAACCAAAGAGGTCACAAAGTGCTCATCCAAGTATGATATTAGCAGATACATCTTTAATTTCAGTTTCCATTTTCATGTTTTGGTGTAGAGAGATCAAACAGTTCATCTATCTATGAAATCCCACTATAGACATTCTTCTGGTACAGTCTCAGCAAACTGAGATGATAATTATCAGCTATTGAACTCCCCAGAAAGTGGCTAGTGATGATAATTCTGTTCACAGTGTGTTCTTGTTGCTGACTTGAATTGTCTGATAATGATGAATTATTGACATGTCTTGTAGATCTCGTAAAACATTAAGAATAAAACAAACAATATATATGTTTGAAGAAAATTATTTTTTGCAGGATGTGAACAAACATGAAGCAATCCAGTGGAAAAAAAATGGCAAGAATCCCTTTTAAGTATAATATATACATACATCATACATACACACACACACAGTATATATCTCAAACTTGGTGAAGCAGTGAAGTCCAAAGAACCAATTAGTGATTAATGTGCTCCAGCGCTGGATCCATACAGTTCATATTGTAATATGATTTCAGGAGATGTAGGAAATAGGGCTAGTGAGATATACAATGATGAGAAGTCCCCAAAAGGGCCCGAATATAACTGAAGGTTGAGACTAGTGGTGATAACCCCTGTCAAATCCTCATTGGGATGGACTTACAGCATACAATGATGAAAGAGTAAGAAAAATCAATTGTACTCACAGATATGCCCCAATCCTTTGTATCCTGGTTTGCGGGCAGCCAAGTAGAGTGGCTTTCATTGGAGAAAAAGGAAGAAACTGACGCACAGCCAATGGAGAGGGTCACCAAAATAGTAAATAAAAAATGATCTTTATTGAACCATGTTAAAAAAGGAGGTAGACATCCTCCTACGCGTTTCGTGTATGGAGTATACACTTTATCAAGGAACTGGCAAATTTGAACCAATTAAAAAATGTGGTAAGAGTTAAAAGGTGGGATTTTGCTTTAAGTTTGTATGTTTAAAATTATCTTCAGTCTCTAAATTTAACAATGTTTTTTTCATCAGTGTAGTAGAGGGATCACTTTTTATTGAAAAAAAAATGCCTTCTAGCTGTGAGCTTTCTCGTGTATTTATTCGCAACTTCAAAACTATGTAGATAAAAATGATTATGGCCATACTGTACATACATTTGTTATACATTTTTTTTTATACAAAGCTGATATAAGAGATCATTGTTTTTATACAAAGCTGATATAAGAGATCATTGTTAGGAGTCAAACCTGTCACGGCTAAGACTGGGAAGTTTGAAGCAAAGATGATTTTATTGATTACGGAGCTTTGGGTAATTCATCTTATGCAGGAGAAGTGCCACACCAGATAATCAAAACAGCATAAATATCTATAGACAAATGCAAAGCTAAGCATATCAGTTGACCTACCAATAAAATTATCGCCATATACAGTCTTTCATATCCGGTTACTGTGCGAAATGGAATATTCAATATAAGCCTACTTTAGCCATTTTAGCAAAACCATGTTATTTAGCAATTCAATTTAAGAATGACAAATGTTGGTAATCTATAAAATGCTAAACTTATACAGCGTTAATACAATTAGCATTAATAGAATATAAATCATAAAATGTAACAGCTTTGTCTATATTCATGATGTGGTGGGTGTAGGGGTTTGAGCTAACTGGGAATGTGTGTTAATCCATTTCTGACTGGTATCAGTTGTATGGAGGTAGGTGGCACCTCCCCCCAGAGCTCACTCCTCCTCACCTTTTTAACTTGGGAGGTCTTTTCACTTTGCTGCAAGAACAGGATCTACTATGGTTCTTCCCCCTCATACAGAGGTAAAGGGAAGGGTTCACAGTGTAGTATCGTATCCTCCCATTGAGGGATATCCTGACATTTGAGGTTTAAAGGGCTCCAGTCAGAGAGAGAAGGATCTCTGACATGTGACAATTTACAGCGATTTTTGTGAGTTTCATTCTTGTAGACATATAAGGAACTGAAGCAGTGATTACAGTCTGCACTATATATATATATATATTATTTTTTTCATATATACCACGGTATTTTCCTGCGCTCCTCCTCACCTCCAAGCAAAGAAAATTCTACATCCTGGGACTTGGAACTGTCCCACCAGAGGAAGTTGAGCTGCGATATAAACTTTTATTTATTAGTCACTTTTTTGGTGTAAGGTGCATTTGTGTTTATTCTGTGTTTCACCTATAACACTATTTATTAATTATCACTTGGGAAGTGCCCAGTCCATCCACTCCCCGCTCCACCTATTTTCACATATTCACAGTGTAGTGTAGGACCTGCATTTTTGGTTATATCTTGACGTTTTGTATGCAGGCTTACGACGCTTTGGCCAAAGGGTTTAACTTAATAGTATTTAAACTTTATACTTATTACCATATATGTTTTGTCAATTGGATGTCGCTTTGGGCTCCCCCGTCTTTTGTTGTATACATTTGCCACGCCCAGTAGCACTCTATTTACATAAATATATATTTATGATGTGGTGGGTGTAGGGCAGAGCTTTCCAAACTGTGTGTTGCGACACGTTAGTGTGTGGGCTGCAGTGTGTAGGTGTGTCACGTGAACGTAACAAGAAACCTCTGAGCGGTGCGGGAAACTGGTTGGCGCATGATTATTTAGGGGGGGCACAGGCGGTTAGGGCCACCAACAGGGGATTTGCTGGGCCGTCGTCCCTAGACAAAACTGGTCACCACAGGGTATATATGTTATGACACTTAAAAGTGAATCTCTTGTCAGTGTAGACAAATGGACAGACACAGGATATTAACACTGCTTAAAGCAGCTAGTGTTTTATCACAGTCTGCAGGATCTATTAGTGTTACATAAGATCTCTGTACAAACACCCAAGTACAACACGTTCTGACACCTCTAAATGTGGAGCAAATACATAATATAATAATATAAGAAAATAAATAATAAATTAAATGAGATTCACTTTTAAGTGTCATAACATATATGTGCTGCAAGAAAGCATTTAAGACATACGGAGAAAGCGTAGGAACCAGCAAAACATAGCTGGGCACCAGTTCTTAGCAAATAAATAGTGCACAGCTGAACCAGGAGAGTTCTTCTTAACCCTCTAAACAACTGCTGTATATGGAATACATATGCCATACACAGAGAATAGCTAATCAACATAGATCTCTCTAGGGGCTGCTATATCCTGTGCCCCCCTCTCTAATTAGTAGGTGTACATGATATACACGTCTCTGCCAACCTGTACAAACATACCAAGAATCATACAAAGCTTGGGTGGTGTTTAATTAATCAAGATTTTTGGTCCTGCCACGCAACAAGACAACCCAACTTGGCAATACCTACTTCACCGGCAATAAGAGCGCTTTGATCCGGTGCATGCACACCAAGGGTGACAGAGATTTTGGTAAACTGTAAACTAATTTTTAACAGACTCAGTGTGAGCATCATTGGACCTATATTTTTACCTCATGGTCTGTTGTGCACCACTATATTAGGGATTTCCATAAGTGGCAAGTACCCTATAGATACAAACCACTTTTTTCTGATGTTTGTGTATCTCCCTGGTAGCACACAACCTCCATGCGACTCCTCTATTATAACAGTGTTTAGTGCGAGGTACCCCTTCCCATCCTCTATTAGTATCTATACCCCAAGAATAGAAAGCTTCAGATCAAATTTGCTCTGCCTTAAGAAATGTCTTTAGACTCAATTAGAGCATGAATTGCTCACCACAGTATTATAATTGGATGACATGGAGGCGAAGTGACGCAGAGTCCAAATGATGCACTTTGCGCTTGGAACAATGCTCCAGTTTGAAACTCGGGATACACATTCTTTGAGTCCTTCCTTCCCAGTTTTTAGTGTTTAAGATGATATATTTTCACATAAAATTCACAGAACTAATGTTGACAACAGTGGTATTCTACATACAAAACTATTAGACATGCTTCTTTCTCTCTTTGACTCTTATTCAATAGGGTCCAAAGCAGCTAATCACATAGGCCAAAAACTGCCATTAGCTTAAATCAGGCCTGAGGTTTAATAAGGGTCTTATTGCTTTAAGTAAAAACTGGAACTCAAGTCAATGGCCAGTTTTGGCTGATCACAGTGGGATACGCCACTTCATAGCTGCATAATTAAGGCACTAAGCATGTCTCTTGCTTTTAAAGAAGTAGTGCTACTTAACTGGCAGCTTTAAATACCAAATGGCAAGTATACTGTATGCTTTGTGTTTGTTTGCAGTAGGGATATCTTGATCCTGGTACTCATCAGGATGTTTTGAAAACAAGCAATGACAGTGCAGGCTCTGACCTGCAATAATTTGACAGCTCTGCTACACATCAGGAATAGGTAACATGAGGCTTTATTACTTCAACTTTTAATTTCCTTTTGCAATTATAGCTGTATTGCTGCTTACGGTAAAGGAAACAGCAGGACATCACACATTGCAGTGTATCAAAGCAGTTCAGGTTGTTAACAAAATGTCTGCTAACAGTAAAGACATAGGGGCCTATTCTATAAGCCTCGATAACAAACTTATCAAGGCCTTTTCAGCTAAAATGCCCACTACTATTCTGTAAGCCTTGATAAGTGGGTGATAAAGGTATAAATAGCCCCTTTTTTTTCAGCCACCAAATCAGATCGCCGAGTGAGCGGTGATAAGCCACTTATCAGCAGGTTCTGAAACATGTGCAATTTTAGTAGCCTTGATTAGTTTATCGAGGCTAATCACGGCTCTAAAATGGCAAGTTTCTCCCAAAATCCTCACGGCAGGAAAAGTTTGTGTGAGGCTGGGGAGAAGCTGCAGAGAAGGCAGCCAGAGATGACTTAGAAAAAAAAATGCATTTTTCCTGCATAGGATTGATGCCGGGAGTCTCCGGAGCTGACACCCATTAATATTAGCACCGGAGACCCCCGGCATGAATCCCATGCAATAAAACTGCATTTACAGGCAACTTCATTAGTTAGCGGCTGACTGCTAAGGCTATAAAGGGGTTAACTAACAGTGCCATGTTTATTGTGGTGTAGCGGAGTTTGGTGATATTTGGCCCTTGGTGGGAGTTTAGGCCCTGCGGGTGGAGTTAATCCCTTAATTACCTTAGCGGTTAATACCGCTAAGGTATTGAAGGGGTTAACCCCTCCCACTACAACTCGATAGGCCTAAACATCCATCCTTGGGGATACTACCCCCTTCACCCAATCCCTCTACCCACAATAAACAAAAATACACACAACAGCCCTACTACCCACCCCCAACAACCCCCACAACATATACAGTATAGTAATGGGCAAAATTACTATTATCCCCATATGGATAAAAGCGCATTTGCCCATTATAAAATCAAACATTAGGCAGCCAGCATAAAGTAAATAAAATGTTCAATTTACCCCTGCCAACATGGAAGGCATCCTCGTCAGCATATTGCAGGTCCTTGTCCTCCGTTTGCCAGCAAGAGTTCAAGAAAAAAATACAATCTAATGGCCCCTAACCCCTTAATCACCGTAGCGATTAATAACCGCTATAGTAATTAAGGGGTTAACCCCTGTCCCCCGCTACCCACCCGGGAGGCCTAAACACCCACCCTGGCCCAACTACACCCACCCATTGATTGGCACAGTGGTATGTCATACCCATATAATATGGCAAAAGACAGGGGTGCTTAATGCTACATCCAATTGACAAAACATATATGGTAATAAGTATAAAGTACAAATACTTCAATAATAATATTTTCTTGGTTATTTAGTTAAACCCTTTGGCCAAAGCGTCATAAGCCTGCATACCAACGTCAAGGTATAAAAAAAACAAACATATAATATGGGCATGATAAGCTACTATAGCAGTCAATAGTCAACCTAATAAAAATAATTAAGGCCAAAAATACACAATAATAAAAGAAATGCCTAAGCACCTAAACACCCCAACAATAAAAGAACTAAAAGGCCTCAACGGTACTGATAGTAAAGTGATTAAACGGCGCAAAAACAAGTAAAGTGATTAAACGGCGCAAAAACAACTAAACAGGTGATCGAAGAAACAAAAGAAAAAACAGTGCAAAACCTCATTATGTAATATTTAGATATATTGTGAAAATATTTCAGCAGGTAAGTATCGCACGTACATCAAGGTAAAATTGTATAAACATAACATGTTAGGCACATGTTACCACATCACCCGCTCTTCTGCACCAACCCGGTCAATTCTGGGTCACTCTAAGAGATGATGTCTTTATCTCCCAGGCTCTTGGCAATGGTCTCTCGATCCGGTCTTTAACATCTATTACGATCCTCAGATGCAAACGCACCGGCACCGGTCTATTGAGATCCTCGTGTCAGACTTCCGGGTAGACCTTTTGATGACGTCACGTCGAGTCTCGGACGTTCTGGTGGTGTAGAGTAGCTGCGGGTGCGTGTGTCCGAGTGGGGACACTAAACGCAATGACTGTGATAGAGTCCACAATATAAACTGGAACAACGCAATAAAGCGCACCTCCTACGCGTTTCGTAAAATACTTAGTCAGGGAATCATGCGTGGCGAAACGCATAGAGTGGGAGTCATCCTGTTACGGGGAGCAATTTGGAGAGGAGCTGTGGGAAGCCGAGTC
This sequence comes from Ascaphus truei, assembly GCF_040206685.1. Classification (NCBI taxonomy): domain Eukaryota; kingdom Metazoa; phylum Chordata; class Amphibia; order Anura; family Ascaphidae; genus Ascaphus; species Ascaphus truei. Next base: position 414,848,832 of record NC_134483.1, on the reverse strand, counting down.
ACAACCGGAGTGCAACCGGATCTGACGTCAGACGCCCAGTCTTGCGGTGACGTGACAGAGCAGGGGCTGGAGACGGAGATCTATTGGGAGCCACGGGACGGTGAGCAGTCTTGCTGACATTCTCTCCTGCACACTATTGCAGTGTGACATGCCTGATTTTATTTGATACATTGTGAGTGCATATATTTTCATTTAAAGTAGTGGTAGAAATCCTAGGATTCCAGCGGTGCACAGCCGAGTAGAATAGGAGACCAGCAAGGTGTGGGTTAAAAATTTATCTTTATTAACATGCCATGGTATGGGGGACACACTGACGCATTTCGGACTAACATAGTCCTTAATCATAGAGCTCTATGATTAAGGACTATGTTAGTCCGAAACGCGTCAGAGTGTGTCCCCCATACCATGGCTTGTTAATAAAGATAAATTTTTAACCCACACCTTGCTGGTCTCCTATTCTACTCGGCTGTGCACCGCTGGAATCCTAGGATTTCTACCACTACTTTGATTATGGAGCGTGATGCACGCAACCAAGGAAGCAGCCATCCGTGAGTATTGCACGTCTCCCTCACTTGGAGATTTGATGACCGGTAACAGTGCTGCAGCACAAGGGTCCTGTATGGCGCAGTCCTACACATCAATGGTATGTTAACCCTTACTTCTACATTCTGACACATGGACTACCTTATTGATTAGTGTCGATTGTTCTGCTGCATTAAGCAAGCACTGGGTCCAATATCTCATTGTATGGTTGCACTATATCTATGGACTCACACTGTTCATATCACTGGAGTTCAGAATTGGATTGAGCACTGTCATTGGGACGCATGCCCCAAACCACCGATTATATTTTCATTTAGATTAAAATTTTATACCTGGTTGATCTGTGCTATGCAGTGTTTTCCTCTCTCTCCACACTTGGGTTATATTCCACTCTGAGTACCGGGGCTCACCTGATGACTCTGAACTGACACCTACCATCGATTGACTGCTTTGCCTTTACTGCTTTTTTAAATCTTACAGTTTGTAAGTAGACATTCTACACGAGCCAAGTTTTGGAGCATACTGCCCATTTTTTGCAATTCCGCTGCACTTAGATTTTCTGTGTTTCTGTGTGTTTCTCCTTTATGCTCCCCCTGGATTTCGTGTATCTACTAAAATGCCTCAACTACACACCAATTACATTAATCTATCAGTAAAACAGCAAAATAATTAAAATTATGTTATTCCAAAACATAAGAATACAAATAAATAAACACCTATCCAACCAATCAATTAAAGAATTAATAACACTAGCCAACAAAACAAATAATTAATTTAAAATGCTAATCAATCCTAAAATGTACTAACAACAAGCCATCCAATTTCAAAACAATTTAATCCAAACAAACAGAATTCGAAAAAAATAACAATCAATAGAAAACCAGCATTTGTCAAAAAATTAATTGGCTGTTACTGTATTTATCTGTACCCAGGCACAGATTAATACATTATCAGTCAATGGGCAATCATAAACATAAAAATAAATAAATACACTGAAAAAACCTGAAAAAATACAATTACATAAATCAATATTTATCTTACCTTTAGAAGTCTTCACCCGCCGTATCCCGGCTTATCTGGAAGCTCTCGACCCGCGACGTCATCACCGGCAATCCATCTCAATCCTCCTTGAAGATCAGCATCAGGTACCAAAATCTTTATTCTTTTATCTTCTCTCACCGTCTTCTATAAAGGATGTGACATCACTTTAAGGGATGATGTCACATCCTTTTGAACTAATGTGACCTATCACATGGTACAGCAACCAATGGGATTGTCTTCAATCCCATTGGTTGTAATACCATGTGAAATGAGACGTGATTTTAAGGATGTGACGTACTTTCCTTTGAGATGACATCACATCCTTAGAAAAAAAAAGGCGGACACATGATACAGGGTCCATTGGATTGGAGCTGTACCATCTGACCCTAAAATGTGACATCACAGGCTATATAAAAGGCCTGCTCATGTTATTTTAGCAGAAGATCTCGACGAGGCAACATCCGTTTATATTGTATTGTATTGTATGTCTTTATTTGAATAGCACCATTAATGTACATAGCGCTTCACAGTAGTAATACACGTGGTAAGCATATAAATAACAAATAATATAATATAAATAACAGGTCATGGGAATAAGTGCTTCAGACAAATGTAACATTTAGGAAGAGGAGTCCTTGCTTCAAGGAGCTTACAATCTAATTGGTATGTAGGAGGAACATACAGAAACAGTAGGAGGGCATTTTGGTAAGTGCTTCTGCAGGGGGCCAAGCTTTATGTATCATGTGTCTAGTAATATCTACGGTGCTTCTCATATGCTTCTTTAAGCAAGTGTGTCTTAGGTGGGTTTTAAAGGTGGATAGAGTGAGCGGTTTGGATTTACCATGGGATACTTTGGATTGAAAGAAAGAAGACAGAAGATGGAAGAAAAGAAGAAAATAATTATAGAAGAAAATAGAAGACGGTGAGAGAAGATAAAAGAAAGAAGATTTTGGTACCTGATGCTGATCTTCAAGAAGGATGGAGATGGATTGCCGATGATGACGTCGCGGGTCGAGATCTTCCATATATGCCGGGATTTGGAGGGTGCAGACTTCTAAAAGTTTGGATTAAATTGTTTTGAATTTGGATTGCTTGTTTTTAGTACATTTTAGGATTGGTTAGCGATTGAAATTAATTATTTGTTTTGTTGGCTAGTGCTTTCATTTCTTTAATTGATTGGTTGGTTGATTGATTGGTTGATTGATTGGTTGGCTAGTGGTTTTATTTATTTAATTGATTCATTGGATAGGTGCTTATTTATTTGTATTCTTATGTTTTGGACTAACATATATGTAATTATTTTGCTGTTTTACTGATAGATTAATGTAATTAATGTGTAGTTGAGGCCTTTTAGTTCTTTAATTGTTGGGGTGTTTAGTTGCTTGTGTATTTATTTTATTATTGTGTATTTTTGACCTTAATTATTTTTATTAGGTTGACCATTGACAGTAATAGTGGCTTATCATGCCCATATTATATGGGTATGATATACCACTGTGCCAATCAATTGGTAGAGAGTGGGTATAGTGGATCGGGGGTGGGTGGTTAGGTCTCCCGGGTGGGTAGTGGGGGTTGGGGGTTAACCCCTTAATTATTATAGAGGTTATTAATCGCTAAAATGATTAAGGGTTTAGGGGCCATTAGATTGTATTTTTTTCTTGTACTCTTGCTGGCAACGGAGGACAAGGACCTGGATTATGCTGACGAGAACGCCCTTCATGATGGCAGGGGTAAGTAGAACATTTTATTTACTTTATTTATGCTTGCTGCCTACTGTTTGATTTTATAATGGGCATATGCACTATTACACATATATGGATAATAGTAATTTTGCTCATTACTGTACTGTTGTGTTGTGGCAGGTTGTTGGGGTAGAGGAGGTGGGTAGTAGGGTTGTTGTGTTTATTTTTGTTTCTTGGGGTTAGAGTGATTGGGTGAAGAGGGTAGTAGCCCCAGGGATGGATGTTTAGGACTTCCAGGGGGTGAGGGACTGGTTAAACCCTTCATTACCATAGCAGTTCCCACCGCTATGGTAGTGAAGGGGTTAGCTCCTCCTGCAACCTTCCAGGTAGGTCTAGCCACCCATCATGGGACTACTACTACCCCCTTCATCCACCCCCTCTACCTCAAGAAACAGGTTATTGAGTTTTAACAGCTTCATTGCCTTAGCGGCTAGCCAATAGGGTAATAAAGCTGTTTTAATATACATTTTAATACTAGTGTCGATGAGCAGGGGGTCTCCGGAGCAGAACCATCTTGATTTGAGGTCCGGGGACCCCCTGCTTCCTGAGATACAGGCCCCGTTATGGGGTGCCAGTATCTCCTATGCATTTTACTCCCATGGTCACGTGACGCGAGACATTTAAATTCATAGGAGATACCGGCACACCATAACGGGGCCTGTATCTCGGGAAACAGGGGTTTCTGCCCGTTTTGGGAATTTTGCTATCACAGGTAATCGAGGCTTTCTGAATACTGTGATAGCAACACTCAAAAAACTGGCAGCGTAACCGACCCAGCGATTTTTTTTATGAAAGCTTATAGAATAAGCCCCTTAGAGAGATAGAACAAAATTCAGTAGTTACATTAGGAGAACACCTACTCTGAAATTAAACATTGTGCAATATAAAATAATGCTGAATGTGACTGCACACATCCAACAATTTGAAAGATTATTTTACATAGAAGAGGTAAATAAATAAAAAAATATGTGCAGAGAACATAGTAGTCGTCTCCAAAATGTCAAAGTTAATCCTTGTAAGTATGAAAAAAAGAGCTGTTTTCGAGATGGAAATTAGAAAGTAAACATTGGAATATTGAATTCATTGTGCGGTTTCTATTTTTTCAGGGAAAGTATTTAGAGTGTTATATTCGAGTAAATTATTCCATATTTACCTTGTGTTATCCCGCTGACACATTTACCTATACATATACAGAACCTAATCTGTTACGCTATTTTAAGCATACACATGTTGACATCTCAGAAAAAAAAAGGTGAGACAGATTTTAGTTTACCTGAATTATCTTAAATCCCAACATTCTTGGCATTTTATCTGTAAAACACAAAAACCATGTTCACTCTGTTTTGTGTCCCCGGGACATGGAATTCTCTATCTTGTTAAAGGAAAAAAGAACACATACTGTATTGTCAGCAGTGAGGAGGAAATATTATATTAAAAGGAAGAATTATGTTATATTGTACCACTACTATATCCACATGGCATTCTCAGGGTGCAGCTGCGGTCTGCAGGAATCTTTTTTTCCCCAACAAACTCTGGCCATGGGAAAAAATAAATCAGGATATGTACTACAGTATATCACCAGTGTAAGAAATACTATCATTATGACATTGGGTGTAAGTGCTTATTTGCACTCCTCCTCTGGAACATTTTACAGCTTTACTATGCAATATCGCTTAATATTTCTTTTGACCAATTCACTACAGACATATTTCCATCGGTAAAACAGTGAAAATAAGCTTTTTACTGCAGAAAATATCAGCAATATTTGCTATTTAAAGATGTCCAATTACAGAGCGAAGATTACCACATAAAAATATCAACAATTTGTATCCCTTGTCCCAGCTAGGCATCAGGCTTATCTTGACTATGCATATTATGGCTTGTATATACATAACAAAGATGGACATGCAGTACCTGCTATAGGTGATGAATTTAAACAAATGTAACCCGAAACATTATTCCACAATTTCCCAGTTGGTTGGTAAAGTCACATGCAGTTGATAATGGTTTGTTGAGGAATCATGATTGGTTCATATTGAAGAAGGCGACTGGGCCCATGAATTAAGCATTATCGTGTGAAGAATCTTGTAATTAATTCGGGGGGAGTGGGACGCAGCCTTGTTTTTGTAATCCGCTATATTGATTACGAACGTATTCTGGTTGCTGAAGGGTTAAACTATCGCTTTTGGGTCTAGGAGAGCAAAGGAGGGGGAGAAGTTTTAATCCTATGGTATGAATAGCTAAGCCCTTAGTTTCAGTGTCTCTAAATTTGTTCTGTAAATGTAGTTAGTTAGTTCAGGTTATTCTGCAAAATCAAATAACTGTCTTAAAGGAGTTCAACATTTAGGAGGGTATCAGAGCCTGGAGCATTGAGAGAATTTCCCCAAGGGTTAGTCAAGGCAAGTGGTCAGAAGACTTCGAGAGCATCGGGAGGACAGGGGCCCTGTGAGTAATTGAGGGTCCTGAAATAGAGGGTCTAATTATCTCAATTTCAGAAGGTGTGCCTTAGTCCTAGCTTGATAGATGTCTCCTCTGGGAATCATCCTTATCTCTTAAAGCCTATAAAGTGCCTTCTTCAGACTGAAGCCATATTCAGAGAAAATATTATTGGTGCAAGAAAATCATTGTTCCTATTGTTGAAAATTCTACAAAAAAAGATTTTCTATTTAAAAATAAATAAAAGTCTTTACTCGCTGCCCTGCCTAAGAACCCTGTAGCACTTCTCCCTGGCCCCCTGAAAAAGACAGAACCATCTATGCCTCCTAGCTGGGAGGGCTACATTCTTTTCCACTGGGATTGTATAGTCATTATGTAGTAATTGTGGTCCAACAGACACCCACATTTTAAGCACTAGTGTCTTAGGTATGAAGAAACTGACTCCCATGGTAATGAAATGGTTAGTAATACCCTTTTATACTTATTTGTTATGCTTTATACTGTATGCTTTAGAGGCATAGGATGATCATGTCCTGACAGTCGCTTTGGCTACTAAGGAGCTAATATAATTTGTTTGACAGGATTTCTCCCTATTACATGTACAGCATTGTGTTTATGTCCAGTTTGCTTCTGCTGGAGGGTCTTGCAACATATTGTTAGCCTATCCATGTGATGGGGCTAAAGAAATGATGCTATACAGTGGGTTGCCATAATGCTTTGTATTACCATACCGTGTGTGCGGAGTTATGCTCTGAAGCTAGAGGGAAGCAGGCTCAGAGGAAACGGCAAGACGTTTTTATTTACTTATGAGGTAGAGGAATTCAAAACTTTTGGGCAGAGAGGGGAGAAGTTGTAGTTTGGAGCGAGAACATTTGCGCACACTTTTGTCAATTTTTGCAAACCCATGAAAGTTTATCTGCCAGTTTAAATAAACGAAAATTAGCACAAACAAGATATTTCTATTTTATGGCAAACTCGAACTTTGGTGAACGCCAATGTCTGTTGTAGGAATTAACACAAGACTATCCTAAATATCAACGAGTGCCAATGATCCAGTGCTTTACTTTTTGTGAAATAAAAAGAGGTTCTGATATTCAGGGCTGCAGACAGCAAACGACTCCCTATCCCCACAGTGTCGTGACCATGTGCCGCCTTTCGCTCATGCCCCCACCTCTGTCTCTCACCCCACACCACCACCTGTATCTCTCCCCACCCACACCTCCACCTCTCTCTCCCACACCCCCACTTCTCCCCCAAATCACATAACCACCCCATGGCCCCAATACACATAATAATCCCCACAATACACATGTTGATTTTTGTCTCAGGGTGGGGCTGTGTCCCCGAAACGTTACTGCAGTTCTGCTGGTTACTATGCAGAAAAGCCAAGCAATTTTTGCAGTAGTATGTGTGTGCCTCAATCCTTTGTCTATATAAACCCCCCAATACACATAATATCCCCCCAATACACATACTATATTCCTCAATACACACAACCCACCTCCCAAATACCATACACATACACACTCATGCCACTTATTGTAGAAACCTATTTCACAGGTATGCGTAAACGTTTCTTTTCTCTACTGCCTCATTCTATTACTACAGCTATTACCAGCCACAGAAAATAAAAGGATGCTTATTATTCTGCCAATAGTTATTTCTTTATAAATTCCATCACTAATCGGGAGGTTTACTGGTAATATTGCAAAAGCTATGTGTATTCAAATAAAAATCTATCACCTTTGTCACATAGTAGTCTGTTTCTACCTAGAGTATATATATATAGAATCCACAGAAGCAGCGGGCACTCCACTTGCAAGTAGAAAAAATTGGGTGCTTGTCCCATAAAGCAATAATAAACCATACGATACCGTTTGAAGCACGAGATCAGGAGACAGGACTCTGGTAAGTTTGATCACAAGTTTTTGTATTGAAAAAGACACATAAACCGACGTTTTGGTCCCCAACCACCTTGAGAAAGGTCCCACTGGGGGACCGAAACGTCGGTTTATGTGTTTTTTTCAATACAAAAACTTGTGAACAAACTTACCAGAGTGCTGTCTCCTGATCTCGTGCTTCAAACGGTATCGTATGGTTTATATATATATATATATATATATATATATATATATAGCCACAGAACGGTATCATCTATTTATTTTTTGATTTTTTTGATTATTGAAGCTCAGCTAACACGGTACTGATACCTCTACATGTATATATATATATATATATATATATATATATATATAAAAAGCAGAAAATAGCCGTGTTAGTCCAGTTGCGATAGTGCAGAATAAATGAGTTCTTCAGTATTAGGTGATACCTTTTTTATTGGACTAACAATTTATGTCATAGGACAAGCTTTCGAGAGTTATCCTCTCTTCTTCAGGTCAGCAATACTGATATACATAGGATTCAATGGCTAAAGCCTAAAAATGTGCATGGCCAAGTTGACAACCCACTGATGAAACAATACATCATGTCTCTGAAAAAATAAGGATAAGTGAAGTTCAAAAAGAAGTGGAAAAGTGGACACCACCTACTGCTTCTGGTTCCTGCATTTGATCTACGTTGGAAAGGAGGATATCATCCCAGACTGCACATCTCAACACTTAACTATTGCTGTGATGCCGCCTTTACTTTTTATATTTGCTGTAACCTCACTTATTTTCAAATTATGCACTTCCTTCTACCAGTCTCCTTATGTCTCAAATTCATTCATATATCTCCATCTTTCCTTTCTGCACCACTTCTCAGGTCACATGAACTCCTTTCTTACTTGCGCCCTCTGTCACCACACAGCTATAAACCCTGCACGTAAACACACCCCTACAAATCATCCTCACACACCCTCTTTCTTTCCATGCTTCACCTCCTTGCTTCTGGGGATATCTCTCCTAATCCTGGTCCCTGCCTTATTTCTACATGCTGTCGCCCTGGCCTCCCACATGCAACTTGTACTCCTTCTGGGGTTAACCCCTCCAACCTCATACCCATCCCCTGCCACCCTCCCTCCTCTCTCCCTTTCTCCTGTGCCGTTTGGAATGCTCGCTCCCTCTCTAACAAGTTCCTCTCTGTGCATGACTTCATTCTCTCTCACTCTCTGCTTCTCTTTGATATAACTGAGACCTGGCTCACTCAGTCTGACTCTGCTCTGGAACCTGCCCTCTCCTACGGTGACCTTTCCTTCTCCCACACTCCACGCCCTGATGGCAGGGGTGGAGTCGTGGGGCTCCTGGTCTCCTCTCTCTGCCGTTACAGAACCCTTCCTATTCCCCCCTCTCTTTCTTTTCCCTCCTTTGAGGTTCACACAGTCCAGATCTTCTCGCCTCTCCCTGTCCGGTCATCTATCGCCCGCTTTCCTCTACTCATCCCCCCTCTGCCTTTCTCTCTCACTTTGAATCCTGGCTCTCTTTCTTTCTCTCCTCAGACTCCCCTGTTCTTCTCCTTGGGGACTTCAACTGCCACATTGATGACCCCTCTCTTCCTTGGGCCTCCCGTTTTCTCTCTCTAACCTCTTCTTTTGGACTGCAACAGTGGACTGAAGCTAGCACCCACAAAGATGGCCACTACATAGACCTAGTTTTCACTAAAATCTTTTCTCTCACCGATTTCTCCATTTCTCCTTTTCCTCTCTCTGACCATCACCTCATCTCATTTTCTCTATCACGCTTCTTCCCCTCTCCATCTCCATCTAGCCCTCATTTTTGCAGAAACCTGCGCTCCATTAACCTACCAGTTTTTGATTCCACTTTATGCTCCTCCCTCTCCTCTCTCAGTTCTACTTCAGACCCTGACAACCTGGTCAGGAACTACAACTCTGCCTTATCCTCCTCTCTTGACCTACATGCCCCGCTTTCTCTCTGCCATCCTCGCCCTTCTAACCCCAGACCCTGGCTAAATTCCCACACGCTGATGCTGCGTTCCTCCACTCGCTCCTCTGAACGCCTGTGGAGGAAATCTCATACGCTCACAGACTTTCTTCACTACAAATTTATGCTGTCCTGTTTCAACTCTGCCCTCTCTCAGGCTAAACAAACCTACTTTTCATCTGTAATCAGCACGCACAAGTCTAACCCACGTCGACTCTTTTCTGTCTTTGACTCTCTACTCAGACCACCCTCGGCTGCCTCCTCTTCTTCCTCCATCTCACCTCAGGACTTTGCTTACTTTTTAAAGGAAAAGGTGGAATCCATACGCCAGAACATCCCATCTGTTGCCTCCTCCCATCCCACACCGCTTCCTAACTCTCCTCCTGCCTTTCTGGACTCTTTTTCTGCTATCTCGGAGGAGGATGTGTCACTGCTGATCTCCTCTTCTCCCTCTACCACCTGCCCTCTTGATCCCATTCCTTCCCAGCTACTAAAACCTCTTGCTCCTTCTATAATCCCTATGCTCACACAGATCTTTAACTCTTCCCTCTACTCTGGTACTTTTCCATCCTCCTTCAAACATGCAACCGTGATACCATTGCTCAAAAACAGCAAGCTTGACCCTACCTATCCTTCTAACTATCGACCTGTCTCCCTCCTGCCTTTTGCCTCCAAACTCCTTGAACGTCTTCTATTCTCTCGATTGCTACACTTTCTCAATACCTATACTTTTCTAGACCCTCTACAATCTGGCTTCCGCACTGCTCACTCTACTGAAACAGCCCTCACTAAAATAACCGACGACCTCCATGCTGCCAAAGACAGAGGTCATTACACTCTGCTCATATTACTCGACCTCTCTGCAGCATTTAACACCATGGACCACCCTCTTCTCCTCCACATTCTCCATACTCTTGGTATTCGGAACAAAGCTCTATCCTGGATCTCCTCTTACCTCTCCTATCGTACTTTCAGTGTCTCTTTTGCTAACACCTCTTCCTCCTCTATTGATCTCTCTGTGGGCGTACCCCAGGGCTCTGTCCCGGGACCCTTTCTCTTCTCTCTTTACACACTCTCTCTAGGTGACCTAATCACATCTTTTGGGTTTAAATATCACCTCTATGCTGATGACACACAATTTTACCTTTCAACCCCTGACCTTACACCTGCTATACAGACCAAAGTTTCTAAATGTCTCTCTGGAATATCATCCTTGATGGCCATCCACCGACTGAAATTTAACATGGCAAAAACAGAGCTGCTTATACTTCCTCCCAAACCGGCCCTACTACCTCCTTCCACATTACTGTTGGAAATATGATCATTCACCCAGTAGCCCAAGCACGCTGCCTAGGGTCACACTCGACTCCTCTCTCACATTCTCCTCTCACATTCAGCGTTTAATATAGATTGTAGGGGAGACAGGTGAGAGGCAGGGAGGCCGGACAGCAGGAGGTTATATTTATATCTACACCTTGTTCTATTTGCCATAGAGTCACAGCAGGCACTTTGGTACAGTGGGATCCGCTTGGAGGGCAAGATACCTTCCCCCAAGTGTGCACTCACACATGCCCGTGTGAGTGTTTATATATGTTTATATACTTTATACATATATGTGCCACCCCCTTGTTGCACTATTGTGGTTTTACATCTATTACTGTTGATACCCCTATGTATTTCTTCTGAGGGTGATACAACACGCAAGAAAAAGGTGAGGTACAAAGAAGGGAAGGGACATCAGATCGAGAGAAAAAGGGCCCCGACGAGAAGCGGAGACTGAATCCACAAAGAACCAAGGACGCAAAAGATACCTTGATGCGCAAGCATTCGCACAAGGCCGTGTGAGTGTCTAAATTATTTTAGTTTCACACCATCCACTTTTCAGTGTCCTACACACCTGAATCAGATTTCACTCTACTTTATTACTCCTCCAGTGCTCCCCCTTCCCCTTCTTTCTTTTTACTTCTCCCTGGGCCCCTGAGAAAGACAGAGCTATCTATACCTCCTAGCTGGGAGGGCTACATTCTTTTCCTCTGGGATTGTATAGTCATTATGTAGTAATTGTGGTCCAAAAGACACCCACATTTTAAGCACTAGTGTCTTAGGTATGAAGAAACTGACTCCCATGGTAATGAAATGGTTAGTAATACCCTTTTATACTTATTTGTTATGCTTTGTACTGTATGCTTTAGAGGCATAGGATGATCATGTCCTGACAGTCGCTTTGGCTACTAAGGAGCTAATATAATTTGTTTGACAGGATTTCTCCCTATTACATGTACAGCATTGTGTTTATGTCCAGTTTGCTTCTGCTGGAGGGTCTTGCAACATATTGTTAGCCTATCCATGTGATGGGGCTAAAGAAATGATGCTATACAGTGGGTTGCCATAATGCTTTGTATTACCATATCGTGTGTGCGGAGATATGCTCTGAAGCTAGAGGGAAGCAGGCTCAGAGGAAACGGCAAGACGTTTTTATTTACTTATGAGGTAGAGGAATTCAAAACTTTTGGGCAGAGAGGGGAGAAGTTGTAGTTTGGAGCGAGAACATTTGCGCACACTTTTGTCAATTTTTGCAAACCCATGAAAGTTTATCTGCCCAGTTAAATTAAACGAAAATTAGCACAAAGAAGATATTTCTATTTTATGGCAAACTCGAACTTTGGTGAACGCCAATGTCTGTTGTAGGAATTAACACAAGACTATCCTAAATATCAACGAGTGCCAATGATCCAGTGCTTTTCTTTTTGTGAAATAAAAAGAGGTTCTGATATTCAGGGCTGCAGACAGCAAACGACTCCCTATCCCCACAGTGTCGTGACCATGTGCCGCCTTTCGCTCATGCCCCCACCTCTGTCTCTCACCCCACACCACCACCTGTATTTCTCCCCACCCACACCCCCACCTCTCTCTCCCACACCCCCACTTCTCCCCCAAATCACATAACCACCCCATGGCCCCAATACACATAATAATCCCCACAATACACATGTTGATTTTTGTCTCAGGGTGGGGCTGTGTCCCCGAAACGTTACTGCAGTTCTGCTGGTTACTATGCAGAAAAGCCAAGCAATTTTTGCAGTAGTATGTGTGTGCCTCAATCCTTTGTCTATATAAACCCCCCAATACACATAATATCCCCCCAATACACATACTATATTCCTCAATACACACAACCCACCTCCCAAATACCATACACACTCATGCCACTTATTGTAGAAACCTATTTCACAGGTATGCGTAAACGTTTCTTTTCTCTACTGCCTCATTCTATTACTACAGCTATTACCAGCCACAGAAAATAAAGGGATGCTTATTATTCTGCCAATAGTTATTTCTTTATAAATTTCATCACTAATCGGGAGGTTTACTGGTAATATTGCAAAAGCTATGTGTATTCAAATAAAAATCTATCACCTTTGTCACATAGTAGTCTGTTTCTACCTAGAGTATATATATAGAATCCAAAGAAGCAGCCGGCACTCCACTTGCAAGTAGAAAAAATTGGGTGCTTGTCCCATAAAGCAATAATAAACCATACGATACCGTTTGAAGCACGAGATCAGGAGACAGGACTCTGGTAAGTTTGATCACAAGTTTTTGTATTGAAAAAGACACATAAACCGACTTTTCAGTCCCCCACCACCTTGAGAAAGGTCCCACTGGGGGACCGAAACGTCGGTTTATGTGTCTTTTTCAATACAAAAACTTGTGATCAAACTTACCAGAGTGCTGTCTCCTGATCTCGTGCTTCAAACGGTATCGTATGGTTTATATATATATATATATATATATATATATATATATATATATATATATATAAAGCAGAAAATAGCCGTGTTAGTCCAGTTGCGATAGTGCAGAATAAATGAGTTCTTCAGTATTAGGTGATACCTTTTTTATTGGACTAACAATTTATGTCATAGGACAAGCTTTCGAGAGTTATCCTCTCTTCTTCAGGTCAGCAATACTGATATACATAGGATTCAATGGCTAAAGCCTAAAAATGTGCATGGCCAAGTTGACAACCCACTGATGAAACAATACATCATGTCTCTGAAAAAATAAGGATAAGTGAAGTTCAAAAAGAAGTGGAAAAGTGGACACCACCTACTGCTTCTGGTTCCTGCATTTGATCTACGTTGGAAAGGAGGATATCATCCCAGACTGCACATCTCAACACTTAACTATTGCTGTGATGCCGCCTTTACTTTTTATATTTGCTGTAACCTCACTTATTTTCAAATTATGCACTTCCTTCTACCAGTCTCCTTATGTCTCTAACTTCATTCTTATATCTCCATCTTTCCTTTCTTCACCACTTCTCAGGTCACATGAACTCCTTTCTTACTTGCGCCCTCTGTCACCACACAGCTATACACCCTGCACTAAAACACACCCCTACAAATCATCCTCACACACCCTCTTTCTTTCCATGCTTCACCTCCTTGCTTCTGGGGATATCTCTCCTAATCCTGGTCCCTGCCTTATTTCTACATGCTCTCGCCCTCGCCTCCCACATGCAACTTGTACTCCTTCTGGGGTTAACCCCTCCAACCTCATACCCATCCCCTGCCACCCTCCCTCCTCTCTCCCTTTCTCCTGTGCCGTTTGGACTGCTCGCTCCCTCTCTAACAAGTTCCTCTCTGTGCATGACTTCATTCTCTCTCACTCTCTGCTTCTCTTTGATATAACTGAGACCTGGCTCACTCAGTCTGACTCTGCTCTGGAACCTGCCCTCTCCTACGGTGACCTTTCCTTCTCCCACACTCCGCGCCCTGATGGCAGGGGTGGAGTCGTGGGGCTCCTGCTCTCCTCTCTCTGCCGTTACCGAACCCTTCCTATTCCCCCCTCTCTTTCTTTTCCCTCCTTTGAGGTTCACACAGTCCAGATCTTCTCGCCTCTCCCAGTCCGGTCATCTATCGCCCGCCTTCCTCTACTCATCCCCCCTCTGCCTTTCTCTCTTACTTTGAATCCTGGCTCTCTTTCTTTCTCTCCTCAGACTCCCCTGTTCTTCTCCTTGGGGACTTCAACTGCCACATTGATGACCCCTCTCTTCCTTGGGCCTCCCGTTTTCTCTGTCTAACCTCTTCTTTTGGACTGCAACAGTGGACTGAAGCTAGCACCCACAAAGATGGCCACTACCTAGACCTGGTTTTCACTAAAATCTTTTCTCTCACCGATTTCTCCATTTCTCCTTTTCCTCTCTCTGACCATCACCTCATCTCATTTTCTCTATCACGCTTCTTCCCCTCTCCATCTCCATCTAGCCCTCATTTTTGCAGAAACCTGCGCTCCATTAACCTACCAGCTTTTGATTCCACTTTATGCTCCTCCCTCTCCTCTCTCAGTTTTACTTCAGACCCTGACAACCTGGTCAGGAACTACAACTCTGCCTTACCCTCCTCTCTTGACCTACATGCCCCGCTTTCTCTCTGCCATCCTCGCCCTTCTAACCCCAGACCCTGGCTAAATTCCCACACGCTGATGCTGCGTTCCTCCACTCGCTCCTCTGAACGCCTCTGGAGGAAATCTCATACGCTCGCAGACTTCCTTCACTACAAATTTATGCTGTCCTGTTTCAACTCTGCCCTCTCTCAGGCTAAACAAACCTACTTTTCATCAGTAATCAGCACGCACAAGTCTAACCCACGTCGACTCTTTTCTGTCTTTGACTCTCTACTCAGACCACCCTCGGCTGCCTCCTCTTCTTCCTCCATCTCACCTCAGGACTTTGCTGACTTTTTAAAGGAAAAGGTGGAATCCATACGCCAGAACATCCCATCTGTTGCCTCCTCCCATCCCACACCGCTTCCTAACTCTCCTCCTGCCTTTCTGGACTCTTTTTCTGCTATCTCGGAGGAGGATGTGTCACTGCTGATCTCCTCTTCTCCCTCTACCACCTGCCCTCTTGATCCCATTCCTTCCCAGCTACTAAAACCTCTTGCTCCTTCTATAATCCCTATGCTCACACAGATCTTTAACTCTTCCCTCTACTCTGGTACTTTTCCATCCTCCTTCAAACATGCAACCGTGATACCATTGCTCAAAAACAGCAAGCTTGACCCTACCTATCCTTCTAACTATCGACCTGTCTCCCTCCGGCCTTTTGCCTCCAAACTCCTTGAACGTCTTATATTCTCTTGATTGCTACACTTTCTCAACACCTATACTTTTCTAGACCCTCTACAATCTGGCTTCCGCACTGCTCACTCTACTGAAACAGCCCTCACTAAAATAACCGGCGACCTCCATGCTGCCAAAGACAGAGGTCATTACACTCTGCTCATATTACTCGACCTCTCTGCAGCATTTGACACCGTGGACCACCCTCTTCTCCTCCACATTCTCCATACTCTTGGTATTCGGAACAAAGCTCTATCCTGGATCTCCTCTTACCTCTCCTATCGTACTTTCAGTGTCTCTTTTGCTAACACCTCTTCCTCCTCTATTGATCTCTCTGTGGGGGTACCCCAGGGCTCTGTCCTGGGACCCTTTCTCTTCTCTCTTTACACACTCTCTCTAGGTGACCTAATCACATCTTTTGGGTTTAAATATCACCTCTATGCTGATGACACACAATTTTACCTTTCAACCCCTGACCTTACACCTGCTATACAGACCAAAGTTTCTGAATGTCTCTCTGGAATATTATCCTTGATGGCCATCCACCGACTGAAATTTAACATGGCAAAAACAGAGCTGCTTATACTTCCTCCCAAACCTGGCCCTACTACCTCCTTCCACATATCTGTTGGAAATATGATCATTCACCCAGTAGCCCAAGCACGCTGCCTAGGGGTCACACTCGACTCCTCTCTCACATTCTCCTCTCACATTCAGCGTTTAATATAGATTGTAGGGGAGACAGGTGAGAGGCAGGGAGGCCGGACAGCAGGAGGTTGCAGTAATTGAGATGGGAGAGAATGAGGGCCTGAGTCAGAGTTTTAGCAGACGAGTAACAGAGGAAAGGGCGTATCTTTGTTATATTGCGGAGGAAAAAGCGATAAGTTTTAGAAACGTTTTGAATGTATTTTATTGTATTGTATGTCTTTATTTATATAACGCCATAAATGTACATAGCGCTTCACAGTAGTAATACATTTCATATAAATAACAAATAATATAAATAACAGGTCATGGGAATAAGTGCTTCAGACATAAAAGTAACATTAAGGAAGAGGAGTCCCTGCTCCGAGGAGCTTACAATCTAATTGGTAGGTAGGGAGAACGTACAGAGACAGTAGGAGGGAATTCTAGAAAGTGCGTCTACTGGGGGCCAAGCTTTATATATCATGTGTCCAGGATTATCCAGTGCTATTCATATGCTATTCAATTCTCCTCCTCACTTTTAAAGCTTTACACTCCTCTGCCCCTCCTTACATCTCAGCCTTAATTTCTCGCTATGCACCATCCCGACTCTTGCGGTCTTCTCAAGGATGTCTTCTTTCTACCCCCTTTGTATCTAAAGCCCTCTCCCGCCTTAAACCTTTCTCACTGACTGCCCCACACCTCTGGAATGCCCTTCCCCTCAATATCCGACTAGCACCCTCTCTATCCACCTTTAAGACCCACCTTAAGACACATTTGCTTAAAGAAGCATATGAATAGCACTGTGCATAATCCTGGACACATGATACATAAAGCTTGGCCCCCTGCAGATGCACTTACTAGAATTCCCTCCTACTGTCTCTATACATTCTCCCTACCTACCAATTAGATTGTAAGCTCCTCGGAGCAGGGACTCCTCTTCCTTAATGTTACTCTTATGTCTGAAGCACTTATTCTCATGACCTGTTATTTATATGATTACAACATGTATTACTACTGTGAAGCGCTATGTATATTTATGGCGCTATATAAATAAAGTGTGAAACCCAGTGATTCAGTATGGCGCTAAAACACAGTGATAGTGATATTAAATAATATATTGTGTAACTGAAAAAAACTCTCAACCTTCCAGGGAATATACACTGATTCCCTCACAAAACGTTTGAATCCAGGACAGGAAGGGAGCAGGATCGTCAGGAACACCCAGGAAAAAACATATAATAACAAATCATAGTGTAGTTCTTAAAGACAATTATGGGTCAGAATTCAGGAAAAACTTGGCTCTTACGGATCGCCTACTTACAAGAAGTAGGATAAAAAACAGCGTTTTTTGTATGTAAAGTTGAATAATATATTCCTCTGCCTAAGATAGCAGCATACAGCAGTCACTGATGACGGTAAACTGGATAGTGTGATCGCCGGGGCTTTCGCTCTCACAGAACAGCAACCGCATTCATACAGAGAGGAGAGGGAAACATAGTGTGTACCAGGTAACACCAAAATTTTTATAAAAGTAGCATAAAAATGTGTACTCACAATGTAACGTATGAGCACATTCACATAAAGGTTTCTTGGAATGTCAGGCAGCTACACAAACTGCTTGGCAGATGGAAATAGAACGTCCTCCACTCCACTCAGAGATCCCCTCCTCGAGGGTGCCCCCTCGTCCGGTGCCGGATGGATGGCGTCTGTCGTCACTTCCTGGCTGTTTGGATAATCTGACGATGGCTGCTTCGGTGTGCTCCTGCTAGAATGAGTAGCAAAGAATCCAAAAAGAACAAAGCGGTGCAACTCCCATGCAGAAAGGACTCAGACCAGGACTATGTCACACAAGTGTAAGGCTTTATTGACACCCGACAGCCAACAGAGCCACTCTGACACGTTTCGCACAAGAACCTCTCTTTGACATTTTTGGATTCTTTGCTACTCATTCTAGCAGGAGCACACCGAAGCAGCCATCGTCAATTTAGCGGTTCAGTGTCTGATTTAGAAAACAGCTACATTTAATAAAGATTTGCCAATCCAAGCAATATCCTATGTGTGTGTGTGTGTGTGTGTTTTCTTTTATTATAAATAAATCAGTTCTGTAGTAGTAGATAATAATTACTGCATTTAAAAAAAAATGTTATTCAACTCTTAATGTCATTTTTTAATGTGAGAATATGAGAATATACTGAGCATCCTTTGATTTCAGGTTGTAGCTCACTTCCCCAGCAGTGCAACATTTTTGTAATACTTTACTGTTTGTGATAATTTGTTGCCAATATTCCCAGCAGTTTGAGCTGCAAACTGTAGCAATAGATAATGTTACCTTAGTAATATAAGGGTACAATGTAGCTGCTGAGTTACACGGGCTGAAGAATTGATTGAAACTGAAAGGCAGCCATTTAGTGAACCCTGGGAAGCAGGATCTTTGCTTATAGATCAAGGGAGAATGAATCAATCAGCATCTTAGATCATTCATTTTGTATAAAGCTAATCAAAGCTACATATATTAAAACATTTTTTTTAAAGTGACACTTGGATTGCATCTTTAAACAGTACTTTAAAAGATTTACAGTAGGCATTGTTTGGAAAATAGGGAGGGTAAAGGCTTTCTAAAATAAATCCCTTTTCTTTAAAAGGAAAGTGTAAATTGTACATTTGTAATTAAAAAGTTGTTTTAGGCTATGTGCAAAAATAAAAAGTACAGGTCGTTCGTATTGTCTATACCAGTATTTCTAAACCCTCTCCTTGCACACCGGAGAAGGCACCTCATTGGCTTATGATGAGTACTTCATCAGAAACCTGGTGTTGCTATCTATACCTGTAGTACCATCACAATTCCATCACTAAATGTAAACACCTCTTGATAGTGATTAAACCCAATGGTTGTATTTTCTGTTGGCTCAAACGTAATTCCACGTTCCATTAAAGCAGCAGTTTCCCATACTGCACCGACACACTTTATTCGAGCAAATACCCAGTATGTACCTGGCAGATACCTGGAATGCGCCGCTCCTCACCTCTGACAAGCCCCGTTGCGTTTGCCTTCCCAGCCTGGGTTCATGCCTGGCTGACGGGCGGCTGATCTGTTAAATGATAATGATTAGGATTTAATAGGCTGCAATGCTTCGCGTGTCTACCAGATGGCATAAATTCATGAATTGTAATGCAGTATATATATATATACTGTGCAGTATTGCAGCCAGTGGGAATAAAATGCTTCAATCCCTGCATGGAAAATACCTCAATGCACTCGGGCAGAAAACAGTCACAAACCTCAATACACCCGGGTATACCCGAATTCGTGGGACTAGCCGAGCTCGAATAAAGTGTGTCGCCAGTGTATGCCCCACTTTTCCATTACTAGGGTGTGGAGCAGAGGGTCCTAATCTCATTACAGCTCCCAGGACCCCCTGGTTCCAGAGAGACTTACTTACTTCCTGGTATTTATATTCCTATTGGCCTGTGTGATGTGGGAGATTTAAACTGCCATTTGGTTTCTCCTGGAGCTCACTGCAAAAAAACTACATTCAATGGTAAGTGTCTTAGTACCAAGAAGGTACCCGGAGTGTAAAATTGCCAATTTCAGCTCCGGTGATTGCATGGTTCTCATCCTTGTGAAATAAAAAGGGGGGATTCCATTTTTTTTTACTGGGGCTGACTGCTGCTTTCATGTTCTTTTGTAAAAAAAAAAAAAAAATTTAAATTTCAACATAGCTAAAAATAATAATACAATGCATTCATTAGTATACTACTTTATTTATATTGTTTATAATAAGTTTCCTGAGGCCTATTCTAAAAAAGCATAGTTAATCAGATTTTTATTTATTTATCTTTTTGGTACTCACTAGAAATTCAACAGTCCTAGGTGATAAAGACTTCATGGAATCTTTGGCATAGCAACACGCAAACTAAACAGCATTTATGTCTATATGATTTACCCAGTGCAATCACTAACATATGGGTAGCATTGTATTTTGGGTGAAAGGTTCTTCTTGACAAGTGGTGCAGAGCATTTACTAGTTTTCTTTTTTTACCTTATTTATAGTATGTTTACCCTGACTTGTTCTGCTTATTGTATAAATGTAAAAGTTCTTCAGGCAATAAATATTACACATATATATTACCTTCGGACAGTTTTCTGTTGATTTTGGGTGTCTTGGGTCAGAGAAACAAAAAACATTTGGATTGTGAGCAGACAATTTAATATACATCTTCTAACTCTTGTTTCAAAGGCAAGATATTCAGATTTTGATGGAATAAATCAGCCAGTGAAAAGTTGTTCTGAATTTTGATAATGACATTTCAGTGAAAGAATAATATAGCTGGCATTCCAGTGAACTTGTGTTAAAAATGTGGAACTGAATTGCTGTGCACCTGTGCAGGATTGCCTTCAGGATTTGTGAGTTCTCCTTCTTCTACAAAATCACTACAAAGCTGTTAATGAAGTGAATGAGTGAAACTTATTACTGACTGCTAAGATCAGTGCCATGGTGATTAGAGATTTTCGAATATCCTGAAAGTTGCTTGTGAATTTGTCAGACGTATTTCTTAAATGTAGCTTTTTGCTAATGTAGCCCTGTGTAATTTTGCCTCTCTCCTTCTGTGCAGTAATCCCTGTTAAGAGGGCAGGTTTGCCAGAAGTAATCATGAGTTTTTGCCCTCAACCCCATGTGATGTGTAGTGTGAAGCAAAGGAAGTGACAGCATGCTCTGTATCCACCGACAGTGGCACAGGGGTGGGCCTTCTGGAGCTATATAATACGCATCACTTCCTAAAGTTAGCAGTGAAGTGTCAGTTCTGTGAGAGTGGAGTTCAAGATCAAGTCTGTCAAGTAGTTGCAGAGTGACAATCTGACACCACACTGTGCCAGGGCTCTGGCACAGATTGTGGCCATCCCTTAGGGGAGAGGTGGCAGAGATTCTCCTGTCTCTATTACAGAGTCAGGAAGGGACTTCCTTGAGGTGGGCAACCTTGAACATGTGCGGCTAAAGACCGGCCGCTATGATGGGCAGTCTGCCATGGAGGATGTTAATAAAGATTGCCTTGATTGAAAGAACCTTCTCGCCTGAGCCTGGAGTCATTCAGGGAGAAGCTGCACCCAGGGGTTCTCTTCCAGAGGCTTCTCCCTGCTTTCGTGGGGACTTGGAAGAGATGGAGGCGCTGTACCAACTGTGAGTACGATCTCAGCACTACCTCATGAGCCAGTCCTGGTGAAATCCCCAATACCATCAAGCGGGAGACTCAGGAGTCCTGTAAGCCAGCAGGTGCACCACATGACATGACATGTAACTGGGTGCAGTTTTCTCACGTAGGGGCCCGTATGAGATTGGGTAGGGGTCGAACCGTTACACTAATATTCCACACAATTTAGCACAATTCTGGAGACATTTGCCCCCAAATTGTGACATTTTAGGTAAATGACAGTATCTAAAGGGTCATGTGACCTGAATTTGGGTACATGTGACATGCAGATTGACTTTCAATGGTTTGAATGAAGAAGGAGATAGTACAATTTTACTAGAGTCCCAAGTAAAACAACCCACCTTCAAAAGAACATGTGGAGATACACCTGTGCACAAAATAGAGCATACCTGGGATATATGCTAAATGGATATGCAAAGTATATTTAAATGACTCCTATTAGCATATATTGCAGGTATCTAAGGTGTGCTCCTTTTTGTGCACAGTAGACTGTAAACGTGTTATATGAAGGTGGGTTTGAGGGGATACATATAGCACTTTGGACTCTTGTAAAATAGGACTCCCCCCGAATGGCCACCGGCAGAATTGCATACATACGCTCAAATTGTTTTACAACATCTATGCATTGGAATATTCATCCGCAAATTGAATTATGATACATTCGCCCATCTAATTATCATCATCATCATCATAATGCAGTTATACTTTATGTGGGTTATAGTAGTAATAATGATGATCATCATTCTGAGGCGGAGGCTGTGGGTAAGTGGCACTGGGCACGTGTGCGGGGGATAAGTAGCTGTTTGGCATAATGATTAGACAAACCATGGATAATCCCATACATCATCCTACTGTTAGGGAAGCTTTCAATCAGATGCACAATTATCAATGCTCACCATTAATGCTCTTTTGCTGAATAGAAAGCTGACCAAAATGCTTGAAGTTGATATGCTGCCCTTTAGCTTTCTAGGGAGCTTCTAAAACAAGCTGATCTTCACTGGAATATACCCAGCAGGACCTATTTTTCCTCCTGTACCAGGAGGTTGGGGAAATAGCGGGCCCAGCTCTTGAAAGTTCACACAGTTAGAGGGAGCACCTAACAACAATCATGTGGACCAGTGCATGATTGTTACTGCCCATTCAATGTACTTTTCTCCCTCTTTCCAAAGAGGATGGTATTGGTGTTTGGGCTACTAAATCTATGAGTCAGGGGCAGGGAGTGAGCAGCACTTATCGAAGGCGTGCTACCCTTTATATGCAGAATGGAAAACAAATACAAAAACCATGCACTTTGCCCCAATTTGGCTTGTAATTTATTAGTGAACTTTTACATTTTGATCCCAAGTCTTTTAGCAAAGGAGGATTTAGTTGCATCTTTTGATCAAAAAAAAGAGTCAAGCCTGTTAGTTCCTTGTCATGAGATATTATGTATTTTAATCCCTCTGGTGCTTCAGGGGTTAATGAGCTACAATTGGTTTAAAAACACAAAATTTTGGGTTTGTAACAGGTCAGGACTTTTTCCGGGTTTATGCTTGTCTTCAATTATAATTTAATTAGGAGGGGGTGGGGGGCTATCCTGTATGGCCCACTAAAAGTGCCAGTGGGTTATATGGAGCTGATAGTTGCGATAAGGGCAGTTGTTTTTCTAGAGATGGGAATAAAATATGGCTCTCCTGACAACTATATAGCCAGGATCCCTCTAGGGCTACCTTCAAAGGCATTATCTGGAGGGTTCTGCAAGGTTCAGGGGCATGGCTAAGAAAGTATTCAACCTAAGAGTGAGTTTATTAAAAATTAGAATATTATGTGACGTCATCTCTTTGCATAATAAGTTACAAATCTATAGTCGTGTCACAGAGTGGCGTGTTCTGACACCACACACTACATGTTTAAGTGGTACTTATGGACAGATATCCATTTGTCGTAACATTTAGGATTAAGATGCTCATGATTAGTTTCGCTGTTACCGTGATGAGTGCCCAAATCTATTGATGTGACTTACATGTGTCTAAGTATTACAGAAGGGAAGTTATGAGTGCGGGTATATTCTCAGACAGGTTTAAATCTCATTTGTAAAGGTTTTTTTTTGTCGTAAAACGGTCAATCTAACAGCTGATTTACGACAGGGTGGTTTATGTTGGTTCAATGTTGAAAGAATGTATTTACGGCTTAGCAAAGACCAAATACGTGATTTCTCTTTCTGTCAGTGACCTCTCTGGGAGAAAAGCTATGGCATTTGGTAATGTACTGTACAGGGTTTACTTTTATGTTATATCTGTTTATTTTGAGAAACAGTTCTGCATTTATTGTAATTGTATGTTTTTGTAATCCCTTTTCTATGATCTAAGCACTGTATTTTTTAAACATTTAATAAGTGATGCTTTGGGCTCCAAAGGATAGCGATTTTTGATAGTAATTTTGTTGAGACCTCGATAGTCAATGCAAGGTCGTAGGGTCCCATCTTTTTTCTTTACGAAGAAAAACCCGGCTCCAGCGGGAGATGAGGATTTGTGGATGAACCTCCTCTAAAGATTCTCGGCAATACAGGCAGTCCTCGGTTATCCGACACAATGCGTTACTCAAACTGGCGTTGGATAGCGAAGCGTCGTAAAGCGAAACACGTTTTCCCATAGGAAAACTGTTTAAATGAAAGGTTCCGTTCCTGAAGGCATTTTTAACACTAATATACACAAAATGTGTATAATACTAACACCTTCGCTGCATTGGGCAGGAACTGCATTAGGCAGTGAGGCATTTAAAGTGAGGTTTTTAAGTGATACAGTTAGACTACAGTTTGACTAGTGGTGACTGGGGACTGCACACTCTTTAACTCAAGACAACAAACGGTAAGCTATTCAGATCACACTATGATCCCATGCTTGTTAGCCTGCATAGTTTAACCCCCCACCCCTTTACAACTTCTTTCACTGCAGCCTCTCCCAAAACTGACTGCACAAAACACTTAAACCTTGAATTGACCCTAGCATTGCAATGCAGCAAAACACTTGACAAGGTACAGGCCCACCCCTGCTGTTTAGTCTGCACACACTCACTCTGCTCACAGCAGCTCCTTGCAGCACTGCCTACCTCTGGCATCATGAACCTGCTATGTCTTCTAACTTTTTTCTTTCTCCTGGCCTCATGGAGATGTTACTCCCTCCATCCACTACAAACTCCTCCATCCTTGCCCACACCCAACATCACCATACACCCTGGACTACTCAAAAGCCTTGCACTATCTACTGAATGTTGGTGGAGAACTCTAAAAACCAGCACACCAACCACCGCACACTCAAATGGAAAACACCACAAATTTACAACTTGCAAACAACTACCCAAATTCCTACTCATACTATTACTCTCTCTAGCAGGTGATGTTGAAACTAACCCAGGTCCTCCCATTTCAGCTCTGTCCCATGCCCCTGAGAATTCCACCTTTAAATTCCAAAAAGGTCTATCTGTCGCCCATATAAACATCCGGAGCCTGCTGCCCAAACTGGATGAACTAAGGGCATGGTGCCTTATGCATAAACCCAAAGCCATCGTTCTTACTAGAAACATGGCTATCCTCTAAAACCCCTGATGCAAATATCGCCATTCAGGGATACTCCATTTTTAGGAGAGATAGGTCAAAGAGAGGAGGAGGGGTGTTATTTTATATTGCAGACACCTTACAATTTACACTGTTACATTGCCCACCAAGTCCACCCTCTTTTGAAACTCTAGTTGGCAAAATCTGCCTCCCCTTTTCTAAGCCCATCTTGCTTGCTGGCATCTACCGCCCCCCTAAAGCCCCTCTACAATCCTTGACTGATATCACCCAATTTCTTGCCTCCATTTCCTCTCTGAATGAGAAGAGTGAGCTGCTAGTTCTAGGGGATTTCAACTTCAATTGGCTTGACCCTAAAAACCACAAAATCCAGATACAACTCAAGTCACTTAACCTATCGCAACTAATTTCCCAACCCACACGAATAAACCTGAAGTCGCATAACCATTCCTTGCTAGACTGGATTCTCTCCTCAAACCCCAGCAGAATCCAATCCTCTGGCATCCTTCCTGATATTTTCAGTGACCATGCAATAGTGTACTGTGTAAGGAAAATTAAACCGCCCCATTCAAGCCCTAAAGTTCTCCTCACTAGAACATTTAAAAACTTTAACCCACAACAGTTTCTGGATGACCTTACCAACTGCCCATGGCACAGAATCGATTTAATTCCCGACCCTGATTCTGCGCTCGACTATTTCCAATCCGAGTTCTTAAAACTCTGCGATACCCATGCTCCACTACGCAAAATAAGGGTACGGGGGGCCCACCTTCCATGGGTTACACCTGACCTTTTAGCACTCTACCAGTTCAAGGATGCCTTGTGGAAAAGCTACAAAGTAACTGGCACTACCAAGGATCTCAATCACTACAGATGCCTGCGGAACGTGTGCACAAGGCAAACAAGGTATGCAAAAGCACAATATTACTCTGACAATCTCCACCAAAATACATCAAACCCAGCTAACTTCTGCAAGGTTATCAACAATATATTCCAGGCTCCTAACCATCAACAACCAAGTAATATCACTAAGGGGGATATTACTCTGACAAACCCCACTGACATTGCAAATGCATTCAATGATTACTTTGTGGGGTGTGCCACTAACTTATTAGCGAAACGCAGCACAAACCCCAAACATGAATCTCATCCTGGGAGTATCCCTACAGTCCCACCCACTCCCAACACTGCCCACAATTTTCAATTTAGCCCAGTATCTAAAGAGGAGATTACACAAGCGCTCCTCAAACTAAAACTAAGCAGCCAATGTGGACCCGACTTACTACAATCTAGGTTCCTACGACTTGGTGCCCCAGCCATTGCCAAACCAATTGCGTCCATAGTCAACTCTATCCTGTCTGCAGGCCATATCCCTAAGACCTGGAAAACTGCCAGAGTTGTCCCAATCTTCAAAAGTGGGGACAAAAACACTGTCTCAAACTACAGGCCAATCTCACTTCTCCCAATTCTATCCAAAGTTATGGAAAAATGTGTCCACTCCCAATTAAGCGATTTCTACACCAAGACAAATTCCCTAGCCAATTCCAGTCTGGGTTTCGTCCCAAACACTCCACCGTAACTACCCTGCTAAAAGTTTGCAATGAAATCCAGTGTGGAATGGAACGGGGACAACTCACTGGTGCAGTATTCCTAGATTTTGCAAAGGCTTTTGACACAGTTGATCATGTTATCCTGCTTAACAAACTCCAGAGCTCTGGAATAGGGAAACATGCTTTAAACTGGTTTCAGTCCTACCTATCAGGAAGATCCCAACATGTGTCCATCTCAGGCTCTAACTCCAACCCCCTGGATATCACCTGTGGTGTCCCGCAAGGCTCTGTTCTGGGGCCCCTACTCTTCTCAGTGTTCATTAATGATCTTCCCACAGCTTGTAAGGAAGCCTCAATACACATGTATGCAGATGACACAATCCTATATGCACACAGCCATAGCCTCTCTGACCTTCAACACATACTTCAGTCTGACTTTTTGAGACTCGAAAACTGGATTTCCCAAAACAAACTGTTTTTAAACACTGACAAGACTGTAACAATGGTATTTGGGACCAAGACTAAATTTGTAAAGCTTCCAGTGACTGAGCTCCTGATTAGAACCAACGCTAACACCACCCTAACACCTGTCACTAGTTTTAAATACCTGGGCTTATGGTTTGACTCCCACTTAACATTCGGGATGCACATTGATACCCTGACAACCAAGACCTATGCCAAACTAGGGGTACTTTACAGGAACAAATCCTCCCTAAGTCTCCTGGTCAGAAAGCGTATTGCACAGCAGATGCTAATGCCAATTATTGACTATGGAGACATAGTATATGGCTCGGCTCCTCAAACCCACCTTAGCAAACTTGACACCCTCTACAATTCAATTTGTCGTTTTGTTCTCCAATGCAACTACAACACACATCACTGCGAAATGCTCAAAGAAGTAGATTGGTCATCACTAGAGTCTAGGCGCAAAGTTCACCTTTCCTGTCTCACCCTCAAATACTTTCTGGGCAAGCTACCCTGAACAAGCTCCTCACCCCTACCACATGCAGTACCTATCACCTGAGATCAGACTCCAAAAGACTATTCATGGTCCCAAGACTCAACAAAGTATCCGGACGTTCCTACTTCTCCTTCCGTGCACCCCAAAACTGGAACAACCTACCAGAGACTCTCATATCCACCACCAGCTTAAGTTCTTTCAAATCTAAGGCTGTCTCACACTTTAATCTGGTCTGTAACTGTTTCATACGCTCATAATATATATTTTCTTTAACTGTGCATGCAATGTCTTGTATATAATGTATACCTTGTTCATTTATGTAACTGTATTTGTAACCATGTATTATTTTGTTTTACTCTGTGCCCAGGACATACTTGAAAACGAGAGGTAACTCTCAATGTATTACTTCCTGGTAAAATATTTTATAAATAAATAAATAAAAAATACGATATGCAGCATACACATAAATTATATAGTGTATATACTGTATTATATATATAATATAATAATATAATATATATAAATATATATTTTTTATATAAACATAAACAACTTTGCAAAGCGTTGTAAGAGCGTTGGATAAGCCATTTTGGCGTTGTAAAAATGAACATAGGTATGCATTGCATAGCGTTGGATAAGCCATTTTGGCGTTGTAAAAATGAACATAGGTATGCATTGCATAGCGTTGGATAAGCCATTGGTTGTAAAACGAAGCGTTGTAAAACGAGGACTGCCTGTATTTTATAATAATGAAGACAAAACATTACACAACTGTCACAAGGATTACAAAGAAAGTCCTTACAATGTTGCTTGCAGTCTGTGGTAAAAGAAGACCTTCAGAATACCACGCATCAATCATCGCAGGAGCCTGATGGCATATCTGTGTAATAGATATATAAAATGGAAAGATGAGGCTCTATTCAACATTTACATTACAATAAATCTGTTTAGTAAAATGCTATAACCTAACCATATACAAAAGCATGTGTGGAACAAATGTACATACCACAATGAAAATGGACAAAAAAAAAGCAGTGGTGCTGAGAGTACTTCAGTGGTTCTAATGATAAAGAAGGACCACATAGCGATGATGTAAATTGGGAACTTAGAACAACAATACAAACCGGCGCCTTAGAGTCCAATATATGAACAAATATGGAGTCCAAGAATTGCGACAATGTCCAATAGAGGAGAGTCCAATCTTTGACTTCAGGCTCCACAGCAGGGATTTACATGTGTGAAGCAAAGGAGAGAAGAAGAAAAAATCATAGTGCAACAATGTTAAAAGCAAACATATAGGACACACAAGACAAAACAAACATAAAACAATGACAAGTAGGCTGACAAATAATACAAGAGTAAATTTAATGAACAACTAAAAAATGCCTGGAGCAGATGTCGGATCCGGTGTGTAAAACCGGAATCCTACTTACAAGGCGTAAACTGAATACAAGCAGGGTATCCCCTGATGAAGTGCGCATGCGCACGAAACGCGTTGGGCAGTTTGAAGAGAGTGATCGCATTGGAGCAGAGCACTGCAGGAGCGTTTCCAGACATACAAGCGGGAGAAGGGAGTTCTCAGTGACGTGTTTCCAGTAGCGGAGCGGCAGTCGGCACCAGGAGAAGCAGAGAACAACCAGTGGTCACGCGCATCCGGACGCAGAACTGAGGAAGTGATCGGAGTTTCCCCTGATTGCCACGAGCCCACCAGCAGCTGTTGCCGGATTCTAATCACCTTACACCCCTGCTTGTATTCAGTTTACGTCTTGTAAGTAGGATTCCGGTTTTACACACCGGATCCGACATCTGCTCCAGGCATTTTTTAGTTGTTCATTAAATTTACTCTTGTATTATTTGTCAGCCTACTTGTCGTTGTTTTATGTTTGTTTTGTCTTGTGTGTCCTATATGTTTGCTTTTAACATTGTTGCACTATGATTTTTTCTTCTTCTCTCCTTTGCTTCACACATGTAAATCCCTGCTGTGGAGCCTGAAGTCAAAGATTGGACTCTCCTCTATTGGACATTGTCGCAATTCTTGGACTCCATATTTGTTGATATATTGGACTCTAAGGCGCCGGTTTGTATTGTTGTTTTTTGTTCTTGCACTAACTGTGTTTTGGGTTAGTTTTACTTGGCAGCCTTGCCCTATAGTTTATAGGTTAGGGTGTATAATTATACACCTTTTATATTGTGAAATTGTTGTATTATCCTTTATGCATTTTATTTTAGTCTTTTAGCGCTATTCACACCAACCTTTTTTTTTGTAAATGGGAACTTAGGTCAGAATGACAGCAGGGAGACCTTAAATAAAGCAGATCAAATATCTCTTCTCATTCCTGCCTTGAGATGTCATTGTGTCTAGCTTGTGTATCCGCTATAATTCTCTCTGTTTTAAAATGTTATGTTATGTTTGTCACACTCTTCTGGCTCTGAATACATGCTCAATTATCTGGTATTTGATTGACTGACACTATGATTAAAATCCCTAAAGTGTATAGCTACCGTTAATGTTTTTGATTTGTGTCTAATGCAGCTATTGTGTTCACATACATTTGGTTAACAGTTAGTAATTTCTACCATGTGTGAGATGCCACAAGGACATTTGAGTAAATAAACTATCTGGTCAGCTTGGCAGTTGACATAAGTATTAATCGTGATTACCCTACCAGTTAGGGAATGTGCAAAACTGTCACCCTTTACTACTCCATTGCAATGAATGAAATGTCCACATGGAAACACCCCATGCAGCTTATCCTGTTACCCACCAGTTTTGGATGCATAAATCTGGTTTTGAAAGTCAGCTCAAATCTGTCCTTGAGATTCCTCAATCTTCCGTATGACATCAATGGTAGAAAATGAAAATATCAGAGATTCTGTAAGCACACTGTAAAATATGTTCTTTTCTTTTAATGATGGAACACATTTTACATGACATGGTTGAATAAGAGGCTATGAATTTAATCATATCGCGACCACTATTCATTTGGGACAACATTTTGTCAAAAGATATGTCCATATAAAAAAAACATTGTCAATATAGCGAAACAATAAGCAAATGTGTTACGTGGGAAAAAACAACAAGTTTCAGCTACATTGTGAATGTGAGAAAAGAATGTGAGGGAGAAGTAAAATGTGACACCCAGGCAGTGTGCTTGTGATACTGGGTGTATGAGTGCAATGTAGAAATGGACAGTAGGGCCAGGCTTGGGTGGAAGTATGAGGAGTGTAGTCTTTGATATGTTAAGTTTTAGTCGGCGGAGGGCCATCCAGGATGATATAGCAGAGAAAGTAAGATACTTTGGTCTGTACAACAGGTGTATGGTCAGCGGTTGAAAGGTAAATTTATGTGTCATCAGCATAGCGGTGATAATGTAAAGAGAACATAAAAGAAGTCCCTGGACACATCCCTGGGGTACACCAACAGAGGTGGAAGAGTTGGAAAACGAGAGCTTGAAAATACGATGGGAGAGGAAAGAGGAAATTTAGGATAGAGCTCTGTTATGGATAACAAGAGTATAGAAAATGTGAAAGAGAACAGGTTGTCCACAGTATCAAAGGCTGCAGAGAGATTGAGTAGTAAAAGAAGAGTGTAATGGCCTTTGTGTTTGGCAGCATGGAGGTCATTAGGAATTTAGTGAGGGCTGTTTCAGTGAAATGATCAGTGCATAAACCAGACTGTAGAGGATCTAGGAGATAATAGGTGGTGAGAAAATGGAGCAAGTGAGAAAATGCAAGGTGTTCAAGGAGTTTAAAGGCCAAAGGCAGGAAGGAGACATGGCGATAGTTAAAGAGATGGGTAGGGTCAAGTTTGCTGTTTTTGAGTGAAGGTATAACTGTTGCATGCTTGAAAGTGGTGGGAAAGGTAGTAGAGTAGAGGGAGGAGTTGAAAAGATGTGTGAGTATAGGGATTAGAGTAGGAGCGAGAGG
The DNA here is from genome assembly GCF_040206685.1 of Ascaphus truei. NCBI lineage: Eukaryota > Metazoa > Chordata > Amphibia > Anura > Ascaphidae > Ascaphus > Ascaphus truei. Next base: position 414,817,183 of record NC_134483.1, on the reverse strand, counting down.
TTTGAGGTGATGGGAGAAAATGGAGTCAAGAGGGCAAGTGGTAGAGGTAGAAGCGGAGATTAGCAGCAACACTGTTGCTGGGAAAAAATGTCAAGGAAGGCAAGAGAAGAGTTAGGAAGAGGTATAGATAGGAAGGAGGATACAGAGGAGATGCCTTGATGAATGGAATCCACCTTTGTTATGAAATATTCAGCAAAGTCCCAAGATGAAATGGAGGAAGGATGGTGGAATGAGTAGAGAGTCAAAGACATAGAAGAGTCAGTGTGGGTTAGACTTGTGAGTGTTGATTAGTGACAAAAAGTAGGTTTGTTTAGCTTGGGAGTGGGCAGAATTGAAACAGAATAGCATAAATATGTAGTGAATGGAAGTCAGGGAGGGTACGAGTTTCCTCCAGAGGCGTTCAGAGGATTGAGTGCAGGAATGGAGCATGCATGTGAGGCAGTTTAACCAGGGTCTGGGGTTAGAAGGGCGAGAATGGCAGAGAAAAATAGGGGTATGTAGATCAAGAGACGAGGATAGGGCAGAGTTGTATTTCATGACCAGGTTGTCAGAGTCTGTAGCGGAGGAGAGGGAGGAGCATAACGTGGAATCAAGAGCTGGTAGATTAATAGAGCACAGGTCTCTCCAGAAATGAGAGGTTGATGAAAGTTGAGAAGGGGAGAAGTGAGACAGAGAAAATGAGATGAGATGATGGTCAGAGAGAGGAAAGGGTTGAATGAAGAAATCAGAGAAAAGTTTTTTTGGGAAAACCAGGTCCAGGTAGTGGCCATCCTTTTAGGTGCTGGCTGTAGTCCATTGGTGAAGGCCAAAATAAGTGGTTTGAGAGAGAAAGCAGGAAGTCCAAGGAAGAGAGGGGTCATCAATATAGCAGTTGAAGCCCCCCTAGAAAAGAACAGGGGAGTCAGATAAGAGAAAGAAGGAGAGCTAGGATTCAAAGTGAGAAAGAGAGAAGGGGAGTGCATAGAGGTAGGTGGGCGAAAGCTGAATGCTATGGGGAGAGGAGAAAAAAGCTGGACAGTGTGAGCCTCAAATTAAGGAAAGGAAACCTGTGTTCAATTTAGATGACAGATACTTATCCTATATTTGTATTTACAGATTATACCATATATTGATCCAGAGGAAGGGAAACACAATGCCCCAGAGAAGCATTATTCAATGTCTCATAAAGGGAAAAAAATCCTTCCTGACTCCAATAATGTCAATCCAATTTCTCCCTGGATCAACATCCTTCCCATGTTTACTTATTTGGTATATCCCTGTATGCCTTTCCTTTCAAAAAGATGTCCAACCTTAAAAAAAAAATATATATATATTTATTGTATCTGCCATCACAGTCTCCATGGGTAATGAATTCCACATTTTAATTGGCCTACTGTGGAGAACCCTTTTATTTATTCCTGGTGAAATCTCTTTCCCTCCCACCTGATGGCATTACCCTGTGTCATTTGTACTGCACTTGGGATGAATAGTTCTTTTGAAAGCTCTTTGTCTTGTCCCCTAATATATTTGTTTATAGTTATCATATCCCCTCTTAGATGCCTATTTTCTAATGTAAACAAATCTAATTTAGCTAACCTCTCCTCATAAAATCGGATTGTTCATCTCCTTTCTAATTTAGTGGCTCTTCTCTGCACTTTTTGTAGTCCCATCATGTAGTATTTTTTATGGAGTTGTTCCCAAAAATGTACAGCATATACAAGGTGTGGTCTTACTAATGCTTTAAATAGTGGCATAATTATGCTTTCTTCCCTTCTATACCCCGTTTAATGCAAGATAAGATCTGACATCCTGGATATCATGAAAAAACACATATTCACTGCCTAATAGGGTTTTGATTATCACTGCCACCTAAATGTCAAAGTGAAGCTACTAATTGTTGTTGTACTGTGTTGTTTGTTACCATGGTCACAAATTTATTTTCCTGCTTCCTGTTTTGTATCAAGAATCCGGTCAATGAGATGTACTGTCAAAAAATGTTTTTATCACTTTAAAAAAACAAAACAATAATTCCAAGATGTGAGGTGCACCAATTTGGTTGAAACATCTGGCAGATGTAAGTTAGGATAGCAGAAAAGTACCCTCAAATGTCATCAGAATCGATCAAGGTTTTTTCCTGTGGAGAGAGAACAAATTAACAACAAAAAAAAATGACAAACACACACACAAAGTGACCACAAAGTTTAGTTTAAGTTGTCACTTCGCTCGCTCATCCAATTATTTCCAAACCTGCATCTTCACTTTTTGAAAGAATAAAAACACAAATGAAAGGAATCATATATTTTAAGTTCTTATAGCATAAACCTTTTAAACCTTTTTCTTTTGTGTTTACATATTTCTGTATTTTATGATCATTTTCTTCAGCATTCAAGCACATTCCCACTATAGTATTACTTCTGTACAATAGCAGTCACCTCTCTTTTCTGGTCATATCTATTTTCAACAACATCTGACAGCATTAAGAAATGGTAACAATGGCTTTTTGTAGTGATAGCTTGGTAAAATCATGTATTGACTCATTCAGAGATTCACAGGACTGTCTTCACATCTGCAATACTGCTCTAACTTTTTACATATATTGCTTTAATCTTCACTGAATTTACACACTAGTTAAAGATGTACCCACATGCAGATACAGGGGTCATGTACTCTGCAAATCGGCTATAAAAAGTACTGGTTCACTGCGGTTATGGAATCGAATAAATGCTATTTCCAAGTGTCAAAATGTTTTCAGCACCAATGGGATTGCTTATGTCTTTTGGTATGTGTGTGTGTATATGCATATATGTCAATAGATAGATAGATAGATAGATAGATAGATAGATAGATAGATAGATAGATATGGTGTAGAATTACCTAGGCACACAAGAGAAAAGAAAGAAGGGGAAGGAGAGAACAAAAAGAGTAGTATGTAATAAATTGAGGATATTAGAACTTTTATCCAATCACTGTGATGACTTGACTTTGTTCTGACAGGCTGTTATCTTGTTTGGATCTTTTAAACCAATTGGGTTGCCTCTGGATCTTAAAGCTGCTTGCACTGTGGATGCCGTCGTGCCAGTATAGTATCCAATGGATACAGAATAAGACGTTTAAAGTGTGGAACTAATTTATTTAAAAATCATCTAAATCATATGGGTATAAAAAACTCACACATGTGAGATTAAAGGCAGTGAGGAAGGGACACAGCTATCCGAGTCTAATATTGTAATTGACTCCCTTGAGATGCCAATCTAAGAATAACCATTAATGTCCTATATTGGTTAGTATTCCTTTAGGGGTTTTTCTTTACACCTACAGAATTACCCCTGCTGAGGTACAAACTCAAGGATGTTATCAAACTATCAACTATATCCTTAGTGGTATTATAATGATATGGTGTTCCGTATGTATTCAAGAGGATTCACCTCACGCTATTACTCTGTCACATCGGAGCTAAATAGTACAGGTAAACCCCGTTATAACGCGCCTCGTTATACCACGATTCGGTTATAATGCGGTTTTCCCTTGGCTCCCGTTTTAAAAAACACTGCACACACTGCACACACTCTCACTGCACACACTGCACACACACTGCTCATTGCTCACACTGCACACACTGCTCACACTGACACACACTATACACACTGCTCATTGCTCACACTGCTCATTGCTCACACTGCACACACTGCTCACACTGACACACACTGCACACACACTGCTCATTGCTCACACTGCACACACTGCTCACACTGACACACACTGCACACACACTGCTCATTGCTCACACTGCACACACTGACACACTGCTCATTGCTCACACTGCACACTGCACACACACTGCTCATACTGACACACTGACACACACTGCTCATTGTTCACACTGCACACTGCACACACACTGCTCACATTGACACACACTGCACACACACTGCTCATTGCTCACACTGCACACACTGACACACTGCTCATTGCTCACACTGCACACACTGCACACACTGCACACACTGCACACTGCACACACACTGCTCACACTGACACACACTGCACACTGCACACACACTGCTCATTGCTCACACTGCACACACTGACACACTGCTCATTGTTCACACTGCACACTGCACACACACTGCTCACACTGACACACACTGCACACTCACTGCTCATTGCTCACACTGCACACACTAACCCACTGCTCATTGCTCACACTGCACACACTGCACACACTGCACACACACACACACACCCCTCCCAATACATATATACATAAATCAGCCTTACCTTGGGGATGATTGGTGAGACATGTGGCTGCAGTGGGGGGGCGCTGCGTGCCAGTGGGGGTGGTGCTGCGGTGGAGGGGGGTGATGGCTGCGGGGGGCCCCGATGCTGCGGGGGATGGTGGGATGGCCCGGTGCAGCGCGGGGGGGCAGGTAGGTGGGGGTAGGTTGGCAGTACGGCCCGGGGTGGGGGGTGTGACGTCATTGTGCTTTGGGGGGGTGGCGGGGCCCTGCGCTGCGGCGGAGTGGCAGGACGACCCTGCGCTACGGCGGGGCGAGGGGGCCCTGTACTGCGGCACGAGGGCCCTGTGCTGCAGCAGGGGGGGGTGAGCGGTCTTCCGGAGACTGTACTTTTCCGGTTTATTACCTATCTCTAAAGCAGAATGTTTAGGGGGGATAGCAGCACATCCCGACAGCGAACAGTTTCACAAAGTGATTCAGGCACCCCTCACGTTCGCCGGCGACACACTTACACACACCAGCACCAACACCCGCTCCCCCCCCTCCTCCTGCGCAGGCAGCGGGGACAACGGTGGGGAGAAGGTGAAGCGGGGACCGGAGGGGCATCCCCCTCCCATCTCCTGTCCCGCGGCCTGTCACGCGGTGACAGGGGGTAGCCGGGACCGGAGGGGCATCCCCCCTCCCATCTCCTGTCCCGCGGGCTGTCACGCGGTGACAGGGGGAAGCCGGGACCGGAGGGGCATCCCCCCTCCCATCTCCTGTCCCGCGGGCTGTCACGCGGTGACAGGGGGAAGCCGGGACCGGAGGGGCATCCCCCCTCCCATCTCCTGTCCCGCGGGGTGAAGGGGTGAAGATGCGCTGATGCGGCAGCCATTTTTTTTCCCAAGACCCCGTTACTAACGCGGTGGTCTTGGGGTGGACCCCCGAGGACCGCGTTATAACGGGGTTTACCTGTATTAAGCATACAAACAGTCCCGTATAAAAATTGGAGTGCTCTCACCTGGGTTCTTCTATTGAAGCTAAGCAACCTCACCTAAAAATATAGATAAAAGAGGACACCTGGAGTATATATCTCTGACCTACATTTGTCTGCATAGATAGTGTTAAAGTTTTCCCAATATACTATTGGTACCTTGGATGTTAAAGAATACACATTTTTTTACACTCATCTTCCTTGACCAGAATAGATAATATTTAGACATTAGAACAATGATTCCCAATCTGATATTGGTATGGACAGGGAATAGTTCCGTGGGCGCCTATAAAATTTTACCACTATAAAGGATATACGAAAACCAAGCCTGTTGGTTGTGAAGATTGTTGATCCTCACGGTGGGCTTGAAACCAAAGAGAAAGCACAACACATAGCGTAATACTGTTGAAACATTAAACAAACAACATATAAGACAACATATAACAGCTGAATACTTAAATGGTATTTTTAGGACAATAAAATCATTTAATAACAATTAATATTTACTATAATGCACAATTTGCATGGACACATAGATTTAAGCAATTAAAAATCTGAATAGGTGGTTCAACTGCTCCGTAGCACCAATGTTGATGATAGCAATGCCTACTCACCAGATGGAATAGGTTTGCAGGCAGTGGATATTTTAGAGAGTATCCCCTCTCATCTGTGTGCTGCTCTCTGCTTAGCTGGCTTCTCTGTCGGCTCGTGGGTGCAGCTCATCAGCAGGGACTCCTGCAGCTCCAGGAAGCACGTCTGAGCAGATGGAACTCAGCTGCAGCTGATTCAGCACGATGTCAGCCACGGACCACCGTGAGCTAGTCTATCTGCTGCTCACTGCTAGCTGGCGTCTCTATCCGCTCGTGGACGCAACTTGTCAGCAGGTACTCCTGCAGGGCGCCAAGCAGGGCGCTTGAATAATGGAAAACCGCAACAGCTGGTTCAACTCGTCGGCGGCTATAAGAGATGGTTAGCTGGCAGCTCACGTTGATTCATCGATGTACGGGGGTACTACACCAATGTGTGCGGGGCTTGAACCTCCACCCTACGTGTTTCAAGAGCGATCTGCTCTCTTCCTCAGGGGAAGCGGGGACCGGAGGGGCATCCCCCTCCCATCTCCTGTCCCGCGGCCTGTCACGCGGTGACAGGGGGTAGCCGGGACCAGAGGGGCATCCCCCCTCCCATCTCCTGTCCCGCGGGCTGTCACGCGGTGACAGGGGGAAGCCGGGACCGGAGGGGCATCCCCCCTCCCATCTCCTGTCCCGCGGGCTGTCACGCGGTGACAGGGGGAAGCCGGGACCGGAGGGGCATCCCCCCTCCCATCTCCTGTCCCGCGGGCTGTCACGCGGTGACAGGGGGAAGCCGGGACCGGAGGGGCATCCCCCCTCCCATCTCCTGTCCCGCGGGGTGAAGGGGTGAAGATGCGCTGATGCGGCAGCCATTTTTTTCCCAAGACCCCGTTACTAACGCGGTGGTCTCGGGGTGGACCCCCGAGGACCGCGTTATAACGGGGTTTACCTGTATTAAGCATACAAACAGTCCCGTATAAAAATTGGAGTGCTCTCACCTGGGTTCTTCTATTGAAGCTAAGCAACCTCACCTAAAAATATAGATAAAAGAGGACACCTGGAGTATATATCTCTGACCTACATTTGTCTGCATAGATAGTGTTAAAGTTTTCCCAATATACTATTGGTACCTTGGATGTTAAAGAATACACATTTTTTTACACTCATCTTCCTTGACCAGAATAGATAATATTTAGACATTAGAACAATGATTCCCAATCTGATATTGGTACCTTAGATATTATAGATTTGTAGCACATAATTATCTTAGTAGAGTATACATTAAATCAGAACAAAATCACTAATGATAGAGTGACCTCACCTTTAAATATAAATGATAGAGAATAAATAGAACACATTGCTCTATTCTTCCTTATTGTGAATGGTTATTGATATGAATGGTATTAATATGACCTGATTTCCTAATATAGTAAAGGTATCTTAGACGTTATAATTTTTTTTAACACAGTCATTATATTATGAAATATGACCTAACTCAAACATACAACAAAGATAACAATATAGAACACAGCGTATCGAAGCCTTCAATCAATCTCTCAAAAAAGATCCCACATCAATATCGATATTTAGTCCTTTTGGTGCTAAGGTTCTCAATGTGTAGATTCAATAGGTCTCCTGCCTTGAGATTTGGATTGTTTTATTTCCTCCTCTCCTGCTTGGTCTAATTTTATCATAACCGATAAAAGTAAGTCTCTTGGGATCTTGGGCATGACATTCCTTGAAGTGCTTTGATACACTGTGTTGAACAAATCCTTTTTCAATGTTTGTAATGTGTTCAACCCTGACCTTCAATTTCCTTCTCATATATCCCATGTACTGTTTGTTGCAAGGACATTGAAATACATAAATAATATAACTAGAATTGCAGTCAATGAGATCTTTGATTTCATAATTCTGTTTCGTTACTTCTGACTGAACAAATTTATTGGAAAAATTAAAACACAATTTCAGTTACAATACGCAAAGAAGTTTAACATAGAACGCGTGTGCGCGGCACACACCCCTGTTTAAACTATTTGCACGTCTATATTTATACCAAGTGACTGGGTGCCTGCCTGACTGACTGGGTGCCTGACTGACTGGGTGCCTGACAGACTGACTGACTGGGTGACCGATGGACTGACTGACTGACTGGGTGACTGATGTACGAACTGACTGACTGACTGGGTGCCTGACTGACTGGGTGCCTGATGGATTGACGGACTGACTGACTGACTGACTGGGTGACTGGGTGACTGATGGACTGACTGACTGGGTGACTGACTGGGTGACTGATGGACTGGGTGACTGGGTGACTGATGGACTGACTGACTGGGTGACTGGGTGACTGATGGACTGACTGACTGGGTGACTGGGTGACTGATGGACTGACTGACTGGGTGACTGGGTGATTGATGGACTGACCTACTGGCTGGGTGCCTGACTGACTGGGTGCCTGACTGACTGGGTGCCTGACTGACTGGGTGCCTGACTGATTGGGTGCCTGACTGACTGTGTGACTGACGGACTGACTGGGTGCCTGACTGACTGGGTGCCTGAAGGACTGACGGACAGACTGATTGACTGGGTGACTGGGTGACTGGGTGACTGATGGACTGACTGACTGGGTGACTTATGGACTGACTGACTGGGTGACTGGGTGATTGATGGACTGACCTACTGGCTGGGTGCCTGACTGACTGGGTGCCTGACTGACTGGGTGCCTGACTGACTGGGTGCCTGACTGATTGGGTGCCTGACTGACTGTGTGACTGACGGACTGACTGGGTGCCTGACTGACTGGGTGCCTGAAGGACTGACGGACAGACTGATTGACTGGGTGACTGGGTGACTGATGGACTGACTGACTGGGTGACTTATGGACTGACTGACTGGGTGCCTGACTGACTGGGTGCCTGATGGACTGACGGACTGACTGACTGGGTGACTGGGTGCCTGACTGACTGACTGGGTGCCTGACTGACTGGGTGCCTGATGGACTGACGGACTGACTGGGTGACTGGGTCCCTGACAGACTGGGTGACTGATGGACTGACTGACTGGGTGCCTGACTGACTGGGTGCCTGACTGACTGGGTGCCTGACTGACTGGGTGCCTGACTGACTGGGTGCCTGACTGACTGGGTGCCTGACTGACAGGGTGCCTGACTGACTGGGTGGGAGACTGACTGGGTGGGTGACTGACTGACTGGGTGACTGACTGGGTGCCTGACAGACTGACAGCCTAATGGACTGACTAGGTGGGCACCTGACTGACTGGGTGCCTGCCTGACTCACTGACATATATACCTATATATATATATAGTGGCTGATCTGGTCCCATAAAAATACTCATGACATAGTATTTTGCATAAATTGATCAAAATCTGAAATTGTACATCGCCATCACATTACCTCACTTTGTAGCATGCTACAGATGAATAAAAAAAGAACTTGACATCTACAGTACTTTATGTTCTAATGAAATCCTCTTCCCCATGGCTACATGTGGATATACCACATTAACCTTTGACTGACAACCAAAGAAATGTCTAAATACTGTAGTGCAACATGTCAGTGTCTAGTCTTAGCACAGCCCGTAGCAATGGAACGGAGTCATTTCCGGCGTCATGTCAAAAAGATATATGTTGTAGACTTACATTTGCTTCAAAGCACATAATTGAAAGTAGGAGTACTGTACACTATGGTATATTTTTTCTGAGGGGAAAAAATTTGTTTTTACACTTCTCCAACACTAGTATTAGTTTAGCATTTCTGGAGGTTGATTTTTTACACATTGTAATACCCACACTTATTTTTTACTTAACTCACTTTCTAACCAATTTAAATGGTACATACTGTAGAATCTACTCACTATCCTTCTTATAAGTGTAGCCAGGCCTGGTTTTCACTGGCTACCAGTCTGCCCTCCTCCTGGCTGTAAGCCCTAATAAAGCAGGCCTGCCAGTAGTAATCATGGGTTTTCCCCACCTCCTGCAGCTTCAGTGACCCACAGGGGAAGTGGTGCAACTAGGCCTTGTGTCCAATCAGGGACTCAGGGCTGGTTCCTGCTTTTCCTGTACTTAATGAGCTGCACTTCCTGATTTAGTCAGTTTGCCTGTACCTTTGAGAGAGGCCAGTCTACCCAAACCAGTTGGCAGGGCTCTGCCAATCTGTGGGCCCTCCCTTAGGGGAGTGGCGGGAGACTATTCCTCTTACTCCACCAGTGAGTAGGAGAAGAGCTAGAACTGCTTCTGGTGCCCTAGGCTGGGAGTGCAGGTCCAGGGACATCATTATGGTAAAAGCCCTAAGCTCTACTGATGGTTGCTTTGTATGCTGTGTGAAGCCTGCAGTGTATAATAAAATGTTCCTGTTTCACTATACCTTCCGCCTGAGACTGCAATCTATCAGGGAAAGGGAAGAGAACTCTCCTGCAGGAGATTGCTCCCCTCATTCCAGGGGCCTGCAAGAGATGGAGGTGCTATCACTGTGAGTACATTATCAGTCTATACCCTGAAGCCTTTTCTGACTTCCCCTACCACCATGCGGGAGACTCAGATCTATTGTGAGCTTGCAAGTATGCACCACCACACTCCATGTAGCAGCAACATCTCCTAAAAGGGATGGGGGGATATGGGTTACATAGTATTAAAAAAAATGGTAGCATGTCATGACACATAATACTTATGGAAGATAAACAATGGCATTAGAATTCTTGTATATAATTTTTTGGACATAATATTTTAGTCACAAAAGACAATTTTAATATGTACATTAACAGGAAAACTAGAAAACAGACTTTTTTTGGCTCCATTATTTCATCTGTCATTGGGTGTGGAGACGAGTAGTGCCCAGGAGAATACAACTAACAGGGAAAGCAACCTCTGGTGAATACTCTCCACTTACCTCAGCTGTCCAGGATTGTGGAGGTGAACATCTCTGGCAAATCGTAGCCTTTGAAGGAGGACGACGAGGCTGTAAGGATCCTGTGCAGAAGCCGTGGGAGCCTCTGTTCTAAACTGGTTATTATACCTACATGCCCATTTTTATTTTATATTCTGTATGTGCACATATTATCCTTTTTCATAAAACATTTTTTTAAATTTACTACAGTATGAGGGTTTTGCGCTTTTTTCTTTGTTTTTCTATGTATTGTGCATGCCTTCATGGCCACATTAGAAACCAAGGGGTTAATAAAATGACTAACTACCCTACAACCCTTGCATGGGTAGCTCCCCTTTAGGGGCTACTATTTCAGTTAAGGGGTTAACGGGCTGAATCGGTTAACTGTGTGGGCTCGGTCAGGTTACTCCTCTCCCCATCATGTGATGTAGAATGACTAAATAGAAGGGATTGCCCCTCCCCTGTATGTCTTGTGACTCGTGATATCACTATAGTGTGTATAAAGGGTATATATAGCTCCACCCTATGTTCTAGAAGCAGGTTCTGACTGAGGTCCTGTAAATAGGTTTACGTGTATTGTCAAGTGTATTAAGGTGTCCTCTCACCGTTTGCTGTTTTGAGCTAGTAAACACGCCATTAGTAAAGGCCCTCAATTGTTCTCTCTATTAAAAAGGATGCAGTATGCTCTTGGTAAGGAGTTCTTACACAGCCATGGGTAAGGCAATATAGCAGGCCTGCACAACACCAGTCCTCAAGGGCCGCAAACAGGCCAGGTTTTCAGTATGACTTAGCCACTAATTTAACCAGCTGTGCTGAAGTAGGGATATCCTGAAAACCTGGCCTGTTTGCGGACCTCGAGGACTGGAGTTGTGCAGGCCTGCAATATAGGAACCAAAGTGGTCCAGTTCAGGACCCAAGACAAAGCCAAATAATTAAGCGTTAATTCCCACATTAACTTTAATGGACTGCTGAGCATATGCTTTGGGGTGGTCCACACCTCTTTTGTATGTATTGTATGTATGTTTTTATTTATATAGCGCCATTAATGTACATAGCACTTCACAGCAGTAATACACTTGACAATAATATAAATAACAAATAATACAAATAACACATAAAGGGAAGCAGTACTTCAGACATAAAAGTAACATTTAGGAAAAGGAGTCCCTGCTCTGAAGAGCTTACAATTTAATTTGTTGGTAGGAAGAACGTACATACTAGACAGTAGGAGTGCGTTCTGGTAAGTGTGTCTGCAAGGGGCCAAGGTTTATGTATGAGGTGTAAATTATCATCCATGGAGCTACTCATATGCTTCTTTAAGCAGGTGTGTTTTAAGGTGGGTCTTAAAGGTGGATAGAGAGGGTGCTAGTTGGATATTGAGGGGAAAGGCATTCCAGAGGTGAGGGGCAGTCAGTGAGAAAGGTTTACGGCGGGAGAGGGCATTAGACACAAAAGGGGTAGAGAGAAGACATCCTTGAGCAGAACGCAAGAGTTGGGATGATGTATAGCGAGAAATTAGGGCTGAGATGTAAGGAGGAGCAGAAGAGTGTACAGCTTTAAAAGTGAGGAGAATTGAGTGTGTGATATGGGATTTGACAGGAAGCCAGGAGAGGGATTTCACCAGGGGAAACGCTGAGACAAATTTAGGAAAGAGTGAAGTGATTCTGGCAGCAGTGTTTAGGATAGGTTGTAGGGGAGACAGGTGAGAGGCAGGAAGGTCAGACAGCAGGAGCTTACAGTAATCGAAACGGGAGAGAATGGGGGCCTGTGTAAGAGTATTAGCAGTCGACAACAGAGGAAAGGATGTAGCTTTGTAATATTGTGTTGGAAAATGCAACAGGTTTTTGAATGTGAGAGAAGAGCAAAGTGTAGTAGGACCAGGTTTGGGAGGAGATATGAGGAGCACCGTATTTGACATGTTAAGTTTAAGTCAGCGGAGGGCCATCCAGGATGAGGTTGGTCCACAGTATCAAATGCTGCAGAGAGGTTGAGTAATATGAGGAGAGTATAATGACCTTTGTCTTTGGCGGCATGGAGTTCATTAGTTATTTTAGTGATGGCTGTTTCTGTGGAGTGAGAAGTATGTGAGCCAGATTGTAGATGCTCTAGAAGAGAATGGGTGTTGAGAAAATGGAGCAAGCGAGAGAATACAAGACGTTCAAGGAGTTTAGAGGCAAAAGGCAGGCGGGAGACAGGACGATAGTTAGAAACATAGTTAGGGCTAAGCTTGCTGGTTTTGGTAATGGTATAACTGTTGCATGTTTGAAGGAAGAGTGAAAGGTACCAGAGTAGAAGAAGGAGTTAAAAATTTGTGTGAACGTAGGGATTATAATAGGAGCAAGAGGTTTTGGGAATGGGAGAGAATGGCGTCAAGAGGACAGTGGTAGACGAAAAAGAGGAGATCAGCAGTGACACATCCTCCTCTGTGAAAGCAGAAAAAGAGTCAAGGAAGGCAGGAGGAAAGTTAGGAAGAGGTTTAGGATAGGATGATACAGAGGGGATGTCCTTGTGTATGGATTCCACCTTTTCCTTGAAATAGTCGGCAAAGTCCTGATGGGAGATGGAGGAAGAAGAACAGGCAGTAGAGGGTGGTCTGAATAGGGAGTCAAAGACAGAGAAGTGTATGTTGATTTAGTGAAGAAAAATAGGTTTGTTTATCTTGAGAGAGGGCAGAGTTGAAACAGAATAGGATAAATTTGTAGTGAAAGAAGTCTGCAAGAGTGTGACATTTCTTCCAGAGGCGTTCAGCAGAACGAGTGCAGGAATGCAGCATGCGTGTGTGGCAATTTAGCCAGGGTCTGGGGTAAGAAGGTAGCGAACAGCAGAGAGAAATCGGGGGCATGTAGATCAAGAGAGGAGGATAGGGCAAAGTTGTTGTTCCTGACCAGGTTGTCAGGGTCTGGAGCAGAGCTGAAAGGAGAGGGAGGAGCGTAACGTGGAATTAAAAGCTGGTAGGTTAACAGAGGGCAGGTCTCTGCAGAAACTAGGGGTAGATGGAGGTGGAGAAAGGGAGAAGTGAGAGAAAGAAAATTAGATGAGGTGATGGTCAGAGAGAGAAAGGGGGGCAATGGAGAAATCAGTGAGAGAAAAGTTTTTAGTGAAAACCAGGTCTAGGTAGTGGCCATCCTTGTGGGTGCTGGCTGCAGTCCACTGTTGAAGGTCAAAAGAAGAGTTTAGAGAGAAAGAAAACGAGAAGCCCAAGGGAGAGAGGGGTCATCAATATGGCAGTTAATGTCCCCAAGGAGAACAGGGGAGAAAAGCTGGACAGTGTGAGCCTCAAAGACGGGAAAAGCAAGAAAGGGAGGAAAATAAAGTGTTCGATAACAGCAGAGAGAGAAGAGGAGAAGCCTCTCGTCTCCACCCCTGCTATCAAGGCGCAGAGTGTGGGAGAAAGAAAGGCCACCATAAGACAGGGCAGCTGGCAGAGTCAGACTGAGTGAGCCAAGTCTCAGTTATAGAAAATAGGAGCAGAATAGGAGCAAAGAGTGAGAGAGAGAAAAAGAAGTCATGCACAGAGAGGAGCTTGTTAGAGAGGGAGCGAGCATTCCAAAGGGCACAGGAGGAAGGGAGAGAGGAGGGAGGGTGGCAGGGGATGAGTATGCGGTTAGAGGGTTGACACCAGAAGGTGTCATGATAATGCATAGCATTAGCATTAAAGTCTGTTAAAGTTCTCGTCAATCTGTTACTTTAAGACAGGCCTGCCCAACTCGTAAAGTGAGAAGGGCCGAACTGCTCCAAGGAAAAAAAATTTGGGCCGCACGGGTTAAATCATCATCATCATCTCTCCTCCAGCACCTCTCATCATCATCATCATCATCCTCATATCTCCCCCAGAACCACTCACTATCAACCTTTACGATACTCCCGATCTATCTCTCATACCCCCATCTCTCCTCCTCACCCACACAATACCCCCTCCACATCAAACACACAATACCCCTTCCACATCCCCAGCCCATTCCATGTCAGCAGCGCCCCCAAGTCAGCATCCCCCCCATGTCTCTCTTCCCTCAATATGACACTCTCTCCCCTCCCCTAAATGACACTCTCTCCCCCTCCTCTCAATATGACTTTCTCCCCCTCCCCTCAATATGACTCTCTCCCCCTCCCCTCAATATGACACACTCTCCCCCTCAATATGACACACTCTCCCCCTCAATATGACACACTCTCCCCCTCCCCTCAATATGACACTCTCTCTCCCTCCCCTCAATATGACACTCTCTCTCTCCCCTCAATATGACACTCTCCCACTCCCCTCAATAGGACACTCTCTCCCCCTCCCCTCAATATGACACACTCACTCCCTCCCCTCAATATGACACACTCTCCCCCTCCCCTCAATATGACACATTCTCCCCCTCCCCTCAATATGACACTCTCTCCCTCCCCTCAATATGACACTCTCTCTCTCCCTCCCCTCAATATGACACTCTCTCTCTCCCTCCCCTCAATATGACACTGTCTCTCTCCCTCCCCTCAATATGACACTCTCTCCCTCCCCTAAATGACACTCTCTCCCCCTCCTCTCAATATGACACTCTTTCCCCCTCCCCTCAATATGACACTCTTTCCCCCTCCCCTCAATATGACACTCTTTCCCCCTCCCCTCAATATGACACTCTTTCCCACTCCCCTCAATATGACACTCTTTCTCCCTCCCCTCAATATGACACTCTTTCCCCCTCCCCTCAATATGACACTCTCTCCCAATTCCCTCAATATGACACACTCTCCCCCTCCCCTCAATATGACACACTCTCCCCCTCCCCTCAATGACACACTCTCTCCCTCCCCTCAATATGACACACTCTCCCCCTCCCCTCAATATGACACTCTCTCCCTCCCCTCAATATGACACTCTCTCTCTCCCTCCCCTCAATATGACACTCTCTCCCACTCCCCTCAATATGACACACTCTCCCCCTCCCCTCAATATGACACACTCTCCCCCTCCCCTCAATATGACACTCTCCCCCTCCCCTCAATATGACACTCTCCCCCTCCCCTCAATATGACACTCTCTCCCAATCCCCTCAATATGACACTCTCTCCCAATCCCCTCAATATGACACTCTTTCCCCCTCCCCTCAATATGACACTCTCTCCCCCCCCCTGCAACTCACATCACACTGTCCCCCTGCAACTCACATCAGTCTCTCCCCCCCTGCACCTCACAGCACTTCTCCCCCCTGCACCTCACATCACTTCCCCCCCCTGCACCTCCCATGTCAGCAGCCCCCCATACATGTCACCAGCCCACCCCTCCTCACATGTCAGCAGCCCACCCCCTCCTCACATGTCAGCAGCCCACCCCCTCCTCACATGTCAGCAGCCCACCCCCTCCTCACATGTCAGCAGCCCACCCCCTCCTCATGTCAGCAGCCCACCCCCTCCTCACATGTCAGCAGCCCACCCCCTCCTCACATGTCAGCAGCCCACCCCACCCTCACATGTCAGCAGCCCAGTTTTTTTTTTTAACTTTTTTTATTTTATTATTATTTATTTATTTAATTAAGTGGCGCCCGGCCAGAGTCATCGCAGGCCGCACAGAGAGGCCAGGCGGGCCGTATATTGTGCAGCCCTGCTTTAAGACGTCACAAAATATGATATTTTTTGTTTTATTCTTATGCTGTTGCAATCCAGAAATATCAGCCTCCAAAATGATAGACCTTTGATTAAAATTAAGATAACTACCATTTTCACCGTAGAAGTCAATGGGATGAAACTTGATTGATAGAAGCCTATTTTAGCATTTTTTATTATGATTTAAAAACAAAACAGTGTGTTGTATATTTTAAGAGCACTTCAATGTTATGGGAGGAACTTCTGAGCATCAAAGCTGTGCTTTTGCTGATTCTAAATAAAAGACTGATTTGTTTTACAGATCCACTAAAAATGAGTGAGGCTTAACAAGTTTATCCTTTCACAAGCATATTGAAATTCATACTTTTTAACTTAGTAAAAGGAAACATAATTTGAACGCTAATTATTGTATTAGTCATGTGGGTGGACTGAGCACTTTCAGCCAAGGCTGTATGTCTTTTCTATTGTAGCTTAGCTAATCAAGTGCAGAAAGATCGTTGCCTGTAATTTCCCAAGCATTTTTAAGTCTGGTTGCTAGCTGAATAAGAATGCCAGCCACTTGCTGTGAGGCTACCTATGAAAACACTGCCATGGTTCTCAAATTGCGATGCAGCTTCACACTATTTAATGCCACCTGAATGCCAAAGCCTTGTTTGTATGTAATGTAAACATTATTTTGACTGTGTTTTAAAATAATCCATTAATTCATCATGCTGCGTACCGCAGCAGTTTTCCTGTTTTATGTATCCCTCACTGGTGACAGTAAACCCGGCTGTTCACCTGTGGCAAATATCTATAGCAATTGCGAGTGCTCCTTCTCTACGAGTTCGAACCTGTTTCAGGTGTGTCACCTTCTGCCTCATGCTTAATCCTAACATAACTTCCTGCATTTCCTCCCATTTCTAAATGCATTCTCTTGGTTTCCCTCTGCCTTTAGCCCCAGGCATTCCAAGATTGCCCCCTGAGAACAATCTTGCAAAACACTTGTATCTTTAATCAGGTATGTCAATCTCAAAAAGGTCAAAATCAATGAGATTGAGGGGGTTATGGACCAAAAATAGAATTTCAGTGGTAAAGTACTGATTTTTATTAGTGAGACTCAATTGAAATCTGCTGATTTAAAAAAAAAAAAAATCAGCTAAACTCTCAGAAAATAAGTGAGCGTTAACGTTTGTTTAATGGAATATACCGTATTCATACACTTTTCAAAACACAAGGATGCACTAATATGGTCCAGTCCCAACAATAACAAAAGTGAATTCTAATGTATCATTAATAATATAATCAATGTACATTAGTCTATTTCATAAAACTCTACAAATGACCACTGACAATTTTCTCAGCAAATAGATGATCAAAAATGACTCATCAGCCATGTATATGTATATACCATCAGCATGTATATAGTTTAAAAAGGAACAAAAACCAATTCATGCATAATTAATGCTCCAGCCCCTTTACCATACCTATGACAGCACAGGGGTTAATAGAAAAATTGCCCCTCTCTGCATACTCCCTCTGAGAGAATGAAAGGATTCCTTACAAATGTATACAGAATGTGTTGAAAGGAAGACTTCCCAAATTCTCTTATAATTATATCTGTAAGATGAGATTTGTGAGATTTCTGTACTCTGAATCACTTTTAATTAAAAGGAGAGGGCTATAAAGACAAACAAGGAAACCTTTTAATAGATGGGTAACAAAAAAGATTAAAAGTGCACCAACTTGCCAGCGTACAAAGTACATGTCCAGGGAAAGTATAACAATCTATCACTTTGCTTTTATGTTTTGTGCTGAATGTGTCATTGCAAAGTAACTACATATCTATTTAACTGTACGTAATAAATAGATTTAACGCAATAATAATACTTTGTTTCAATATACTTACAAGTAGAATTATGTACAAAGTAATGTACAAAAGTCATTACTGGAGAATGCATCAATAGTTTGTTATGCCAAAGCAGTGTTTCTGTTTACCAGAATAATAAGGTTGTTAATGAGGGCTATGTTTGTGTTTAAATAGGGCATTGGGAATGATGCATATTACCCATAAACACCCAACTTTAACTTAATTGAAAACTGTAAACAATAATGTACGATTTCAGGACTTGCCTTCGCTAATGCAACAGTGATTAACTTCCGTGTTTAATGTTGTAGTGTGCTTGTCCTACAGCAGATGTGTAGCTGGTGCATACAGTTATAGATGTGGAGAGGGACTGGCAACAACCAAAGCTGCATTACAAATGAAGAATATCGGGAACTCGGAGCTGCAGCATTTCCTTGAAGGAACAGTGACTGCCGTCTGCAATCAGTGAGAGCACAGCCTCATACAGCTGGGATTTTGTGAACCTTCAATTGCACTATATTTAAGTAATAGTTCCCGAAGAACAGGGCAATACTGGCCAATAATGCCCTGGCTGGAAGAGTTGAAGGCCCGAGGCGAAGCCGAAGGACTTTAACCCAGCTAGGGCATTATTGGCCAGTAATGCCCTGTTCTGAGGGGATTGTTACTATTTTAGGCTAAATGTAGGCTTTTTTTTTTCTTTTACATTTTTTTCATAAAAAAAAGATAGACACTTTTGTAGTCATATTGATTTTTATCAGCATTGTCTACATTCTTATGCTTTTACTGCAAGGTTATTAAAAGGAAATTGTACATACTTATTAAAAGGAAATTGTCACAGCTATATATATATATATATATATATATATATATATATATATATATATATATACAAATACAACTGTATGCTCATCTGCATGTCTTAGGCAGGTCTGCAACCCCGCCTTTCCCCATCATCACCCAGCATACAGCACTTCCACTGCAGCAAGGGATTCTGGGAAATGACATGAAAATGAGCACACAGTGTCACTTTTTGCCTCAAAAACCATTTTTAACATGGTTCCCTATAGGCTTAAGCTTGCTGCATGGTCACAGCTTTGAGCACAGCCAGGGTTAAGGTGCATACCCAGAAAACCACCCACAGACAGCTGTTTCAACCTTGATGGGTCTCATCAGTGTGGGGTTGATTTTAACTGGATATGCATGAGAGGCTATGGGATAGGCTATACCATAATACTGAGTTAAGTTATGGTGAGTAAAAAAAGTGACAAAAACCCTCCACAGGAAAGCAAATATGCAAATACAACTGTATGCTCATCTGCATGTCTTAGGCAGGTCTGCAACCCCGCCTTTCCCCATCATCACCCAGCATACAGCACTTCCACTGCAGCAAGGGATTCTGGGAAATGACATGCAAATATATATATACACACACACACACACACACACCAAATCAGACTCTGCTGCTCCCTCTACACCCACAAAACACACACCAACAGAAGACACACACCAATAAAACATTCTTCTGGCCCCCTTTACACCTACAAAACACACAACAGACACACAAACCTTTCCCCTCACTCTCCTGTGCAGAGTTCTGTGTAGGCAGGGTGGGGGAGGAGTCAATGCCTTGCTGCTGCCCCCTGTCAAATCACCTCCCCTGTCTGAGAGCTGATCTCACTCTTTGTGAATGAGAACTGAAAGCTGATTGGCTGAAAAACCTGGCAAGGTACCAGAAATTCCGGGCCATTACTGATTGGCTAATGCCTGGAATTTTAACCAATCAGAGAGCAGGGATTTCAATAATTCCTGGAATTTAACATTAAATAGCCTTCTTCCCTTTGCAAAAATGGTGCAATACTAGTACAAAAATAAAGCACAATAGTTATCAAAGAAAAAAACTTCTCTAACGTGCTACTTTCATAAACCAGTATTACTCTGTGATTCATAAACCAGTTATCTCTGTAAAGATGACCATGTACAGCATCTATACACGCTTACATGACATTGCTATATAAAACACACAACTTTCTTCCAAATACTAGATGTTTGCCTGTAAGAGTGTTTACAGCTCATTACTTCTACAACCTTTCATCACTGGCATTGTCCTACTTCTGTTACTGTTCTGTTACTGGCCATCAACTCGGGTTACCATCTGTAAGATCTGCCTGGTGAAGAGGTTGTATGTAACACAGCGTTTCTTGATGCAGCACATCTAAAGAAGAATGGTAATAGCCTCTTCTGTCAGCAACTCTGCAGCAGGGAGAGGAGAACGAAGTGACCTGAGGGAAAGGACCCCGTGTTCCTACTTGCCAAACATTCTTTCTAAATGAGGAATGACTTTAGATAGCCATGGAATCAACTACCCTCTTACCGTTTCCCAGCACCACAATTATCTTCTAATCAGACCTTCTTTGAGTTGTTCAGGCATTTAAACTGCTAGTTTATGGGACAACATACATAAGTGCACAGGAGCATATTCATACATGGTAGTTTGCAACCCACTGGGACTTCACAAAGGACACTTTTATTTATGTGCTACAACCACAAACTAGTATTTAAAATGTACAGCCTAAAATTAGATTCAACATTGTTCTTTCAGCTGATAAAAGCTTTTATTTGAGAAACTGTACAATGCGGTTTGCATACTGTAGCTCAGAAAATTACATTGTTATCTCACTAAAAAAGAAAGTTGCTGGAAAACGTAAAGGGGTCTATGTACTAAGCCTCTCAAATGGATTTCTTGGTGTTATAGAAAACTTCCCATATTTTGCTCTTAAATTAAATTGTGGGGGAGAGGGTTGCTTCTTGGATCTCCAGTTACATGCAATAGCGCATTTAGTAGACCCTAGATTATGTGAGATTAGTTTCTTGCTGTATTTATCTACATCTGGGATAGGTCTAGAAGAAATATCCACGTATCCCTTAGAACAGGGGTCTCCAAACAACGGCCCGGGGGCCACATCAGGCCCCCACAGCAACTTGAAATATATATATTTTTGCTCATTATATATAATTTCCCAGTGAAAGCACGGCATCCTTTCTTTGTAATTGTCACATTTCTCTTTTGTTCTGATTACCCCAAAAAGATCCAAATAAAACTAATTAATTAATTTATAAAATATATAAAAATTATAAAAAGATTTTTTTTCTATGGCTGTGAAAATGTGTCGAATATACAATGTATCCCTCGTACTGAAAAGTTTGGAGACCACTGCCTTAAAATATCAACTTCAGTGAGTTGCTTAATCAGTCTGTACACTGCATTCCACAATTGGGATAGCCTAGGACAGTAGCACCAGATGTGAGATGGAGGTCATTTGTACTATGCTACAATTCTTTTGCGAAGAATAACTCATTGTATTACCTTTTTGTTTTTCATGTATCCGTCCCTACTGTATCTCAAGCATTTTTGTTCTTTTGTCTTTTGACTTCTCCCTTATTTCTCTCCTTTTTTCCTCCTATTTTTACACCACCATCAACTTTTTTCTTTTGCCGCTATAACCACGTCTTTCGGTCCTTAACATTCTTCAGATGACTGCTTATATGGTATTTTTGTATGTGACTGTAGGGCATTAACTAATGTACATTACAAAGATTAAATGTTGGTTAACTACAGCCTATGTTTCGTATTATGTTCACTGTGACCTCATCGCTATAACAGTATAGCGTACAGTACAGTATGTGTCACATCTTTTTACACTGCCCTCCATTTCCTTTATTATACCTAAGTCCCCTCAGGCTCCTTACAAGTGAAAGCAATACAATAATCATGTCTCAGTCTTCATCTCTTTTGACACAGTGATCATTTTTTTAAGGCAAGGCCAGTGTGTCAGATCAAACAAATCATGTGCCTTCTTTCAGTAAGGTTTTAAATACAAGCCAGGTGTATTCCTTAGGTACAGGTCTGTTCCCCTCACCTGTTCACCACCAATTATTAAAAATCTGTACATGTATAACATTACATTCCAACAAGGTTTAACTGTTGACAGGAAATGAGTAAAAAAGTGAATAGTCTGGTTGAGACCATATCCTAATTTGATATTTTAAAAGTCCTACCCTAAAGCTGTGTGACTTGCTTATTTTTGATGTAAAATCTGCAACTTCTGACACAAAGCTGTTGAAAGCAGAGCTTGCACTTTCTACTCCTTCACACTTTCTTTGCTACAGTAGCTTCTTGTTCCTAACTTTGGCACTTGTCTCGGAAATGTTTTACACAGCTCTCAGCTATACCTGGGAGCTCACTTGCTCATAAGACTGAGAACTTCAGAGAAGCAACTGCTCCAGTAGGTCAGCCTAATGTGTCATAATTCAAAAGCAGTATTATACCACAAGACAACTTCAGCACCATAAGACTATTTGACAAAACAAAAAAGTCAGTGACATCATCACGAGGGTAATTCCAAGAGAATGCTCACTGCCCAGCCGCAGTGTTTAAAATGAATGTATAATCATAGAGGTGGTGCTTAGGGGAATATAAGACGTATTCACAAGGTCTAATCAGAAAAGATCAGGAAAGGCCCCCAAATTCTGCACACAAACAGTTATTGGGGTATTGCTAACCAACAGTTGGTATCAAGATATGGAGGTCAAATTAATGCCTAGGCTATATCAGGATAAATTGATAAGAGACTGGTCATGAAAACATCCTCTCAGGGGTACAACATAAAATAATAAAATTGTATTAACATATATATCAACTCACTAGGTGTGTTATATTTACAGTGTGTGAATCCCCCAGTGGTGAGAACCGGATACACAGCTGTATTGGTAGATACAGTACACCAGCTATAATAGTTGTTAAGCTGTGTGAAAGGTAATACTTTAACTTCTCTCAATTGCTGGTATGGTAAACCTTTTAGGGAAAATAGGGATGAAAATGGTGAACAAAGGAATAGCCAGTCGAATACAAGTTCACTACATGAGATACACATTTATCATAAGGAGGAGCCTTAGTATTCAGACAATTCCAGTGATATCACAAGTCCAATTGCATAGAAAAAAGGCACACTCTGTAATCATAGCTGTAATTGGTACAACATTTAGCAGCATAGGTGTTTTGAACATGTTCGCTATCTAACGTGCATGCATCAATATGATCAATACTGAACTATTATTGGCTATTTTAGCCTTGATGTTTGTTCTAAATGATAGCAGAGACAGTAAGCTGAATCCGCAGCCTTAATATTCAGGCGATTACAAGAAGTATCGTAAGAGAGCAAACCCTGTTGTCCTAGCAGTAATTAGTGCAGCAGATGATAACATTGGTGTATTAAATGTCCTCTCCTGAAGAAGCGTACCTAGTTACGTGAAACGGCGTCGAGTTTTATGGACATCACGACGGTGGCGTCTGGTGGTGGGACACGATGAGGAGGCAGAAGGATTACATGCTGCAACTCTCAAATCTGGTCGCATAGCGATGATTCACTTTCATTTAATTCATACTAAGTATTAGACTGCTGATTCAGTTTACGGACTCCGGTACTATCTAGAGCACACATATCGGCGAATAAAGCCACCAATGGCTAAATACTGATGCATATACATATTAGAAAGCAAATACATTTGATACACCAATTTATCATCTGCTGCACTAATTAACTGTTGGTTAGCAATACCTCAATAACTAGTTTGCAGTATTTGGGGACCTTTCCTGATCTTTTCTGATCAAACCCTGCTGCGGCCTAGAGGGGGGCCCCTTGTCCACTTTTTTATGTAATAAACCCATTTTTTTGCTTTAAACTGTGAGCCTCCTTCTGTTACCTCTGGCAGTGCATGCCTTATTTTTCCACTTGTTCCTGCTGCCTACCTGGGAGATTGCACGCCTTTGAAAACTCTGATATTGGATACTCCAGGAGAAACTGAGTGAGTGCACTTTATGGGTCGCTGTACCCTTTCTTTCTCCTCAGATTAATGGGACTTTGGTCTGTACTACTTATTTATGGTGCAGCTGGCATTAGGTACTAGTCCCCTAACCCTATTAGGGCTTCGTTATGCTATATGCTTACATGGAAGGAGTTTATTCCAACTGCAGTTTATTATGCCCAACAGGACTTGTTTTTTCTGATGCACTGGCTTCCTACACAATCTTGCAAGCAAGCAAGAAGAAATTAAAATGGTCCTGGACCGGACAGAAATAATCATTGTTGGATAAAGATGGTACTTGATTGGATTCTAAGTAATATCAAAAGACCTAAATAACGACCAAAACTAACATGGGAGGATGAAATCAGAACATTTGCAGGTGCAACATGGAGAAGGTTGGCTTACAAACCGAGTACCTTGAAGATCATTAAGGAGGCCTGCATTCAGCAGTGAATCGTCAAGGTGATTATATGCTCCCCCCCTCCTCGGTTACCACTGCCGCTCCCACCACCCCATTTACCGCTGCCGCTCCCCCCCTCCCTGATTACCGCTGCCGCCCGCTGGCATCTGTTTGAGTGGGGGAATGATTGGGGAGATGGTTGCAGTGGTCCAATGGATTGGGTGCCAATGCCCCCCATCCTCCGCATCCACTGCCCCCCCTCTCCACATAAACTGCCCCCCCTCCACATCCACTGCCCCCCCCTCCACATCCACTGCCTCCCCTCCACATCCACTGCCCCTTCCCTCCACATCCACTGCCCCTTCCCTCCACATCCACTGCCCCTTCCCTCCACATCCACTGCCCCCCCTCCACATCCACTGCCCCCCATCTCCACATCCACTTCCCCCCTTCACATCCACTGCCTTCCCCTCCACATCCACTGCCCCTTCCCTCCACATCCACTGCCCCTTCCCTCCACATCCACTGCCCCTTCCCTCCACATCCATTGCCCCCCCTCTCCACATCCACTACCCCCCCTCTCCACATCCACTACCCCCCTTCACATCCACTGCCTCCCCCTCCACATCCATTGCCCCACTCCACATCCACTGCCCCCCTCCACATCCACTGCCCCCCTCCACATCCACCTCCCCCCCCTCCACATCCACTGCCCCCCTCGACACCATCCCCAAGGTAAGTCTGGATTTTATATGTATTGGGGTGGTGGGTGTATTTTGTATATGTATTGGTGGGGTGGGTGTATTTGGTATATGTATTGGGGAAGTGGGCGTATTTTGTATATATATTGGGGTGGTGGTTTAAAAAAAAAAACGTATTGGAATCTGTAACAGGGGACTTACCCTGTTCAGAAAACTTGCCTCTAATCCAACAGTGTGCTGGTTAATTGACCAGCACCTGGCTGATTAGAGGTGTTAGAAAAAGCCTGCCTCTGAGACAGGAAGTGAGACTCCTTAGCACACCTGTGAGCTGAACAAGGAGACAGACGTCTTGAGCCTGCCAGAAGAGACTGCACGCTGCCAGCAAGACACAGGGGAAAGTACTTCTAAACCTGGAGAACAAAGAAGCCTTCCCCTACAAGAGACAGATAAGACTTTCCTTTCTAAGATTTTTTGTATATCTGCACATATCAAGATATATGTTTGGGACTGGGAGACATGCGAATCTAAAGGGTGTTGTGGGCTGCATAGGTTTAACTAGAAATACTCCCAAGTGGAACAGAAGCTTTGTTTGACCCCTTATTTGCATACATTTGGATCTTTTCTTGTGTTAAAGAAACAGGCGCAATAAAAGCCGTATTTAATTTCACCTTAAATCAGTCTCCATTGCATACCTCTGCACATGTCCTCTTACAGGATCTTTTTAAAATGTATTGGTGCCAGTCACTCTCCCACCCACCCAGTCACCCTAAGTCACCCACCCACCTAGTCAGTAAGTCACCCACCCAGTCAGTCATTCACCCATTCAGTATGTCACCCAGTCAGTCACCCACCCACCCAGTCAGTCACCCAAGTCAGTCAGTCAGTCATTTATTTACTTGCAAAGTATTTACTTGCAAGTTATTTACTTGCAAATGGTGTGCCAGCTGTTCATTGGATTGGAATATATATATATATATATATATATATATATATATATATATATATATATATATATATATATATATATATATATATATATATATATATATATATAGAATCCAATGCACAGCCGGCACACCATATGCAAGTAAATAAGTTTTGGTGCTTATCCCATAAAGCAATAACAGACCATACGATACCGGTTGCAACACGACATCAAGGGACAGCACGCAGGTAAGTAAATCAAAAATGTTCTATATTTGATAGAAGACACAAAAACCGACGTTTCGATCCCCCAGTGGGACCTTTCTCAATATATGTAGGTTCCTTACCGAGTAGATCCAGGATCACGAGGCAAGAAGGAGACAGCACACTCAAAGGTACAAAAAACAGCATGTACAGTATTCAGTAGAAAAACCGGCACATAAACCCGACGTTTCGGTCCTTGACACAGGACCTTTCTCAAGGGAGCACTCCCTTGAGAAAGGTCCTGTGTCAAGGACCGAAACGTCGGGTTTATGTGCCGGTTTTTCTACTGAATACATGCTGTTTTTTGTACCTTTGAGTGTGCTGTCTCCTTCTTGCCTCGTGATCTTGGGATCCTGGATCTATTCGGTAAGGAACCTATCTATACATTACCTGTATGGGACAAGCACCTTTTTACCACATATGTGTGTGCCATCTGTTTATTTATATATATATATATATATATATATATATATATATATATATGTATGTATGTAGAGGTATCAGTACCGTGTTAGCCGAGCTTCAATAATCCAAAAAATAAAAAAATAAATAGAAAAATAAGAACGGTATCATCTATTTTTTTTTTTTTTTTTTTGATATTATATATATATATATATATATATATATATATATATATATATATATATATATACACTGAAATACAGCTTTATGGCTGCTTTCCTCTCATTTTTTTTCCTTTCCAGCAAAAGCTCTTTTTTCAATGTTCAGACAGGAATAATGACCGTGTTTGTATGAATTCAAACATTAAAACCAAAACTAACATCCAGGATAAATAACCCATGCTTTTTACAAGAAAAAAAAAAATAGGTTCACGTTACTTTATTTTCTTTATTAACCATACAGTACATTAACTTCAGTTAGCGTTACTTTAAATGGTATAATGGAGCTTAGTGAATCTGGGCCTTAGAGTTGTCACAAGCTATCTTTAAGAAATATTAACTTGATGATAAACCAGGTGCTATATTTTCTTTCTTACACATCTGAAGTACCCATTTAAAAGCTATACTATCTAAGCTAGCAGATTTGCCTTTTGGGCTCTGGTGTCTTTTTTGATCGGTTCCTATGACAGAAATTACACAGGACTCATGAGTTGTGACTGAGACACCTGTTCTAAACGTTTCCTTCCTGAGCTACATATGCCTCAAGCTAATACTGGGAAAAGAACTGCTTCTGAATCAGCTGAGCTACTCCACCAGTTCAGCAAGGAGTGCGCAAACTTTTTTGTCTTTGCCCCCCCTGCCTGCTCTCCCCCCCTGCTCATATGCCCCTTGCCTTTTCTCTGGCATCATCTGACGTCACAACGCCATGTGATGTCGCATTTAACACTTCCTTGTCATGGCGACGCTTCACCACAAGGCGCGGGAGACAAGGTAAGAGGGAGTTACACAGTCCTAGCGTGCTCCCCCGGCATGTAATTTAAATGTTTTGGGGACGAGAGGGGGGCCTCTGCAAGTGCCGTGTCTCCCCCTGCCCCCTCGCCCAGAAAATGTTGTTCCTTCAGTTTACGCAGTCCTGAGTTAAACAAGAAAAATATTTAATTGCCCCATAAACATAAGATGGGTTATATAAATACTTCATTGTACAAATTGTTGCAGGCTCATTTTCAAATTCAGTCAATAGAACCAATTTACTAAAGTCTGGAGAGGTTTCTTGACAGAAAAGCTTTAGCTAGTTTTCAGTGTATTAGGTCTGCAAAAAGCAAGCCTGTGTTTTACGACAGTCTCTTTAAGCGACTTCCTTTTTAACAATTGAAGCATAGAGGATCTCTGTAATATTTGCTTAAAGTCCTGACACTGATACAGTATTTCCTTTATTAATGTAGCAAACCTTACTTTTCCCATTAACAGAATGCTTGGCGTTAACATTACCACGATATTTAAAGCAAGAAATAATGCGGCGCTACTAAAATAATTGGAACACGTGTGTAAAAGATAATGGAGTTTATTTTCTGCGTTATTTCTTGCATTAACTAGTGATTAAATACGTGAGTTTATCTGATGACGTGTGATTGCGGCGTTATGTATGTAGGTAAAACCCACAGACCTCTCAAAACAAGGATCTTAGAACATATTGGGAGTGTTCGGAATGCCAACCATATTTACACACTTACAGTGGTACAATGTTAACTTCTGTGATGTATTGAATTGTGAATACTGTATAAATAGCGACTGGTAATGAAAGGCATTTATCCCTTTGGTCTCTTATGATACATAGAGACAATTACATAGAACGCTGAACCCTTGTTTGACCACTCGTACAACAGAGCTTAATAACTTAAGTAATCACACAGCACTTGGATATGTAATCCTAGATATATCACGATTAAGATACTAGATACGTGATTTATAACCTGCTCTGTGATACATATACATACTACTTATAGCTGCACTAAACGGATGTCAAGTTATGTTGAAGTATTGAACAGTCAAATTATACTTACCGTATTTGACTAATACATATCAGCCACGTGTTTATAGGGATTTTTAACAATGTATCTGTGTTTTAAAATTTTCTATGTAGAAGTAATAAAATTTTATTATTTTGATATCCTAGGTGATTCGGGATTACCTGACAGACAAGCAGTATATTACTGTGGGACCATTGTGTCCATTACCATAATATGTGTGACATTTGAGTGCTAATAATAAGGGGTTTCTTTTTGATCAAATCTTTGATCAACACTGATACTATTAACTAGTGATAACAGGGGTAATAACGCTTGCCACATCTGTATTTGGATGAGCAAGCGAAGTGAAGACTTCAACTTGACTTTGTGTGTGTCTGTCTGATTTTTTTTTATTCATGTGTTCGCTCTCCACAGGCCAAACGCCTTGACCGATAATGATGAAACGTTGAGGGTACCTTTCTGCCATTCTAATGTAGATGTTCCAGACGTTTCAACCGAATCGGTGCTGCTTTCATCTTGAAATTATTGTTTTGTTTTTTGACTTGATTAAAAAATTTAAAAAAAAAAAATGAAACGGTACATCTCATCATCCAGATTCTTTATGCAAAACATGAAATGTATCATTTTGCAACTTGTACTCAATTCTTAGACAATTTGCTTGAACCGCTTCAGAGAAATTAAATATTTAAAATAAATGGGGATGTAAGCCTCCCTGTCCGGCTCCTAAGGAGTTTACATTGGATAGTCTATATATTTGGTTTTCTCAGTGTATTACATTATCAGGGTGCTGGGTCCGTGCAGCTGGGTGTGATGGAGAAAGGATGGGCATCAGGAATTTTATAGTTATGAACCAAGTGGTCTTTATTTAGCAGGTTCTTAGAAACGCAACTATGCCAGGTGCATTGCTGCATTCCTGGGAGGCACAGTCATAACAATTGAAATATTTGGTCAATCATATCAAATAGTGTATTCCATATTTTTCCTCTCTGCTGGTTCCCTGCTTGGGCTGCCCCTTTATCTCTTTGTTCAGTGAGAATTTGGATTATATAGCATTCCTCTGACCATCCTCTTTGGGTAGCGCTTCAGTGCTAGGATGGCAGAGGAAGTCCTTCTCTATTGGGCCCTACTTTATACCTCTCTGGGATGCTCACAACGGGGAGTGTCATCTTGTACTTCCCTGGAATGCTCACATTTGGAGGGTGTCCACAGACACAAATCATTATTCCTTTCCTCTCCTTACTAGAGATATTGTTCTCCTTACTCTCTGTTCTGCCTAACCCATATGCATGCTTCAGTACTGGGGTAGCAGGGGTAAATCCTTTTAAGTATGCTCCACCAATTATTCCCTGGGATGCTCACCACGGGAATAAATCAAAATAATCCATATTACTGCTTCTCAATGCCAGTCCCAGGGCTACTATTTGGGTAATCCCTAGGGTTCACAGGTCTCCCCTCTGGGAGCCTGTACTGCTCTGCTTCTCTTATCATATATATATATATATATATATGCAGATGTTCAATTTCTAACTCCATGAGACCATTTGACCCCTTATGGTAATCCCAAAGTGGGGGGAGGGTTACAGGTAGATTATTTTTTTAAAGTGCAGTAACAAACAGATGTATTTCGAATTGGTAACATCAAATTCAAAATAGTAAAGGGGAAAAATTAGTTTTTTGACTGTAGAAATATCTTCAGATTTCTAAATATCTATACATTTGATAGGATTGTGGTAAATAGTTTGATCGGGCATATTCTTATTCATGTGTTCTTTAGTTCTCTCCAAGTCGCTTACAGGTCTTTTTATGAAGCCTTCAAATCCATGGAACGTTGGCAAGTTTGCATTGTTCCTGCCGGACTTACTATGCCTAGAGGTCAGAATACAAGTTGAGAAAAAAATCCTTAGAACACTGTCTCTATAAAATGTTCAGGCCTTTGTTATGTTACTCTTATATGCCACACATTGCCTTCTAAAAGCATTCTGCAGCTCAGTAGATGTGTACACCTATTCAGCCACTTCTGCTGATATAAAGTAAGCCCCAGAGTGATAAATTAACATTAAACACTGAGATTATTGAAGTCCAGATGTATCACACTAAAATCATTAATTATTACGTTTATTCTGCTTTCTCTTAAAATGCAAAGTAACATGAAGCGAGATCTGTGCATCCAATGGGTCTGACAAAAAAAATGTATGATGATGGCTTTCTGTCCTAATCTGTTTAAATATAATATATACTTTTAATGATATATAAGGGGGTACTAAAAAAGAGTATTGCAAAAAGTATGTGGGTTAGGTACCACTCCACAACAATTTAAGTGAATGAAACAACTAATGATATGGTGCAGGGTAACAGGGAGGGACCTCCCCCCCCCCCGGGGAAAATGACTAATATGTATAGTGGTTCCCAGCACACAATAAAGAGAAATCAAGAAAAATCATACAAAGTGTCAATCTGAAATTGCAACGAATTGACAAGACATTGGAAACAACGTCTAACACACGCTAAGGTCAAGGTGATAAAATTTAGGGGGGCAATGTTTCGGGGCCTATAATGCCCCTTCTTCAAGCTCGTTCCCACAGACTGAAACAGTCCATGGTACTTCCCTGGATAATACACCTCCACCCAGAGAACCTCTCAATTTTACAAGGTAAATACCTGAGAATGCTAATTAAGCCTATATAAACTGATACCGAATCAGAACAATCCTAGGTAACCTAACAAGTGAACATCAATATGAGGGGAAAATAAGACCATAACATCCATAGAATCAGAAGAAGGCAATCTGAAAATCCTATGTAGTCAGGGACTATTGGAATGATAGCTTATGGAAATATAATGACAGGAACCTCCACGGAGTGTGCAGGAGAGCTTCTGACCAACAGCACAGCAGAGGATTCACATTGTTTCATTTTTGCTCTAACAGCTTATATCTAATTTGCTTCATAGTGTTCTATGCAGCTGCTTCCTGTGCATTGTTTTACTCTATTCGTTCATTATATTTCCATAAGCTATCATTCCAATTGTCCCTGACTACATACTGTAGGATTTTCAGATTGCATTATTCTGATTATATGGATGTTATGGTCTTGTTCCTTTGAATATTCCCCTCATATTGATGTTCACTTGTTAGGTTACCTATGATTGTTCTGATTCGGTATCAGTTTATATAGGCTTAATTAGCATTCTCCGGTATTTACCTTGTAAAATTGAGAGGTTCTCTGGGTGGAGGTGTATTATCTAGGGAAGTACCATGGACTGCTTCAGTCGGTTGGAACGGGCTTGAAGAAGTTGCATTATAGGCCCCGAAACGTTGCCCCTAAATGTTATCACCTTGACCTTAGCGTGTGTTATACTTTGTTTCCAACCCCTCCCTTGTGTTCTTGTATTGATTCATTCCCCTTGTTTCCCCTCCACCCCCCTCTCCCTACCCAACTTTTACGTATTTGTTTTATTCCATGAGATGTACTCCCCAGGCCCTTATTAAGGTTGGCTCTGTATCTACATTATTTTTCAATACATCGTTGCAATGTCAGATTGACACTTTGTCTGATTTTTCTTGATTTCTCTTTATTGTGTGCTGGGGACCACTATACATATTAAAAGAGTAATGCTTTTAGAGAAATATAGACTTTATGTAGCAATCTGGATGCTTTGACAATTGAAAACATATACATAATGATATAACTTCAAGGTTATTTCTAGCAATGGGAAATTATTATAAAAAAGGGCAAAAGAAGCATAATTCATAACATAAAAACAACATAATAAAACATTTACTTCTGGTGCAATGTTTATTTTAAATGATGACACAAACTGCTGTCAAATTTCTGTTACAATATCAAAATCTGTCATGCAGTACTGTATTTCACTAATAGTCAACGATTTTCTTAATTAAACCAGACATTTTCTGTATACCTTGTGCATCTGTTACTGCACCCTCTTGTTTAGGGGTTTAGGCTCTGTATATCCTGAACAATGGGAAAACGTGAGAGAACACCATTCTGCACCTTCTAGAACATCTCACTCCTCTGTGTGTTAACATCACTCTTATGTCAATGTATTATTGACAGGTCAGTAGTGATTTAATCTTTGTAAGACTCTCACACCTGTAGCATCTTGAAAGGCTTACTTCAGAAAAATTAGCAGATGAATGATCAGTGCCAGAATAGTTGTTTTGAGATCTCCCTCCTTTTCTCACAATTGTGCTACTACTTGTGCCCTCATCAGTCTTAAACTTCTGAGGACAGGCATTAAACTTCTGATGACAGGCCCGATACTGTATGTGCAGAACTACCAGAATGAATATTTGCTTTCCCCATCTTCACCATGACACAAAAGCATAAATGCTGTACCCTCATCCTCACCGTCAATAACACACATACACACTCTTGATAACAAAACATGGTGGGGTGGTGCTGAAATGTCTTTTTTTTTACTCTGAAAAATAATATATATTGGCACGTCACTCCTGCTTTTGAGTTTACTGCTAATAATAGGGACACTGATGCTACAAGTTGTGGCAGCCATGACAGTCTGCTGCTCACAGGCTATTTAAGTATAATAATCATCACATTCACTACTACTACCACCAGCTAAACCACTAACTGCTTTGTCAACACAAAGAATCACATCACCTCCTCCACCACAGCTATCAGAGTTGGTTCCCACCTATGTTTGTGCACGACACACATGAACACCAAGCTCATCATTATCTATCTCTGCCTCTTTCTAGGTTGCTCTATTAGCTAGTTACTCTCCCTCCATCACCTCAGAGTGTTGCTGGATAGGAATTAATCAATTCAGCATCAATCTCTGCATGTTTTGCTGAGGAGGTGTGCTGTATTCACAGTGATAGTGATAGGTTTTATTTTAAGCAGCTTAAATATCCATTTATCTGGGTTCCATAGCATTAGTCTATGCTCTCTCTATCTGATAATGGCAGTCTTAGTCTAGAGCAGAGCCCGTCGTTAGAATCGTATTTTATTTCTGTCCTCCATTATTGCTGCAGTGTCAGGATCAGGGCTAGGCTCCGCCTCCGCACCGCCTCTCGTGAGGCAACGGAGGACGCTCCTGTCCCCATTACACAGCGCCGCCGCATTTCCAGAAGCACACGAAGGGTTAATTCAGTCAATTTCTCCTCACCTGCGATGCACTCTGCCCCTGCCTATCAGTGGACAGCCTATGTCTGATTTCTCATAACCCTGCAGCTGTGTACTGCCATTACCTGCTTGCCCTTTAAGTGCTGAGCCAGTCCTCCCACAAACATACTGAGCATAAACTACTGTTTATGTACCGTGCTTGCTACAAGCTGCTCGCTGCTGTGCTGTTTCTTTGTCTTGTTCTCTTCGTTGTGACCCCAGCTCATGCCCGGACCTGTGTCTTCTCGTATCCCTGGACCTCGGCTCGTTACTGGACTCCCGCTCTCTCCTCGACCACGGCTACGGATTATGACTACTCTTCTCTCTCCAACCTCTGACTACGGCAAGTACCTCGACCTACCCAAACTCTCCTACCCTGACCCGGCTACACGACCCTGACTCTGCAATCCGGACCTGGTCTCGTGGTGGTAGGTCGGCGGTTATCTGTATCCCCACCTCAGCCCCGAGGTCTAATTCCTGTTTCTGGTGAGCACCGTTACACGCAGTAACTGCTAGGTGAGGTTGCTCTTTTGTTTTTGGAGCCATCTGCTCATGCTACAGCCCAGAGAAATTAATATGTTTTACCAGTTAGAAAATCCACACTTCATACAGCCTCAGTGTGTGCGCAACGGGCAGGATTTGCATTTTTTTAAATGTAGATTTCAAACTTCTGTTCAACTGATGATGTGTCAATAAATGCGTTGAAGTTCAGAGCATCACCCTGTCTACATGTTCAGTATGAAGTTGGAAGACAGAATAAGAGGAATCTGCTCCTTTCCATATAGGTGGTCCTGCTGGCGCACTAGCAAATTTAGAGATTGAGCCCTGGTTAGACAAAGAAAAATACTTCTCCTCAGAGTCCTCACTGTACCTGAGATCAAAAAAACTCAATATCAGCCTCCCAGGGATTAACTCTTCTTTCTATTGTGGGGAGATATTTAGAGACAGTTTCTTTTCTCTCACTCACACTAACATCACATGTAATCACTCTGTTATGAATGTCTAATCTCTCTAAACCACTGTGAAAGGTTGCAGCAGGTCTTTGTGGACAACTTGTTGCACCCTAGTATCCTTTTCCCCCCTGAATAACATCACTACTCCTTTATTCTAAGCTGGCAGGGGATACTGCTGCTAAAACTGGCATTTAGGACGACAATGATTCCTTTAAGTCTTATTTCTTTTACGAGGCTACTGGGGATCAACTGCTTATTTCTTTTTGTCGCCAAGTCCTGACCCTTTTGCTGTACTTGCTGCTTGTTACTTGCACTAGGTGTATTAATTGTGGTTTTGCTTTTATCCTAGTTTACAATAAGGT
This sequence comes from Ascaphus truei, assembly GCF_040206685.1. Classification (NCBI taxonomy): domain Eukaryota; kingdom Metazoa; phylum Chordata; class Amphibia; order Anura; family Ascaphidae; genus Ascaphus; species Ascaphus truei. Next base: position 414,782,059 of record NC_134483.1, on the reverse strand, counting down.
AATACTCAGTATTAGTCCTTTCCTGTCGGCGCCACACCATCCTCTTTTGCCAATACTGTTGTACTGATGATGTTTAATTTTGAATTGTCCTCATAAAGTGGCGATTAATTGCCCTTTCTGAACTGTGAGGATCCAGGAAATGTGTGCGCGATTCCGATAAAATATGTTTTCAACAGACCCAGTTGTGCATCCACCAGAACCTTTTGCAGTAACCTGAAGATCCTCCAGCATCTTGGGATTGCTGGTATGAACTTGAACTTATCAATACTGTATATATATAATATACTAGCAGCTGGACTAAAATAGGTCCCACAACAAAAAATAGCACTACATCTTCACTCCTTATGCTGTGAGGGATCTGCTTATTTTCTACACTTGGACCTGGCCCTTCACATAATAAGACTGTTCAAGCACTTGAAACTCACTTTAAGCCCACTCTAAATGTTTTAGTGGAATGAGTGGGGTTTTGCCAGAGCAGCCAGAGTGGAGGAACCTATTTACTTGTATGCCACTGCTTTAAGAGCGTTAGTGGCTACTTGTAAGTTCAGAACTTTACAGGATGAAATGATACGCATTCAACCTATTAAAAATACAAACATCTTCAGACTGTGTAAGAGGTTGCTTATGAAGCCAAACAGTTTCACATTGCAGAAAACTTTAGGTTTGAGCTGCTAGATGGAGATGGTGATGCAGGAGGGACAAAAAGTATCTTGTGCATAAACAGAAACTTAAAATAGTGTAGCCGTGCCTGGCTTGGCTACTAATCTGCCTCACTGACACGCAGGCCCTGGTAACAGTGCAGGCAGTGTCAGGACCAATCCAGGGTTTCCCCCAAAAGCAGAAGCTCCCTTGAGTGACAGGGGAGGAGGTGGGCTAAGGCCTGTGTTCTGCCCAATAAGGGGTTCAGCCCATGGACCCTCCCCCTCGGTACTTAAGGGGTTGCATATCCAAATTTAGGCAGTTCTGTTTCTCCCTTTAGAGAGACATATCATAGAAGAGTGTGCTCAGGGCTCTGGCCACCTTCTATCCCCTCCCTAGGGGAGTGGGACCAATACCTCTGACTCCAATAGGGAGTCAGGGAAGAGCAAGGACCGCCCTTGGTGCCCATGGCCAGGGGTAGAATCCAGGGACCATCCAGAGGCTGGAGGCCTAGTGTGTGCAGTTTATCCTGCCTGTTGCAATAAAGAAGCTGCTGTTTATAAAATATACTCCTGCCTCGTGAATGCAATCTATCAGGGGGAGTAGTGGCAAGTTCTCCTGCAGGGATTGCCTTCACATCCCTGGAGCCTGCAAGAGATGGAGGTGCTGACACCAATGAGATAAAGAACTATCATCTACCCCAGAATCCTGTCCTGATGTCCCCACTACCACCGGCGGACAACTCTGTATCCTGTAAGCCAGCAGGTAGCAGCACTACAAACCTGATAGCAGGGAAAATCTCCCAGAGTGTGGGGGGAAACAATGCTACAATAGCAACAGAAAAATCAAGCTGCTTCAATTGTGGTGGAAGCTGCCACACTGGGATAAAAACTTGTCCAGGTCAAACTCAACTGTATTGCCATTTTTTGCATAGTGTTGTCAATCAGGGTGTACTACTCCTGTACAGAACCTAGAAAAGTATGCTGCGCATTACCCAGACACAGATTAATGCAGTGGGGAAGGAAATTGCAAGTTTCAAAATATGCTATTGCATTTTAGATACAGTTAAAATTTCACTCATCTTGGACACAGAAGAGCAAACGTTTCCATTATAAACAGATCTAGTTATACACTGTATATGCATATATTTGCCATTAACCAACCGTACCTGCCATATATCAAGAGATGCTTTTAGCAAAGTTTTCATTTTATGTACAGAGAAAGGCGTAAACCTGTTAGCTTGACTTATTGCATGAACTTGCATAACTTGCACTTATTGCATAAAGTACTTTACTAGGTGGATGTATATATCTGTTTATTGAACAACACAAAGAAAAGTACCCAAAAGCATTTAATGAATAGGTCTTTACATGTAAATTTGCCCATAATCCATGTCTGAATCCAAAAGTCTCATCAGTAATGCACCTCTTGTATAACCTCCACTGGCTGTCCATGAAGCCGAGGCAGTGAAATGGCAGAAACTTGCTGGATGGAATAATCAATATTATTGATTCCTCTCAATGGGTATTGAACGTAGTTATCCATAGCAAAAAAAGAAGGCAGGGGAAATACGGCTATGTGTTGACTTGTGTTTTGAAATCTAAGCATCACATCTCATGGTTCCTAAATCCAAGTTCCTAAATCCAAGTTGTAATGGTGACCTTGAAATCCCATTGTCACTAAAAGTGAACAGCATTCATTACACACCAATACATTTACTAGTTGAAATGCATTCCTTTTTGCTCTGTCATTAGTTCCAGACTTGTTTCAGTGATCATGATTACTGTTCTCACATGAATTCCAGATGTAACCATCTACTTGGAAGCCTGTCACTGGAGACCAGGCATTTTCACCTTTTTACCAGGATCATACGTTGAACAAAACATGTAAAGTGAAATAAATTGTGATTTATTCACATGAAAAAGGCATACACACTATGATACACAAACTACAGAAGAAAAGACACACTTACGTGGGAACTGGGGTAAAAAATGAGACTTTCCTAGCTGCTGTGCACTCTAAAATAGAGTTTTTCATTGACCGGGTCTTACTGTAGGTCCAAACGTTCTGGAACTAAAATCGTCTTGAAATCCCAACCGCGACGCTACGTTTGTTTTTGAGAACTTGGTCCTTAAAAGCTGGATTTAGAAAATGTTCAGAGTAGATTTTTCTGAAGCTGGTTGTAACGGTGAAGGGGTTAACCAGCCTCACTAATAAAGGTTCAGGCCACTTGGTTACCATGATCCGTGTGTTGGGGTCCTAGAGTGTCAGCTCTCATTCTTGGGCAAAAAATCTGTACCTTACTGTATGCATCAAAGGAAACGTCCCATTATAATCAATAGGATTTTTTTCTTTGATACATATGGAGAAGTTATTTTGCTCCAGAATTGTCCCACTTTTCCCTTGATACATCTGCCCCTATATATCAAGGCAAAAGTGGAGCAATTCTGAGACAAAAAAACTGCACAAAATGTGTGCATACATTTGGTGAAGTTATTTTGCCCCAGAATTGCTCCACTTTTGCCTTGATAGAAGTACATGTGTCTCTAAATTCCCAGGTCAGAAAATCCATTAACTTCTGTATACCAATAAGCTATTTGTTTACAAGCCTTTTGTCTGTCTAGGTTGCATTTCTATGTTCTAAATCAAATGACAAAGCTACAAGCACCTACCAATGTAATCAATCCATGTTTAGATGTTTAATAACCACGAGGAACTCCTTTTTCAAATAGTATAATCATATCAATGATCTCAAAAGACAACTAAAGCTAGGCCCTCAGTGGCCACGGCGGTGACTGTGTGCGTGGCGCACACAAGGTACGGCCCTCTATGTAGCAAGGCCCCAGTAACTGACTGCGTACCCCGGCGAGAAGCGCGACCACATTTAGCAAAGACAAGGATTTTGTCTTTGCTAGTAGCGACGGAGCACTGGCAACGTCACAGAGGCAGTTCAGCCAATGAGGGCCAACCAGCCACATAACATCATGGCCACACTCCCACCGCATGCTGCCTGGTGTCCACAGGTCGCGCTGCTGCCAGGAACGAGCGCCGCCAGGCATCCTGTTGCGCACGCACGGAGCGCACTGGAGCCTTAGCCTATGCGTTTGCAAAAGACTGTGTGGTGGAGTCAATTGTCAGAAATGTTTAGATAAAGGCACTTGCAGAGACTTTGGAAAATGCCGGGAATGTCAATCTAGCCGTTTTATACCTGGTCTCACTTATAAATTAATTTAAAATACATTGCTCCAATCTTCACCAATTAAAAAAAATTAAATAAAAAGGTTGGACCTTTTCCCTCACTAAAATAATTTAAAATAAATTTAAACAAATCTAAAAACAGGAGATTGTCAATAACCCCTGAGAGGGAGATAAGGTTCATGAAAAGTCAACTTATTGCAATGGAACTGAAATAGTGGAGCATAGAGAGAAGTGGGAATAGGCATAATGCAGTAGCTGCAGTTCTCCTTTTATCTCACTTCCGATTTCCAAGAAAAATGCCAACATATTTTTGTTTTATCATCACAACATCACTTGACAGATCATTGCTAATCTTTTGTTTGGACAACAAGCTGAACAAGGCATTAGAATGTAAACTCCTGTGCAATTAACTTAAAAACAAGTAAAACGTACTTGTAATTGTAATTAAATATTGACAGGCAATTCATTCTATTCAGAGTTTGGTGGAGGACCCTGCTAAACATAGTCATAATTTAATGGGAAATTGAGCCCTACATATACATGATCTCTCAGTGCTATATAGAAAGGTTCTCTACATCAAAGTTTTGCCAGAATCACATCAAAGAACTTTAAGCACCTTCGTAGGAATTCCAAATAATAATAATAACAACAACAACAACAACAACAACTTCTTCTATAGCACTGCTCGTTTTACATAGCACTTTACAGACACATTTTGCAGGCACAGGTCCCCGCCCCGTGGAGCTTACAATCCATGTTTTTGGTGCCTGAGGCACAGGGAGATAAGGTGACTTGCCCAAGGTCACAAGGAGTTGACACCAGGAATTGAAGCAGGTTCCCCTACTTCAAACTCTCAATGCCAGTCAGTGTCTTTACTCACTGGGCCTCTCCCTCTTCCAAAGGCAGGATGTGTTATGTGTCTCAAGCTATCACGTATAATTTCTTAATGGTGCATTTCCACTTACTCAATTCGAACATCTTTTTTTTTGTGTGTATATAGATAGGTATTACTTGGCTTTAAATGTTCTGGCACCAAAACGTCCAGATCCTTCAGTGCCTATGTCGATAAAATATTGGTAAAGAAACATTTTAAAGATTGCCATTTAAAATGTTCTAAGAATGAAGCCTTAAATCACTGCAACTTCAATGTAAAATATGTTGGTGAATGGGACTGCAAACCTCCTAATAAAAGTCAACAAAAATGACACTCCAGAGGACTTGTACAAAAATAAAAAATAAAGTTGAATTATAAGATCAACGTTCCTGTCCTATTCAGTCTTGATAAAGGTTCAAGATAGGACCGATACGTAGATCTTATTATTCAACTTAATTTTTTATTTTTGCACAAGTCTTCTGGAGAGCAGGTTTTTTGCCTTTTATTGGGTGTTTTGCAATACTACTGTAAGGAATCCGCTCCACGGTTTACTGGTTACCTTACCTTGCAGACCGGTGCAGTTCTGGAACAGCTTTCCTGAGGTTTGCTGCAGCCTGGATTCACTCAAAGCAATACACACTTCCTCTGGTATTTACTGCAGCTGTGCAGCCTTTCATTGCAAACTATACTTGCATTCACTCATTAGGGGCAGTACCTTCACACCCCCGCCGGGGATTGGCCCGCTGGCCTTTAAGTATTGCTTGCCCATAATGCTCCTTGCCGAGCATAGTCCTTACTGGATGTCAACTGTTTTGCCACAAGCTCTCGCTTGTTCCCCTTTGCTGATACCAGGTCACGCCCTGCGTCCTTCAGCTTCCTTCAAGCCGTTTGTTCTCCAATGCTGATTCCAGGTTACGTCCTGCATCCTTCAGCTCCCTTCAAGCCGCTTGTTCCCTTATGCTGATACGGAGGTATTCCCTGCGTCCTTCAGCTTCTGTTCCCCTGTGCTGAAGCAGAGGTTTCGTCCCTGCGTCCTTCAGCCTCCTGGATTCCTGCACTAAAGTAGAGGTTCGTCCCTGCGTTCTGCAGTCTCCTGGATTCCTGCACTGAAGCGGAGGTTTCCCTGTATCTACAGCTTCCTGGTTCCTGGGGCCTACTCTTTCCCTAATATAGAGAGGCCGTGTCCTGGTTCCTGCGCTGAAACAGTGGATTCCCTTGCCCGCTCAGGACTTTTGCGCTGTAGCACTGGTGCACCCGTGCAGCAAGACGGTGTGCTATTCTGGTCTGCCTACCATCTCCTGTGACCAGCACCATGGGCCATGGTCGTCGCTCGCGCAGAGCCCAACCCCGCGCTCCTAAGCTGAAGCGGGGTTCTCCTGACTACATGTTGCCGAACTCTTGCCTGAACAATGTTTATCCTGATGTCTCCTGTCCTGACCCTGGCTTGTACAACGACGACGCTGTCTTCTCCAATCCTGATCCTGCGACATATGACTACGAACTGCGCAATCCGGATCAGCCTGCGCGGTCTCAGGTCGGTGCTTTTACAACCCCACCTCAGCCTCGCGGTCCGACCCTGGTTTGTGGCGAGCAGAACCCTGACAACTACTCCATTTACAAGTGGAAAACGGGGCACCTGTGGCAGCTAAACAGTATGTGTTAGTGAGTGTACCTTATCACACTAGTGTAGAATGGGAAGTCCCTCTCTGTCTAATGCCCGTTTATAGTTGGTGCGCGCGTGCCTGTGTGAACGCTCGTACGTGGGCGCACACTTTTTGTGTGTACGGGTCCGTGCTGCTGTGAGCGACAGGCTTGAAGTGGTCTGTGTGTTTGTGTGTCACTGGGGAAGCTGTTTGTGTGTGTGTATAGATTGTGTGAAAGTTAATAATTTATTATATAATATTTTTTAAATTAATAAGACATGTAAGAATACATTATTTATTAACATTGTGCAACTTTGATAAATATATACACACATAAATACATTGCAGCCTCATACATTGTTGTGGTAGCGGCACGAAAACATTATTTTCTGAGTCTTCCTCCCGATCGGCCGGCTCCCCGCTCACTGCCGTGCACGCGTGGCGGAGCAAGCATGCCCACTATATTACATGCCTTAAAAGTCTCTCTAACAAATGCAAACATCTTGTTAATCTTATGCAAATCCGACAACTAAAACCACTCAATCATATTTCTTTGTTCATTTAAATGTCTAAATAATTTCCTATTTATTTTAAAGTCCCATTAGCCATTACAGTCCTGAAGTAATGTACGGTGAGTTTGAAGATTGTGATGCATTTTAATGGACCACAATGGAATACAATAGATGTATACCATAGATGTAGCTGTGCAAGTTTTAGAAACCTTATAAGACTCTCAATGTAAGGGATCTGGGAACGCCTCGCTCCAAAAGGCTATTCCCCATACCCGCTGTCGCTCTCTACTCTGCCAACCCTCCTCCGGCAGTGCGGACTCCTCTCCCCCCGGACAGACCCTCACACCCGTTGCCAAGCGTGCACGCACGGACCAGCGCTCTTCCGCATCCTTGCGGAGTTAGGCTCCGCCCTCTCCCATGCCGCACGACCGCTCCTCCCACACAGAACGCACGCAGGGGACGTGCGCACCACTCTCAAGCTGCACACCTACCCAATCATCTGGCCAGCTGCTTGCCTGTGACCTGACCTATCCATGGCTGCCTGGTGGTCACTCCTCCGTCCCGCCCCTTACCCTCATTGGACCCCTGGCTCCTATAAATATCCTGCTCAGCGGCTCCTTCTTTGGCTGAGCATAGTTTCATGGTTCGTCCTTGTTTCACCTCCTCTGCCTCACCTAGTGCCTTGTACTTTAACCTTTCGTTGACTCCTCTCTTGTGTACCGACCCGGCTTGGTTTTAGGACCATTCTCTGGAATTCAACCCCGGCTTGCCTCTGACCATCCGCTGCTCTCCAACCCTCAACCTCGGTTCTCGGACAACGACCTCTCTCTCGGCTTCTCCCCAGGACTCGGCAAGTACCATACTATCTACCTTCTCCAACCCGCACCCGGCATTCCCATACTATCCGCCTACCGAGCCTGCTTGTGTTGTCGTGGGTGCGTTGTGTCAGATATCCCCACCTCAGTATCGGGGTCCTGTGTAGTTCGTGGTGAGCACAGCCTAACACTCAATTACCTCCCTGCGGGGAAGATCCCAAGAACACTATTAAATACTTAACTCTACGTTAACATCAATTAACATACCGTTAAGTGCTAATGAGGATCTCCAAAGCTCATTAACGATGAGTTAAGTGTTGAGTTAATGCAAAGACGGCCTAGCCTTAACTTTAATGGACATCTGTGCTAATGATATGCAAAAGAGGTGAGGACCACCTCAACGCATATCCTCAGGAGTTCATTCAAGTTAAGGTGGGAAAGAATGCTGTTAACATTTTTTTAGGTCATGGATATTCCTAGTGTTAGGTGCTAGAAGCACCCAACGCAGGTAGCAGAAAATTATGTGGCCTTGTTCAGAGTTCTGAAGTGGGTCACTTACGCTTCCCATATTGCCATAGCAATTTAAGAAGCCTAAGTCAATAACCTGGACTAGGCCATGGCCACTATGGCTTCCAAGGGCTTCATTTATGTATTTTTACATGGTTAGGAAGATGGCTAACGCAAACCAGCATTTCATCCATTTAGCGCCGGAATAGTGCTTATCCCGAAGTTGGCTGAATAACGTCACATTGTAGATGGGATTTGTGTCATTCAGGTTTCATTTTGTCTGTCAGAATCCATTTTAACTTGTCGGATGAGTCAGAGTCTATTTTGTAAGGAAATCCCGATATCTGTTGACTTGTAAATGCATTTTCAATGGCGGGCGAGCCAGCAAGAAGGAGACGATAAACAAGTGCACCTTAACAGAATTTGGAGATTGACTATTGTGTTGAAGGCAGCTTGTATATTTTTACTTATTTCTATGTTGATGCTGTACCGAATCCGAGACATATTTTACTTACAGCAAATAAATATATTTTATATTATAAAGATATTATCAATGGCGGGCTAGATAAATGAGCAGACTAACGAGTGTTAATTTTGCATGAATTTAACTTTGAGTATACCCATTAAATTTAGCAAAAAAAAATGTCCGTCACCTATTTCAGTAATGGTCGTTATTAGTGCAACAGTGATGGAGCTCTGTGGACCTACCCCTACATGAGGCATGTAAGCTCCTCTTTGTTATAACCACATCCACTTCTCAGTATGTATTCATTTAGAGAATCATGCTGTTAATGTAGTAATATAAAAACGAAATTAAATGGTAGATAATATGTGGACGTTATTCTAATGATAAGGAGGGAAGCATTATGGCAGGAGTTATCCTACAGAGAAAATACATATTTGTTATCCTTTGTCATAGCTGTTACATTGCATTACATTTATCTGTAAATTGTACATTTTGTACATTATTTTTATAAATATTTCAGGGAGAAATGTTGCCAACAAATGAAGGAAAGAAGCATAGCAATATAAATCACCTACATAAACACGCATACTTTCATATAATGTGTAGCCATTATAAAAAGCTTTGCCGTAAGATACTAGCAGGACAAAAATGTATCTAAATGTAGGAAATATACAAATATATTTCTATATGTATTGTGACATAGTCCAGAATATTAGGCAGCTGTCTGTCCGATTTAAGGCAGAAAGTGCAAAAAAGGGAAAACATGATCCATTCCACAGTTTCACTGCTCCAGGCCAGAGTTTACAGTGGTTCTGGTTTTCACTCGCCTGCTCTCCTAATTGAGGAAGAGGAATATATTGCAGTTAGTTTGGCTGCTTCAGTCTCTCTCTTAGAGCCTGGAGGCTGGAAGAAACTGCTGCTCCCCAGGATCCAGTTCGTGTAGACGACCCACCCCCCACGTGTTGCAGAATTTGAGGATCTAATGGGATGCTGTCCCATCTGACAGTTAAGGACTCAATGTTATCTCTGTGTGTTATTTAAAGTTGGTAACTGGCTTAGGCTGTGCTTATAGTGCCGTCGCCGGCGACACTGACGTCACGCTGCGGTCACTGGAAAAATCAAATTGAAGTGACTTCCAGCGATTGCGACCAAGCCGTCGTGTGCGCTTATAGTAGGCGCGTCAATACATTCGTTTTGACGTGATGCCGCTGTCACCGGCACTATAAGCGCAGCCTTACCCAGCCAACATTGCAGATAGGGATATGCATGTGAGTTAGACTCCTGACAGGAGTAGATGTTTCCTTATATGATTTCTTTTGTTTCTTAAAGTGACGGTGTTCAAAATGTTTAGTGTCACTAATGGAGAAATAAACCACTGAAGGTTGAGGGCTGAGTGCCCCTTGTGTGTATACACGTGTTTGTCCCTGCAGCAGTCCCTGCACTTCCCCCAGCAGTCACCGCACTCCCCCAGCACTTCCCACAGCAGTCCCTGCACTTCCCCAGCAGTCCCAGCACTCCCCCAGCACTTCCCACAGCAGTCCCTGCACTTCCCCAGCAGTCCCAGCACTCCCCCCGCACTTCCCTCAGCAGTCCCAGCACTTCCCACAGCAGTCCCTGCACTTCCCCAGCAGTCCCAGCACTCCCCCAGCACTTCCCCCAGCAGTCCCTGCACTTCCCCAGCAGTCCCTGCACTCCCCCCGCACTTCCCCAGCAGTCCCTGCACTTCCCCAGCAGTCCCCGCACTCCCCCCGTACTTCCCCCAGCAGTCCCTGCACTTCCCACAGCAGTCCCTGCACTTCCCCCAGCAGTCCCCGCACTCCCCCCGCAGTCCCCGCACTCCCCCCGCACTTCCCCAGCAGTCCCCGCACTCCCCCAGCACTTCCCACAGCAGTCCCTGCACTTCCCCAGCAGTCACCGCACTCCCCCCGCACTTCCCTCAGCAGTCCCCGCACTCCCCCCGCACTTCCCTCAGCAGTCCCCCCAGCAGTCGTCCCAGCAGTCGTCCCCGCACTTCCCCCAGCAGTCCCCCCACTTACCCCAGCAGTCGCCCTACACGATCCCCCCAGCAGCAGAGGTAGGGGGGGTGCTGTGTGCCAGCCTGTGTCTGTGTGCAGTGTGCAGTGTGCTGTCTGGGTGCAGTGTGCTGTCTGGGTGCAGTGTGCCTGCCTGTGTATGGGTGCAGTGTGCAGTGTGCTGTCTGGGTGCAGTGTGCCTGCCTGTGTATGTGTGCAGTGTGCAGTGTGCTGTCTGGGTGCAGTGTGCCTGCCTGTGTATGTGTGCAGCGTGCCTGCCTGTGTATGGGTGCAGTGTGCAGTGTGCAGTCTGGGTGCAGTGTGCCTGCCTGTGTATGTGTGCAGCGTGCCTGCCTGTGTATGGGTGCAGTGTGCAGTGTGCTGTCTGGGTGCAGTGTGCCTGCCTGTGTATGTGTGCAGCGTGCCTGCCTGTGTATGGGTGCAGTGTGCAGTGTGCTGTCTGGGTGCAGTGTGCCTGCCTGTGTATGTGTGCAGCGTGCCTGCCTGTGTATGTGTGCAGCGTGCCTGCCTGTGCATGGGTGCAGTGTGCAGTGTGCTGTTTGGGTGCAGTGTGCCTGCCTGTGTATGTGTGCAGCGTGCCTGCCTGTGTATGGGTGCAGTGTGCAGTGTGCAGTCTGGGTGCAGTGTGCCTGCCTGTGTATGTGTGCAGCGTGCCTGCCTGTGTATGGGTGCAGTATGCAGTGTGCTGTCTGGGTGCAGTGTGCCTGCCTGTGTATGTGTGCAGCGTGCCTGCCTGTGTATGGGTGCAGCGTGCCTGCCTGTGTATGGGTGCAGTGTCTGCGTGCTTTAAAAAAACAAATACTTTTTTATTTTTTATTTCGGGGTCCACGCTCAAACCGTGTTGTAACCGGATCATGCTATAACGGGGTTGAGTTGTATTTACAAAGTCACATCCCCTCCACCTTCTGAGACAGCATCACCTTTTTGAGCCCTGCCCTCTCAAGAAGTGAACAAATTGAATCTAGTGCCTGCCTGGTCACATGATCTTCCTCACATAACTTTGGCGGTCAGTGCAGCAGAAGAGGACCCAAGATGCATTTAGTGAGCCCTGAGCGAATCTTCAGTAATCAATTACAGGATAACGGATAGATCAGCAATTTAGCTAATCACTTGTCAGTGTGTAGATTGTATTGATGCACATATTGAATGTTTTTTTTTTTTTTTTTTAAATGACAGCTTGGACTGCAGTTTTAAGGCACTGCCAGATGGAAACTTGCACTTACCTATCTAGGAGAATTTGTAATAGTTAATAGTACAAGATTGCTCAACCTACAGATGAGTAGCACTTACTGTACCTTATTTACAAGGAAAGTGAAATTAAATCCTACCTTGTACTTAATACATAGATTCAGTTGGTTAATTTACATTGAGGTTTGCAAATGACTGAACACAGTGATGTATGACAAAACATAAGTTAATAAGGAATTCCAAGCTGGAATGTAAATCCATAGTATTATATGTATGAGTGAACAGCAACAATTAGTGTTTTTAAATGGGTGATAAATGCAACAAGAGAGTGTACATTTGGTATCAAAACTGGAGCCGAGTAGAAAAAACAGGTGTCTATCTTTCAGGATTTTGTTTGCATTTTCGAGAAGTCAAACATTTCACTGGTGAGTAGACATGTAGATGTAAAAATGTGTCCCAGTTTTCTTTGCAATTTACAAAGCAAATTAAAATACCACTTGTGAGCAAATTCACGTCACAGACAGGTCTGCAACCCTGCCTTTCCCCATCATCTCTAAGGCTATGCGTATAGTACTTGCTACGGCGACTGTGACGTCGCACAGCACCGTAGCAAGTACATGCAGTCCGTCGCGGGTGCGCATAGTGGGCACATGATCGCCAGTAGTCAAAGGATTTTTTCCCCCCTTTAATCGCCGTGTGACGTCAGCGGCACGTGGGCAGTTAAGCCAATGAGGGCGAACCGCTCATGACCACGCCTCTGCCACGCCCCCGGTCGCCCTCCGGTCTCCTGCACCAGAGTGCAGGAATTGCTATTGCGACGGCGATGGCTGACGTCACGTGGTCGCTGTCACCGTCGCCATAGACCTTAGTATAAGTGTAGTCTTAGCATACAGTGCTTCCACTGCAGCCAGGCCGCGCTGAGCCGTGCGGACGCTCAGCGCTGAGCCCCTGCATCCTCAATGAGGATGCCTTGAGAGGGGGCTCACGCGAGCGTCCGCAGGCGTGCTCAGGCTTTGGAATTTTCAGCCGACAGCCAAGCTGTTTTTCAGCGCGCTGTCGGCTGAAAACATCCAAACAGCGCGGAGCTGCGTCAACTTCACGGCGCCGTGACGTCGGCGCCATGACATCGACGTCAGGGGCGATTGGCCCAGCGACGTCACTGCCCCGCCTCCCTCAGTCTCCCCCCACCTCCGATCGCGCACGCTGGCTCGTCTGCATGGGCATGAAATCGTGCAGATTTCAGCAGGCGGCTCGGCTCAACCCTCTATGGCCCCAGCCTTAGCACACAGTGCTTCCACTGCAGCCACGTGCAAATGAGCACTCACAGTGTGTCCCAATTTTATAAAGAAAGATGCACATGAGTAAATCTGTCTCTAAAAGTATCAGTGCTCGAGAAAAGCAGAATTTCTAAAATGACTTGTATATTATCATGATATTTGGCTGAAATCATGGAATAATACAGTAACACTGTAGGAAATTAGTGCAGAGGTACAACCAGGGAGACATAGATTGGGGAAATAAACAGTGGCTTTTATTTAGCTCGTATCTTCCAAAAACAACACAGCTTTCAGGCAGCATACAAATAAACAAACAGCTTTCAGGCAGCATACAAATAAACAAACAGCTTTCAGGCAGCATACAAATAAACAAACAGCTTGTCCCTTTGTAATGGCTGACTTACTCCCCAGTCCCTATCTGCAGGGCTGGGAGGCTAGGCCTCTTGCCAACCTCTGACCTCAAAGTCCAAAGAGGTACCTGTTAGCAGGGGGCTCTTTATATCAGTCTCTGGGTCTGGGTTGGTGTCCATGGGATCCACCCTCTGGCGGGTTCCAGTGACCGCTGTGTCCTGGAATAGAGGGTCTGGTTCCTGGGGATCTTGCTGACAGCACAGTTCTTCTGTGCTCAAGATAACCCTGTGCAGTTTGTGCAGTACACCTTTAAACCTGCTTGATGAGCCAGGTGGAGACTGGTTAATTTACTCCAGCTACCATTAACCATCTCCCTGCTGGACTCATCAGCTACATACAGGCTTTTGGTGTGCTGCCTTTTTAACCACATTGGCAAATTGTAATCTTGAAAAATAGTGTTGCTTTTGCAGTTTGGCTGGTAGTATACTTCCCATATGCGTTCATCATAATCCATTGCATCCACACTTACCAGAACACCATCCTTCGGTCTGAAAAATGTCCCTGCTTACTAGTTAGATAATAAGTTCCTCGGTGCAGGGACTGCTTTTCCTAATGTTAACATTTATGTCTGAAGCACTTACAGATAAAGCAAGATGCTGGGGACAGTGCCTGTCATGATTATGCTGCAGGGGGTTTATGCTTCTGAATGGGACCTTCCGCACCATTAATCCTTTGCTACCATGACCACCACGGTTGAGTGACCGCGGTACAAAAGACTTTAAGTCTTGCTACATCTGTATTCCTATGTAGCCAGTTCTCCCTCCGGTCCTCCTGTCTTCTGTTCCCCTTCCTTACCTCCCGCTGCTGCCGGGGGGTGTTGCGGGGAGGGCGACGGGCTTGCGACGGCCTACTTCGCATGGTGCCGCCATGTTGGAGTGCGCACGCATCACGGCGGTTCGCGCATGCGCGAGGAAGGTCGCAGCGGCCATTGTATGTGTCGCGCATGCACAGTGTAGTTAGCGCACGCGGTGGAAATAGAGAAGGGCTATGTGGGGAACTACAACTCCCATACTGCTTAGGGAGATGGACCATGTGACCCATGACAGCCAATGGGACTGCTGTTTCCCCTGGAATGGGAAGATATACATTTTTGCGTGCTGGGAGGGCAGAGGTCAGTCAGGATCCGGACAGAGACGGTGCAGGTAGGGTCCAGGGAGCAGTGCTCCTTTGGACAAGGCCAGATCCCCCTTAGGTCCCAGATAGATTCCCTGAGTCACAGTAGATGTGCTGAGCTGTGGTGTGCTGTAGGGAAAGGCCTCAGGTAGGGACGCTTTCCCAGTAGTAAGGCAGAGGCAGAAGCTGCAGAACATTACATCTGAAGGAGAAGTGCGGCCTGTTGCCAGTGAGCAAGCCAAGACACTTAGAGAGAGCCTATTTATAGGGGTATCATCCAGCTGGAGGCCCCTCCAGAGGCATCAGCCTAACGATCTATCCAGGAGAGGAGCAGCAGATTGCGGCGCGGAACCACACCGCTGATCTATGGAGTTCTATTAATTGTCCTGTCTGGACTGAGACCAGGAGGTATTAAACACGTGCACCAACGGGCCCCAACACATCAGGGAAGCGCGCTATCCCACACAAACTTTTTGGGGGAGGGAATAGCTGGTGGACACTTAGGAGTTAAGTGCCCTGGCACTCCAGTACTTTGGGGGTTCCAACCGGGAGTTGTTATTGTGGGGTGAAACCTTGCAGGGCTCTGTTATGTGAATGGTGTACAATCTGTGTATAGTAAATACTGTTATTATATACCGGTTGGTGATTACTGTGTGTATTGGTTCCGGTGAGGGGCACCTCCCAACACGGTGGGATCCCTCGCCGGAGGAGGCGCTGCACCTAAACGATAATTATACCCAAGGCTCCCAGTTGCGGAGGCTCAAGGCCTTCTGTTAGCCGGACAGGTGACAGCAGCACAGGTAGTTTCTATACCATGGGGGGTACAAGGGCTACACCTGTTATGTCTCATTATTTTGTCATGTGTAAAGCGCAGTGTACAAACAGACTGGATAGTAACAGGCACTCCTCAGGTCTATGTAGATAAAGATTCCACTTATTACATACATAACCTAAAGTCATAGAGATTCTGAGCTATACTAGAAAAATACTGTGTTATCTGGGGAACAATTTCATGCACTATATGTAGGTTCTGCCACTAACAGTGTTCTGTGGAGGACTAAAAAAATAGTTGAATTAACACTTGCAAAAAAAGGGAAGAGAATGAAGATGAGAATAAGTTCCTAAAAAATGTCCTTTAGGATGTACAGATGGGGACTTTAAGAGATGTGTGCAGAGGTACATATAATGGTGACCGATTTGGGTGCAATTATATCTTGACTTTATTGAGAATGTTCTTTTATCCATGCAAAACATACAGTACAAAAGCAACAAAATAACAAACCCCAATCAATTGTAAGAGCTGTGTTACTTCCCCAGACCCTATCTGCAGGACTGGAGGGATATTCCCATTACCAACCCCAAAGTCTCAAGAAGAACCTTAAGCAGGTGGCCCTCCATGTTAGTCTCTGGCAGGTTACTGGGTCCTCTGTGCCCAGGAAATATAGGTGTCTGGGTGTCTTGATCTCAGCACAGCCTTTGTACTCATGACAGTGTCTGTGTGCAGACTTCTCTGCTTTCCTGGGTCAGCCCAATGTGAACTCAGGAAATCTCTTTCCTGTTTCCAACAGGAGGCTTTTCTTAGAGCTCTAATGTGGCCAGGTGGAGTGTAGTTAATTGCCTGTCTGCAATTGACCAGCTCCCTGCTGGATTTAGAGACAATTTCTCTCAAACAGTGACAAGTCCCTGTTACAGGGAGACTTATCTTTCTTTGCTTCATATTAAATATGATATAACAGTGAAAGTGGTTTATTTGAAAACAGAGGTGTTGTTGAGGAATGAAATGTATTGAATAAACTCAAAATGGTAAATGCATAGAACGGCAATATGTGTGATTGCATGCAAATGACAGTTCAAATAAAATGGCCCTTTCAAACATTCATGTTGCAGTTTCCTGAATGTAACCTAAAAAATGCCAGCTTGATCATTATGTGGATAATGCATAACAAAACTGACTGACTGATACTCAATGTAGAAGTGCGAAACAATCCAAAATGCAGTCACAACAATGTTTAGCGTTTTCCACCCAAAATTCAACATCTTTCAAAATGTAATGCCAAGCCACAAAAATAATAATAATAATAATGTTGCCAAATTAGTAAGCTTTCAATGTACTGTACAGTAAATAAAAATATCACTTCTGAGCACATTCACATCTCAGACAGGTCTGCAACCCTGTCTCTCCCCATTGTCTCTTAGCTGTGCTTCCCCTGCAGCTAAGGTTTCTGGGAAATAACATGCAAATGAGCACACTTTGTCACCTTTTGCTCCTAGTCCATTTTAACATGGATCCCTATAAGCTTATTCAGTAAAAAATCCTAAGGTAGTGAGCAAAACATGGTATGTATGTCCTATTTATAGTCTCAGCATTAATTGAATGTAGAGATTTTAGAGGATTTCACAACTGAATTTAACGGTTTTAGAACAGTTCACAAATTAGCATATTTAGCACAGTTGCAATGGACATTGACTAAATAATTGGGGAGTCACTTGCGTCCTCTGACAAGGTCATAATTTTATTCGCAGCTTTGACAAAGTGCAATTAGATTGGGATAAAATCAGTGAACAAGAAGTATATAGTGTAATACAGTAAATACTGTAGAGACCTATATGTTCTTATCATTAACAGCTTTGCATATTTTACAGTTTTTGAATATGCCAACATAGCAGTTTAAAATTCTTGTTATTTTTACTCCATCAAAATTAGTTTGATCATTCCAGCCTAATCAATTGGAACCTGAACTATTTATTTATTCAGTCCTTCTTTGGTCTGTTGATTTCAGCAGCGTTGCATAAGGAACTTCATCCAGCAGGTCTAAAGTGGGAGTTTGAGGAGAATTTTGGTATGTTACTGTAGCTTCTGTTTAGCATCCAATGACAAAGCTTTTCAATTACGATTTCTATTTCTGACACATCAGTTTTGCGTTATCAATCTCTTCTCTATTGCACAGGAAACAAGTCCATGGAATAATGTGTATATATATTTTTTTTTTAAAGCACATTCATTAAAACTCAAATAGTTTATCTGATTTGCCCTTTCAAATGACTTTGTCTTGACTTTTCAGCTTTGAGAAACTAACCAAGAGCAAAGAGCAAGTCAATTCTTCTTGAATTAGATAAATGAGGTGTTATTATTTCTGAGCCTATTCAACATGTTTACAAATACTAGAGCCCATCTGTACCTAGTCATGAGTACACAATCTTGTATTTGCAGAGTTAAAAAAACACTTGAGGAGTCTTCTCAGTGGTTTTATAGTGGGGTATACATTCTCTTCCTGTGCATGACATTAAGAAAGAAGTTGAACTTTTTCACTCACTAGATGAATATTGTAAACAGTTCATGAACATAGCTCCATTAATCATCCTAACATAAGTAAGAGGAGGTACAATAGTTTCCCCTGTTTACTCAGAACATAGGCATCCTTTATATGTCAAGCTTGCTTGCATTTATTCATGGAAGTTATTTTGCTTACTTAATATCCAATCAAAGGTGTCATCATAAAGTAGTTTACTCATGTTGAAGCAATTGTGAAAACATACTAAATGAGAAATTCCTTGTATATCCTGAGGAATGACATTGCGTATAAGGATTATGCAGATAGTGGCCAGTCTAAAATAACAATGGGTTCTTTGTCGATGTTTGTGCAGTTGCAAAGGATTCATTTGACATGGTAGAATATCTTTATTCCGGTTTTATTCAGGTACTCAGATGTTAAATATTTAGCAGCAAATGTAACAATTAAAGAAGGTTAGTGAGATGTAGTTTGCAGTTAAGCTACCAAATGATCCAGTTCCCAGGGACAGCCAGAGTTTGAAGAGATGTGTACAGAAAACATATACTGTATAAGTGACAATAATGGTAGATAATAAATAAAGCACATTAAAATCACTAAAATTCTATTTTATTTAAAAAAAAGAAATCCCTATTCTAACTCTAGTGTACTGCATGTGTTACAAAAATCTGTCCCTGTTGATCCCAACAGAAAGTTGAAAGGCTTGGTTTCCAGTAGTGGTGTACCGAGTACCCGGAATTACCCGGTACCCGGCGTTACCCGGCACATTTCCAGCTACCCGGACATTACCCGGACCCAGGTCGGGTAATGTCAGGGTAGCTGAAAATAATCTTATTACTTACCTTTCAGCCAGCGATGGACGACATCTAGGAACAGCAGCAGTGGTCCTGTGGCGGTGGCAGCATCGGAAGTGTCTCAGCCAGCGTGGAACAGCAGGACACCATTCCACAGCACCGCAGTAGGTGACCGGAGCAGGAGCGTTCCTATTGTACAGACGGCTATGGGAACTCCATCAGCTGTTCTGCTTTCTGTGGGATCTACAAGCAGGAATTTATCCAACAGCAGAGGTTTCTTTAACTCCTTTGAAATTTTGCTCTCTAAGCAGCCAAGATCTCGGAGGACCTGTATAACACATTGTGGCACCCCTGCAGTAAAGATCATCTTGTTTCAGACCAACACCTACAGTAGTAACCTGTTGCTTTGGCATATTTATTGTGAATTTTCTATTTTTATCTTGTAAGTGAGCATTTATCTTTTTATGGATTCAATAACTTTTTGTTACTTTTTTACACTATGGAGCATTCTCTTTTTATTTTTATGTTTGTTTATATCTATACACGTACATACACAAATATATACATACACACACATATATATTGTGATGGAGACAGTGATTCTATCTGCTGGAGTAGTGCAGCTAGTGTAGGTTCCAGAGTGCAGGAGGTTAAATTCCTCCTGGAGAAGCTAGCTACAGGTGTAACTAATTACCAGAGAACTCCTGAAGGAACAAGAGTTTAAAAAAGCAGGCAGGTAACTGCTTACACAAAGAGACCATTCCCCAGAAATATATTTTTCCCCAACCAGGAGTAGACTGGTTGGTCTAGCTACCTGTTCCAAAACCTGCAGAGAGACAGGGCAAGAGGCTGTGTGGACTGCCCAGAAGGGTGTGCCTGGGACCTTCAGGACCTGCAGCCGTGAACAAGGTGAGCCACGGGGAATCAAGCTGCCCAGAGAACTGGGAGCCAGCAGATAAAACTAGCTGCATATGACTGTTTTGATATTGCTGTTGGTAAGGGGCTTAGCCCTCCAGCCAGTAGTTAGAAACTAATACCGGTGTTAGTTAGCGCTCTAAAAGGAGCTAGGCCTTTTGTTTGGTTACTGTTCTGTTTTATCCCCTGTAAATAAAACCCTGTGCAACAAAATATAGTTTCCTGCCTTGAATATGGGACACAAGACCCCGCAACATGACAGCGGAAACACAATAAACATATGTAACGGGTGTTCGTGTCTGGTCTGACCCACCCAATCTCACATTGGCCCCTGTGGTCTATCCAGCCCTGTTACATGTCGGTGTATGGTGGTGCACCTGTAGGCAACAGGACTCCTGAGTCTCCCGCATGATGGTATTCGGGGATGTCAATCAGACAGGTATCGGAGGTAGTGGATGCGAGTGCTACTTACATCACGTGCAGCGCCTCCACCTCATCAGGATCTATGCGTATGCAGGTAGATGGTCCTGATGAGGAACTCCTTCTTGGTGGTGAAGGCCCCAGGAGAGTAATTGCAGACTAACACCATGGGGTTCTCGTTAAACAAGCCATATTTATTGTGCGTGGTGATAAGGGCCAGCTGCCCCTCACAGTCCTTGCCTCAGCGGCACATTGTTCCGTGATTCCCTTTAAAAGGTATGCCCTCCCAATGGAGTGGGATTCCCTCTCCCCGCAGGGAGATCACCCCTGTGCCAGGTCCCTGGACACAGTTGGCCTTCTCTGGCTTGATATAAATTGATGCCTCTAGTTACTGCACTAGTGGGCACCTTGAACTTGCTGCTTCACCTTGTAACATCAACCCGCAGCAACCACACGCACTAACTTTAGGCAGTGTAGTGCTTTATATACCTCAGGAAGCAGGCATATCTCTGATGTCACTAACTGTGGACTCAGAGCATGTAGCCACTCCCATCCATACATAGGGTACCTCACCAGGGTGTGAGGGCAAACCTCCATGATTACTGCTGGCATTCCTGTAACTTACCAGGTTTTACTGCCAGCAGAAGAGATGACTGTAGACATTGTTATGTGCATGGCTACATATATATATATTTCTTATATAAAAAGAAAAGAAAAAAAGCGCCCAATCCTAGTGCATTACTGTATAAAATATGGATTTCATGTTCCAAAAAACTCAATGGTTAAACTCACAAACAATGAAGATAAAAAAGCATGTATGAGATCAATACTCATGCTCCGATTTGTCAGCATGAAGCTTCTCCTCTGCTCAGCTGCTCAGCAGACCAGTGTGGTCCTCGTGAGTCTCCGTCCAGCAGGAACTCTCGGCACCAGTGGTTTCTCAAATTCTTCCCCCGGGGAACACAAACCAGATGTCCCTGGTTCCAAGCAAGGGGGAAGGAAGGAGGCGGAAGTGACAGGACCGCAGATGGTAGCAGTCTTTGAGTGAGGTGGCAGCAACTTGCTCAACAAACACTAGGTCATCCACAGCACACTAACCCTACGCGTTTCCTCAGACTTGCTGATTTCATCAGGGGATGGACTGAGACATATCAACCGGATATATATACCCAGAGTCCTAATTGGTTGTATTAAATTGGTTAAATGGAGGCTCCTGTGTGTAATTGGGTATACCACTATACATACATCAAAATAATAATGTTTAAAGGTCCTAAAAGATGTTTATACAGATTATACAAATCTTAAAACAAATAAATAAATCTCTGTTAGCACAGTTTTAAATTATAATTATATATAAAACTAATGATGCTTTCTGGGCATCATTAGCAATTGTATTATTCATTTTTTTATGATTTGGTGACTATTTATCGTTGCAACCTTTCAACTTCACAGTCCAACATCAGCCAGGCATACTGCACGGTAATGCTGATGCACTCTCTAGGGTGCACAGTCTCGGTGCACGGGCCGCTCCACTCAGTAATGTTACGCTGGGAAGGGGGATATGTGACAGGGTCATTGACTCTGTATACATTAGTAGGAGATGGCAGTGTGCCTGCTTTCCAGTAGACGGGGGGTTAACCCAGCTTATTAAGCAGTCCACAGGTAATTCAAATTAAGCTAGCTCACCTGCTTTAAAACAGGAAGAGGAAATGCCTGTGGAGCAGCAGTCTCTCTCAGGCACAGAGAGAAGACAGAGGAGTGTTGACAGACAGACACAGACTGCTCAGATTGATCCTGTCCCTAGGGGGAATAAAGCTCCCAGGTAAGGAGCCATCTGGTGTTGTTGAACATTGAACTTGGTTAGCTAGCCAGCCAGGTAGATAGCCTGCACATTTGTTTAGTCAGTTCCCCGACTGGGGATAGGTTTTTGTTTATGTTTATTGCACTTAAAGGGACAGAGTACCCATTGTCTTGGTTACACTTTTGGACAAATAAATCCACCAGCATATTATTTCACCAGAAGAGTTGTGTTGTCTCCTCACTAACCACGTTCATCCTGCCACAATAAATATATATATATATATATATATATATATATATATATATATATATATATATATATATATATATATATATATATATACAGTTAGGGCCAGAAATAATTGGACACTGACACAATTTTCATAATGTTGGCTCTGTACGCACCACAATGGATTTGAAATGAAACAACCAAGATGCAATAGAAGTGCAGACTTTCAGCTTTAATTAAAGGGGTTGAACAAAAATATCGTATGAAACATTTAGGAATTGCAACCATTTTCATACGCAGTCCCCTTATTTCAGTGGATAGCAGCAGATGATGAAGAGCACAGCCAGGAACATCCAACTTCTAACTTTAAAATGAAGAAGAAGGAAGAAAGCAAGCAACTCCAAAATAGCAATGAGGTCAGGTTTATTGCAGGCTAAAAAGGTGCGTGCGTGTGGTCCTTTTATTGTCTTTTTAGCCTGCAATAAACCTGACCTCATTGCTATTTTGGAGTTGCTTGCTTTCTTCCTTCTTCTTCATTTTAAAGTTAGAAGTTGGATGTTCCTGGCTGTGCTCTTCATCATCTGTTGCTATCCACTGGAATCTATTACTGGATGTACTGCACGCCCCTGATGTCTGGAGTGTCCTCAGAAGTACACAGGTAAAGGGCCGCAGTGCCCTGTCATATACAGTATATGTGTATATTCCTGTGCAACTTTATTATTTGATTCACTTATATTGGCTGGGTGTTCATTAATGTGTCATATCTGTGGTTGTCAAGTGGACACCACTAGACACATATCCCTCCCTATTGTGAGTTCATTCATTTCTTCTGGACACTCCATTGTCATCTGGATTATTATGCTTAATATATGCTACAGATGGAACTCTTTCTAATTTTGGAGCATCACATTCTACGTCCCTTATTTCAGTGGCTCAAATGTAATTGGACAAATTAAAACAATCATAAATAAAATGTTCATTTTTAATACTTTGTCGAGAATCCTTTGTAGGCAATGACTGCTTGAACTCTGGAACACATGGACATTACCAAACGCTGTGTTTCCTCCTTTGTGATGCTTTGCCAGGCCTTTACTGCAGCTGTCTTCAGTTGTGGTTTGTTCGTGGGTCTTTCTGTCTTAAGTTTTGTCTTCAGCAAGTGAAATGCATGCTCGATCGGGTTGAGATCAGGTGAGTGACTCGGCCATTGCAGAATATTCCACTTCTTTGCCTTAAAAAACTCCTGGGTTGCTTTCGCAGTATGTTTTGGGTCATTGTCCATCTGTAAAGTGAAGCGCCGTCCAATCAACTTCGCTGAATTTGGCTGAATCTGAGCAGACAATATATCCCTATACACGTCAGAATTCATCCTGCTGCTTCTGTCTTCTGTCACATCATCAATAAACACTAGTGACCCAGTGCCATTGTAAACCATGCATGCCCATGCCATCACACTGCCTCCACCGTGTTTTACAGATGATGTGGTATGCTTCGGATTATGAGCCGTTCCAAGCCTTCTCCATACTTTTTTCTTCCCAACATTCTGGTACAGGTTGATCTTAGTTTCATCTGTCCAAAAAATGCTGTTCCAGAACTTGGCTGGCTTTTTTAGATATTGTTTGGCAGTCTAATCTGGCCTTTCTATTCTTGAGGCTTATGAATGTTTTGCAGCTTGTGGTGAACCCTCTGTATTTGCTCTCGTGAAGTCTTCTCTTTTTGGTAGACTTGGATAATGATATGCCTACCTCCTGGGGAGTGTTCCTCACTTGGCTGGATGTTGTGCAGGGTTTTTTCTTTACAATGGAAAGGATCCTACGATCATTCACCACTGTTGTCTTCCGTGGACGTCCTGGCCGTTTTGTGTTTCAGAGCTCACCAGTGCGTTCTTTTTTTCTCAGAATGTTCCAAACTTGATTTGGCCACTCCTAATGTTCCTGCTATCTCTCTGATGGATTTTCTTCTTTTTTTTTTTGCAGCCTAAGGATGCCCTGTTTTACTTGCATTGAGAGCTCCATTGACCGCATGTTGTGGGTTCACAGCAACAGCTTCCAAATGTGAATGCCACACCTGGAATCAACTCCAGACCTTTTACCTGCTTATTTGATGATGAAATAATGAAGGAATAGCCCTCACCTGTCCATGAAACAGCTTTTGAGTCAATTGTCCAATTACTTTTGGACCCTTGAAAAAGAGGGGGA
The DNA here is from genome assembly GCF_040206685.1 of Ascaphus truei. Lineage (NCBI taxonomy): Eukaryota > Metazoa > Chordata > Amphibia > Anura > Ascaphidae > Ascaphus > Ascaphus truei. Next base: position 414,757,740 of record NC_134483.1, on the reverse strand, counting down.
TACATATTAAAGAGATGTAATTCCTAAACCCTTTCTTCAATTTGGATTTAAATACCCTCAAATTTAAGCTGATGGACTGCACTTTAAGCCCATATTCATTATTTAACTGTAACTTGAATTTATTTTGGTACACAGCCGAAATAACAAAACTTGTATCAGTGTCCAATTATTTCCGGACCTAACTGTATACACACACAATGTGAAACCCAGTGACTTGGAAAGGCGCTTAACAACTATAAAAGTGCTCAAAAAAAAAATAAAATTAAAAGTTTGTGAAACTGACGAATTCTCTCAACCTTCCAGGGAATATGCACTGATTCCCTTACAACAGTTTAGGATCCAGGGCAGGAAGGGAGCAGCATCATCAGGAACACCCAGAAAAAAATACAAAACTCATCATAGTGTAGTATGAAAAATAAATGTCAATATGTGGAACTTGGCTCTTTAAATAACCTACTTACAGAATATATTTTTTTCTGGGTGTTCCTGATGATGCTGCTCCCTTCCTGCCCTGGATCCTAAACTGTATACACACACACACACACATGCACACACACGCACGCGTGTTTATATATATATATGTATGAATAAACGTTACATAGATGATATGTGTTTTGTTTGGGAGGTTGATCACAACACTTTATTATTGTTTATTGATTATTTAAATAATAATCATTTAAATTTAAAATTTAAGCACAATTTTAGTAAATCACATTTAGAATTTCTTGAGTTATTGATTTATATTGAGAACGAGAGTATTTGTACAAAAACGTTTCATAAACAAGAGAGTTGCTGCAATTATATCGAAACAGACAGCAACCATTTTCCAAAATGGTTGGAAAATATACCTTACCGTGAGTTACGTAGGATTAGACGTAACTGTAGTGACATCAATGTGTTTCAAGAGCAGGCTGAGGCTACTATTAGTAAATTTTAAGTAAAAAATGATAAAGATACTGTTTTCCAAGTAGCCTATCATAAGGCTAAGATTTGGGACAGGCAAGAATTACTATCATACAATAACTGTAAAATAACCTCTGACTTTAAATTGAAAGATGGAAAATTGTGTGTTCCATTTATAACACAATATAATGCCATATACGTAAGGTTATCAACAAACACTGGCATCTGGTTTTAAAAGATCCGATTTTGCAATGTTTTTTACCTCCTAATCCTAAAATAGTTTTCACAAAGGCAGACAACTTGAAACGTAAAGTGGCTCCTAGCTGCCTTAAAAACATTAAGAGCATCACAGGAACACATACTTTCCTTGATGCTGAAGGATTTTATAAGTGTTTAAGATGTTACATGTGTAAATTTAACTTACATGACCATAAACAAGTCAAGAGTTTTTCTTCCAGTAGAACTAATGTGCAATTCACTATTAAAAGCTTTATCAGTTGTGATTCTATTAATGTAGTTTATTTAATCCAGTGCCTTGCGATAAACAATATATTGGTAGAACAACTAGAAACTAAAAATTAAGATTTGCTGAGCATGTTACAAACATAAAAAGGAATTAGTACAGCATAGTCTTTCTAAACATTTTAAAGAATGTCCTAACCAAAATCCTACGGGGATAATTTGTATAGGAATTGAAAAGCTTTCTCAAAATTTTAGGGGAGGAGACACCATTACTGTATGAGATTTCTAGATTAGAAACAAGTCGGATACACACTATGAATACGCTTGTTCCCTTCGGACTAAACGCAGAAATAGATCTGGGTGCGTTTCCAATCAATGAAATTATATTTATCTAATTTTTGTTAGTCCATTTGTTTCTTCCTTTTTATCCGTTATTAAATTAATGTTTTAATGTCCCCTTGGGATTTTGGTTCTCTCTAGTTTAATTGCGGTTTCTCACCTTGTTATATTAATATATTTATTTTTTATTTCAAATAGTTTTTATTAGTTTTTCGCATAGTACACATATTTATATTTTTATTCAGACCTTGTTCCTTTGTATTTTATATTACATTTATTATATGTTAAATATTTCTTTTATTAAAAGTTTAGTTATGAAATTGTTAGGCTTTTTCAGTCAATTGTATAACTATGTTTGTACAGCATACATATATATTCTAAATGCATAGATCGTCACGTTACTTGACTAATCATTATAGACAACCTGTGTAGTGCAGTGCAGGTGTCTTTGGTTCAATCAACCAATGGCGATGTTGCTAGATGTGTATATAAGATGTTTGCGCAGATAGCCTTTTATTGTCCCTAACGAAGTTCCCATGCAAGGAACGAAACGCGTATGGTTAACATTTTGTGCACATACTTGCTACTTGCTAGTGCTCTTTTATGTTATATCAACTCTCCGATCACTGACTTGTTAAAGAGACAGCAGACGGCAGGACGGTGGAATCATATGGTCTCTCAGTGGACCGGTTCCTATACCGGGGTCTGACGTCACGACCACGAGATTTGGATTACCGATCACGGGTTCTACTGCTGGAGTAACAACACGGCATATAAGCTTGGGATTCCAATACAGGAGCAGCTGCTCCACTGGCGGATGATTCCAAAGCTACAGTAGGAGGGAGTTGCTGATTTACCTTCAGATTGTTTGTGTGATAATATATATCCGCACTGTCTGATTTTATCTGCTACATTGTAAGTAGCCAATTTTCTATTGCATATAAAATTGCCTTTTAGTAGTTCACTATCGTGTCTTCTTTTCATTCTCTTTAGGACTACAAGAAGTTGGAACTTTGTTACTATCTTGGACAACTTCCGTTTATTGGTTATACTATCTATTATTTAATGGGCAAATAATCTGTGCCCTTTACTCATTTTCTTGTCTATATATTTTTTGTCTGTGTATATACTGTATATATATGCATACGCGCGCACACACACGACTGTCCACACTACATGAAGCCACAACCTTTATCATTGCGACTATTTTCACATATAAGGAAGGTGAAATTACATGTTAGTCTCTGTCTCAATAAGAGCAGGGTCCTAACCACTAGAATGTTAGGAATGTAGACGAGTCTAACATCTTTATGAGCAACCTATTTTGAAAAGTACATATTCAACCAGGTTTTCAAACTTAGTTTGCCTGTCCTAGCGCACAGCTGAAGTTTTATGAGTATGTTCATACCAGGACATACTTGAAAACGAGAGGTATCTCTCAATGTATTACTTCCTGGTAAAATATTTTATAAATAAATAAATAAATGTACAGTAATACCTAATATAATTCAAATGCTCACAGCCTTGCAAATTTTGCTCCGTACTAGAATTTAAGACAGAATAAACCTTAGCTTCTTATGTGGCTATATTAGCTGCACACAATAGATTAACAAAATACAGTAAATTAACTCTATTGTGATATTCAGTATATATGAATAACAATCAATGTAGATGGTTAGATAATTACCATATTCTTTATTTCTACCTCAATGTCCACTTCACTGCTTACTCTATTTCAAAAGGCCTTTCATTTCCTTGCCTTTTTGCGTGGTCTTATAACAATCTCACAAAAAAGCAAGTGTGATTTGTAATTTTTTGTATGCTGTAATTCTTATGTAGCGGGTGTACCCCTGGGGTACTATAACTACTGATGCTGCTGTCACCTGTGAGGCTAACAAGAGGCCTGAACCTCTGCCACTGGGAGCCTGGGGTATATACTTACACACGGTGCAGCGCCTCCACTGATGAGGGATCCCAACGTGGTGTGAGTGTGCCCTCACCAGAAAACAGAAAAACCATACAGTAAATACACACAATGGGAATAAACAGTATTTACTGAGCATGTACGGTAACTTCAGTGAAACTCTCATTGCATAACATCAATACATCATTACATCATATGGATAACATTGCATCACCCTGAATGCATACATTCCATCAGCCCACATGTCCATCATTACATCCCCCTTAGTCCTTAGTGTACCAATGTGCTTGGGCACTTTTCCTTGAGTGTCCACAAACAATAAGGTGAGTGTGAGTGTGAGGGATAGAGCTTCCCTGTGTTGGGGCCCGGTTGTGCACTTAATATACTACCTCCCTGATCATAGTCCTGATCAGGATAATCCTTAGTAATCAGCAACTCCGCAACGTGGTCCCACGGCGCGATGCGCTTCTCCTTGCAGGGATGAGTACACCGTCTGACTCCCCAGTGGAGGGATCCCCAGCCAGATGATCCTTTGCGAAGAGTATCTGCTATGGAGTCAGATATCCTTTCAGCTATCAAGCTGCACTGGCATTCATGCACTGTCCTGCAGCATCTCTCTCTCTCTATGAGTATAGTGAAGGAGTCCCTAGCTTAAGGCCTTTCCCTATCTCATGCACATAGAACACTTCTACAGTGACTCAGGGGGCTAACTGGGCCCTGGGGGATTACCTCTGGCCTAGTCCCTGCATGCAGAAGATCTTTTACTGTAGATTCTGTCTGATCCCAGACTCTGGCAGTTCACCACGTGCAACTGGCACGGGTGATATAATATACACTGTGTAAACTATATAAAACACCCCCCTTCGCAATTAGGGGCCTCTCTTGCAGCAGCCAAAGCTAACTACTGTGGCTACACTGCAAAGCAACACTGTCTCAGATAGGTATCCTGCTCAGCTAAGGTGGCAGCAGCCCTACCTTGGGTCTGTCCCTAGCTGCAGCAACTCACTGTGACTCAGGGCTATCTGGGGCATGGGGAGGGTACTCTGGCCTAGTGAATTGGTCACTGACCCTGCACACCTACCTCCTCCCCTGTCTGCCTCCCATCCCTGACTGACTTCCTTCCTGCAAACCTGCTAATATCCCTAACTAGATCCTCCCCCTAACAGGAGGATACCTCAGCCCTATTGACTAAGCTAAAGCACCTGACTGCCTGCAGCTATGCCTCCTGGGAACTGTAGTTTCCAAGGAGGCTCCTGCCTATGGAGACCGCATGGGCGCCTCTCTAATGGCGGCCTACCTTTTCCTAGCTGCGCCTGCGCTATCCTAATGGCCACCGCACCACTTTCCTGCGCATGCGCAACCTCTAGTGGGCCTTCCTGCCTCTCTACATTCCCCTGTGCTTTCTCTGCCACCTCTAAGATGGCTGACGCAACTCCTGGCACTTTGCTGCGTATACGCGGCCATTTTGCCACACACAAGATGGCCGCTGCACTCGTCCGCGCATGCACGAGCGTTCGCACAGGTGCGGTCAATTCCAACATGGCGGCGCCTGCGCGCAAGGCAGCTCCAACCAGTGGAGAGTCGCCGGAGCCACCCTGCACCTCTTGCTGCCAGCTATCTTGCCTGCACCGCCTTCGCTGACCGCGCGGCACCTAAAGGGAGGAATGGGGGCTTGCGGGGAAGCGTACCATAGCCGGGGACCCGCGCTAGTAAGAGAACCAGGGCTATACTAACAAACTCAACCATTACTTACGTCATCATTAGCCCAAATTTTGTAGCACCTTTATTCATGTTTTGTTTGTGTTACTCATCAAGAGTTTTTTTTTCATCAAATACTATAAAACCATTCTAAAAATAAAATAAAAAGGAAAAAGAGAAAATCGTACTTATGATGCATATCCGTCGTAATAACACCAGATTTTTTCTGGTTTGTAACATGTTGCTGAAATAAACCCTTTTGCCATTTTGTTAGAAGTTATTAACTCAGTTAACAACACAATGGGAGTTATGTATGAAGCACACTATATTGATTTTGACGTAAAACAGATGAATGTACAGAAAAATAGCAATTTAGACCTTCTTCGTGTGCCAATATATAAAACTTATTTTTGTGTTGTGCAGTGTGTGTCAACATATTTTTCACAAGAGAAAAAAAAAGACGCTAGTGGGTGAAGTTAGAGGCAGATTTTGTATGATGTATGTTTGTATTTTGTATGTTGTCTGTGGCACATGTTTCTGGAGATACTGACCTCCATAGGGGATTCCGGTAGTCGCTTCCGGCTCGCAAGCTGGGTTCATGTAATGGCGGATTTTCAAAGCTCCCGTGTCCTGCGGACCAATAGGAAACTGTGATGTCATTGGTACAGCTTCCTGTTGACCCACATGACGTGGGAGCTTTAAACTTTTCTAAGATACCGGCACCCCCTAAGTAGCTCTGGAAGCACGGGTCTGCAGAGCTGATATTAATGGGGATCAGGTCCGGAGATGCCCTGCTTCAAACCAATGCCAATATAAAAGGGTTGCTTGGATTGCCCCTTTTGGACTTGCAACATATTTATGTATGTAGCCATGTCCCCTCACCTTCTAGCCCATGGGGTAGGGGATGGCTGCAGCATTTGCCGGGGTGCCACATGAGCTGCGGGCGGACCCGGCAAAGTGCGGTGACTATGCGGGTGGGCTGCAGCCATGTCGGGAGATCCGGAGTTCAGCAGTGCACTTGACAGCGGGGGGCCGCCATTTTGTTTGTGTACGCATGCGCAGTAGCCACCATGCACTGTGAAGAACAGGAGTTGTGGCAGCCATTACTAGGCTCCGCAAGGGACTACAAGTCTCAGCAGCCCTGGGGCTGCTTGTCATGTGATGCTCAGGAGCCAATAGGGTGGTAGTTTTCTCAGAGCAGGAGATAGATACAATTGGCACTCTTCAGAGGGACCCCGCCAGTCGGAGACCAGGAGGCAACCAGAGAGGTAGTGTCCAGGGAGCAGTGCTTCCATGGACTAGGCCTAATTTGCCCCTTAAGGCCCCAGTTAGGCCCTGAGTCCCTACCAGCTTGTGATACTGTAGGAAAGGCCATCAGATAGGAACGCTCACCTTAGCCCTGATAGTGACAGACACAGCAGCAGTGGGAAGCGCCGCGCGTTGACTTGCGGCCTGTGGTCTGGGACCAGACCTCCATCTACTGAGAGACTCTTAAAGGTGAGACAATCCAGCGGGAGTTCACCCCATGCAGAGGCGGACTCTTCATTGGATCAGACAGATCCTTGTATCATTCGGCAGTACTGTACCCGGGTACTGGAGTGCCCGGGAAGATATGTTCATATACATGCACCAACGGCCACACACACACTGTGGGTAGCACTACCACACACATAACATAGTTTCCCTAGACACAGGGAAAGGGGGCTACATGTATATAAAATTGTACATACAGTTACATCCGCCATACAAATTCTAATGAGCTCTGCATTGTATGTTAGAACATATATAATAACATATCAATTATATTGCTAAGGATTTTTGTCAAATAATTTTGAATGTAATGTCTCTCTTTTAAGTTTGAAATCACAAATCTTTATATATAGCCTCCATTAACTTTCATTAAACTTAGTGGGAACTAAGATATTATTCACTGTGTTAGTGGCTTCTCACAATATTGTATATGGGCAAAGAAACTGCTGTCCAATATATTAAGCACTGCAATTTCTAAGTGGACATGCCCTTTAATGCGTTTTTTCTTTTTACGAATGTTGATATTTTATTGTAAATGCTGGTAGGTAGATATGGTACCTGTGTGTAGAAATATTGGCAGAAGTGTATATAAATATTTGAATTTATTTGTTTAAAATCTATCTATAACATCATTTATTCCACAATATACAGGACAATGGAGATTAATAGCGGCATTCTCCAAATGTGTTAATTGTGATCTATACAGACATGTCTGGGCTATGTATACAAAGAAAATGTGTTTTGATGCATTGCATCATTTTGTGACTTTCCTAATTACAAGCTGACACATACAGTATGTGTCTAGAAGTGAGACATTGATGCAAGGAGGTGTCACATTAAAATTACACTATTAGCATCACTTTCACTTCAAAAATGCCTAATGTCTGTAAATAGATAGAAAGTAGAAAGTGTTTGCAATATCTATTTTATATCTTGTACTCGCCCTTATTTATCTTGATCATTGGGGGCTCAATAATATCTTATGCAGGGGAAAAGATAACTGTGCTGATATATCAGTTGGAAGTTAACCGATACCCACATATAACAGAGACATAACAACAGACTTGGTTTGGAGGTATAAAAGGCAGCGGCTTTGTTTATTAAGTGTAACGCACTTTCCCCCACCCCCTTGGAGGATGTGTGGCTACGGTGTGTGTGGTACAATACCTGTGGCTCACAGGAGGTCTGAGCCTCTGCTGCAGGGAGCCTGGGGTGTATACTGGTACGGTGTTCTTCAGCACCTCCACCTGTAACGGATTCTACTGTGTGGAATTACCCATTACAGGACCTATATACAGTGTACAGTTTTACTACAAACAACTTTACTACAGAGCTAGAGTATGGCTACTGGTTACAGCCTACCCGCCACGCCTCGCATGGCATTAACCACCGACCAAGTGTCCCACACTCCTTTCCACACTTCCCACAGTACCTGACGGGGCCCTCGGGCACCCAACCACCCTGGTGTCCACAAGGATATAACCCCTCACCCTTATATGTGGTCAGCGCTGCCACTATAGTGTGTGTTGGTGCACTTGTGCGTAGGGTACCTGCCGAGTGCGTCTGCACCCGGGAGTATTGCATCCTGCGGTGGGGTAGGGGTACACGGACCCAACGATGGTCCGCGACCCCGGTGCTTTCGCCTCCGCGTGGGGTGGTCCCCGTGTGGGGTGTCCCCCTAAAGGATAGTCTCTTCCGGGGGTGGTCTGGTCCCAGAGCACCAAGGGCCAGGATGCTGCTGTGTCCTGGCTGTGTCCCTCACTACAAGCTACAGGGGCAGTATCACTATCTATGGGCCTGTCCCTTTAGCAGCCACAAACTGAGGGGAGTTGGGTCTAGCTGGGGCCTATCAGGGGTCTCTGGAATAGTGCAAATGCCACTGGCACCTGCACACTCACACCCTACACCTTCGGTGTCCAGCTTCCAACTCCCGTGGTCTCCAGTGCGCAAATTGTATCCATTCCAGGAGCAGGAGAATCCAGCCTTCCTATTAGCTAAGCCTAGCCACCTGACTAACAGCCCCTATGCATTATGAAAAAAGAAAACATACCACAAATAGTGCAATATAGCTGATGATTTAAGGAAACAGTCTTATTCCCAATTCCAGTGACATTTGTCCTTACAAACTTCACTCTTTGACAAATCCCATAAAGGTATCTTTATGTAGTTAAACCACGTATGTTCCCCAGGGTGTAGTAGACAGGTAGCACGATTAACCAGGTAAAACCTTGGTATGGTAATACAAGAAACCGGAGATAGTGCAGACTGGTACGAAAAGGTTTATAAAAATAATCATAGATAAAACACACTCACATTGTGTCAGATCTGAAAAGGCATTTCGATCAACAAACTGACGCCGGTGGCTGAAGGCTGGAAACTGTTTCCTCTGCTCCAACACTGCTTGGCTCACGTCCCCTCCCTCCGCGCTTTCGGGGTTGGATACCCGGATATTCCGCCGGAGTGGAGTCACCTAGATTGGGTAGGAGATACTGCGTGTAGTGTCCTGCGTCTTTTCCACACTCAACGCGTTTCAACTTTTAAAGTTCCTGATGAAAACTTTGAAAGTTGAAACGCGTTGAGCATGGCAAAGACGCAGGACACTACATGCAGTATCTCCTGCCCAATCTAGGTGACTCCACTCCGGCGGAATATCCGGGTATCCAACCCCGAAAGCGCGGAGGGAGGGGACGTGAGCCAAGCAGTGTTGGAGCAGAGGAAACAGTTTCCAGCCTTCAGCCACCGGCGTCAGTTTGTTGATCGAAATGCAATACAGGCACAAGGCTCTTGATGAACCGCAGTCAATGCACTGTAAAAGGTATACGGAGACAAAGGATGAATAAATGTGCAATAAAGATAATTTAATACTCACACGGGCCTCTGTGAGCACATTCACATCAGGTCCCTTTTTGTTGCTTGATGACGGATCAATGGATATACTGCTTGGCCACCCAAATGATTCCTTGGATTCCTTTACTGGTTTTTAACCCTCTCCTGTCCGGAGACGAGGATGGTGCTACTGTCTTCTATTGGCTCACAATACCACAATGCAGGACACAGCTCGTCCCGAGTGGTACAATAAAGAAAGTGGTAAAAGTGAAAAAATAAATACAGACACACCGTTCAGGGAAAAAATACCTTTGGATAAGAGTACAGACCAGCTGCAATGATAGCTGGGCTCCCTCACCACCTCAGGGCTGCACAAGGGTTTACCAAAAAAACACAGTAAATGCAGCTCACAAGGTGCATCCCAGGTAAGGGGGAGAGGTTGGGGTGGGATTATTATATATAATACAAAATACTCACACAGGCCCGTGTGAGCAAAAACACATAAAGTGATCTTTATGGTGATTGTGATGGTGATATGATCCTTGTTCCTGCAGGTACAAAAGTCCTTCCGTGCTTCCACAGGTTAAATGACAAACATGGTGGTTTTGCTAATAAAAATCCCAATTTAATATAGCACAAACATAACAGAAGAAAATTAAATAAAAATGAATGAAACCTTCTGCCAACCGTAGCATAAATGTCCGTGTTGTCTGTACCTCTACCAGCGCGCGCTCCTTCCGCGTCCGTATAGCGTCTGACACGCAGGGATTGGAACACAGCCACAAACAGCTCTTCCTGGCTACGGTGTCCTCAGAGGTCCAAAAAGGGGCGGAGCAACGCGTTTCACTTTGTCACAAAGCTTCCTCAGGCTAAATGTATACAACAACAAAAAAGAAAAGATGCCTGTAACAGGGGAGTAATCCCTGTTCAAGTAATGTGCCTTTAATCTAGCAGTGTGAGGGTTAACTGCTGGTAGTCAATTAATAAACACCACCTGCTTGATCTAGTTTGCTTACAAAAGCCTGTCTGTTGAGACAGGAAGGGACTCCTTAGCTCACTTGTGAGCTGACCTTTGGAGACACCACATGTCTTGAGCTCTGCAAGAAGACACAGCAGAGCTGATTTCAAGACACAGGGAAAACTACTAAACCTGAAGCTGACACACCCTGAGTAGGGAGCTGACCGGTCTTGAGCTCTGTCCAGCATAGCTGATTGCAAGACACCAAATAAGACTTCTAAACCTGGATGCTGATATTTTCTGTGCATGCACGGGTGCGGTTCCAGGAGAGCAGAGAAGCTTACTCTACGGCAAGAAACAGATAAGACTTTCATAATTAAGAGACTGCTTATATCTGCTTATTTCATGCTATATGTTTTGGGGCTGGGAGAAATGCTTAACTAACGGAGATGTGAATTAATTGCATAGGATTTCACTAGAAATACTCCCAAGTGAATAGAAGCTTTGTTCCCCCCCCCCCCGTGTTTGGATGATTTCTTGATGAAAAGAAAAAGGCACAATAAAGCCTATTATAATTTCACCTTATAAAGTCTCCAATTGTGTACCTCTGTGAACGTCCGTCTACAATGCCCAAAGCTACTTCCGACGTGACAAAAATACACTGTGCAATACCTATATATTCTCTTGAAAAGGGGTCATTTAGTTTAACCCTTTGGCCAAAGCGTCTTAAGCCTGCTACCACTTCAAGGCATGTCCGTTAGCAGGTCCTAACACTACCTGAGTTAAAATTCTTATTTACCTGTATCATTACAGGAAGAATGATCTGCATTTGGATCTGTCTTTACCTAGCAAAATGAAACTTACCTGCTAACTTGGAAAGTGGGGAGGGGCGAGCTTTAACCTTGGGGGGGGGGGAAGGGCTACTAACCTCCCAAAAACAGCTGAGACCAGCTTCACAACGTTAATTAACACACAGATACCAAACAAGCTCTGAGAAACCCCAAACATTACCACATGGGGTTTACCTTATGATCGTGTATCTAGATACATTTGCACTTATCAGTAACACTCAGGAGATTGCTTTGGTGGAACCACGTGGACATTTATGCCATAGTTGGTGACTTAGGGATTTTACCCTTGCTGTTATACTATTTTAGATACAGCTGTTCACATTTGCCACTTTTGAGTCAAGGGATGTCTGAGTGTTATTAGGATTTACTTTGATTTATATATTAATTAGTACACATTATCCTTAACCTCCTTTGCCTACACCACTGTGAGGATTTTATTTTAAAATGTATTACATTTGCTATGTATATACTTCAATTGTGTGTGTTTATTATAAGTAGAATGTATTAAAACTTTATTATTTTTGGTGTTTTAATAGCTGGTTACAACAGTCAATAGACTGCCGTATCCCATATTTATGGGTAGGACCATTAGAGTCCATCCCACTTATTATTCAATATGTATTTGAGATTATTTGATCCTTTGAGGATCATTTCTGCTATCATTATATCTTTACAAGAACCCAATAAAATTGAAGTTACACACAAAAAATACCATATGCAGATAAAAATCCAATCAAACAGATATCCTCTAAAATAGTTCAATACAAATATCTAACACATCTCTTGAGTCAATAGGTACTGATGTTAATATAAATGGATAATGAAAAATATATATTAAAAATATCAGATATATTAGATATGTGAAATTCACTTTAAATAGAAAAAAAATTACATAATGGATAAGCTTAAATGGTCAATAAATTATTTACATTTTTTTTGAGAATTTAATTTAAACCACTGTTATCTAATTCTGTCTTTGTTCTTAAGTAATTTAAATATTAATAAATCTATGTGCTATACTAAGCTACAAAAAGTGTAGGGCAATTAAACAAGCAAGGAATTAAGATCAATGTCAATATTGAGGCCATGGGTCCCTACGTTCTAAATCCAATAAGTCTCTTTCTGAGATAGATCTTTTGTTCCGTTACCCCCTCTCCAATTCTTTGGAACAAAATCAATCTCCGTATAGATCAGACCCTTAGGGTTAAACTTGTAGAATCTCTTAAAGTGTAACAAAAAAAAATTCAGCTTCAAGACTTATTGCGATGTTTTGAATATGCTCTAAAATCCTTGTTCTTAAAAGGTATTGTGCAGTCAACATCTTGCAGGCTGCAAGGACATGTCAAGAGATAAACCACATTTGTGCTTCTGCAATTGATATACAAAGGTATTTTAAAAGATTTGCCTGTTCTTTTAGACAGAAAATGATCTGTTTTATTAATACATAATAAAATGCCTTACAAGTATGACAGCTAAAAAAACCTTTTGGTTTATCCTTAAGCCAGTCTAATTCTGTTTTGCAACTTTCTGCTCCTTAAAGACACTAGGAGCAAACTTGCCTTTAAGATTTGGTGTCTTTATGTAAATTATTTGTGGGTGATCTGGTAAATGCTTTCCCTGTATAGGATCATGCTTCAAGATACCCCATTGTCTATTTAAAGTTACCTTGTTTTACCAGATTCTTTATTAAACTGAGTCATAAATGGTATAAATGTTTCTTTTTCCAATGTGTTATTCATCGCCCTTACTTTTTCACATTTATTTACCACCAAATCTTTAAAATGTCCTGGACGCCACTCCTAATGTGAACACACCTCTTGTGAAGGCAACGGCTGTGCAGGACACTCGGGGCGCCCGCCGGACACTCTCCGCATTCCCGTGGGACCCTCGTCGCATGGCAAAAAAGTCCTAGAAATGTGAAACTTCGCCAACTGTAAAGTAAAGTAGAGTCCACAAATATGAGTAAACTACACAATGGTCTTTGCTTCAAAATTTTGCAATTCTGCAAACTATTTAAGCATTTTGTAATAACTTTCATTAACCAAGCCAGGACAATTTCATAAACCTCTCCTAGAATTGTGCAAATGTCTTCAATTCTTGAAAATTTAGTTTGCAAAGGTTTTTGTGAATTATTTTCAATTTCACATTAAAGTGACATTTTCGGAAAACATCACATTGCTCAGGAATGTGTAAAAAACTCTTTTTGGCAAATAATGAAATGTTACAGCTTTCACTGGACTATTATGAAAACAGCAGTAAATAAAGCAGCATGTGACTTGAAGCTATTTGCTTCTACAGTATGTTGAAACTGGAATTGGCAATGCACATGAACTTTTAATTCTTGCCGAATGTTTTCTGATTTCCCCCAAAAAATTGTGAAACAGTATTGACAAATGTAATCTTATTCATAAAATAAAGGAGGTGGGAGGGGGGGTGTCATTTCACATTTCTAATCTCTATACAGGCAGTCCTCAGTTATCCAACGGAATCCGTTCTAGAAGTAGCGTTGGATAGTGAAACCATTGTAAAGTGAGTCCCATGTTAGTCAGTGGCGGTGAGCATTGGATAATGCATTCAGGCATCGAAAAATGACCCCTAGGGTTGCATTGTAAAGTGTTGGATATGCCATTCGTTGTAAAGTGAAACGTTGGATAACGAGGACTACCTGTACATGAAATGCTAATGAAGAGCTAGACACACAGAAGTGTTTCTCTTTATTAAGTTCAAGAAGAAAGTAGGGAGTGCTCCAACAGTAACAGGATAATTTCCATGGAATAATAATTTCCAATATATGATAAGCATTTTACACTTTATTATGATATTCTACTATTTCCCCCCCAATAAGACAATTTTGCAAAAACTGGAAAGAAATTTTTTTTTTAGAGCCAAAACATGAATGAAAGTTTCAAGCCTTCAAATTAGAGAGCCAATATTATGTACTTTGTACTTCACCATATTAGAAAGCCTCTCATCACTGCATTACCGCTAGTGATATGGCTTTAGTGAATATGTTGATTTAATTAATTGAAACCAATATAAAATAGATACCCGTCTACTAATATTTTATTTAAAGTCACAATGCTTTGGCTCTTTAAAAAAAAAAAAAAAAAAAAAAATCTTTCAATAAATAAAATAAAATCTATAAGCATCCTACTGTATGCAATAAGTCAGTGAAGTGAGAAAGAATTCCTGGAGTACAGTAAAGTTTCTTATACAACGCTTAAACATATTTTAGTATACTCCTAGTTTCCTAATCTGAAGTGTCATTTTACCCTGTTTCCGGCAGCTGTCGTTCAGTTTACGCATCTCAGAACAGAAGTACAGCTAACAAATTCCAGAGTGGTTTTCATTTCTTTTATCTCAGGTGAAGCTGTAATGGATTCACTTTCTCAGTCATCTGTGCACTCAACCATGATGTCTCTGCCAGAGACAAGATGAGTTCCGGAGATATTGTATCTTAATCCCGAGACTGCATCTGCTAAATAGTCTGCAGCTGTCAGTCCATGGATTCAGGTGCTGGCTATACTGTTAATGAAATCACTTTGCAAACGTTGTTACCGGAGGAGGTGGATTTGCCTAATTTGCCTAACCCTGCTAACTCTGTCAACATTATCGACTGCTTATAAAACTACAATGTAAACAAATTCCAGACAATGTTGAAACAAGTTATTTTTCACAATTCTGATATGTGTAATTTGTGGATTTTTTTAATACAATGTCCCTGTATTAATAATCCACATCAGATCATTGGAATCCCCTCTATTCTAAAATATAAATTTATGCAGGTCCTCCAAGCCTTCTCAAACCTTTATAATCAATAGAAAGTCCCTGCTGCCTGGGATTGAAAAACAAGGAAAATAACTGTAAAATCTGATACAGTTGTAGCCCTGGCAGGTTTGGGCTATTATTCCATCCTCCTGGCTGTAATCCCTGCATAAGGGCAGGTTTGCCAGGAGTAATAATGGGTTTTCCCCACTTCAGGTAGTACACTGAGGCAGTGAAGGCAGGTCACCAGACTGTGTCCAATCAAGAGACACAGGGGCGGTGCCTGTTGGAGCTACTTAGGGTATTGCCACTTTCTACTTAGTTGGTCTTTGAGAGTCTGTCATTGGAGTGGAAAGGACAAGAGTGGCATAGACCGAGTTGCCAGGACTGGCTAGCTTGAGGCCTCCCTCCGGGGAGGGAGAGTGTGCACCCCATGCCTCCTACCCTGCTTAGGGGGTAGGGGAAGAGCTAGACCCACTCTTGGTGCCCTGGGCCTGGAGTGGTGTCAGGGACATCCTAAAGGAGGATAGCCTGCTGTGCAACTGTCTGCTATGAATAAGGAAGGACAATAAAGAGCCTGCACTTTTATACAATCATCCTGCCTGAGAGTGGAGTGTATCAGGAGGAGGGGGAGACAATTCTTCTCTAGGTACTCCACCACATACTGCTGGGGGCTGCACAAGATGGAGGTGCTGCACCAGTGAAGAGAACGGAGGCACAACCCCAGAAACCTGTCCTCCCCCAAGTCATCGCGGGAGACTCAGGGCCCCCTGTTGCCAGCAGGTACACACCACACACAGACATGTAGCCTGAGCTTTAGACACCCTAGGACACCCTATGTGAGATTGGGTGGGGGAAACCGGGTTACAGTTGAAGGCGCTGCTGAGATCATCAGGACAGGTTTTCAGCGAAGCAGAACTGAAAGAAGTATGTACACTTTCAGAGCAAGTGCTGCAGAGGGAAGGGCATTAGATACTAGGGGTAGTCAGGAGAGAATGTTCGCTCGCAAAGCACACCCTAGGTGCCCTAAGAGGGTGATGTAGATCTGGGTACACATAGCTATAGCTGTCCTAGTCACCTGAGGCAGATAGTGTAGGATGCCTAGGGGGTAGCCTGGTTAACTTGGGACAGGAACTTCTGTATAGGATCTGCACTATGAGTGGCCAAAAGTAGGTTGACGCCAAAGTACTGCAGGGAAGCCTGAGTACATTAGCCAGTATCCAGAACACAAACCACAGAGTACTTGTACTGGACCGTCAGCATGTGCAGTGTGCAGTGTACAAAGAGAGAGGTTTTCCTAGCCTGGGGTATGCCATGAGTTTTATCAGTGGATAGAGCTAAATTTGAGTATAGTAAGTACCTAGGAACGAGTTGCACTTCAGGCACTGAGAGTAGTGCTACCGTGAGCTTAGTGGGCTTAGTGGGTTCACCAAAGATGGCGGCTGTAGGTACATGTGCCCTGCGGAGCAGTGAGGAGCTTAAAATGGTGACTGTGGTGCCATATACTGCATTGTGTGGTGCAGAAGATTCAAAACTGTGACTCTCGCCAAGCTTAGATCGCGCACGTGCTGCATGTAAGCAGGCTATGCGGGAAATGTATGCAAAAATGTGCAAGGGTCTGGCGCCAAAAGCAGAACCTCAGCTAAAGGAGGGAAGTGCTGCAAAAGCTGTGACCATGACCCCCTGTGCTGTGACTGTCCAAATGACGAGCCCACGTCACGCAAAGAAATTGAGTGCCCCGCCTCTACCATCCACCAGAGGGAGGGGGCACGCTAGAGCCAATCACAGTGTTCAACCCAAGCTGAAGGAGGAGCAGGAAGTGAGCAACAGGATTCTCACTCTTGTTTGGCTGGCGACAGAGAAGGAGCAAATTGTCGAGCAAGCAAGCTGACTGAATCAACCCCTGTGCAAAAGATGTCTGATCTGAGCGTGACTACCTATCAGCTTCCAGGAGGCTTCCTGGTTGTGTAGGTTGATGGCCGCGAGTACCTTTGGTGCCTGTGCATACAATGCAGGTCACCAGGGCCCGCACCAAGTACTACAGCACGGTGCCAACAGTGTGGCATATTCTACCTCTGGCCTACATAGCCATACCCCACCATTGTGATGCCGCGAGAGGGCTCTCAAGCAACGCTGATCAAGGTGGAGGAAGCGAATGCGAATGCTGCCCTGGTCTCATACATCACCCATGCGGTAGGGACTCAGGCCCAGCAACTCAGATGTGTCCTGATGGAGAGAGGAGCACCCGAATTGGAGGTACCAGGGCGGGCTCACTTTATGCCCATACCCACTGAAGGTGCATTGAGGACAAGATGTGGCTCCACAGCGGAGGTGCCATTGCCGTCCTTGTCGGACGACGAGAGAAACAGCCTGTCATCAGTGGTGATGCGTCGGCCGGTGGACCACCCCAGCAGTGAAAGACAGTGTCCACTTACCCGAGAGATGGAGCAGATGAGCCGGAGACCCCCCGACAGCAAGCGTTGGTGCGGCCTGAACCACGTAGAAGTCCCACGGCCGTGGCGACTCCCAGTGTGATGGAGATGGGACCCGAGACTGCTCCTGGAGAACCACAGAGTATCACAAGACAGCAGAGCGGTAAGATGACAACACCACCCCCTTACTTCCGTAAGGTGAAAGAGGAACTTGCAGGATGGCCCAGTAAATGCGGTCCAAGTGGGGACCATTGGATTCCACCTGAGGGAGAGTGTAGCCCTGGTACGTTTGGGCTATTATTCTATCCTCCTCCTGGCAGTAATCCCTGCATAAGGGCAGGTTTGCCAGGAGTAATCATTGGTTTCCCCCATGTCAGGTAGTGCACTGAGGCAGTGAAGGCAGGTCACCTGACCCTGTGTCCAATCAAGAGACAAAGGGGCGGTGACTGTTGAAACTACTAAGGTATGGCCACTTCCTATTTAGAGAGAGAGTGTTCCTGTGAGAGTCCTTGGAGTGGAAAGGACATAGGTGGCACAGACCGAGCTGCCAGGACTGGCTAGCTTGAGGCCTCCCTCCTGGGAGTGAGAGTGCATACCTCATGCCTCCTACCCTGCTTAGGGGGTAGGAGAAGAGCTAGACCCATTCTGGGTGGCCCTAGGCCTGGAGTGGTGTCAGGGACATCCTAAAGGAGGACAGCCTGCTGTGCAACTGTCTGCTATGAATAAGGAAGGACAATAAAGAGCCTGCACTTTTATACAATCATCCTGCCTGAGAGTGGAGTGTATCAGGAGGAGGGGGAGACAATTCTTCTGTTGGTACTCCAACCCATACTGCTAGGGGCTGCAGGAAATGGAGGCGCTGCACCAGTGAAGAGAACGGAGGCACAGCCCCAGAAACCTGTCATGTTCTCCCCCATGTCATCGCGGGAGACTCAGGCCCACACACAGACATGTAGCCTGAGCTTTAAACACCCTACTGTAGGACACCCTATGTGAGATTGGGCGGGGGAAACCAGGTTACAAATGTACTGTAGATTTTAACTGTGAAAAAAAAAATCTGAATTATAATGCTAAACCCAGTTATTTTGTCTTGACTAAACCAATCTATGAATGAACATACAATATACATTGGCATCTTCTTTGAAGACACACAGCATTGCTGTATACTGAAAAGTACCAAATAAGTGATCACTTAGCAAATTTAGGTGCCTATGCAGTAAAGTCCGATAGAAATATCTGCTGGGTTTTAAACTCGCCATGTTTTTGCCGAGTTGCTCTCACGCTATGCAGAAAGTCCCGAATACTAGTGAGAGCAACATTAGCAAACATGGCGAGTTGCCGGCGCCGAGATGACCTGCCTGCCGAGATGGGGCTCCCCTGATGAGATCTATCTGCTGTAGAGAGATCCGCCTCTCTCTGATAATCTCGCCAGGATTAAAATTATTTTAAAATAAAAATGTTATTCCTATTGCATTGCAGCAAGGTGCCTCCAGAGCAGAACCGCATTGGTTTGAGGTACAGGGACCCCCTACTTCCCGGGATACTGGCCCCGTCATGGGGTGCCGGTATCTCCTATGCATTTAAATGTCCCGGTTACATGATCGGGGGATTTAATTCTGCAGGGGGATACCAGCACCCCATAACGGGGCCTGTATCTCATGAAGTAGGGGGTCCCTGAGGCTGAAACCAATTATGTGGATCAGCTTGGTCAGATTGGTTCGTGAGTAAGCGGTGTCCCCGGCATTCGGTGGGTGAGGTCATCTAAAGGTAACTAAAAATATAAAATGTATGTTATTTTTATTTTACAGGTTTTTGATTTTTTTTTTAAATGTGATTGTTTTTTTTAATGCCCATTTATTGCCCCTGTGTTTATGTATGTCCTTATGGATATACATACATAAAGGGACACTCAATGGTTGTTTTTATTTTTTATTTTTAATGTAATTGAATTATTTTGTATGCCAATTTATTGCCCCTGTATTTACGTATATCCCTATGGATATACATACATACATACATACATACAGAGACAATCAATAGTTATTTTTGCAAATGCTTTTTTGGCTTGTTTTGATGTATTTTAAATGTAGTTTGCTTGTTTGTCTAGAACTGTTTCTGCAATGTAATTTATATTTTTATTTAGTAAGATGTCATTTTGAGTGCTGTTTTAAATAGTTTATTTCAGGGGGGGGGCTTGCTTTTTAATAGTGGCTTCTTTTAGGTAGTTAGATTTTGGATGATGGTGGTTACTTTGAACTTGCATTTATATCAGAATGGTTTGGTTTTGGTGTTTTAATAGTGAATTGTGTCATTTATTTTGGCTTGGATTACTTGATTGTTGGTAATTTATGTCTGTTTACTTCTTGCTTTGTTTTTATTTTATCATTGTTTGGGTGGTATTGGATCTTGTTTGTAATTGTTTCTTTTATTTTGAGCTTTGAGTGGCATAGTGTTACATGATGCACAGATTATTTGAATCATGTACACACTGTACCATTCAATTGTTTGATTGGCATTTGTTATAGATTTAATTGGCTATGTGCGGTGTTTTATTTTGAGATGTGCTGTTTTTTATATTTGGCTATGTGAGGATTTCATTTAGAGATGTGCTGTGTTTGATGTTGCTATGTGATGTTTTCATTTGGGCATGTTTTGGTAATCCTTAACCATTTCTTTGTATATTGGTTAATCATGCCCATATTAGATACATATTCTAAATGGGCATGATGAAGCCACTGTACAAATGAATATGTGAAGGGTGGGGGTAGTTGCCTGGGGAGAGTAGTTATGCCTCGTGGGTGGGTATCGGGGCAGGGTGGGTTAACCCCTTAATTACTTTCGCGGTTATTAACCAATAAGGTAATTAAGGGGTTAGGGGACATTAGAATGTATTTGCTATGTATTTTTCTGGCAACGGAGGACAGGGACTTTAAATATCCTGATGAGGACTCCCTTCATATTAGCTGTTGTAAGTAGAACTGTATTTATTTACTTTATTTATGCTGGTTAACGTATTTAATAATGGGCAAATAATCTATTATCCATATCTGGATAATAGTTATTTTACACATTACTGTATGTAGTGGTGGTGGTGGGGAAAGGGGGTTGATTTATTTAAATGTAGGCCATGTTTTATTTTTTTACATACAGGGTTGGTACCTTAGGTCTGCGGGGACCTATGGAGACCACCTGAGGACCCCTGGAAACCCAAGGGTACCAACTGAAGACCCCCAGACGCCCACGGGTACAACCTATGGACCCACGGGGGACACCTGCAGGGAAGAACCGGGGGCCCCACAGCTGTGGGGTCCACGCGACCCACAGGGACAACCGAGGGCCCCAGACCCCCATGGGAACCACCCGAGGGCCCTCAGACACCTGTGGGGATGACCCGGGGACCCCCACACACCCGCTTGACCACCTGTGGACCCCATTGGGGCCCACGGTGACCCACGGGGACCACCTGGATGCCCACAGCGCCTAGCAGGGACCACCCAGAGACCCCCAGACACCCGTGGGCACCACCCGTGGGCACCACCCGGGGTACACTGTGGGGCCTGTGGACACCTGTCAGGACCACTGGGGACTACCGTCGGCCTGGGGTATTAAACCTGTATGTAAAATAATAAATCATGTTTTTATGGGGGGCACAGGGTGGGTGGGTTTTGTATTAATGTTTATTAAATATGGTGATGTTTATTGTGGGGCCCAGGAGGTGGGTAGTGGGGCAGTTATGTGAAGGGTTTTTATTGTGGGCAGCGGGGGTGGGTGAAGGGGGTATTGTCCCCAAGGGAGGATGATTACGCCTCCCGGGTGGGTAGTAGGTGGTTAGACCTCATGGGTGGGTAGTGCGGGAGGGTGGTTAGGCCCCACGAGTGAGTAGTGGGGAAGGGTTGGTTACTAACCGCTAAGGTGATTAAGGGGTTAGGGTACATTATATTGTCTCTTTTTATTCTTGTGTATTTTTGCAGCACTGGAGAGCATGGACAGGGTGAGGATGGCCGCAGACTGGCAAGGGTGAGTGAAAGATGTATTTTTTTTATTTCGGCTGCTTATTGTATTTTAAATGGGCAAATGCATTATTATCCATATGTGGATCATTGTAATTTTGCCCATTACAGTACTGTATGTGTTAGGGGGCGGGAAGGAGGGGTGTATTTATTTAAAAGTATTTATGTATTTTTTGAGGGCACAGGATTGGTACTGCAGGCAAGCGGGGACCACCCGAGGGCCACCGCCGGCCTGTAGTATAATTCCTGTGCAACCCAAAAATATTAAGAGATGTTAGGTATGTTAGGGGGTATAGGGGTTGTTGGGGGCACAGGGGGTGGTATATTAGATACTGCTATATTTATTGAGGGCCTAGGAGGTGGGTAGTGGGTTGTTGTGTGTATTGTTTTTATTGTGGGTAGCGGGAGTGGATGAAGGGGTATTAGCCCCAAGGATAGGTATTTAGGCCTTGCGGGTGGGTAGCTGGAGGGGTCAACCTTTCAATACCTTAGCGGTATTAGCCGCTAAGGTAATGAAGGTGTTAAGTCCACCCGCAAACCCCCCCGCAAAGTCTAAATACCCACCAAGGGCCAAATACCACCTTCACCCACCCCCGCTACCCACAATAAGCCTGGCACTGGTGTTTAACCTTTTCATTGCCTTCGCGGTTTGTCACTAAGGTAATGAAGTGGCTGTAAATGCATTGTTCATGCATGGATTCATACCGGGGGGTCTCCGGTGCTGGTTTTAATGGTTATCAGCTCAGGAGACCACGTGGAAACTATCATGCAAATAGTGGTGGTAATGGTGGTAGAGGCGATTTTCCTCACCACCAATTTGACAATCATGTCCGCAATCCTAACTATAGGGGTAAAAACTACATTAAAGACTATAAACCAAATTTTAAGTCCCACCCCTACCAATATCAACAAAAGAGTTATAAGGAATATATCCTAGTTAGAACAGAATCCTACACCCATTCACCCAAAGTTATCCCTAAACGAAATATCTATTCACGTTCCCCAAACCATTCATCCCCATCTTTTTTAGAGATGGTAAAAACAAGATTAGCACCCCCATTAGAGAAAGAAATGAAGGGAAAAGAAATTACTTTAGATCTCCCTCCAAACAGACAGAGAAAAAGATCCCTGTCAGGCGAGGGACTAGAGGTGGTGCCAATGTCCAAAAAAAAAGAGAGTCATCAAGAAGGGTCCCCCAAGTAGTAAAGGGTATTTTTAATCTTTCCACTACCATTTTAACGCAAGACCAAGTTAAAGTCCTGAATAGGGGGTTGACTTGCGCACGAACATGTGGACCAAACTCATTCCAACTGTTCCAGGATCTCCACAAGTTCACGCGAAATTTGACCCTCAAAAGGCACTTTCTTAAGAAAGAATTGGAGTCTGCCCCACTAGTTACACAACCATCTCTTGAAGCACAAGTTACTCCTGTAATGCAGGATCCGATTCCTGCGATAAGACACACGTCCTTTAAGAACCAGTCTTAAATTTTACCCAGCTCAATCGAAAGGACATCACATAGATGCATTTTTCAATGTAGTTAATAATGAAATGAGCACCCTAACACACAATTTTGATATGGGGAAGACCAGACAGAATTTGAGTAAAAAAGAGAATCTAGCATTACAAATGTTAAGAGATAATAAGGATTTAATCATCAGACAGGCAGACAAGGGAGGGGGGTGGTACTGCAGAGCCATGTGGACTACGAAAAAGAGGCACATAGGCTTTTGCAGGATACCACTTTCTACAAGAGATTGAAAAAAGACCCCACCCGAGAATTTCAAAGTTTGTTGAAAACACTTTTAGAGGAAGCTGTGTCCCAGTCTGTTATCTCTGAGGTGGAATTATTTTTCCTCTATCCAAGTCATCCTAGGTTACCAATATTTTACCACCTTCCCAAAATTCATAAATGCATCATCAACCCCCCCGGAAGGCCTATCGTCTCAGGGATTCAATCATTGACTGCAAACATGTCACAATACGTCGATTTCTTTCTACAATCATATGTAGTCCAACTGCCATCCTATATTAAAGATTCGACTGCAGTACTTAAACTATTCCAATCTTTTGAATGGAAGAGCAGCTATAGATGGCTGACTTGTGACATCAAAGCCCTTTATACCAACATCCCACACACCAGAGGCCTAGGTACTATTGAGTCATGCATGAAACAGGATAATCTGCTACATCCCTCTAATAGAGAGTTCATATTAAAATGTATTGACTTTATATTAAAGCACAACTATTTCATGTTTCTCACTGAGTTCTACATACAGGTTTGCGGTACAGCTATGGGTACACGTTTTGCCCCTAGTTTCGCAAACCTGTATGTGGGACACTGGGAGAATCAATGTATATGGGCCAATAATCCCTTTGCTAACAACATCATTGTATGGTGGCGTTATATAGATGATGTCCTGGTCGTCTGGGACGGGGACAATGCATCAGTAGAAAATGTTGTGTCATTTATAAACAACAATGACTTCAATTTGGAGTTCACGTATCAAACAGATATGAATACCATCAACTATGTGGACCTCAAACTAATATCTACTCAAGAAGGAAGGGTACAAACTGAGACCTTCTTTAAGGAGGTTGACACAAATAATCTACTGATGGCATCCAGCAATCATAAAGACACTTGGATTAAAAACATCCCTGGGGGCCAGTTCATGAGGTTAAAAAGAAACTGCAGCGATAATGACACCTTTTTGAAACAAGCAGATTTAATGTTCAGTCAATTTATTGAAAGAGGATACAATTCTGAGTACCTAACAAAAGAACTAAAAAGAGTACAGTGTATGGACCGTGAAAATTTGTTGACCCAAAAGGAAAATAAATCTGGCATTAAAACCACACAAACAGTAGACGTGGCTTTTGTGACTAACTACAATTCTGTTCATAAACCAATTGAGAAGGTGGTTTCGAAACACTGGTCTATTTTGAGTAATGACCCAGTGTTGGGTGACCATCTGGCTGAAAAACCTAGATTTATCTATAGAAAAGCTTCAAATTTGAAGAATGTCTTAGCTCCTAGCGACATTGGACAAATCACATGTCCAGTCTCTAAAAAGAATTGGCTGGGTAACAAACCCATGGGTAACTTCAATTGCACAAAGTGTTCTGTATGTAAATATATGCATGTGAATAGGAAGACTTTTTCTTCTAAGAAAACAAAGGAAGTCTTCACTATAGAAGATTTTATAACCTGTGACTCAATGTTTATAGTGTATTTACTAGAATGTTCCTGTGGACTACACTATGTAGGGAGAATGAAACGTAACCTAAAGATACGAATACAGGAGCATATTCGGAATATCAAGAATGGATTAAAAAAACATAGTGTCTCCAGACACTTTCTGACTCACCATCAGAAAGACCCTTCAAGTTTGACATTTTTAGGCATTAAGCATGTCCCAATGAATAGGAGAGGGGGCGATAGACTTAAGGCCCTCTCTGCTCAGGAATCCTTTTGGATACATAAATTAGACTGTATGGTACCTAAAGGGTTGAATGAAGAGTTAGATGTGTGGGCATTCTATTAGGACTATATAGATACCACCGAATGTATATATTATATCTCATTATATATATTTTTTGTCTCTAGGATTAATATCAGGTCCATTGACTCCATTGAACAAGAAATTATCTCTCTATGGGGAAATTTCCTCTATTTTTCCATTTTTATATTGATCAATGATATGTAAAAATGAGGTGTATTCTATTATGAATTTGTATATTGATTTTGTTTTTTGTTTTTTATCTTCCTCCCCTTTTTTTCATTCTCTTTTTTGCAGAGTTTTAAAAATCGATTTAAATAAAGTATTTTACTTGTACAGTATGTGTATGTTCCGGATTAGATCCATTGTCACGCCCCCAACTTTGAGCATATACATGTGATTGGCTTATTGCCACAATAGGCTGACCAATGAAGGCAGCGATGTGTGTATTTAATGCTGGGGTTAGTGACAGTGAATTTTATCCCTGAAGAAGAAGCATTTCCAGCTTCGAAACGCGTTGGATTATTTTACTGTTTGGTACCTTTTAAGCTGCCATCACTGATTGCTACGTTAGCATTTTTTATGCCTCTGTGGTATTTATTATTGGCCTAGTGCGTTCCGTGTTTACTCTGCACGCTACCCGTGACGCCATTAAGATGCACGAGCGCCGGGACTGAATGCCATTGCTGCACACCGGTTGATTGGAATACATAGAGAGTGTCTTAACACGGACGGGCACTGCTGGCTATACGGACTTCCGCATTTGTGGTCTGCACACAGTGCCTCACTCCACACAGATGCTCCGGTTAGTGCGGTGAATCCATCTGCTCAAGGACCGCAGCTGCTGATCGCGAAGTCGTCCAGGCTGTGAGAGACGCTGATGACGTCGCGCTAACGACAGCTGTTAAACCATTGGGCCTTACCTTCCACCCAGATGACTACAATGCGGTAACTTCGTGCAATGTTGCACGTGAATGCTTATATTGTTCTACATTAATGTACGCAGAATACTTACCTCCTTATCACTAATATATTTGTATATGACATTCTTCACCATTTGCGTTTTGCGCTTTTCTTGTGTTTTTTTCTGTACATGCATTGTTCATTCATGGATTCATACCGGGGGGTCTCCGGTGCTGGTTTTAATGGTTATCAGCTCAGGAGACCCGGCATCAATCCGAGGCAGGAAAAGGGCATGATTTTTTCTGTGCCGTCTCACCGCTCATCCCCAGCTTCTTGCCAACTTTTTTTGCCAAGGCCATTTGGAGAAATATTCGCCATTCTAGAACGGCGATCAGCTACGAGATGCTGGTCGGGGCTACTAGAATACAGCGAGTTTGAAAAGCGATGAGCGGCGAGATAAGGCTTCTCGCCAAGCGGTCAGCGGATATTTTTTTCCGCCCAAAAAAACTGGCGAGTTTCATATTCTCGCGGCTTACAGTAGGCAATTTTGGCGAGAAGCTGGCGAGATAGGGCTTATCGGCGCTTACAGCATAGGCCCCTTAGTTGGAATGTTTGATTAATCTTTTCTGTCAACAATTGCTTTGCTAAGCGTTAGAAGCTCGAGAAAGGGCTGTTTTTTGGCTCGAAAGGTTGCTCGGATTTTATTGTTTGTATCTCTTGATGTGTTAACTAAATGTATCTTTATATTATTCTAATACTTATAGTGTGTGTGTGTGTGTGTGTGTGTGTGTGTGTGTACACACACACAAGTCTAATTTCTACAACATAAAGGAATACATAAAAAAAAAGATCTGTTCTAATGAAAACACATAAAATAAGGATTTGCTAGTCTTATTGGATTAACGACTTTTCTGCTTTGTAACTCTTATTGCATGCAATGTTATGTCTGTCATGTGAGATTCAGACATATAGAAGCAGTCTCCAAAACTATAGCTGTAAAATTGCAATGGTACATCATTGTTATGATTGTATGTGATTTTGCTTGTAATTCTAGGATATGTTTTTTTTGTTTGTAAATTCTCCTTCAGCCTACGAAGAACTGTCATGTTTGTTCATTAAAAAAAGTCAACCTTTACAATGAATCTGCATCAGTCTAGTCTCAGTCTACATTAGCACTACTAATGTAGACTTCTTCTACGAAAGTCTTGTTGTGTATTTGACTGTTACCTGCATGCAATGCATCAAAGAAATCAAAGCAAAGAAGAACATGACATTGTGAAGTATGGACTGACTAATATCAAAATTATAAGTAGGCAAATGTATGCGCTCAAAAAAATATATTTTTATGTTTATCACTATGATAGTTATTGTATTGCTTTATACCAATTTGAAAAATGTATATAGCAGTTGTATCAGGAGAATTTTGTGCGATTTGTTTCACCATGTGCTTTTTGTACATGAAATCCATGCCTTTTTGTAATGAAATATGCTTCTAAAAAGTGTAAACACATCAGGGTTTATTTATCAGGGTTGTGATGGTGAGTTTGGCCCAGCATTCAAAACGGAAACAGTCAAAGGACGCCAAATTAGGTGCAAAAAGAAAGGCAAGTTTATTTTCACTCACCAGGGGGTTCAGTAAAACAACGATAAGAATAAGCCAGGTTTTATAAGCCAAGTCCTTAATAAGCCCAAGAATAAGCCAGGTACTTAGACTGATTTATCAGGAGAACAGGTTATAAATGCAAATGAAACGTTTCTTCCATGCAGAGTAAAACACAGCTACAGGTTTGCAGCACAGCTTTCTCCAGGGAAGAGCAGCTGCCGTTTAAAAACACCATCAATTGAGTTTACCTGACCAATTAATTAGATCTGGCAGCATTGAGCTGCAGGCAGTTGCAGTGGCCTTTGAACATGTAGGGTATTAACTTTCCCATGCCTGTTACTTGTGGGGGTTTATACACCCTATCACACAAGACAAAAATGGGGCAATTCTGGGACTAAGGAATTTCATGAGGTGTATCAAATAATAAAATCCCATTGATTTTGAATGGGATTTTTTCCTTTGAAATATCTGGTGCAATTTCTTTGCCCCAGATTTCCACTACTGTGCATTGATAAAAATACCTCATCATTGATAAATAAATATCCTAATACACTGTTTTTCAGGTTCTATTTTCGCCACTTTAAGCTAATTCAAGCAGTTAAGATAAACAACCACACATGCTTTTAGAAGTGCCTGAGGCTTTAGATAAGGGGCCCATGACTTTGACGTTTTCTCCCCCCACCCCTCTGGCCAGGATGCGATTAACAGTGCTGGGGTAGGATTGGATGGGGCTGTAGGGCCGTCCAAAGGGTTGGCATGCAGGGAGTTTAGTGATGCAGGGGGGGGGGGGAGTGGGGGTAGGGTATAAAATGGGGCTCTATTTGTGGGTGTTTACCTCTTTTCTACTGGCCCCTCATGGCATAAATTGCTTGCATGGCGGCTCATCAGGCCAGGAGTGTGCAGCAGCATGGTGGGGCCTAGGAGGTTTGTGGCAAGCGTACCAATGAGGGAGATGTTCAGGAGCGGCTATGGACTGAAGCATTGCAGAGGGGACCAGAGTGTTTTTACTGGTCCCTATGCAGTGAGTAGTATGTTGGAAGTAGAGGCTCAGGGGTTCCGGAGGTAGTAGCGCCGGTTGGACAGCCCACAGGGATGGCTGAGGTTAGACCCCGCATGTACTCTTAGCTGCCGAAGCAAGGTAAGCCCTACTTGCAGGGATAGTTCCTCCGGGTCCCCTATGGTCGGGAGGAACAGTGAAGTGGTTCTTACTGTATGACAAAAGGGAGGGGCATCTCGGCAGGGGGAAGGATCTTGGCAGGGGGAAGATAAGTGTCCCATGCAGGAGGTGGGGGGGGGTCTCAGTTTTGGAGCGGGATACTAGGCCTTAACTACATCCCAGAGTGGGACAAATGGTGCTTTCCCTGGGAGAGGGAGGGAAGAATTGGTGGCTTGGAGTGTGGCAGAGGCTAGTCCCTGTCTTCTCTTGGCAGAGAAGGGGTCAGAGGAGAGATAAGACAGCAGCCAGTTGGATATCATTGGCAGGCCCAATTGGGGCTGGGCTGCAGGCCAAAGCATGGCACGTACACCACAGTCCAGTAGCTGGGGTCCCAATTGCACCTGATAATGTATCTGGGAGGGAGTCATTGTGTTATGGAGTCACAATAAGGGGGCATCGAAGTGATGTGGGAGGTGAAGGGGTTAATGGAAGCAGCCTTAAGGCAATTCTTTGTTAACTGTGATAGAGGGAAAGTGGCAGGGAGAGGTACCAAGGGGTCTTCTCAGGGGGCAGAGGGAATGGGTAAGATGGTTAATTGCCCCATGATGGTTCTCATGGGGTAGCAAGTGTCTGGGTTTCTCAGGGGGAAAGGGGGCCTGGTGCAAAGTGTCCTAGGGGTGTGTGATGGTAGGGGGGTAACCAGGCTCTCAAATACAGGTTTAAGCCCATTTGGTTACCCCTACTCCATAATAAGGGTTCAAGAAGAATCAACTTTTGAGCCCTGTACTGTGTAATGCATAAAATGTATTGTGCGACAATAAAGTATTTGATGTGTTTTTACTTTCCAGGAGTGCCAGCACGCAGAGATTGCTGTGGTATGCGTTTCAAGGGGGATTTTGCGGAGAAAGTGTTGTCAGAATGTGCCTAGCTAGTCAGGGTCCAGAGTTGCTGGTTCCCCTAAAAATGTACCCAGGAATTAGGTCTGATAAGTAGGTTAATAGTGATACCCAGTAAAATGTCCAGGTCACCCAGAACCGGTATAGGGGTTCCTTTTCCTATTGGCCAGTACATATGTCCCACCCACATGGCGTCTCGAGCTGGCTCAACACGCCCCCTGCCTCTGACATTATCAGCTAGATGAGCCTTGCTCTGATTGGCTGGCGGTACATGTTCCCACGCCCGGATTGGCTGCAGGGTTCTGTGAATGAAACTCAGAAGTTTTATAAACCCCTATCAGATTGGTAGATTCTAAGCACCAAGTCCAGTGAGTTAAAAATCCAGACCTGTGGAGAGAGGGGATAGGTGGTGTCTGTAACTGCAGGTTGATTTCAGTTGTTATACATTGCACCTAGGAGAGTCTAGTTTTGTACCCCAGTTCCGAAGTAAGTGTGTCTTTTCTTATGAAAACACAAAAAAACTGCGCTCATATATGGAAATGATAAATAAAAGTGAAGTGACTCAAAACATAATAAAGTGAATACAACCTTGTAAAGATGAGGTTTGATGCAGCTGTTCAAAATAGAGGGCTCAGAACTCCAAGCTAATACAGAAAAAAGAAGGGAACAGCGCAAAGAAAAACCTCATAGTGTATTAAATTCAAAAAATCAATTTATAATTAAAGGGTGAGTATTGCACGTACATCAAATATAAAATCACACAGCATGACAATGTAGTTTGTATAACATTGTGTTTGTCTTTTCCTGTGAATACATTTACAATTTATTTCATTAACTTGTTTTCTTCCTGCGGTACCAAATCTGTGCCCAAAAAAACCCATAAATACTTTAAAATAAATACACCCCCCCCCCACCCCATAACACATACATTACAGTAATGGGACAAAATTACTATTATCCACATATGGATAATAGTGCATTTGCCCATTTAAAATACAATAAGCAGCATAAATAAAGTAAAAACATCTTGCACTCACCCCTGCCAGGCTGCCACGATGAAGGCCATCCTCATCCTCATCACCGTCCATGTCCTCCGGTGCTGCAAACAATAAAGGAGAATAAAAAAAGACAATCTAATGTCCCCTAACCCCTTAATCACCTTAGCGGTTAGTAACCGCTATAGTAATTAAGGGGTTAACCCACCCTCTACCACTACAGATCCCTCCCACATAAAAAATTATTAATTTATTTTACACACAGGATTAATACCACAGGCTGACAGGGGTCCTGGGTGGTCCCCACGGGTGTCTTCAGGTCCCACAGTGCACCTCGGGGGGTACCCATGGGTATTTGGGGGCCCTCAGGTGGTCACTGCTAGGCCCTGTGGCATCCAGGTGGTCCCCGTGGGCCCCAACGGGGTCCACGGTTTGTTCCCGCGGGTGTCTTGGGGTCCCCGGGTCGTCCCCACGGGTGTCTGGGTTCCCTCGGGTAGTTCCCACTGGGTCTGGGGGCCCTCGGGTGGTTCCCATGGGGGTCTAGGGGCCCTTGGGTGGTCCCCATGGGTCCCACACAGCTGTGGGGCCCCCGGTTCTGCCCTGCAGGTGTCTCTTGTGGGTCTTCGGGTGGGACCCGTGGGCATCCGGTCCTTGGGTTGTCCCCGCTGGCCTGTGGTACCAATCCTGTATTTAAAAAAAATAAAACATGGCCTACATTTCAATAAATACACCCCCCCGCCCTCCCACCAAAACACATACAGTATAGTCGTGGTCAAAATAACTATTATCCAGATATGGATAATAGATTATTTGCCCATTATTAAACACAACATTATCCATGAAGCATAAATAAAGTAAATAAAAACTGTTCTACTTACCCCTGGCAATATGGAGGGCGTCCTCGTCAGCTTACTGCAGGTCCATGTCCTCCGTTGCCAGAAAGGATACTAATGAATACTTAGTAGAATACTAATGTCCCCTAGCCCCTTAATCACCTTAGCGGTTAATAACCGCTAAAGTAATTCAAGGGTTAACCCACCCTCTGCCACTACCCACCCAGCAGGCCTAACCACCCTCCCGAGGCAACTACCCCACTCTTCACCCAGGAAAAAAAAAAGGCCCAAATAAAAAACATTACATAGTCAAATCAAACATAGCACATATCAAAATCAAACACAGCACATAGCAAAATAAAATATAGCACATATCAAAATTAAACACATCACATAGCCAATTAAATAGACAACAAATGTCAAAAAAACAATTGACTGGCAAAGTGGGTACATGATGCCCATATAATCGGTGCATCATTTAAAATATGCCAGTCAATTGTCAACCTAAAAATAAACAATCACAAACAAGATTCAATGCCATCCAAACAACCAGAAATTAAAAACAAATAAAGAAGTAAACAGAACTACAGTAAATTACCACCAATCAATTAATCCAAAATAAAGACCACAATTCACAATTAAAACACCAAAACAAAACCATTATGAAATAAATGAAAGCTCAAAGTAAACACCATCTGACAAAATCTAACTACCAAAAAGAAGCCACTATTAAAAAGCAAGCCCCCCCGAAATAAACTATTTGAACACCACTAACAAATACATCTTACTAAATAAAAATAAAAATTAAATTGCCCAAACATTTCTAAACAAAGAAGCAAAATACATTTAAAATATTAAATCACAATACAAATCAAAATCAAAAACCTGTAAAAGAAAAATAACATACATTCAATTTTTTTACTTACCTTTAGATGTTTTCACCCTCCGATTCCCGGAGACACCGCAAGCTCTCGACCCAATCCACGAACAGGAACAGGCCACAGGTAAAAAAAAAAAAATCCAAAGTATTTTTCTTCTTTCCTTTTCTTCATTTGTAATTTGTAATCCAATTTCGGTGTCTTCGGGGATCCTCAGGGGTCCCTGCGGGGACCAACTGAAGGCCACAGAGCCTAGTGGGGACCACCCGAGGGCCCCCAGAAACCCATGGGTACCCCCCGGGGTGCACTGTGGGGCCTGCAGACACCCGTGGGGACCCCCATCGGCCTGTGGTATTACTCCTGTGTGTAAAATAAATAAATAATGGATTTATGTGGGGTCACAGGGTGGGTGGGTTGTGTATTGTTGTTTATTAAATATTATAATGGTTTATTGGGGGCCTAGGAGGTGGGTAGTGGGGCTGTTGTGTGTATTTTTTTTTATTGTGGGCAGCGGGGGTGGGTGAAGGGGGTATTGTCCCCAACAATGAGTGTTTAGGCCTACCGGGTGGGTAGTGAGGGAGGGTGGGTTAACCCCTTAATTACTATAGTGGTTACTAACCGCTGATGTGATTAAGT
Source organism: Ascaphus truei (assembly GCF_040206685.1). Taxonomy (NCBI): domain Eukaryota; kingdom Metazoa; phylum Chordata; class Amphibia; order Anura; family Ascaphidae; genus Ascaphus; species Ascaphus truei. The sequence continues at coordinate 414,724,639 of NC_134483.1, read as the reverse complement.
GGTTAGGGGACATTTGATTGTCTTTTTTTATAGTTCTGTATTGTTTTTAGCAATGGAGGAGATGGACGGTGATGAGGATGAGGACGGCCTTCATTGTGAAAGCCTGGCAGGGGTGAGTGCAATATTTACTTTATTTATGCTGCTTAATGTTGTATTTTAAATGGACAAATGCACTATTATCCATATCTGGATAATAGTAATTTTGACCATTATTGTACTGTATGTGTTATGGGGTGGGCGGGGGGTGGGGGGGCTTTATATAAAACTGCACTGCATGATACTGAGGGGTTAAGGTTCTAACGAAAACCTTCCTTCCTTTATTATTGATACAACCACTGTTGGTACTCACTGTCTGTTACTGGTGTTTCTGATATCAGATTTTCTCGTTACTGAATGTCCATTATTATGTGAATGTTAGAGTGTACTATCTCTACTGTTTGATACTACAGTATTGTGACGGTGGCCATCTCAGAGCACGAAGAGGACCTGCAGGGCTGAGGTAGGGATGCAAATTAACCGACCAGAGCCCAGGGACAGAGTCCTGTTAGAGTATCTGTAGTCGGTAAGCAGGCATGAGGTCAGGGCTGGGGGCAGTGGTGCAAAGTCCAGGCAACAGGAAAAGGGTCAGGGCAGGCAGCGAGGTCGGGGTCATGGTCTGGGGTCAGCAACAGGGATTCCAAATGAACAGGCTAGCCAAAGCAACAGGTTAGCCTCCGGAACAGGGAAGCCACAGGGATGGATCACGAACAAAGATGGCTAGGCACAGCAACAGGGAAGGTTAACGAACAAGGAAGGCTCAACTACTAGAACCCAAGGTGGCCAGGAACACAGGGAAACATTTACAAGGCTCAGACAGGGGCTGGAAGTCACTGGCTGCTATTTAAGCCCTTGAACAGGTGCAGCCAATATAGCAGGCTACCAGTAATCAAAAATGTCAAAAGCAGCCAGGTAAGGGCAGGTTCCAGCCAAAGCCTGGACTGGAACCCTTACAAGTGTAGCCCGGGTCCCCCTGGTCTCCCGTAAGCCCCTTACCTCCCGGCGTGGGTGCGCTAGGTAGTGGAGGCAGGGGGAAGGTGCCGGCAGTGTCAGGCAGCTAGCAGAGGCAATCGGATCGCTGGAGACTCCCGGCGGCTCCCTTAGCAGGGCACCACCATCTTGAGTATGGTCGCGCATGCGAGAGTAGCTGCAGGGTGGCCATTATCAGAAAGGCTCCATGGGGACTACAAGCCCCATTATGCACAGGGGCTGCAGGAGCCATGTGACACTACACAGCCAATAGGTCCAGATCCCCTGCTGGGAAAAGGTTCGGGTAGGTTGTGTAGGTGCAGGGCGTCTTTGACCCCTGCACTAGGCCAGAGACCCCCTAGGCCCCAGTTAGACCCTGACTCACTGTGATAGCTTGTGGCTGCTGCAGGGACCCCTATAGATAGGGACCCTCTCCTGTAGCACAAGCATGAAGAAAGGCCAGGACACATCTGCGACCTGGGCCCTTGGTGATCTGGGACCAGATCATCATCATAAGTACAGAGACACTCTTCATGGTGGAACCGTCCACGCGGGACACCACCCAATATAAAGGCGGAGGCTTCGCAGATAACATCGCAGGATCAGTGGATCCTACCTTACCATATCAGCGCTACCGGGTGTTGGAGCACCCGGCATGAACCTCACCTCACCAAGTGTACACCTTCAGTTCTAGTGGGCAGTGCTGTCTCACACATTTGGGGAGGTTAGTTGCCGAAGAGCACCTCAGTACTTTGAGGAGACATTCCATCGGATGTGAGAGTTGGGTTGACGGGCACTGTGGGGAAACGGCCGTGCGAGGCCTACATTGGAGTTTTACTATTATTCTAATTGGTTGCCTATAGTAAAACTGTTATCTATCACTATGTGTTCAGTATATTGTTATTTGGGTCCTGTAACGGGGTCATCCTACATAGTAGGATCCCACTACAGGTGAAGGTGCTTGCACCTGATGGATGAGGCACACCCCAGGCTCCCAGCAGCAGAGGCTCTGCCCTCCTGTGAGCCACAGGTAACTCAGCACACACACGGTAGCAGCCATATCTCCCAGGAGGTAGACAAGTATACACTGTTCTTTTTATATTTTCAATTCACATATTGCACTGTGCACTGACAGTTGGAGACCAGCGCTAAGGAGGACTATTTTCCATAAAGACAGCCTGCTTGTATGTTTTAGGCTTTTATGTTCTTTCCCTCTTTATTTTACTGTTGCTTGTCAGTTAAGTCTCTTAAGTACTGTACCTTTCCCATATTAAACCTATTTGTTTAATAGCTCTTCTGCCTAGTTCGCTCCTGGGAATGATGGAGCCTTCACCAAGCCAAAGTACTGTATACACCAAAAAGCAAAACCTCAAAAATAAAAATAAATGCAGTGAATAGCTAGCCACAGAGTTTGTGTGGTTCCTGGAAAGGGGAACGGGGGGGGGGGGGGTGGGGAATGAGTCACCCACTGAATAAAAGCAAGATCTTATGTCGACAGTGTAGTTCTAGGTGTTGTTCTTGGGAGTTTTAACTAGCAGTCTCAAGTGGTGGCATGCTACATTTAAGTTTTAATGTTTTGCATATTATGAGTAACCAGTTTGTTTTCTCCTGGTGGCCAGATGCCACAGCCTCAATCAGTGCAGTGGAGTTCAGCCTGGGTGCTGGAGGTTCATGGCACATGTCCAGTATGTGTCCTTCTGATGTAGGGGTCAAAGAGATTGTGAAATGAGTCAGGGGTGATGCCATTAACTTGAATATATTATAGGTAAATAGACTGGTTTTATTGGGTGTGTTAGGTGGGTCATTTTTTGGGTGATAGAACGGTTAGAAACCTGTAGAGCATACTACTGTACATATAATTCCTGTTCAGAATATGCAACTACTGTACTAATGGGCAACTGTTAGGTATTTAGTGCCTACTTCCAAGCGCCTCTTAACTTCTGACGTAAGCTGATAGGAGTCGGCTTTTGTAGCACAGAATATTACGTTGAAGCAGTTCTTACATTTTGGGTGTTTTTCCAGGAGATAGGGGAGCGTAGATGTCAATATGCAATAGAGAACAAATAAAAACACAACATAGTGCAAATAAAGTGTTGAGAAATGGATGGAGAAATTCGTTCAGGTGAAAACTCACATGATGTCAATCAAAAACAGGCATTTCAGAGATCAGTGGCAGATTGCTTGATTCTGACTGGAAAGGTGTAAATCCTCACTAGGAACGGTCTGATGTAAAGTACTGGCACTAGGGCGATATCATCAGTAACAGTAGCAGGGTAAAGAGAGATAGACAACCATAGTGTGATCCGAGAAAATATCACAATTTTATGAACACAATAAAAATTGAACACTTACACAGTGTCATAAGAACATAAGGCGCATAAACAATCTGATGTATCACCCGCTCGGTTACTCTCTGCTGCCTCCGTCTCAGACCTCTCAATCGCAGCGTGTCACTTCCGGGTTTGGGCGCACACCGGGACCCGGGTGATTATGCCGATACGAAGAGGGTCCTTGCTGCAGTAACTGCTTGGCTGGGGGCGGTTTAAGAGTCCTCTGGGAGCATCAGATCAGGAACGACTCTTTGCGTTTCACTTAGCTTATTCGGGAGTCATGGCAACCATACTGGTTGTCAGTCACTATATACCCTAATCTGCAATATGATAGGTTCATAGTCTAGCCAATGGGCTACAGAAATGCTAATCAGATGGGGAACATCCCACATCTGCCAAAAATCCTAAAAAAATAAACACACAAGCGATCTGTATACAAAGACAGCTCTATAAGAAAACAGATAATGCAATAGCTATCATCTAAGCTCAAATAATGGGGACACAAGGGATATTGAGGGCTCTATGCGGGGGATTGAAAAGAGAGTGGAAGGAATTGAAAAATATGTATTAGTGACACAATGATACACATAATATAAAATAGATACTATTTATAGATAAAATTGCAGAAGCTGTGAGGAATCATAAAAAAGGTACAATATCTATGTTGGCATTGAGAACTTTGGGAATCATCAACTTCATTCTATGGATCCAAAAGGTCTCCTTATGGGCCAGGGCTTGAATTCCATTACCACCTCTCCAATGTGGAATAATATGTACTATACCTCTCAATTTGAGGAAATCTGGATCCGAATTGTGGAACATCTCAAAGTGTTTGGGAACACTATGTGTTTGTAACTTTCTTCTAATGTTTCCCATGTGTTCCAGGATCCTCACCTTCAGGGGTCTGGTGGTCCTACCAATATATTGTAGGCCGCAAGGGCATTCGAGCATGTACACAACATGTCAATTTTGCAATTGATAAATTGGGCCATATCAAATTTTTCTCCTGTTGTATTGGAGGTAAATGTCACTTTCTCATTAGACCCTACAGTACAAACATTAGTTTCCGCATTTAAAAAAACCTTTCTGTGGTTTAAGCCAGTTTTGAACATTCACATTGTCTAAAACTTTAAAAGTACTAGGTGCCAGTTTGCATTTTAGATTACTTGCTTTTTTAAAGATGACATGAGCATGGTCTGGGATTACCTCTCCTATATCAGATCGTTTTTTAAGATATGTCAATGTTTGTTGATTGTTGCCTCACAATTATATTGCGTGACAAAAATGGTCTGGTAAACTCGTTTCTCCGGCGGACGTGTTCTACCTGCAGCTGTCTCTGTGTGTAATACATTCTTCCTATTCAATTTCTCTGTTTTTTCAATTGCCTTCTGTATAACTTTGGGGTGATAATTTTTTTCCTTAAATTTTTTCATATGAATCTGGGACTGTTCTTCATAAATTTTTTCATCAGAACAATTTCTCCTGATGCGTCTCAGTTGACCGTAAGGGATATTAGACACCCATTTCGGGTGATGGCAGCTTTGAGTATGTATATTCCCATCACGTTTTTAAAAGAACGTTTTTGTCTTTAAGTTCCCTTTATTGACGTAAATGACAAGATCCAAGAACTCTATTGTAGTCCTATCAAACTTAGAAGTGAATTTCAAATTCAAATTATTGTCATTCATATATAGAAAAAAATCCTTAAGAACACACGGGAGGTGGAAAAAAGAGAAAATAAGAAACCAATTTAATGGTTATTTATATTTGAGTTAATTCTGCTCATAGTAGTTCTTGTTCAAAACATTATTTAATAGATTAGTGGCAGCGACCCACTAAATAAAGCTCCTTTAACTAAGAGTGCCTCTGTTTTTGTGGTATATAGCCTTTTTTTATGTGCGTCTGAGCCACACCTTAGAGGAGTTGTTACCTTTTTCATGTGGACATGTTAAGTAGTTTGTGTGTACTGTATGCATAACAAAAGTTACTGTATGCGAATTGGTGGCGAATACAACATAATTTCCATAAACTCTGAAGACAGCTTGATACTGTCAATGATATCAGCCCCCAGGTATCCACACCAGTTGGCTGGACATGATCTCTTATTCTATACAGTACATAAAACACAAACGTAATTAAAACTTGGATACAGCCAATGTACTTTTTTAGATTTATTCTCTGGGGCTCTACCAAGAGCCTACACTCTGTGCTGCGGTTCAGTCGTTTTATTTTATTACATACTGAAATGTATTGCTCAGATTGCCACAGCTTGGTTTGGTAGAGCTACTAATTAATAACCAAATTTTCGAAGGGGCTATGAGTTTGAGCTTAGGGCACTGATTTAAACTTTGAAAAAATAAGTACAGGAAAATATAAAATTAATGAGGTAGAAAACTAGATGAATCCCAGGGATTGAAGGAAGGAAATGACAAAAAAAAAAAAAAAAATAGTACGACCTTGCTGAATATTTAATGACGGGAATTTTGCAGACTTGTTTAATAAAATCCAACATAGTATTCTCCTAGACAAAGAACTTTTTTGTTTTTTGGAAGACTACAAGTAGGTCATCACTTATGTAACCCTGTTTCCCCCCTCCTCTGGGAAATTACACTGGTTACTGCTTCTGTGTGGTGCTGAAGCCTCCCTGTGGTGTCAGGAGAAGCTGAGCTGCGCAATGTTATAGGCAATGGGACAAGCTTTAGGGTAGTCCTTGGGTTACTCACTCATGGTACAGTGGCTCCAGCAATGCTAGGATCCCTGGGTAAGGCTATCAGCTCCCATCATTGCAGTCATTCTACCTCCTGCCCAGTAATTGACACCAAGGTGAGGCAAGGTGAACAAGCAGCTTTATTGTCTTTCTTCATCATCATACTCCTCAGAACAGCATACTCCTAGGCAGTCCAGGACTTTTGGATAGTGCTTGCCCAGTCCCATGGGGCATTCTGTCTGTATAGGCTCTAAGCCAGCCGGCCTAGAGTGGCATGCTTGCCCCGCAATGGGGAAGATTCACAGCCCTCCTTTCTCCTCAGAGAATGGAGACAGACACACACTCACTCTTTCCCTCTGTGGAAGAGAGAACTCCTTCACCCGCCTTACTCCAGGAGGAGCAGGGGGCAAAACTCACCTCCTCACACCATGAGGTGCAGAGGCAGACCCTCTCTATCCTTACTCTCTGAAGAGCAAGGGGAAAAGACTATCCCACTAACTTTGGCTACTCCCATAGAAAGCTCTGGAAGGGGCGGGCTCATGGACTGTACCTACCTCCAAGGGGCTGTACACAGGCCATGAGACACCACCTACCTTCTTTCACCTTCTAGAGAAGCAGAAGGGGGGTCAATGGCCCACAGATAAACCTGCTAATGCCTGGATCTTAACAGGGCTTACATAGCAGATGCACTGGGTGGGGAGAAACAGGTACAGATAGACATACTCTGTTACACTTAGTTTTCAAAAACTAACTAGTGATCATAAGAAAGTCTTTGATAACACAATATACTGCTAACATTGTTAAAGTAAAGGGCTTATTCATAAAACCACAGTTTCTGTGCCAAATCTGTTTACTCCAATGGGCTTACCGTAAGTGGTAAAACTACTGCAGTTTAGTGAGTAACATTGTAAACCTGAATTAATTAAAGTAGATGTTATGGATGTACATCCAGACCACAACCTGTCACCATGGTCAGATGGGTTTTGGTAACAAAACAAGAATATCAACTTATCATCACATACTTCATTATTTCCCTTTTCCTCTCCATCAATATGAAGGATGAAGCTGTGTTAAAGAGTAGGTGCCAAACATGTTTAATTTGTATTTTTCCAAGAGTTATAGTGCCCGAAGCAAAATATTTACAAAATTTCTTTAAACAAAATCACTTTTTGACTCTGAACCACCACCTGCATTTTATAACTAAAGTGGGACTAAATGACTTGCATGTTTTTCTTGTTTAACCCAGAAGTAATGCCTTTAAAAAGGATGTACAGTACACACACACGTGTCCTAATAGTGGGCCCCAAAGAGGAACACACCTGGCCTTTGCATGGAGGGTAAAGATGGGTGAACATACAGTACTGTAGTTCTGTCATTCAGGGCTTTTCAAGGATATAACAAACACTAATGACAAAGATATCTTCTGGAAAATAAATTGAGCTTCCACTTATTTTTTCAAAAATTGTGCAGTGGGTGGAGCTCATGTGCCTCTCTTGGTATTCCCCAGCTCCCCTCTTTTGTTCTATGCTTGTTGTTGGTTACAGGGACTATAGCATGTTGACAACATTGGTATCTTTAAAAATTTGCACAAAGGATGTGGGGTTTTGTTTGCAACCAAAATCACATAATAGCTTGTGGTCTTCATTTTATATCACGGATAAAACAGTGACTAAACAAATGACAGGATGTTACTATTCGTCAGCCAAAAACCCAATATGCCGTGACAGCAGTGGGAATGACAGAAAAGCTAAGATCTAAACTCACACGGCCGTGTGTTAGTCTACTCCTACAGATGGTATCTTGAGCTCTGGATGTCCTGGTCTTGTCACTCTGAGAGGAGAGGCGGGGTGGGGGGCCCTCGTGGTGTACAAAGCCCCAGTATAGATGGGCATATTGGGGCCTCTAGTGTGTGGTGTATTACATCCCCCCACCACTTCCCTCACCCACATCCCCCCCCCTCCCTTCCCCCCCCCCATCCTTGTTTGCAAATTGCATGATTGGCTGTGTCACAGGCTTATATCATCCTGCACCATATTAGAAGTTCATCTCTGTTTATCTTACTCTCTTTTGCTCCCCTATTTCCATTTCTTATCCAGTCTATCCAACACCTTCAGGAGGCGTTCCTTATGTTCTTTAAGCGTTCTTCCGAACACGTTGACGTCATTGCGGTAGACTAGGCACTCACGAGGATTCATATCCCCAATGGTCTTCTCCATCACCCGCTGGAAGGTCGCTGGAGCACCACAAATGCCTTGGGGCATTCAGGCAAACTGATAGAAGCCAAGGGGGCAGACAGACACTGTCTTCTCCTGGTCTTCGGAGCTCATGGTTACCTGGTAGTACCCAGATATCAGGTCTAGCACGCTGAACCACAAGCTTCCCGTCAGCGCATTGAGGATCTCCTCTATCCACGGCAGAGTGTACTGGTCAGGTACGGTACCCAGTTCAGGGTCCGGTACGCACAGGCAGATGGAACAATTTTTCTTGCATACCACCACAATCGGAGAGGCGTAGGGGCTACGAAATTCGGTCACGATACCTGTTGTCTCCATCTCCATCAGGACGTTTCTTACATCCTCCCCATCTCTAGGAGCGATGCATCTGGAAGCCGGATTGTGTGCTGGGTGTTTTTGCTGCACCCCACGTCCATCTCGCTAGTGGAGAACACCTCTCGGCGTTCCTCCAGCTTGGCACTTAGCCGTCTCTTCCAGGCTTCTGACAGGGTCAATTCCCGGAAATCAAACTGCAACCCGGTAGGCATTTACACAAACACTCTCCCCCTCTCACTTACACACACATACTCTCCCCCTCTCACTTACACACACATACTCTTCCCCCTCTCACTTACACACACATACTCTCCCCCTCTCACTTACACACACACTTTGAGGGAGCTGCTGGCGTACGGCAAATATCCTTGCAGTGAGGGTGCACACTCTTACCTGATCCTTCCTCTGCCTCCTATCAGCTGGAAGTTGACGTGACTTCCAGCTCCGACAGGAGATGGGAGAGGAAGGATAGCAGTGACCGGGTGGCTGCTGCTGCTGAGCTCGGGAGCCATCTGGTCACTTAAGCATGGGGTGCCACCATGCTGCCAGGCCTGGGACAGCTTGGAGAGTTGTCCCAGCTCACCCCCTCGGTGGCCATGGAACCATTGAGGGGTGCTCGCGGAACCCCAGGGTTCTGCGGAACCGCGGTTGAAAATGACTGGCCTAGCTATTAACATCGCACTAGCCCACAAAAATCAGATACTTAATGGCTAATAATATACCACTCACCTTTTTCATCTGTTAAAGTGAATACAGTAAGGGGTTCGGACGGATATCTGCTATGAAAAGTGCAGGTATAAACACCTCCCTATGTAAGAGACACTCCCTCTGGTGAGCAGTTACAACTAAAGCTGCGTCAAAATGGGTATCATTATCCATTATCATGAGAGCAGCAGGGCGGTCCTCCTCTTGTACATTTGTTAGACGTAACAGTGGAGACTGTTACGGAGAAAAGTTCAGTTTTTAAGATCAACTACGAGGTTAGAGCTAGCCCCAAACAATCATGAGTGGTATGCCTCCTGGAAGAACAAAAGAGTTTGTAAGAGTCTATGATCTGCAAAGTCTTATTCTAGGGAAATGATTGCCACCCAGTAATAGGGTCCCTCGCTCTCTCCCAACATGTGGTTGTTGCTCTGACAGTTGCATCTTTGTAGCTAAATTTTTATTTATTTATCCATATTTCTAATCCTGTCTTGCAGTAGCAGCTCCAAACCCTAGAGAGGATCAACCCTCCTCCACCAAAGGAAAGTCAAAATTTGATATGAAAAAACTCTTTTTAGCCACATATATCCATCGCTGAGACAAACACATGTTCTTATACATCATCTTTAGTCTTTAAGGTGTTTCCCAATTTCAACGACATTTGGAGCTATACTTTCTTCCGGACACTGCCTAATTTTACTGCACCATTCAAAGGGCCCGGTGGGTTTAAAGGCCCACGCACCATATTTCTGCAGGGTGCCCCTTGAGGGGCATGAAGAGGGGGAAATCTCTTCATCTCTGTTAAGCACCAAGTGGGTGGAGCCTCAGGGAGGAGACTTGTTGAGCAGGGCTAGAGCATACAGCTTAGAACGATGAGAGGGAAGGGCCAGATCAGGCTGAGGAAACACAACATGCAGGGAAGAAAAAAAAGAGAGAGAGAAAAAATTACGGAGAAAAGAGAAATATTGAGGGAAAATGAGTCATGAGGAGGGAGAAGAGAGAGACATGAGGGGTAAAAGAAATGAGAAAGTTAGCGGTGGGCTGGCATGGGATGTAGGATGGCAATTGCCCCATGACCAGGTCTAATTTTAAAGACTTGGGCCAGCAGCCGCCAGAATGGTGCTGCTCTGCCGTAATGAATTGAGACACATGCCATTGCAGATTCGTTCAAAGAGGGTACCTGTGAGCTTGGTTTCTCTTCCGGTCCAGGTCCTCTCTGCAGCCCATCTTTTTTACGTAGTTCCTGTATGACTGTATATGTAGGTCAGTTTGTGTGTTGGCCAGTGTGTGTATGCACAGGTCAGCCTTTGTGGATGTGCTGTGTCAGTCTGTGCAGGTTAGTATCTGTGTGATTGTTGTGCAGGTCAGTATGTGTTTTTGAGAAAAAAAATTGTGTGTGTATGTCGTGTGTGTGGTTGTTTATTTGCGTGGTGTATGTATCAGGTGGGTGTTGGTGTAAGCTCTTCGGAGCAGGGACTCCTCTTCAGAAATGTTACTTTTATGTCTGAAGCACTTATTCCCATGATCTGTTATTTGTATTATTTGTTATTTATATGATTGTCACGTGTATTACTGCTGTGAAGTGCTATGTACATTGATGGTGCTATATAAATAAAGGTGTGGGTATGTAGCACACCAAAACAGTGCAAATAAATGCAAAAAATGTGATACTTGTGCAAAATGCCGGAGCTCCTGGTTCAAGGATGGCCAATCTGCCGTAATCCAAGTATACAGCAACAGGAAAGATGATCCAGGGCTCCTCGGGTTTTTAGCAAAATAATTTATTCATAATACACAACGTTTCGGCCTCACTTAGGCTTTTGTCAAGTAACAAAGGCCTAAGTGAGGCCGAAACGTTGTGTATTATGAATAAATTATTTTGCTAAAAACCTCTGGAGCCCTGGATCATCTTTCCTGTTGCTATATATAAAGACATACATACATGCTGCCTACATGCAGATATAGCCAACGTTATTGCATAGATTACAGTGAGGTAAGGCACTGGCTCCAAATTGTGTGATTTTTTCCATTCACACCTCCATTGTTTTCAATTGCAAATCTCACAATAATGCTTTAAAACTGGCAAAAGCAGAAATGCAGTATTGTGTGATCATTGGTGCAATAACGTTGGCTATACCTAATTACAGTGGATATGTGTGGGGGCCAAAGGCCCCCTAATATTTTGGCTTGTAGGATACAATTGCCCCCCAAGTAAAAATCCACCTGTTGCATATAAATTAATAATACATATTTTACATTGGACAAACTTTTGCCTCATTTTTGCCTTAGCATCAGCACATTAAGCCAAGCAGCAGCAGTTCACGTGTAATCAGATTTAGCCCGTCTGTACCCCCCCCCCCCCCCAACTCTCCAACCTTAAACTGTACCACAGACTGTTTGTTAATGGTGCAGGATGCATTTCTGAGGCATTCTGCACAGGAATTATCCATGTTCCAGCAAAGTCAATCATTGGAACCTTCCTGAACTAAAATCACAATAAAGCACAGGCAATCCAAATATAAAACCAGAACAATAGAAACACATGCCTGTGGTCCCACCCACTCCAGTTTCCATACCTGTTATGCTAATACATTTTCTCTAGTGGAAGCTCTGTAGTGAATGAGAAATATAAAACTAGACATGAATATGCTTGGGTATTTAATGTCAAGTAGCTAGAATGCATAACTGTGGAAATTAATCAGTCTCTACGAATAGCTTACCATAAGATGGGAAAATAGTCTGTTGCTTTAAGGCACCAGTATAATTTTTATTTCTAAGTGAAGAGTTGCTTTAAAGCATTTATTCAATAAGTCCTCAAGCCGCTGATTGCAGAGCGATCAGCCAAAACCACCCGTTCAAGTTAAGTCAGTCGCAGGGTGATCAGCCATCTCATAGAAAATTCAACAGTCCCATAAATGTCAGTCCAAAGTCATACGTATACTACTGTTTTTCACTTCTATGGACCGCAAGGTATCTTCTGGAGCTAGATGGTGTCTTATAGAGTAGCATTTGTCCCTATATCTGTAACTATGGATGCATACTCATCCAGCTCTTTCATCTCTGTTTAAACCTTGCCTAGGTATCTGAGTGGTACCAAGGCAAATGTCCATCGCCCTTCCCCCCCCCCTGCCCCACACACACCCAGTCTAACAAATGTCCCGCCAAATCCCCCTCGCTTAGCATACGTTGGTAGTGACTGGGTAGATTCATCTTACCAGGGGCCTGAGGGGCACAATCCCACAAGAATAGAGAGTAGAGAAACTGTATATTGTATAGTTAGTTAAATGTTCAGCTTTCTCTGGATGAAAAGAAGAAGTAATAAAGCGCTACTAATAATATATATATATATATATATATATATATATATATATATACAGCTAAACCCGTTATAACGCGGTCCTCGGGGTCCACCCCGAGACCACCGCGTTACTAACGGGGTCGCGCTAATTAAAAAAAAAAAAAATGGCCGCCGCATCAGTGTTTTTACCCGCGGTCCCGGCTTCCCCCTGCCACCGCGTGACAGGAGATGGGAGGGGGGTTTCCCCTCTGGTCCGGCTCCCCCTGCCACCGCATGACAGGAGATGGGAGGGGGGATTCCCCTCCGGTCCGGCTCCCCCTGCCACCGCGTGACAGGAGATGGGAGGGGGGATTCCCCTCCGGTTCCGGCTCCCCCTGCCACCACGTGACAGGAGATGGGAGGGGGGATTCCCCTCCGGTCCGGCTCCCCCTGCCACCGCGTGACAGGAGATGGGAGGGGGGATTCCCCTCCGGTCCGGCTCCCCCTGCCACCGCGTGACAGGAGATGGGAGGGGGGATTCCCCTCCGGTCCGGCTCCCCCTGCCACCGCGTGACAGGAGATGGGAGGGGGGATTCCCCTCCGGTTCCGGCTCCCCCTGCCACCGCGTGACAGGAGATGGGAGGGGGGATTCCCCTCCGGTCCGGCTCCCCCTGCCACCGCGTGACAGGAGATGGGAGGGGGGATTCCCCTCCGGTTCCGGCTCCCCCTGCCACCGCGTGACAGGAGATGGGAGGGGGGATTCCCCTCCGGTCCGGCTCCCCCCGCCGCAGCACAGGGCCCTCGCGCCGCAATACAGGGCCCCCTGGCCCTGCCGTAGCGCAGGGTCGTCCTGCCCTCCCCCCCCCATGCCCCCCCGCGCTGCACCGGGCCATCCCACCAGCCCCCGCAGCATCGGGGGCCCCCGCAGCAGCCATCATCCCCCTCCACCGCAGCACCACCCCCACCCTGCAGCCACATGCCTCAAAAATCATCCCCAAGGTAAGGTAAGGCTGATTTATGTATAAGTGTAGTGTGTGTGTGTGTGTGTGTGTGTGTGTGTGTGTGTGTGTGTGTGTGTGTGTGTGTCAGTGTGAGCAGTGTGTGTGCAGTGTGCAATGAGCAGTGTGTCAGTGTGTGCAGTGTGAGCAATGAGCAGTGTGTCAGTGTGAGCAATGAGCAGTGTGTGTGCAGTGTGCAGTGTGTGTCAGTGTGTGTGCAGTGTGAGCAATGAGCAGTGTGTGTCAGTGTGAGCAGTGTGTGTGCAGTGTGAGCAATGAGCAGTGTGTCAGTGTGTGCAGTGTGAGCAATGAGCAGTGTGTGTGCAGTGTGCAGTGTGTGTCAGTGTGTGTGCAGTGTGAGCAGTGTGTCAGTGTGAGCAATGAGCAGTGTGTGTCAGTGTGAGCAGTGTGTGTGCAGTGTGAGCAATGTGCAGTGTGAGCAATGAGCAGTGTTTGTGCAGTGTGCAGTGTGTGTCAGTGTGAGCAGTGTGTGTGCAGTGTGTCAGTGTGTGCAGTGTGAGCAATGAGCAGTGTGTGTCAGTGTGAGCAGTGTGTGTGCAGTGTGAGCAGTGTGTGTGCAGTGTGAGCAATGAGCAGTGTGTCAGTGTGTGTGCAGTGTGAGCAGTGTGTGTGCAGTGTGAGGTGTGTGCAGTGTGAGCAATGAGCAGTGTGTGTGCAGTGTGCAGTGTGTGTCAGTGTGAGCAGTGTGAGCAGTGTGTGTGCAGTGTGAGCAATGAGCAGTGTGTGTGTAGTGTGCAGTGTGTGTGCAGTGTGTCAGTGTGTGCAATGAGCAGTGTGTGTGCAGTGTGCAGTGTGTGTGCAGTGTGCAGTGTGTGTGTAGTGTGTCAGTGTGTGCAGTGTGAGCAGTGTGCAGTGTGTGTGCAGTGTGCAGTGTGAGCAATGAGCAGTGTGTGTGCAGTGAGTGTGTGCAGTGTGTGCAGTGTGTGCAGTGTGCAAAAAAAAAAAAAAAATTTTAAAAATGTAAAAAAATTTTTTTTTTTTTTTTTTTTAAACGGGAGCCATGGGAAAACCGCGTTATAACCGAATCGCGGTATAGCGAGGCGCGTTATAATGGGGTTTAGCTGTATATATATATATATATATATACACAGTGGTTGACAATTCACCAAAAAATCTACTCGCCACACAAAAAAATCTACTCGCCACCTAGTACCAAACGTGTGCTGCTTGGGCCAATATTTACTCGCCCGGGGGTTAAATCCACTTGCCCGGGGCGAGCAAATGTATAGGTTTGTCGAACACTGTATATATATATATATATATATTATTAGTAGCGCTTTATTACTTCTTATTACGGTATCATCTATTTATTTTTTGATTATTGAAGCTCGGCTAACACGGTACTGATACCTCTACATGAATATATATATATATGTAGAGGTATCAGTACCGTGTTAGCCGAGCTTCAATAATCAAAAAATAAATAGATGATACCGTTCTGTGGCTAACGAAATGCTTTTATTTGTGCGAGCTTTCGCGATACACTGATCTCTTCTTCCGGCGATGTTACAATGAATGAAGCAAAAGGATTACTTAAAAACAGTGTCTCTTGGAATGTTATCTGTGCTGTTCCTTCCCCCGGTGTGGATGTGTTTTATGGCTAGAGGTGTCAAAAGGTTACTGAAAGCAAGTGAAGAAAGAGTGTGTATGTGTATCAGTGTGAATAAAAATGAATGGACCTCTGTATACCGCAAACCTACAGACAGAGCCAGCTATTTGAGGGACAACAGCTTCCACCCGACACACACCAAACATGCAACCATCTACAGTCAAGCCATACGATACAACCGGATATGCTCCGACACAGCAGACAGAGACTAGCGGATTAAAGCCTCGAGATCAGACTTTATAAACCGTGGATATAAGCACAGAATTGTAGACCAGCAAATTCACAAAGCCACCAGAATACCAAGAAGTGATCTCCTTGAATACAAACAGAAGGAGACAAGCGACAGGGTACCTTTGGTGGTCACATATAACCCACACCTAGGAGCCCTATGCAAGATCGCCAGGAAACTACAACCCATCCTCCAGGAAGATACAAGACTGCAACAGGTCTTCCCTGAAGCACCCTTATTATCATACAGACAACCCCATAATCTCAAGAATATTATGGTGAGGAGTAAAGTATTCAGCAGTACAACTGAATGCGGGACAAAACCATGCCAGGACCCAAGATGCAAAACCTGCGCAATGCTCTACACAGCGGACACAATACAAATACCACACAGGAATCGGGAATACAAAATCAGAGGAAGGTTCACCTGTTCTTCCAGCAATGTCGTGTACCTCATCATGTGCATGAAATGCCCAGGGGGCTGCTACTACGTAGGTGAGACAGGGCAGGGGCTAAACAAGAGAATGAACCTGCATCGCCACAGCATCACACGCGGTACAAGAGACAGTCCTGTTGGCGAACATTTCTCTGACTCTGGCCATAAGATGAACGATCTGAGGGTTGCCATACTCAAAGGTAATCTTAAAACCCCGACAGAGAGACGGTTGCATTAACACAAATTTATGCAACTGTTCGGGACACTTAGCAGTGGCCTAAACAGAGATCGAAATTTTATGAGTCATTATTGACACTAGTGAACTCTCGTCCCATGAGCGCTAAAGGCCATGTCTGTACATACAGTGCTATATGTATGCACACACAGCTGTCTCTCACACATACTAATACTCCTTGTTCTTCCATCCCTACACACCAATAGGGACCACTAAGTATCCACACACACTTTTAGTTGTGCTACAAACTCTCACATTTCCACACCCACCCACCCCATTTATATCCACTCCCACTCCACACACACCTTGTGTAAAGCACTGTATATACTGTGGGCTCTCCATTCATTTTTATTCACACTGATACACATACACACTCTTTCTTCACTTGCTTTCAGTAACCTTTTGACACCTCTAGCCATAAAACACATCCACACCGGGGGAAGGAACAGCACAGATAAAATTCCAAGAGACACTGTTTTTAAGTATACCTTTTGCTTCATTCATTGTAACATCAACGGAAGAAGAGATCAGTGTATCTCGAAAGCTCGCACAAATAAAAGCATTTCGTTAGCCACAGAACGGTATCATCTATTTATTTTTTGATTATATATATATATATATATATATATATATATATATATATAATGTGAAGTGAAATGCACACATTAAATCCAATTGACAAAATAGATAATTGGTGGCTGCCAAACAGATATTCTGACCACCCTGGTCAGTTATAAGAATGATGCAAAAATATGACACTGTAACAGTGCCTGGTGGATACAATCATATGAATAGTTCAAGGATCACACTTAGGTGTAATGAATACAAGCATATAATGTCATGGATAGATAGTCCTGACCACTCCACAATGAATAAAGGGGATGATGGTCACAGTATATGAAAAAGAACAAAAAAAATATCATAATACTGTATGCTGATCAAAACTAAAATGGTTATGCATTATAGAATGAAAGAATGCCTTAGAGGTATCTAGAAACTAGAAAGTGGAGTGAAAAAAGATACTGTACATTTATTAAAATAAATAAAAACAATGCAAATAACAAAAAACAATAGATGATCAGGTAGTCGTCCAATCCGCAAAATTGGAATCCTGCTGCAGGTAGTTAATACACGATGCAGGTAGTTAATACACATATAGATGAAAATATAAAATCGGGAGATGTCATCTCTCATTGAGGGCTGCTACAAACGGCGTCCTGGATGGTGAGCTGTGTAACAGACCAGTTGGTGTGTGCAGGTACTATCCACGGAACCTAGTAGCTCGCTTTTCTACTTCGCATAGTCCTGCCATCGCCTCACTGTCTCGCTGTCTTCCCGTCCAAAGTCCAGCGAGATTGGGGAAAGCCGAAGTTTGGCATACAGAGAGTCAGCGAAAGCATACATCCAAGTGAGTGTTGTACACGGATGTGTATAGTGACGTAGGATTGCGTGGGATGAATATCCTTTGACCCTACGCGTTTCACGATCGCTGTCACTTCTTCAGGGGTATGTATGAGAGGTGGAGCTAATCTCTATGTTAAATAGCCCCTTTAATCTATTGCTTATAAGTCAAACGTGTGTGCCAATTACAAGATGAAAGCACACTGGAGTCGTGTTCCACATGGTTTAAAACCTGTGGGTATCTGAAAATACTCACAGCTGTTTGCAAGTGCATAAAATATCAATAACCAAACCATTAATTAAGTTAGATTATTACTATTTAAAGTAATAGTATCAGATCAGATCTCTGCTGGGTGAAAACATAGCTCTATAAACACATGGGGTAGAAATGGGTTGTACGTCATATTAAAGAGCACTACTTGGTAAATACGAGCCTAAATGTACTCATTTGTGAGATGCAGATGACGGCTCATCCTTACTAAATGGTGCTATTCTATAAGACATGTAAAGACACCTTTCGGCCCATTCAATGGAAAAGTTGTCCCATTCAAAGGAATAAGAGTTAATATGTCTGCTGGCACAAGAAGGTATTATGGAGAAGCACAGGAAGGAGGTAGGGAGGCAAACAATATAAAATGCAGCATCTAGAATGTTATGCAGATCATTAACAGGGTAGAAATTCCATGATAAATTGATTCTTATAGACGCTTGTTCAAAATGCATCTTTATTAAACACATGCTTTCCTTAATACAAAGGGCCATATTTATTAAGCTGTGTTACTCCATAAGACACCTTTTATGCTGCGCGACAACTTGTAGGTCATTCACTTGAAGGTCCTCAAGGGGCCATATTCACCAAGACATGCTGGACTATGTCTTATGGAGTACCACTGCTTAGTACACATGGACCACAGTCCTTAGTGTCTAGAAGACAGAGCACACCATGACAACCTCTCCAAGTGTTCTTTATACCCACAACCTAGGAAGACATGTACAAAATTGTGAAGAAACAGGTGAGTGTTCAAATGGCAATTCTCTGACCTCCTCATTACACCAGTTTGACAGTAACGTCATGAAAGCATATTTTTATTTTTATTGTTACGAAATACTGTATATAGACAAAAGGATTGTTTAGTGCTCCTCAAGGGGACATATTCACCAAGACATGCTGGACTATGTCTTATGGAGTACCACTGCTTAGTACACATGGACCACAGTCCTTAGTGTCTAGAAGACAGAGCACACCATGACAACCTCTCCAAGTGTTCTTTATACCCACAACCTAGGAAGATATGTACAAAATTGTGAAGAAACAGGTGAGTGTTCAAATGGCAATTCTCTGACCTCCTCGTTACACCAGTTTGACAGTAACTTCATGAAAGCATATATTTATTTTTATTGTTACGAAATACTGTATATAGACAAAAGGATTGTTTAGTGCACCTTTTTACAGTACGCTGACAATTTAATAAAACAGCAGTGTAAGGCCAGAGGCACCTTTCTGGCGCTTCCCTCCCCCTTCCCACGGCCTTGCAGAGAGGGACTGGGGAAGTAAGTTATCCCTTACACAGGGATAGGTGTTTGTTGTTTTATGTATATTTTTGTTTGCTGTATTGTTTAAAGGAATTGGAGCCTTATTTTAATTTCACCTTAAAAACGGTCTCCATTGCATACCTCTGCACACATCTCTTACAGGCCCAATCTGTGTATTAACTTTATGTACGGTATTCTTTTCCGCATACGTTCTAATAGCTGTAAGAGTCCACACAAAATATACATTAATTGCAGACTGAGTTACCATTAATAAACCAATAAGAGAATTCTTTAACGATTGTAAATAGTAGGGCCTATATAGAGTACCAAGATTTTAACATTTTTGAGTGGGTCTACATTTCATTGCTAAAAAGTAATATAAACATTCATACAATGTGCAATGTATGTATGAAGACCTCATACAGTATATATGACACATATTTAGTTATTTGAAATGAAGATGACACTGCATCATGTTGTATACCTGATTAATACGATTTCATTAAAAACAGAATAATGTGTATTTTTCCCCTTTATATACACAGTGGTGGTAAATATCAATTATTAGTGTATTATTATTTATAGTAGCCCCATCCTGTGAAAATAATACGTTTTGTTAATGTATATTATGAAAAATCCGTGATGCATCAAATACATTTTTTTGTTCAAACATACTATAGCAACTTAACACTAGTGCCAGTCTTTTTAGGGCTTGTGCCAAGTTCAAATTGGATGATTTTGGCGCACCGAAACATTCGTTTTACGCAAATGCCATTAACATCATGTATGCCAAGCGCATTCCTTTATTCTGCGCCCAAAAGAATAATAATAATAATATTTATTGATTCTGCTGACACAGGTTGAGAAATGGTAGGTTTGGACATACAGATGTAGCCGTCCTTACTGTTTTTGGCGCTGCCACCGAAAGTAAAAAAAAAAAACACTGACGGACGCGACGTCACCGGAAACGGTAAGCGCTGCTACATCTGTAGATTCACATAGGCGCAATTTTAAAATTAGATTTCCCTGCACCAATTTTGCACTAAGTTAAGATTTTTGTATTGCTTAATACAAAGGCCGAGAGATTTCAGCCCCTTGCAGTACACATTAAAAAAAAGATGTATTTTCTATAGCTCTGTAATAGCAATGAGTAAAATCTTTGCAAATCTGTTGATATTTACACTTCTTCTTGTTCGAACAAAAATTGGCAAGTATTAAGAGTCAATATGCAGGTCACCTGACCCTTTATAGGAGGAAAGGAATCCAGCGCTACAGCATGTAACAAACTCCAAGACGAAGCGCTGATTCAAGCGTGAAACGCGTTGAGGGGGTTGACTGTGGTGTAGCTGTGTGTTCGTGAGGTCCAATAAAGTTTTTGTTCTAACCCGGAAGTGCCCTGGAGTTTGTTACATGCAGTAGCGCCGGATTCCTTTCCTCCTATGCCAATTCTTCAGAAGCCTGCACGCCCAGACATCGGAGATCAGAGGAGAGCAGGACCAGGTTTATGAGCCTACATAGGTAAGGTTTTTTCCTTCCCGCTTTGACTTTACTTTGGCCCATGCATACTCTCCAGCTCCACTCTATGTGACACACACTGACACCTAGTGTGCTTCTACCAAGCTGCCTGAGCGCAGGACAGATGTCTTTCACCACCTGACCCTTTATACCAGGGGTGGCCAACTCCAGTCCTCAAGGGCCACCAACAGGTCAGGTTTTCAAGATATTCCAGCTTCAGCACAGGTGGCTCAATCAGTGACTCAGGCTAAGGCCTCGCTCCCTCAGTCAGCGTGCCCGCACTGCAGACAGGCAGCGCGCTGACAGACAATTGACCGCGATATGCGGTCTGAGGGAGCCGAAAGCCGGGGCGGGAGTGAGAGGGGGGGCGTGTTAAAACTTTGTGAAGATCATGGTGCCGTCCACCTCCCCACCACCACCCCCACACACACAACACATACACACAACACATACACACAACACATACACACACACATACATACACACATACATATACACTCACACACTTTTCCCCGCAGCTTCTTCCCTGCTCCCCTCCCAAGGCGCCTCCCATCTAGCTCCTTCCCTCCCCTCCTTCCCTCATTGGCTGACTGCTGCACCACGTGACGTGTCAGAGCTGCAAATCACTAGGATCTTGCAGCATCGGCCGGCTGACGCGTCACAGCACGCAGTCAGCCAAGTAGTAAGGAGCCAGCGGGGACCTCCACACTACAGGAAAGGGGCTGGTGGTCCGCTGCCGCGCGGCCGCACAGGCTGTCGGAAGCAGCGGGACCCAGGCCTTAGTCGTTGACTTCACTACATGGGCTGAAGCAGGGATAGCCTATAAACCTGACCTGTTGGTGGCCCCTGAGGACTGGAGTTCACCACTCCTGTTTTATACAGAGCCATTTTTCACAAAATTCTGTTAAAGTGGAAACATTATGCTGAATTTGACAATCATTTTAAGCAATGTGTTCATTTTAGGACAACTTGCAACTTTGAGAAATTACTAGAAATGCACGAAAAATGTTGCAAATCACATTTAAAGACATTTGCAAATCTCTACTCTGTACATACTATTTGCAAAAAGTTTCCAAAGAGCATACAGTACATTGTTTTCCTTGAACAGCTATTCCCCCGTCGCACACAAGTCTATTGCTAAAGAATTACTGTATTAGGCTTTTTTATGATAATATTAATGATGGTGAATGTCTGGCTGCAGTAAATACAGTACAAGTATATACAGTAGAAATTTATTTTATCAGCAAGTGGTCTATCTGTAACATACAGTAAAACATAATTAGCAGTGTTGGGTCTGCAGAATGTATTAAGAGATTTAAAATGATGTTGTGTTTTAAAAAGTCAATCTTATTCACTACCATAGCCCTAGGGAATTGCTAACACCAGCATGGTTAAATATTTTTTACATGGTGGTATTTAGGTAAGTAAGCACTTATATTAATACCCAACTGTGATCTCGACTAGAGATGTCAATGTCTTCAAAAATGCTTCATGATTTTTGTAAATGTTTGCAAAAGAGTCACATTCATTGTTTAAAAATGAGCTTAAAAAAAAGGGACCTAGTTCGCAAACTGGCAAAAGTTTCACACGTCTACTGATAATGACCAACACATAGGAGTAATGTTTAGATTTTTCACATACTTCTGATAAGTGCAGAGAATGTGTAAGAGCTACTGTACAATAATGATGAAGAACATTTTTGAGCACATTCACATCACATACAGATCCACAAATGTTTGGCAAATACACAATAGCAGCAAGATAATTGAGAGCTACTGTACAATAGAAATGCTGAACCATTCATTTCTTGTAACCAGAAAATACCTGAGCTGGAAACATCCCAAGTGGATTATATCTGTTATCTAAACATTTCGATACAAACATCATGACGCTAAATGCCAGAAATACCTGTGGCAATTTGAAGACATAACATTTTTCATTTCTTTCAACAAATGAAGGAAACACATCCACCTTATTCAAAAATGACAAACATCTGGGAAAAAAAAGTCTAAGAGATTGAGTACTTTGTTAGTACATGTAAAATCTGCTCAAATGCTTTTGGTGGTCTGAAGGAATGAACCCTTCTTTCTAATGTACCAAACAGTGCATTCATATTCACAATTACAGGTGCGCCGACGAGTATTCTAAAACTTGCCTAAAACTTGCCTTGGAAAATCTGGGTCTATCACCAACAAGACCTAGGTACATGCTGGGTACATGCTGCAACATTTCAGTGACATTTCTGCAGAGACTAATGGCCCAATGGATAAACAGAGCAGGGGTCCCCTGCTGTTAATCCGATGGGCCATTAGTCTGTCTGCAGAAATGTCACTGAAATGTTGCAGCATGTACCCAGCATGTACCCAGCATGTACCCAGCATGTACCCAGCATGTACCCAGCAGGTACCTGGGTCTTGTTGGTGATTGCCCCAGATTTGTTTTAGAATACTCGTCGGCACTACAGTATTACCCTGAAATTATTATCCTATACGCTTGTGTAACAACTGTTTTCTGTGGAAAATATGGGAAATTATACCCTTGTCAGAGATTCTCAAAAAAAAAAATGTATTGCAAACTTTATGCTTCATTTAATCTGAAGAGCTGAATAGTATTGCTTTTCGTGTTGTTTTTCCAATATATTTTTCCACGCAAGTTGCATGATTGCTCAGTGAGTAGGATGTTATTCCAAAACAAGTTTGGTATTTGGTACAGTATTTCTACATTTTATTAGTGCCAAAGATTTGTCACCTCTTGTTTCTACAGCAGTTCATATGATTTCAGCATGTTCACAATAGCAGCAAGATAATGAAATGATTTTGCCATCAACAGCAAAGTGAATAAAATGAGATTGTCAGCTGGCAAAAGTACTCATTGTTGCCATGGGAAAAAATCACCCTGCTGCAAAACACAAAAATCAGCAGCGAGGTTGAATTATTTTTCGGCAAAATTGTTGTTTTTTACACCAATTAGCAACAGACACAAAAAATAGCTCCATTAAGTTTTCAATGTACAGTACATCATCCTTCTCCTTCCTCTCATTGATACTCATCTTCTTCATTTCAAACAAATCAACTTTCCAGTCGCAAGGCTAAAAGAACATCAAGAGTAGGATAGTCAAATATGTGTCCACAACTTGATTAGTAAATTAAAGTTTGCTCCTTGTTAGAGAAGCTTGGATACAATATAGAAAAGCACCTTACTAGTCAGTAGTAAGAGACGTAGGCCGTAGGGCTAAGAACAGGAAGTCTAAATAGAGGTGTGTGTGTGTGTGTGTGTGTGTGTGTGTGTGTGTGTGTGTGTGTGTGTGCGTGCGTGCGTGTGTGTGTGTCCACCCTACACAAGTGAATTGGGATTTCCACAATAAGTTGTTGCTACCACTGTTTAGCCATATATTTTCCCCAAGTCTTCTAAATGTATCTCTTTCTCTCTGTATAGTATTGTATGTCTTTATTTGCATAGCGCCATTAATGTACATAGTTCTTCACAGTAGTAATATATGTGGTAATCATATAAATAACAAATAATACAATATAAATAACAGGTCATGGGAATAGGGGCTTCAGACAAACGTAACAGTTAGAAAGAGGAGTCCCTGCTCTGAGGAGCTTACAATCTAATTGGTATGTAGGAGGAACGTACAGAGACAGTAGGAGGGCCTTTTGGTAAGTGCTTCTGGAGGGGGCCAAGCTTTATACAGTATATCATGTGTCTAGTAATATCTACGGTGCTACTCATATGCTTCTTTAAGCAAGCGTGTCTTAAGGTGGGTCTTAAAGCTGGATAGAGAGGGTGCTAGTCGGGTATTGAGGGGAAGGGCATTCAAAAGGTGCGGGGCAGTCAGTGAGAAAGGTTTAAGGCGAGAGAGGGCTTTAGATACAAAGGGGGTAGAGAGAAGACATCCTTGAGCAGAACACCTTTCTGTAGAAAATGTACTAAAAAATGTTCACTTTGTCCCAATGTTAATTTTGTATTAAGTATACAACAGTGTCGTGGCAAATAAAATATCCCTTAAGGTGTCTAGTTTCTGGGAAACATTTCTGTTGCTTAAAGGCATTTTTAACTAATGATTACAAGACTTTGTCAATTTCAGGTCGGTAGAAAAAACTCAGTAGTAACCACGATGCAGCTCCAGTACAGTCATCAGAAAGCAGATGTCAGCCTTTGTGAAATAATAGCACCCCAGCTAGTACAAAAAACAGTAATTGCAGTTAATAGAGTTAAGGAGGAGGACTGTGTTTTTTTTTTTTATAATATGATATGTGTGCTTTTTAATTCAATAAGAACTTCTGGCATGCACCTGGAAAGTACAGCTTATCTATGTGTAAACCACAGCTGCCTTCTGAAACCTTCAATTTCCTCTGCCACTTCTTTTCTCTCAGTGGGAAAACTCCACCCTTCCCCCTTTCCCCTCATTCAAAAGGCACATTACAAGTAATGAAGATTTGCCTCCAGGCCATGTTAATTGTTACCAAGGGAAAAACATGTGATCAACTAAAAGTGCATTACAATGGGTAAAATAACACTAGCACATACAGTAGTTAATTAGGGATTAAATGTATGATATAATATGAACCGTTAAATATTTGAAGATGAGGTAAAGAGTGACACATTGTGTCATTTGCATGTCTTACCCAGAATCCCTGGCTGCAGTAAAAGCATTGTTTGCTAAGTGATTATGTATATATATATATCTTTATTTATGCAGTCCGGGTCCCCCTCTGGGCTCCCCTTCTCTTCCTCCTTACCTCCGCTGTGGTCTGAGGAACAGCGGGGTGTGCGGGTGTCACCAGAGTCCGTGGCGGCCCCGTCAGTTAGACAGGAAGGTGGGGGTCGTGTGCAGAGAGCGCTCCGGTGCTCCGCGGCGGCCTGAACACTAGAGCGGCACCATCTTGTTTCTATTGCGCATGCGCAGTGGACAGTAACTGCGGCAGCCATTACAGGGAAGGCTATGTGCAGGGACTACAAGTCCCAGGAGCCTTAGGGGGAGGGAGCATGTGACACTTCACAGCCAATAGGGCACCAGTATTCCCTTCAGCAGGGAATAGATACATTTCGCGCGCTCAGACCTCGCGCTTCAGTCAGTGCTAGGACAAGGTCAGGATAGGAGGTAGGTGCAGGGGTCCGTGATCCTCTGCACTGGGCCAGATTCCCCCTAGGCCCCGACTCACCTGTTCAGATTGTGGTTGCTATAGGGACAGGCCCTTAGGTTGGGACCCTGCCCCATTAGCTGTTTGATAGATCAGGGACACAGCTGCAACGCTGAGCAGCCCTGATAATTGTGGTCTGGGACCAGACCACCTCTCAAGATACAGAGACTGTCATCATGGTGGGACCCTCCAGCGGGATACCATCCCACACGGAGGCGTACTCATCGCTGAAAGCCCACGTCGCTGGATCAGATGGATCCTTGTTGTTAAGTCGGCCGCACCAAGTACTGGAGTACTTGGCAGGTACCTTCATCAAAGTGCACCAACACGTACAGTGGCAGCGCTGACCACACATAAAGGGTGGGGGCTTTATCCTTGGGGACACTAAGGTGGTTGAGTACCCAAGGGCTCCTAATGAGTGTGGAACCTTGGTGGGTGGTTACGGCCGTGTCCGGCTGGCGGGTAGCTGTAACCACTAGCAAATTCATATATCTAGTAAACTGTTCTTTTATATTATACCAAGTGTGGTTACTGTGTGATCGTATATGCCTATATTTATATATGGGTTCTGTAATGGGCAAATCCACATAGTAGGATCTGTTACAGGTGGAGGCGCTGACGAAGATTGTTCCAGAATACACCCCAGTCTCCCTGCAGCGGAGGCTCAGACCTCCTGTGAGCCACAGGTATTGAACCACACGTACACCTTAGACCAGTGTTTCCCAACTCCAGTCCTCAGGGAACCCCAACAGGTCAGGTCTTAAGGCTATCCCTGCTCCAGCACAGTTGGGTTAATCAGCAGCTCAGTCATTTTGACTGAGCCACCTGTGCTGGAGCAGGGATAATCTTAAAACCTGACGGGGTTCCCTGAGGACTGGAGTTGGGAAACACTGCCGTAGACACATATCTCATAGAGGGTGGGGATACATGTGCTACATTTATATAGCGCCATCTATGTACATAGCGCTTCACAGCAGTAATACACGTGACAGAATAATATAACACATAATGGGAATAAGCGCTTCAGAAATAAAAGTAATTTTAGGAAGAGGAGTCCCCGTCCCAAAGAGCTTACAATCTAAGTGGTAAGTAGGAAGAACGTACAGAGACAGTAGGAAGGTGTTCTGGTAAGTGTGTCTGCAGGGGTCAAAGTCGATGTATGAGGTGTATAGTATAGCCACAGAGCTCCCATATGCTTCGTTAAGAAGGTGGGTTTTATGATGGGTCTTAATGGTGGTAGAAAGGGTGCTTGTCAGATATATAGGGGAAGTGGATTCCAGAGGTGAAGAGAAAGGTTTAAGGTGGGAGATGGCTTTGGATTTAGGAGAGAGTAATGTGTGTCTAGCAGCAGTGTTTAGGATAGATTGAAGGGGAGACAGGTTAGAGGCAGGAAGGCCAGACAGTAGAATATACAAAGCCAGGTCCCCCTTGGACTCCCCTTACCTCTGGTGGGGGAGGCGCCGGGTGCTGTCAGAATGGCAGGCAGTCCCGGCACAGGCGCAAGGAGCTTGTTGGTGGGGGCTGCGGGCGAACGCATCCCCGGAGCTTTGCGGCGGCCTGACTAAGGAGGGCGCCACCTTTTCGATATTGCGCATGCGCATTGGGTACTTTGCGCAATGCAGCGCGAGCGGAAGCCATTAGCTAGAGGGGCTCCATGGGAACTGCAATCCACAGCCTCAGGGGCTGCTAGTCAGGTGGCGCGCAACAGTCAATAGGGCTGTAGAGGCAGGAGCAAGACATGATTGATACATTTGGTGCGCTTGCAGCCACGCCAGTTGTAAGAGGAGCAGGATCAGAGTAGGTAGTGTCCAGGGAGCTGTGCTACCCTGGACTAGGCCCAGTTTGCCCCCTTAGGCCCAAGGTAGGCCCTGAGTCCCTACCAGATTGTTGTTTCTGTAGGGAAAGGCCCCTTTCCCCTTTAGCTCTATAGTTTCAGGGACACAGTGGAGATGATGCACAGAGACTTGTGGTCTGGGACCAGACCACCGCCGCAAGACAGAGACTCTCTTCAGTTGGGACACTCCAGCGGGACTCCACCCCATGCAGAGGTGAATGCCTTCGTTGATGACCACGACGACGTGAGATCAGACCGGTCTTGTCAACTGTTGGCGGTACCCGGGTGCTGGAGCCCTGGCAGGTATCATGCCCTACAAGTGTACCAACGTTCACACACATTCTGTGGGTAGCGCTCCCGCACACTTTGGGGTGCGTTTGGCTCCTGTGAACACTGAGTGATTAGGTACCCAGGGCACCTCAGTACTTTGGGGGAACCGCACCAGGGTGTATAAGGTGGTGGTTGGACAGTGGGGCACTGTGTGTGCACGGCCATGCGAGGCCTGTGTGTGTATGTGTGTGTGTGTGTGTATATATATATATGTATATGTTAGTAGTTGTGTTCCAGTAAAGATAATCTGTTATAACACTGTATGTATATCATTTCTATACTGTGTGTTCCTGGGCAGGGGTTATCCAATTGTGTTGGATCCCTCCTAGGTGGAGGTGCTGTCATCACACATATCAGGTACACCCCCCAGGGTCCCTGCAGCGGAGAATCAGGCCTCCTGTGAGCCTATCAGGTAACGCACCACACGTAGTCACCCTAGACACAGGGGAAAGGGGGCTACATATACTTTATATGTGTGTATATTACATATACTCACACCCAAGCATATACGTTCAAATCCCTAAAAATTGCACTTTTTCAGGGATTAACTTCTATGCCCATCTTTCCATCCACGATCCCCATGTTTCTGTTTATCTCTCTCTGTCCCCCATGTGTTTGTCTCTAACTTTGTGAACCCATGTATGTTTGTCTCTCTTCTACCTCGGCACCCCCTATGTCTGTTTGTCTCTCCCTCTATGCCCTTTGTCGGTTAACTTTGTGACCCGCATGTCTGCTTGTCTCTCTCTCTGCCCCATGTCTGCTTGTCTCTCTCTGCCCCATGTCTGCTTGTCCCTCTCTCTGCCCCATGTCTGCTTGTCTCTCTCTCTCTCTGCCCCATGTCTGCTTGTCTCTCCCTCTCTCTCTGCCCCATGTCTGCTTGTCTCTCTCTCTCTGCCCCATGTCTGCTTGTCTCTCGCTCTCTCTCTGCCCCATGTCTGCTTGTCTCTCTCTCTCTGCCCCATGTCTGCTTCTCTCTCTCTCTCTCTCTCTCTCTCTCTCTCTCTCTCTCAGCCCCATGTCTGCTTGTCTCTCTGCCCCATGTCTGCTTGTCTCTCTCTCTCTGCCCCATGTCTGCTTGTCTCTCTCTCTCTGCCCCATGTCTGCTTGTCTCTCTCTCTGCCCCATGTCTGCTTGTCTCTCGCTCTCTGCCCCCATGTCTGCTTGTCCCTCTCTGCCCCATGTTTGCTTGTCTGTCCCTCTCTGCCCCATGACTGCTTGTCTCTCACTCTCTGCCCCCATGTCTGTCTCTTCCTTAGTGTCCCCCATGTCTGTCTCTCTACCAATCTTGTCTGTCTGTCACTATCCCCCTCTCAGTATCACTGATCTGTCATTCTCTTTGGTCTTTTCTCTGTCCCAATCTGCTCTTCCTCTAATTGGTCTTCTCTGATCCTCTGTCCACCTCTTAACTACTCTGATTGGTTATATCTTCCTATGTCCTCTTTTTCGTCTTATCTGAATGTTCCTTTTTCTTATCGATACAAAAACCCTTCTGGTGTCAGAGGCATCTGTGCTTGAGTGCAAGGCCCTTTGCAACAGCACATGTATCCAGGGAAACCAACATATTTTTCCCGGGGCCTATGACAAGAGCCTCCATCAGGACCCAGAGTTCTTGAGGTGCCCTCTCCCCCCTGTTGGAAGCTTTGCATGCCCCCCCTCTCTCTGTCACACACACCCTCTTTCTCTATCCCTTCTCTTGATCTCGCTCTCCCTATCCCTTCCCCTCTCTATTTTACTCTCCCTAACCCCCACTCTCACTCACTTTTCCCTCTCTCTCTCTTAACCCCCCTTTTTGCCACTCGTCTCCCCCTTCCTACCTGTGGAACTGAGGCACTGGGTCTGTCCAGGTCCAATCCAGAGCTGGAAGAGGGCCCAGCCAGGTAACCAATACCTGAAACGGGACCTAAGTTCCTGGTATGACTGCTGGGGCAAACCCTCTCAGCCATCAGGCCGTGGCAGATGTCCCTGTAAACACCCCCTGTTGGCGGGCTCTGCTTAAAGCCAGATATGGGTAAACTGTTTAAAATCTGTGTTTATATAACCTCTTTTCAACAGTTTTTTGTTGCATCGAGCTTGACGTAGCCCTTAAATTGATCTGTCAGCTTCAACGTATGAATTAATGTTGCACCTAGCAATAGAGCAGGTTGATTTAAAAGCAGTGATTCCAAATAGGGAGTTTGCGAACTTCTAGGAGTTTGTGAGGTGTCACAAATAGGGTTAGCCCCCCCCAAAATAATGGTAGATCCCAGGTAGTATAGTGCCTTCATGAGGCCGTGTGGGGACTGTATCCTAAATAAGGCCACAAACTGCACCTTAACATGGCTGGTATAGTTGTCAATTACAGCAGGAGCTTCCAAAGTCAGTCCCCACAGGCACAGCTCTTTGTATCCTCAGTGGCAATCCATTGTGGGGCATGACTTTGGAACCTCTGCCAGTCATTGATGGCTATACTGCCAACAGAAATCTTAGGGCCCAGGCCAAATGAGAGGAGCAGGCCCACCCACCTCCCACAGCACACTGATGGTCCCTGAGGGGGGAGACTGATCCAGCCTAGGGGGAGGAGGGAGGAGATTTGAGCATGGAGAGAGTGGTTATGGACCTAGGAGAGGGGGTGGGGGAAGGAGATATTGGCCTGGTCGGGGGAGGGAGAAGAGAGTTGGGCCTGGGAAAAGTTATGGACCTGGAGGGGCAGTTATAGACCGGGGGTGGGGTTATGGACCAGGGTGGGGCAGTTACGGACCTGGGGGGCAGTTTTAGGATCTGGGGGGAATGGAGGAGAAAGAAGTATGGGCCTGCGGTATAGGTAGGGGCCGGAGAGGCAGGTACCTGGGAGGCATGAAGGGTGGGGGAGGGAGTTGAGTGTGCCTAGCTGCTGCCTTGCAGGATTGCTCCCCTGCGAATCTGGCAGGCATTACATGTTAGGGTTGCTGGCAGGGGGCCCAGGCCCCTTGGCTCACGTGTCCCAAGGTAGGGGTCCAGGCAGTCCCCCACCACTCGTCCCCTGTTGGTACGTGTGGTCTAACCAGCCCCCATTACATGGTCGTGTCTGGTGGTGCACCTGTAGGCAACAGGACTCCTGAGTCTCCCGCATGATGGTATTCGGGGATTGTCATTCCAGACAGGCAGCTGTGGTAGTGTGTGTGAGTCCTACCTATATCACGTGCAGTGCCTCCACCTCATCAGGATCTATGCGTCCGCAGGGAGATGGTCCTGATGAGGAACTCCTTCTTGATGGTGCCTTCCACTGGAGAGTAACTTCACACTCACACAGTGGGGGTATCTTTGAACAGGGCATCTTTATTGTTGATGTATGGGCAAGCTGCCCTTCACAGCCAGCTGTCTCATCCGCACATATTTCTTTGCTGTCCCTTTAACAGGTACGCCCTCCCAATGGAGTGGGATCCCCTCTCCCCGTAGGGAGATCACCCCCTTGCCAGGTCCCTGGACACAGTGTCGCTCTTATCAAGTTAGATGTAGAAATGGATCACTAGTTACTGCACTAGTGGATCCTTCATTCCCAACGCACTCCAACAACTCAGCAACCAACTAACTTTGGGCAGTGCTGTGCCTTATATACTTCAGGAGCTGTCACAGCTCTGATGTCACTAACTGTGGACTCAGAGCATGTAGCCACTCCCACCCATACATAGGGCACCTCACCAGGGTGTGAGGGCAAACCTCCATGATTACTGCTGGCATCCCTGTAACTTACCAGGTTTACTGCCAGCAGGGGAGACAACTGCAGACCATTTTACATGCATGGCTACATTAGTAACAGTATGAGTAGACAATAAGATTGATTAATTAATTAGTGGTTTGCGGATCAAATGGTTTTTATTTTTTTAGCAGGTGTTTGCAATGTGAAAAAGGTTGGGAACCACTAATTTAGATTAATTGAATGAGTTGCATAGGGATCATTCATAATATAAAGGGATTAATCAAATTTAGATGATTACTGTACGTGTGTTATATTTGGCACAGCTGCAGGGACACAAAGAAAAAGACATTTGTCAAAGAGAAAAAACTCCATTGCTTTCAGTTCGATTTTGTTGGTGTTGATCATATCTGGTGTTGGTTGTTGAATCAATTTGAGGACATGCTTTGCACTTGTAATCTTTAAAAAAATATGTCCCTTTATTTTCCTGTTATCTTGAAAATGTAGTTTAGAACGGATTTTAAAAAAAAAACATCTTTAAATTTTGCTTCGCAAAAATTTCCCACAGATTTTGCTTTTTAAAAGTCATGAATCTGATAAAGTTCAAACAAAAGTTATTTGTTGATATCCAGGGAAAAATAATGCATTCTTTCACATTTTTATAATACAAATATTGGAGAAATTTCCCAGTGTTCACCACTATTCAATATTCAACAAAAAAAGTTGATGTCAAGGCGCTTTCTGACTAATACATTTGTGGTTGGTGGTTTATAGCAAAGTTACATGTATTCACACATTTCCTGTCAGCTATAGATATAAAAAAAAATGTGTCAAGTTTTGGAACTTCAACAAAAGTTTGGTCCATCCCTATTGTGTATATCTCCAATAATAACAAGAACTTAACATGTGTAGGTGTTACTTTAAAAGACCTGCTTTTGAGAATAGGAATACTTTATTATTATTATTATTATAATTTATGTTTCTGGCACCAATATATTCCTCAGTGCAGTACAATGCATGAGGGAGGACAATAACATTGTATGACAAGAGTTCATCATAAACAAAAAGCACATGCAAACATACTTTTAATCTTTGTAAATTAACTCTGAAGATGACTTTGTGAACCACTTATTGCTATGACTTCCATTTAATGAAGTTTCTTAAGTATTTAAATTGCTCAACACTTTTTACAGTTAGATACGTGTGCGTGCGTGCGTGCGTGTGTGTGTGTGTGTGTATATACTTAGTTAAGTTATGGTGACTAAAAAAAGTGACAAAAACCTACCACAGCAAAGCATATAGCAAATGAAAATACAACTGTATGCTCACTTGCATGTCTTAGGCAGGTCTGCAACCCCGCCTTTCACCATTATCACCCAGCACACAACACTTCCACTGCAGCAAGGGATTCTGGGAAATGACATGCAAAAGAGCCACTTTTTGCTTAAAAAAACATTTTTAACATGGTTCCCTATAGGCTTAAGCTTGCTGCATGGTCACAGCTTTGAGCACAGCCAGGGTTAAGATGCATAGCCAGAAAACCCACCCACAGACAGCCCTCTGACGGCCCGCTGACAGCGCGTGCGGTAAGTAACCGCAAGGCCAGGGAAAGCACCCGCTTTCCCTGCGTCTCAGCGCGCCTCAGCACGCCAGCAGGGAGCCTGGCCGAGGCCTAAGATGCTATTTTTGTTCTCATTCTCTTTCATCTGCCTTCATCCACACCTCCTTACCCATTTATTTTTTTATTTCAAACATTTTCATTGGATTTTCACAGAAAAAGATACATTCAGAGCGAGAATACTCAGACAACAAGATCCAGAGACAATCAGACAGATGGATATCACATATAACGAATTTAGAATGGACAATAGACATTATCGATTTTACAACCACTGCAATCAACTTGAGTATATCTCTGTAAACACGCCCGAGTAGTTTGGTTGCCTCTTGGACCTTTCCGCATTACATCTGAGTGTAGATTGTATTCCTTAGGAAAGTATGAGAAAACAGAGTCCCTGTTTGGATATGCACTCCACCTTATATGTGTAAATTATACATACTGTACTGGAAAGAGGTGGTGTGAACCACCTCCACTGATTTGAAAGAATATTTTATTTATTATGAACAAAAAGAAAACAAAAAGGAAGATTAAAACTAGAACTCGCAACAGTGCTTATTGTAGAACTGCGGGTCCTGTGCGCGACACTGCACGGGTGATTCAGCTTGCAGGCAATATCACTTTCCCTCTCCTGCTCTGCCGTCTGTACCCCTCTCCCTTCTGATGTGAGGGTGGAGTATGTAGAGGAAGTATAGTGTTCTTAGTTAGTGGCAATACGTTGCTTCTGCTTGCACGACTCAACGCTAGGGTTCCCTGCTTCAGTATAGCCCAGATAGGTAAATGGGGCAAACGGATGAAAAGTGTCCCTGTAACTATAAATGTGTCCCTAGGTTAAGAGGGATACCCCAGTTAATGCCCAGGTAGCCCAGAACTTGTGTTGGGGTTCTTGGGTGCTCCAACCGTAGATAAGGTTGCGAGGGGACTTTCAGACTCCAGTCTAAGTCCAGTAGATAGT
Organism: Ascaphus truei; assembly: GCF_040206685.1. Taxonomy (NCBI): domain Eukaryota; kingdom Metazoa; phylum Chordata; class Amphibia; order Anura; family Ascaphidae; genus Ascaphus; species Ascaphus truei. The sequence continues at coordinate 414,690,557 of NC_134483.1, read as the reverse complement.
GTGTGGGGAAAAAGGGCTAATATAAAAGTACATCTTTCTATTCTATTCCCCATACCATGAGACAGACAGGTATTAAGGTATATTTTATTAATACTGTAATAGTGCTGTTATGTACTGTTGTGCACTGTATATGAGCTGGGACTTTCGGAACCAATACCCACGCAGACTGTCAGGGCTACCAAGTTGGTGCCAGTAAGTCTAGTGGACATCGGAGTTCAAAGTAGCCAGAGGTGTGAAAGCCATTTGGGTAGCAGGGAAGGGCTCAAGTACCCACGTCCTGGGAACAATGGCAGTCGTCCAGGCTGCCATTTGTTCTGCCAGACCTGGAGGAGCCTGAGCCAGCGGGTGGTATGAGATAGCCAGGGACGGAGTGGCAAACTTGCGCATGTCCCTTGGCAATTTCAGATTTCATGCTGACCTGGCATTCTAGACTGGCTTGGCTCTGATTGGCTACTGAGAAAATTCCCACGCGCTGATTGGCTGTAGTATTTTGTGAATGAATCACCAAATACCATAAGAAACATATGAGCCAATCAGGTTTGAGATTTCTAGCGGTAGAAGTGCGGGCAGGCTTTTCAAATTTACTCGTGCGCGAATAGCAGAGCAACGGGCTTCGAGACAGGAAAGTCTGCCCGCCATAGACTAAGTTCCGTTTTTAGCGCCCAATTTCTAATAATCAAACGTAGCAGTCATGGCTGGGATTGCACGCCAATTTTGTTCCAGGAGTTTTTCCCCTGGTCAAAAAGAGTCCAAGTTCACAAAAGAGGAGGGAGCAGTGGCGTTTAGAACTTTATGCCGATTTGGGAACCAGGGGATTTCAGGCTAAGTCCCGGTCAGGGTAAAACTCTTATTTAGAGTTCCCTGCACATAGAACAGTCTATTTTTCGACCCCCAGACCCCAGTAAGTGTGCTTTTCGTCTGTATTTTGTGTTTCACTGTGTTTATGCCTATTTCTGCTAATAAATCACAATTTATTTCATTATCTTGTTTTGCTCAATGAATGATCCTGGTGAAAAGGTGTAAACTGCCTGGTCTCCTGTGACAATTGTAGAATAGATGGTAATCCCGAACCCTCGACAAAGGCCAGGAAATGACAGCATATCATTGGTACCTCTGTAACTGATGTCTATCAGACCTGGGCGATGCTGAGAGAGGGGGGTTCGTGGGGCATAGGGAGGGAGAGGTAGAAGGGGGGAGGTGGAGAGGGAAAGAGGGTGGGCCGTCCCAGAGCCTCCAGTCAGAACAGCGGGGGACCGTTGAAATACTTTATCTACATCTTCAAACTTAAACTTAGTCAGGTTTGAGGAGACACAACCTTTTCAATTTCTTTACTTTCTTTAATTTAATTTCCCCCAAACTCTAGGGGGGAAATCTCAATAGTCCCCGTGCTTTAGAAGTACTTCCTTACTTTATATTGTAACGTACACTGCATTTTAGAGACTGCATTAGGAACACACAATTTTAGCTATATATATATACACACATAATTGATAGTCTAGACAGAACACTGTGAACAATAAACAATAGGATGTCCTATAAGGTCCAGTCCTAGCAAGAGTCAGAGGCCAAACCTGGAGTTGGACATCCGCACCCGGGCCTGGGGGAGTCTCACGATCCCATCACTTTCGCAAAGGAGTCCAAAGGGGAGCAAAAAGGAGCAGGCCTCTCAACCTGCTGTTGAGCTCTGATCTCTGCCAAGGATCCCCCAACCTCCCCATCCCAGCCCCCCACCTCCCCTCCCAGAGAAGCCCCAGGAACCAAGCTTCATACGGGTGAAACTAAAGCAAGACCAGGATTGAACTAACCCCCCCCCCCCCATCCGAGGGTGAGTATGCGGCCCCTTCTGGGAACCGCCATCCTGAAGAGCCTCCCCAGCGGACTGCTAGATGGTAAAGCTGGTTTGTGGAAATCGTCTGGGTTGGTCGATCTGCTGCTGCTGTGCCCTTTCACCAAGAGTTGGGACTTCGACTGGGATGGATCTTGTCTCTGGACCTCGGCCGAGTATGCCAAGCCCAGCTGCGTGGGATTTGCCTCCCCTCATCCCTCCTCCCGCCGCTCTACTAGTTTGGAGCCTACGGCCGCACAGCTCCAGATGCAAGCCCATTCGAGAGACAGGGTAAGTGCCTGAAAGACCTTCCTTGGATCCACAGGGAGGGGTGTGTAGGAGGGTCACTGGTCAACTAACATACTTGATTAAGGGCGGTTTGTTACGGGGTGCTATCAACTTGGGTAGTAGGGGGAAGGTATTGCTCGATATGCCTAGACTCCCCTTCCTCACTTACCAGCTCTGGAGGGTTTTTGGCTTGCTAGCCATTCCGATGCTCGGGAGGGACCTGCATTGCGGCCTGTGCTCTGATCTTTCGGAGGTTCTTCTTGTGGGTCGGGAGCTGATATGCCCAGGGATCGGTGTAATAATCCGATTTCCTCCGGGTAGCTAATGGACATATTTTCCACTTTTTATTACTACCAGTTTGAATGGAAATCCCCACTAGTAGCAGATGCCATTGTCTTTCATCAGTTGAGTAAGGTACAAAGGGGCCTCAGCTCACACCATCTGTATATCGTGACTTTGGTTAAGTCTTAAAGATTTGGAGTGAATTGTTCTCAAATGGGAAATCTCCCTTTTTCCTACTGGCAGACATGATCTTCTCTTTCGTTGTGTAATAGTGAAATTTCACTATAACATCTTTCCGCCGTTTAGGGTCCATCTTGGGCCCAGGGCTCTGTGGGCACAATCTGTCTCCAGTTCACTTTCTTTCAGGTCCGGGACCAATGAGATGAATAACTTGTTAAGGTAGGAGCGGAGGTTCTCCATCAGGACTGCCTCAAGGATATTTTTAATTCTCAAAATTTTGCCTCCTATCCCTGTTCTCTAAACCGTCCTTTTAAGAAGTTTTATCTCGTGGCCAGCCACATTATTTCGTCCTCCGCTGTTGATTGTAGTTGGAGGGCCTCCTCCATGTTAGTGTCTAATCCTTCCATTCTCTGGGATAGGGAGTTTATTTCCTTTTTAAGGCCGCTAATACTGTTTTCAAATCGTTTAGAAATCCATGGTGCATTCTTGCAAAGAGAGCCTCCATATATTCTTTATTCAACTCGCCTCCCTCAGCATCAAAATGTGTCTGCTCTCGATCCTTATCGGGCGACTCACTTGCTCTACCTCCATCTTGGGTGGTAGCACTCGGCCCAGCGGAGTGTTGAGAACCTCCAAAATATCGGGAAACATCTTGGGTATTTTGTCTTTTGAGTTTCCCAGCCATAGCTTGACCTTCTGGGTGGCAGCCATGTCCAAAAGATTAGGTGATTAAGATCGGAAAAAGCTTGCTTTATCTATGTGCTGTAAGAGAGTCTCATGAGCTCACTCCCTAGCCGATCATCCCCTGTGACGTCACCGGAAGTCTCAGGTTTGAACAATTTGAATGAAATAAGTCAAAGTCTTGTTCTTTGTTTTTCTGGTTAGGCTGTTTGTGGGCTTTCAGCACAGTGCGGTCTCCTGACAAAGTTGCTTAGTAAATATGGCCTTTAATATGGCCCTTGGTGTTTCTCTTTTAGTGCTTGTTGTCAGTCTTTAGCCTGGTAGGTATTAATAACTAAGTAGCAGCCTTTAAAATAGGTGAGGTTTTATTGTGTGTTATCAGGGCAGAATGAGGCCCAATGGACTGGGTAGCCTCTAGGTCCCTTCTCAGAGATTCCCATGAACCCCAGTCCCAGAACCAAGGGAGCCAGTGCCTTTTAAGATGCTGCTGCCAGTCTCTCTCTCCTCCCTCGCCACCGGAGCAGGACCTGTCTGTCAGCTTGTTTCAGGCAGTTCTCAGTCAACAAGTGGGACTCAGGGGAGAGGCAGCTCTGTAAGAAACCGCCGTCCAGTCAGTCACTAGGAGCCCAGATGGATCAGTCACACCACCCTCCTTTTGCCCCCAGCACCTTCCCTCACTCACCGATCGGCGGTGGCCATCTTGAACTGGGGCCCGATCAGGTCAGTGCGCCGCTCGTAACTGCCTCCATCCGGCGATGCACACTCTGGTCACCAGGGGGGAGAGAGGGGGAAGGTGTACCCCCGCAAGCTCTCTCACTGCTGTGGACCAGCTCCTCTTCCCAGGCTCTGAGGTCTTCTTAGCACCTTCGCTACACTCTGGTGGCCATTTTGGAATGTCACTGAGGATGCGTTGAGCAGGGCCCGTGATCCCCAAGTGATTGGCTACTCACGGAACCCGGCTGATTTTGGCCACATGGGTGCTCTGGTCCTCTGTGGGTGCTGACCTTCCTGCTGCTGAGACACTCTGGCGCGCTGTCCTCCCTGTGCTTGTGTTTCAGATTTTATTTGCATTTGGCGGCCATTTTGTTTTTTCAGTTGTGCCTGTGGGGGATTCGGGGGTCTCTGGTTTGTCATCCGTGGGCCTTAGCCTGCCGTTTTTCACCAGTTTGGGCCCTGCTGCGCTCGGAAAGGGTCTTCCCCCAGCTATATTTACAGTGGTAGGAGCGTACGTGTATTTTTTTTGTCCCTTATCCTCTTCGATACATTTCCTTTGGAACAGAGCTTCTCTGCTACACATCTACCTTGCTTGGTGTCTTGGCCATGCCCCCCAGCCGTCCACCCCTTACCCATTCATTTGCTGATTTCAAATTCCACTTTCTCCCTTTTTTGACATCCCTCTCTAAATCACTCCAATTCACACCTTTCCCCTTTACTCATGTCATTTAGGTTATTTTTCCTATCATAGTTTCATCATGTAGCCGGGACCCCCTTGACCACCATTTGTTGTTGTGGGGTGGGAGAGTGCCGCAGTAAGGAACGCTCCGATATCGGAGGTTCCGCATAGAGGGAGCCGCCATGTTGAAGGTTGGCGCAGGCGCAGGACCGACCTGGCAGGAGGTTGCATATGCGCGGGCGTAGTGGCAGATGCCCGCGAAAGAGGAGAGGTCTGATAGGAGGGAGGCCAGGGAACTATGGGTCCCAGCAGCCCCGCGGACCCTCGTGACGAGCGAGGACCAATGAGATGCGAGGAAGGGAGGAAAAGGAGTCGAGGGGCGCGCACGTTGTTCAGAGCTAGCGGGAGGAGGAAGGAGAAGGAGCTCTGGTGTAGGGAGGCCATTCAGCCCCTACCTAGGCCTTATGCCCCAGGCCCAGATAGGCCCTGAGCCCCAGTAGTGTGAAGCTGAGATAGGGACTGGCCCTAGATAGGTTCCGGTTCGCTTACTGTGTACGTATCGCTAACAGAGACATTACCTATTCCGCAGAAGGTCTCGGTTCAGACTCCGCTGCGGTGCTGCTGTGCGTCTGGGTGGGATCGCCCCGGACGCCTATGGTCGACGTCACCTCGGCTTCTCACCGATCCTTTGTGAAGACTGTTGCAGGACCGGGTACTGGAGTGCCCGGCAGGTAAACTACAAGTGCACCAACTCTATCACCATTTATTCAGGACACAGTGGCTGCGCAGTCACACACACAGGTTCATTGTCTCACTTGAGGGTGGTGGGGGATATTGCACAAGGGAACTGGACACGGGGTGGGATCACCCGGTGAAGGAGGGAACTGGACACGGGGTGGGATCACCCGGTGAAGGAGGGAAGTGAGTGTCCTCCGAGACGCAAGTGTATAGTGTCCCCTCTAGGGAGGGACACCTGTTGGAGAGAGAGAGAGGCTACGCAATTTCCATTCATGCTAGTAAAGTTATTGGTTGGTTATATTGCTGTGTGTGTGTTGATGTACATAGTGTCCTGCGAAGACCACTTCCCCTCTGGCGGAAGCAGTCGCAGGTGGAGGCGCTGCACCAAGTAACAAGTATTGCGCGTGCCCCAGGCTCTCTGTGGCAGAGTCTTAGGCCCTGTGAGCCTACAGGTTATACAGCATACGGTAGCGGCCTGTGTTCACTAGGAAACAGGGCGACAATCATATGCCATCATTTCAGACATTCCTACAGTACAGGCAGTCCTCGTTTTACAACGCTTCGCTTTACAACGAATGGCTTATCCAACGCTATGCAATGCATACCTATATTCATTTTTACAATGCCAAAATGGCTTATCCAACGCTCTTACAATGCTTTGCAAAGTTGTTTATGTATATATAATATATATATTATACTACATAATATATTATATTTTTATATTATATTTTATATTACGTTATATTATATATATAAGACAGTATATGCACTATATAATTTATGTGTGTGCTGCATATCTTATTGTCTGCGTAAAATATTTTGTGTATTTTAGCATTAAAAATGCCTTCAGGAACGGAACCTTTCATTTAAACAGTGTTCCTATGGGAAAATGTGTTTCGCTTTACAACGTTTCGCTATCCAACGCCATTTTGAGTAACGCATTGTGTCGGATAACCGAGGACTGCCTGTACAGGCCAATTGTCTTCAACTCAAGGAGCTAACAGTATGGTACCTCATTCTTTCAGTCCAGCATGCCTAAACTTAGCCCAGTGTGCCACTCCCACAATGGATAATATGCAGCTGTAAGGTTTCAGCCTTTACCTACTGTATGGTTCTCTCTCATTGCTCTAACTGAAATCATGCAGATCTCTCCCCTTTTCTGCTTCTATCCAAGGCAGTCCCTGCTAGTCAAGCTAAATGTGAACCTTGTCACTGATTTCATGCACGCATCTGCAGAATTATTTATAGCTTGTTGGAGTACTTAAAAAATGTGTTTGTCATCTCTAGACATTTAATATTAGGGGGTCAATTAATTAAACTACAAAGCAAATAAAAAGAAATATGTAGTGAAAAAAATTGTAGCGATGAGTTCTCGCACTCCCACATTTTTTTCAATCTTGCTGTCCAGGGGTAGATGAGAAAAAATAACAACTTTAATCGAACACCATTTTGAATACCGTGTGAATGTGAATATTTATTTTCTCATGTTTTGGACAAGTGAAAATTGTTTAATAAATATCATAAGACATGTTTCAGAGAGACAAAAAACAAAAAGACAAGGCGCACAACGCACATAGTGTAATACGGTAAAAATAATGACTTTAGGGTTAAAAGTAAATATATCTGCGTACATCAAGTATGAATCAACAAGCAGTTGGTATATTGGTTTACCACACCAGAAGATGACACTGTGCAGCACCCTCGGATGGATCTCAGCGTGCAGAGGATCAGGAAGCGTCTTATCTGTCCCTTTGCAGCATCCTCCGTTTGGGGGTAGTGTGGGTAAGTCTCTTGTAAAGAAAGCCCCACAGCACACAGCTCTCTGGATGGTAATGGAGCCGCAAGATTCAGCGTCCGTAGATCTCTGTACCGTTTGCCGCCACTTCCTCACTGTGCGCTCGGCGATGACGTCACGAGTCGCTCCGCAGCTTCCGCGATGCTTCTCGTGGAACGCACAGCGTGCGTGTCAGTTCAGCAGTGCTTGGCAGCGGGAAGGGATACTTGGCAGGCGGCTAATAAACAGTGTCCACGATCACTCAGGATGGGGGGAGAAGAGCATAGACACCTCTCTTCCAACGCGTTTCGTAACACTAGGTTACTTCTTCAGGGAATTGTATGCATAATGAGGGGGCAGGTACACATATATATACCCCACTTCACCCAATCAAAAAATGCTGTGTCTAATTGCCACATCATCAGTTACATGTGTAGCAAATTGCTCTTGGTTCAAGATACCTTGTCTCACAGAACATATTATCAATCAAGTTAATACAACATGTTAAAATTATTTATCTAAAACAGATTTAATTCAAAACACATTTTCGGCGCATGAAAGGCAGAACTTCTGGAAAAGAGAAGCCATAGTTAGATACAAAGCAATGACATATAAAAAAATTTTTTTTGTAAAAATTATTATAAAATAGGAGGGAGAAATAGTGTAATCACAGACACATGACATTTCAGAAACTTAAAGCTAGTACAATGACCAGATATCAATGTCTTCATTTAACCCCTTAGGGCTCAATGAATTCATTTGATAAATCCAAAATGTCTCCTGTTGTGAGAGACTTTTAATCCTGTCACCTCCCCTTCTTTCTTTAGGGACCACTTTTATCCCCTTAAATTGCAATTTCGAGGGGTTTTTATTGTGATAAAGTGCATAGTGACGGGAGAGACTGTGCTTATCATAACCTATTTTAATGTTTCTAATGTGCTCCTGGATTCTAGTTTTCAGGCATCGTTTTGTGCGGCCAATATATTGCAGGCCGCACTCACAATTTATCATATATACCACAAATGTGGAATTACAGTTAATGAAAGTATCAATCACGAAACTCTCACCGGTGGCAAATGACCTAAATGTTTTCCTCTCTGGATGAATAAATTTGCATATGGAACACTTCCCACACTGATAGTTCCCTATAGGTTTATCTCCAAGCCATGTTAAGGGCTTGGCGTGGGTGTGACCCACATCACTAGGGGCTAATATATTTTTTAGATTTTTGGCCCTTCTGTATATAAACTTGGGAACTTTGGTGATTTGGTCATTTAAAATTGGGTCAGTGCATAAAATTGCCCAGTGCCGTTGTACAATCTTTTCAATTTTTTTATTCATTGAATTGTAGGTGGTAATAAAGGGCACTTCAATTAAATTATTCTGGGAATTATTTTCTTCTTTTTTAACTTTTGATATTAACATTAGTTGCCTATCCATATTTCGAACTATATTTAGGTCTCTGGTCAAATTTGCATTAGAGTATCCCCTCTCAAGGAACTTGTCAAAAAGTATTTTAGACTGTGTCTCAAAGTCATCATCTCCACTACAGTTTCGTTTGATACGAATGAATTGGCCTTTGGGAATATTCGCAATCCACGATTTTTTGTGGTTGCTGCTTGACATTAATAAATTATTGGCATCTATTTCTTTAAAGAATACTTTGGTGGAAACATTCCCATTGTCCAGTGCAGTCAAATTCAAATCCAAAAAATTAATACTGAGTGGGTTAGACACTAGTGTAAAGATCAAGTTCCTATCGTTGGAATTTAAATATTCCAGGAAGGTACAAATGGAAGAATCATCTCCCTCCCATACACACAGTATATCGTCGATATAGCGACGCCAGATGATTACTTGTGTGCTGAAGGGGTTGTTGTTCCAGATGTTTTGGTCCTCCCACTGACCCATATTAGCCCCTAGTGATGTGGGTCACACCCACGCCAAGCCCTTAACATGGCTTGGAGATAAACCTATAGGGAACTATCAGTGTGGGAAGTGTTCCATATGCAAATTTATTCATCCAGAGAGGAAAACATTTAGGTCATTTGCCACCGGTGAGAGTTTCGTGATTGATACTTTCATTAACTGTAATTCCACATTTGTGGTATATATGATAAATTGTGAGTGCGGCCTGCAATATATTGGCCGCACAAAACGATGCCTGAAAACTAGAATCCAGGAGCACATTAGAAACATTAAAATAGGTTATGATAAGCACAGTCTCTCCCGTCACTATGCACTTTATCACAATAAAAACCCCTCGAAATTGCAATTTAAGGGGATAAAAGTGGTCCCTAAAGAAAGAAGGGGAGGTGACAGGATTAAAAGTCTCTCACAACAGGAGACATTTTGGATTTATCAAATGAATTCATTGAGCCCTAAGGGGTTAAATGAAGACATTGATATCTGGTCATTGTACTAGCTTTAAGTTTCTGAAATGTCATGTGTCTGTGATTACACTATTTCTCCCTCCTATTTTATAATAATTTTTACAAAAAAATTTTTTTTATATGTCATTGCTTTGTATCTAACTATGGCTTCTCTTTTCCAGAAGTTCTGCCTTTCATGCGCCGAAAATGTGTTTTGAATTAAATCTGTTTTAGATAAATAATTTTAACATGTTGTATTAACTTGATTGATAATATGTTCTGTGAGACAAGGTATCTTGAACCAAGAGCAATTTGCTACACATGTAACTGATGATGTGGCAATTAGACACAGCATTTTTTGATTGGGTGAAGTGGGGTATATATATGTGTACCTGCCCCCTCATTATGCATACAATTCCCTGAAGAAGTAACCTAGTGTTACGAAACGCGTTGGAAGAGAGGTGTCTATGCTCTTCTCCCCCCATCCTGAGTGATCGTGGACACTGTTTATTAGCCGCCTGCCAAGTATCCCTTCCCGCTGCCAAGCACTGCTGAACTGACACGCACGCTGTGCGTTCCACGAGAAGCATCGCGGAAGCTGCGGAGCGACTCGTGACGTCATCGCCGAGCGCACAGTGAGGAAGTGGCGGCAAACGGTACAGAGATCTACGGACGCTGAATCTTGCGGCTCCATTACCATCCAGAGAGCTGTGTGCTGTGGGGCTTTCTTTACAAGAGACTTACCCACACTACCCCCAAACGGAGGATGCTGCAAAGGGACAGATAAGACGCTTCCTGATCCTCTGCACGCTGAGATCCATCCGAGGGTGCTGCACAGTGTCATCTTCTGGTGTGGTAAACCAATATACCAACTGCTTGTTGATTCATACTTGATGTACGCAGATATATTTACTTTTAACCATAAAGTCATTATTTTTACCGTATTACACTATGTGCGTTGTGCGCCTTGTCTTTTTGTTTTTTGTCTAGTTCCTGGGGTGTCGAGCCACCCCCAAGAAAGGCTGCAGACTCACGATTAATACAAGATCCACTTTTAAGGTCCACAATATTGTTTGTTTTAGTCACGGTGCACTGTTCACTGGTTATTTACTGTTTACTGGTTATTAGCTGCGCACTGTTATTTTTTTCCTATTACTGTCACCTGTCTCTAGGTGCTGCACTTTTACACTGGTTATACTTCACGTTTTTTATATACTTATTTAAGTATTGTTTCTGCTGAACATCTAAAAAAATGGTGTGGGGTCTTTTAAATCTTAGAGATAAGCGACAAGAACAATTTGATCGCTTATTCTCAGAGAGACCTAAAGACCATTCAGAGGAGGAGGATGATAATCTGTCCTTAGAAGGGCATTTTAAAATCCTAGAAAACCTTCTGCTGAAGGATAACAAGCTTTGGTTAGAAAAAACCACTTTACAAAAATATTTAGATTGTAAAAGAATTCCCAGAGGGTTACGTGTCCAAAAGCCACCCACGTTTGGGAAAGAGAATGAGCATTTCATGAAAGAGTGGAACCGCATATTAGATGAGTGTTCTATGGACTTGATGCGTTTAATCATTTTTGAGCGCACCAAGTCTATTGCACTCATTGAAAAAGAAATACTCAAAGAGATTAAAACCTTAGAACCAATAGTGATCGATAAGGATTGTTCCAAAATTGAAGTAGAACTTCTAGCCAAATTAGAAAGCACAGGAGAGGAGATTGTTAAAAATAAACACGAGAAATTTCTAAGAGACAAAGCTGATTATGACAATGGGAGAGAGAGAGACTGGGCCAAAAAAAGTGAAAGAGGTAGAGTGATAGATAAAGTATATATTCCTAATCACGGTGCCAGGAAGGACCACCATACATCTGGTAATAGAGGCTCTGGTAGGAGAGGCCCTCCCAGACACCGTGGTTGGTCTAACTATAGGAAACAAGATCATCATCAGAATAGATCTAGAGATAGAAGAGATGATCATAAATATAGTAATAACAATACCTATGGTAGACAAACCAATACAGAAAAATCTAGAGAACAGAATCCCACACCCATCTCCCCAAGAGATAGATCAGACTCTAAAAAACATGCTAATAACTATAAAGAAACATCTAATAAAAATACCAATGAGTCCCCCTCAGGCTCTCGTTTTTTAGAATTACTGAAAAGCAGATTCTCCCCGATGAAAGAGAAAAAGAAGGAGAAGAGACAGGAACAGTTAAACAGTCCAGAGAAAAAAACCAAAATAAAAAGAGCATTACCAGACGAGGAACGAGAGCAGGATCCAAGGTCAAAGAGAAGGGACTCAAGTGTAGACCTGGGATCTCCTTAGATAAAGGCATCTTCAATTTGTCTACAGTAATTTTGACAAAAGATCAAAAAAGTGTGCTGAATAAGGGTCTTAATTTCTCAAGGTCAAGTGGTCCTAATGGTTTCCAACTTTACACAGACCTACATAAATTTGTGAGAAATATGACCCTGAAACGGCATTTTATTAAAAACAAGAGCGAAACTCCACAAGTGGCAAGTGTAATTGACTGTACGCCAGGTCTAAATGATTTAGATAATGATAATCTGGTTTGTAAGCACACCCCCTTTAAAACAAGGTCAAAATTTTATCCTGCACAATCTAAAGGGCACCACATTGACACTTTTTTCAATATGGTGCACAATGATTTTTCAGAATTGGTAAAAGATTTTAGTAAAGGGGATCTCAGACACAATTTGAATTTTAAAGAAAATTTAGCTTTAAAATGTTTACAAAATAACAAAGATTTAATTATCAGACAGGCTGATAAGGGGGGCGGAGTGGTTCTCCAAAATCGTATTGATTACGAAGAGGAGGCCCACCGCCTCCTTTATGATCCATCTTTCTATAAGGTATTGGATAAAGATCCAACAAATGATTACATCATCCTCCTAAAGGGGTTATTGAATGAAGCCTATAATGATACTGTTATTACGAAAGCTGAATATGAGTTTTTACTGAGAGATTCACCCAAAATCCCAATTTTTTATCATTTGCCCAAAGTTCATAAAAATCAAACTAACCCACCTGGTCGTCCCATAATCTCGGGAATAGATTCCCTCACGGCGAATCTTTCACAATATGTTGATTTCTTCTTGCAAACATATGTAAGTCAACTGCCATCCTATTTGAAAGATACATCTTCTGTTCTCCTGGCTTTTCAGGATTTTGAATGGAAAAGCACTTACAAGTGGATTTCATGTGATGTGCAAGCACTATACACCCACATTCCACATGATAAAGGTCTACAAGCAATTCAATATTATTTACAGTCAGATACCACATTGCACCATCTCAACACTGAATTCATTTTGAAATCAATTGAGTTTATACTGACCCATAATTATTTTTTGTTTTTATCTGAATTTTTCTTACAGGTTTGCGGAACTGCAATGGGAACAAGATTCGCACCCAGCTTCGCAAACCTGTATATGGGTCAGTGGGAGGACCAAAACATCTGGAACAACAACCCCTTCAGCACACAAGTAATCATCTGGCGTCGCTATATCGACGATATACTGTGTGTATGGGAGGGAGATGATTCTTCCATTTGTACCTTCCTGGAATATTTAAATTCCAACGATAGGAACTTGATCTTTACACTAGTGTCTAACCCACTCAGTATTAATTTTTTGGATTTGAATTTGACTGCACTGGACAATGGGAATGTTTCCACCAAAGTATTCTTTAAAGAAATAGATGCCAATAATTTATTAATGGCAAGCAGCAACCACAAAAAATCGTGGATTGCGAATATTCCCAAAGGCCAATTCATTCGTATCAAACGAAACTGTAGTGGAGATGATGACTTTGAGACACAGTCTAAAATACTTTTTGACAAGTTCCTTGAGAGGGGATACTCTAATGCAAATTTGACCAGAGACCTAAATATAGTTCGAAATATGGATAGGCAACTAATGTTAATATCAAAAGTTAAAAAAGAAGAAAATAATTCCCAGAATAATTTAATTGAAGTGCCCTTTATTACCACCTACAATTCAATGAATAAAAAAATTGAAAAGATTGTACAACGGCACTGGGCAATTTTATGCACTGACCCAATTTTAAATGACCAAATCACCAAAGTTCCCAAGTTTATATACAGAAGGGCCAAAAATCTAAAAAATATATTAGCCCCTAGTGATGTGGGTCACACCCACGCCAAGCCCTTAACATGGCTTGGAGATAAACCTATAGGGAACTATCAGTGTGGGAAGTGTTCCATATGCAAATTTATTCATCCAGAGAGGAAAACATTTAGGTCATTTGCCACCGGTGAGAGTTTCGTGATTGATACTTTCATTAACTGTAATTCCACATTTGTGGTATATATGATAAATTGTGAGTGCGGCCTGCAATATATTGGCCGCACAAAACGATGCCTGAAAACTAGAATCCAGGAGCACATTAGAAACATTAAAATAGGTTATGATAAGCACAGTCTCTCCCGTCACTATGCACTTTATCACAATAAAAACCCCTCGAAATTGCAATTTAAGGGGATAAAAGTGGTCCCTAAAGAAAGAAGGGGAGGTGACAGGATTAAAAGTCTCTCACAACAGGAGACATTTTGGATTTATCAAATGAATTCATTGAGCCCTAAGGGGTTAAATGAAGACATTGATATCTGGTCATTGTACTAGCTTTAAGTTTCTGAAATGTCATGTGTCTGTGATTACACTATTTCTCCCTCCTATTTTATAATAATTTTTACAAAAAAATTTTTTTTATATGTCATTGCTTTGTATCTAACTATGGCTTCTCTTTTCCAGAAGTTCTGCCTTTCATGCGCCGAAAATGTGTTTTGAATTAAATCTGTTTTAGATAAATAATTTTAACATGTTGTATTAACTTGATTGATAATATGTTCTGTGAGACAAGGTATCTTGAACCAAGAGCAATTTGCTACACATGTAACTGATGATGTGGCAATTAGACACAGCATTTTTTGATTGGGTGAAGTGGGGTATATATATGTGTACCTGCCCCCTCATTATGCATACAATACCCTGAAGAAGTAACCTAGTGTTACGAAACGCGTTGGAAGAGAGGTGTCTATGCTCTTCTCCCCCCATCCTGAGTGATCGTGGACACTGTTTATTAGCCGCCTGCCAAGTATCCCTTCCCGCTGCCAAGCACTGCTGAACTGACACGCACGCTGTGCGTTCCACGAGAAGCATCGCGGAAGCTGCGGAGCGACTCGTGACGTCATCGCCGAGCGCACAGTGAGGAAGTGGCGGCAAACGGTACAGAGATCTACGGACGCTGAATCTTGCGGCTCCATTACCATCCAGAGAGCTGTGTGCTGTGGGGCTTTCTTTACAAGAGACTTACCCACACTACCCCCAAACGGAGGATGCTGCAAAGGGACAGATAAGACGCTTCCTGATCCTCTGCACGCTGAGATCCATCCGAGGGTGCTGCACAGTGTCATCTTCTGGTGTGGTAAACCAATATACCAACTGCTTGTTGATTCATACTTGATGTACGCAGATATATTTACTTTTAACCATAAAGTCATTATTTTTACCGTATTACACTATGTGCGTTGTGCGCCTTGTCTTTTTGTTTTTTGTCTAGTTCCTGGGGTGTCGAGCCACCCCCAAGAAAGGCTGCAGACTCACGATTAATACAAGATCCACTTTTAAGGTCCACAATATTGTTTGTTTTAGTCACGGTGCACTGTTCACTGGTTATTTACTGTTTACTGGTTATTAGCTGCGCACTGTTATTTTTTTCATGTTTCAGAGAGAACTTGCCCATTTTCAGTTGGAAACTGCATTTTTGTACTTTAATGAATAGTGAGTTAAGTATATGTATGTTTGTGGGTAGTCATATACAGTATCATTACAGGTTACCTATCCTGTTTTTGCTGTGAACTCTTGCTGAGTTGCAGGAGGTAACAACTTTTTATGATGTCATAAGCATACCCTTGCATTTACTTTGGTGGAAAAGAGAGAATCTATTTATCTAAATCAATATAGTACTCTAGACTAAAAATTGTTCAAGGGACTTTAAGATGAAAAGAGGACGTGAACATTTGTCCTGAAGACCAGAGAAATGTCATAAAAATATGAACAAAAAAGAGACCAGCACCCAGTGGGGAATTCAGTCCAGACGTTTGGCCTTGCTACATGTGTAATGGCAAGCGTGGCTTACCGGAACATAGCAAGTACTATATAAAAATTACTGGGGCCAAAAGGGCTTAAGAGCGAGCGGGCACCAGGCAGTACAACATAGCTGCAAAGGTCTCCCCCCCCCAGTAAATAGGTCCGGTAATTGTTAAACCTATAATGGTTGTTTTAGTATTTACAAGTTTCAACATCACAGCAGGAGCGACTGGGTCAAGAATGTAGAAAACGAAGCAATTTGAGCACCTGCTCTCCAGCCAGGGCTTGTTATCCCATGAGATGATCGGTAGGACCATAGGTGCCGATTGTACGGCCAGGGCAGGGTTGGGCCAAAATTAGCAATGTGGATAAGCAGGGACCAGCTGTACAGTCAAAATCTAGCAGCCACAGGGGGTTCTGGGTAATCGTGATTGGTCTGAGCATGTAAGGGAGGGGGCTCTGCTCCCCAGGCAATGATCGTGCGCCATTTGGCCAAGAGGGATTGGTGCGGCTAGAGGCTAGACTTGGTGCACACATAAGGCCATGCTTATAGTGCCGGCGACGCGACGTCGCCCAAAAACAAAAGCATTGCTGCCGCGTAAGCTTATAGTGCCGGCGACGGCCTGAAAACAAAAGCATTGACGCCGCGTAAGCTTATAGTGCGTGCGACAGCGACGGAGCAACGTCGCAAAAACTGGTAGCCGGCAAAATTTGATTTTTCAAGGGCTGTCGCGTCACGTGACGGCCCTTGAACCAATCAAATTGCCGGAATTATGCGACGCCGACGGCGGGCGAAATATAACTTTTGCCGGTCACCCGTCGTGTCGCCATCGCCATCGACGGCACTATAGGCACGGCCTAAGGCATACATACTATTTTTGCAGTGGTCACTATTACAGTTTTATTTATCATTAGCTTATACAGATGTAAATAATATGTATTAAAAAAAAGAATGTATTTGCTATGCATCAACCAAAAAATATATTTGATGCGGCACAAATGTTTTATTATAAAAAAATATATTATTTTGACAGAATGGCTATTATAAATAATATTACACTAATAATTGATATTTACTAACACTAGTTGTAAATAAACATGTACTTCTGTTTTAATTTAAATTGTATCAATCAGGTATTCAATGATGCAACGTGTAAAAAATTATTTCAAACAACAAATAATGCATTGTGTATGGAGCCTTTATACACACCTTCTACATTGTATAAAAGTTTGTACTACTTTTTAGAAGTAATATTTTGACACAAAAAAAATCAAATATGATTTTAGTACATAAGCCCCTATGTTTTGCACTAAAGACTGGCCTATATTGTCTTTACATTTACTTAGTCAGCATTCAGGTAATTGGAATGTCTTCTAAAATTATAATTACGTTGGGTGAATATTACAGTATATGGGCTTATCATTTTTACATTTGCACCATAAAAAAAAAACACATATTAAAACCCATTTTGCAGGGGCTGGATTGGTTATTATTACAGAACAGCCAAGCAACATTATAAAATAAAACTTCCACAGCAATGTGATAAAAATACTTACAGGAAAGAAATAAAGAAGCAGTTGTCACTAATAAAGACAGGTGGTTTCTAAAAGGGATAGTTAACGTCAGAACTCAGAATTAGCTAGTTCACAGGAATGTATTGCTTCAAGTAATGTGATATTTGTTGGGGAGATTTTACATCATGCTATCAAAAGTTGAAGTGAATTCTTTACATTTGAGCTCTTGCTGCTTTTGAGAGTAAAGCTCTACTAAATGTAGACATAGTTTTCCATATCATTCTGATATGCATAGTACTGATACTCAGATTACTATGCTGCAAACACATGGGCATGCAGCACTAAGGTATCCATCTATATTTACTCAGTAATATGACGTTTAATACATTGAGAAGTTAATGCCACTTGCGGAAAAAGTAGCAAATATACAGATTGTTCATATATTTTTGCTCTGTGAATATGTGATGCTTTTGTAATAAGTCTAACCCTCCTGGCCCGGCTCTTAAGGAGTTTACATCAGCTGACTATATACATGACTTGGCTCAGTCTCTCATAGCTTGTCAGGGTGCTGGGACTGTGCAGGCTGAGTGTAGATACGCTGATGCAATAAAGATGGGCGCCAGGAACTTTTATAGTACAAACAGGAGCTTTGCTAACAGTATATACCCCCATAGTAACGTCACTGGTCACCATGCATACAGAGAGAGTGACTTATTTCCTGCTAAATCACTCTTCTATACCATGTGATGGGAGAGGGGCGTTACTCTGTGTGAGCCCATACAGTTAACCCCTTAAGGCCATTACCCCTCAACTAACAAAGTAGTGGCGGGGGGAGATGCGGGGGGAGATGGAGGGGGAGGGCTACAGTAGAAACTTAATATTTTCTAATGGTATATTGTGAGGTTTATCTATAGTGTTGTACAGTGAAAGAGAACTGCTTTGCAAGTGGGGTTGTGTAAATGAAGTACTGATTACTATATGCCAGAAATATACACACTGTATATATTCCAACAGGAATTTCTGTCCTTTTTTTCTGATATGTGTAGCCCCCTTAACCCGTAGCTAAGGGAAGCCACGTGTGCTGCTGTTACCTGTGGCTCACAGAAGGCCTGAGACTCCGATGCTGGGGAGCCTTGTGTGTGATCTCTGGTTCGCCTCGGTGCAGCGCCTCCACCTTGGAGGGATCCTAGCGTAGCAGGATAGCCCCTCTCAGGAACCAATAGCAATAGCAAACACACGGGGGTATATAATAACTGGTTTTACTGAGAATAGAATACGGCAACCTATACCACACAGTATAACACACACAGTATCATACACAGGATGTGTCCCCAAAGTACATAGGGTGCGTGGCACCAATAACCCTGATGTGCTACACCTGTGGACTGTTGGTGCTCTTTTACCTCCCCAGGCACTCCAGTACCCGGGTACCGCTGAATAATGCAAAGGATCCATCTTATCCACTGACGTAGGTCTGTCCGGTCCATCCACTAAGAAGTCCACCTCTGCGTGGGGTGAACTCCCGCTGGAGGGTCTCACCGTAAGAGTCTCTTTGATAGTATATGTCTGGTTCTTGTCCCAGACCGCAGGCCTCGAGCACCGCGTGGCGTCTTGTCACGGATGCCTAACACTGGTGCTGCTGCGGGGGAAGTGTCCCTATATGAGGCCTGCCCTGTAGCAGCCACAAACTATATGTGGTCGGGGGTCTAATTGGGCCTGTGAGGTAACTCAACTTAACTTTGTCTTAACTCTGTGCCCAGGACATGCTTGAAAACGAGAGGTAACTCTCAATGTATTACTCCCTGGTAAAATATTTTATAAATAAATAATACCTCTAGGCCTAGTCCGGGAGTCACTGACACCCGGACACTACCTGTCCCTTCAGCTCCCTGTCTCCGTCAGGCGCATGGTCCTGAGCACACCAAATGTATCTATTTCCCTGCAGGAGATCCTGGAAGCCCTATTGGCTGCTGCACGTCATGTGTTGGTGCCTCCCTAAGGCTCCTGGGACGTATTCCCTTGTGGAGCCTTGGACAAAATGGCCGCCGCACTTTGGGACCACTGCGTATGCGCACCCTTCCTATCGCGCATGCGCGCTATTGAAAATCGCGGCGCCCTTGCTGGCGGCCCGCCGCGGAGCTCCGGAGCACCACGTAATGCTATGGGCTCCTGCGGCAACCCGGCGCGCCTGCAGCCGTCCCCCTCCCGCAGGCCAGGAGGTAAGAGGGGGACCTGGCTACATAGGAAGTGAAAGACATTCCCTCATAATTATTTGAAATATTCCTACTTACTCCCTGATTCATATTCCCTAACTCTGGTGCAAGTCATTTTAATATGAAGAGATTCAGCTCATAATGCTCTGTTATTCCTGACTTTAATTTTTGAATTTCAAGAGCAGATTTTCTTTCTTTCTTCCATTTTTCAGCACTATCTAAATCCTATTTGAATAAGTAATTTGCCTGTAGACACCTTAATAATAGGAACATAGCATGAAAATGATGCAGACTTTGGCAGTCAGGCTGGGGCTTTACGTAATGGATAACTTATTCCCTTTCAACACTAACAGAGCAGTGCCATCTAATGCCAAATACTGTGTATTACGCTGCCTTTTAGCAATTTATAGTCATGGGAATGGAATGTGATTCATTGTACCCCATTGTTAAACAAGTATGACAGCTGTCAAAGACATTGGTTATAAAGAATTTGGTAAACATTTATTCAATTTCAGGAGCTGAGCACTTTCGCAAACTTGTCCTCAATCAGAATTCAAATGTGAGGTAGAAGGTGTCCTGCGTCACTATCTTTATAAATAACATGTACAGTATATACAGTAAATAGGGTTAGTTACCACAGTTGTGAGTACTTTTGGAAAGGATTATTTATTTTGCTGAAGCTCATAATTATTGGGTGTAAAAAAGACTATTTGTAACTAATAAATTCAAGACCTTTACACTCCTTCATGCAATGTTTTTTTAATCTGCAGTAAGAGACAATATTCCATAACAACTTTACAGTCCCGTAATAACTGAAATAAAAACATATTTTAGTTTTATAGTATTATTAATGAGGCAGTTTGCATACGAATGGGCAAATCTTTTGCGCTTTCACAAATTCGTCCTAACACTTTCGGTTTGCCTAACTTTAAGAAACCATGCGCCAGCATGAAATTTTACCCTGCATCACTAAAGTTCGCTTCAACAATCTTTATAATCCAGAACCTGAAATATGGAGCTCTAGAAGGAAAGGAGAGAGGTAGAGAGAGGTATCTCAGATGTGCTCCTTTTTGTGCACAGGGTTCTCTCCCCGTGCTGTACACTACCGACACACTTTATTGAAGTGTGGTCGGTACCGCAAACCGGGAAATCTCCCGGCTTGCTAGTGGCCGCCCCTCGGCGTGCCGCGCGTCATAGACGCGCGGTCACGCGTCATCGGGAGCGTGCGCCCCCTGCACGCGTGTCCAGGGGCTCCCCGAGGGAGCCCTGGTGTCCCGCGATCGCGGGACAGCGGCAGGGGGTTCCGGGGGACCCGGCGGACCCGGCAGCGGTAGGGAGAGCGCCCCGATCGGAGGGCGCTCTTCCGCTGCTTCGGCGTGCGCCCGTCACACTCGGGCGCGCGCCAGGCTACTGCTGCGGCACAGAACGGGCAAATGCTCGAATAAACTGTGCCGCAGCAGTATAAAGGTGTGTTTGTAGGAGGGATATAAACAAAGCAAAGAGGGTAAATTCTGACATTTTTGCCCATCTCTAGTTATGCAGTAGTTTATAGAGCTTCTTCACGTATTTAAATCTCTGTATTCATGATCGGGGTTTGATTTCCTCCTGCTTACCCCTATTGTCAAATGATTGTGGTGTTCATGTATCTAGGCAAATGTGATAATTTATTGATCTCAATATGAATTTTTTCTTTGATACATTTTGAGAAGTTTTTGCCCAAGGATGGCACTGCTTTTGCCTCGACACAGGTGTGTTCAACCAGAGCTTGCACTGGGAAACTCTACCTGCCTTCCGATCCACTAACCTTTATTGACCTTCTAGTTCTGAGACAGATAGGCTGGACTAAAGTTAGAGGAAGCTTTGATTGACATGCACAGGCTCATCCAGAGACCCAGATAAAAAAAAGAAAATATATTTTCTTTTTTTTAAAAGAAACCAAAACAGTTAAATTTAATAATTACTTTAATTATGATAGCATTCATTTAAAGCAGGCCTGCACAACTCGTAAAGTGAGAAGGGCCGAACTGCTCCAAGGGAAAAAAAATTGGGCCGCACGGGTAAAATCATCATCATCATCATCATCATCATCATCATCATCATCATCTCTCCTCCAGCACCTCTCATCATCATCATCCTCATATCTCCCCCAGCACCCTCCATCATCATCCTCACATCTCCCCCAGAACCCCTCACTACCAACCTTTGCGATACTCCCCATCTATCTCTCATACCTCCATCTCTCCCCCTCACCCACACATAATACTCCCCCTCCACATCAAACACACAATACTCCCCTGCACACCACACACATCCCACCCCCCCTGCACCTCACATCACTCTCCCCCTTGCACCTCACATTACTCTCTCCCCTTGCACCTCACATCACTCTCCCCCCTTGCACCTCACATCACTCTCCCCCTTGCACCTCACATCAGTCTCCCCCCTTGCACCTCACATCACTCTCCCCCTTGCACCTCACATCAGTCTCCCCCCTTGCACCTCACATCACTCTCTCCTCTTGCACCTCACATCACTCTCCCCACTGCACCTCACATTACTCTCCCCCCTTGCACCTCACATCACTCTCCCCCCTTGCACCTCACATCACTCTCCCCCTTGCACCTCACATCACTCTCCCCCTTGCACCTCACATCAGTCTCCCCCCTTGCACCTCACATCACTCTCCCCTCTTGCAGCTCACATCACTCTACCCCTTGCAGCTCACATCACTCTCCCCCCTTGCACCTCACATCACTCTCCCCCCTTGCACCTCACATCACTCTCCCCCCCTGCACCTCACATCACTCTCCCCCTTGCACCTCACATCACTCTCCCCCCTTGCACCTCACATCACTCTCCCCCTTGCACCTCACATCACTCTCCGCCCCTTGCACCTCACATCACTCTCCCCCCTGGCACCTCACATCACTCTCCCCCCCTTGCACCTCATATTACTATCCCTCCTTGCACCTCACATCACTCTCCCCCCTTGGGTGAATGACGGTGGGTGGGTGACAGTGACTGGGTGGGAGACAGTGACTGGGTGGGAGACAGTGACTGGGTGGGAGACAGTGACTGGGTGGGAGAGAGTGACTGGGTGACAGTGACTGGGTGACAGTGACAGTGACTGGGTAGGTGACAGTGACTGGGTGACAGTGACTGGGTGACAGTGACTGGGTAGGTGACAGTGAATTAACTTGCGCCCGGCCGGAGTCATCGCGGGCCGCACAGAGAGGCCAGGCGGGCTGCACAGAGAGGCCAGGCGGGCCGCACAGAGAGGCCAGGCGGGCCGCACAGAGAGGCCAGGCGGGCCGCACAGAGAGGCCAGGCGGGCCGCATGTTGTGCAAGCCTGATTTAAAGAAACCATTACATTGTTGAGTTGCTAACAAAATTTAGTTTCTTTTCGTAAACTAGGAAGGATTAAATCTTGTGTTTCCTATGGGGAACCATGGCCTCCACACTGCCTTTCACTAATTTGAAAACTATTTTGAATTAATTTTGTGCACATAAAGTAAATATATGATTTTAAAGCCTCTAAATAATGAGTAAATGAACCAGTGAGAACATGCCCTTTAAATAATAACAAAGGAAACAGACATAGTATTGTCTGGAGTAGCTAAAGGAAGTCTTATGTGAAGGTTACAAGCCCCCCAGTTTTCATAGTATGGATGTAAACTAGCTGACTGCTCAGGTGTGCCACAGATGTTAGCTACTATAGTTAAGGTGAGTCACTTTTATCTACCCAACAGATAGTACCTAGTATAGTGAGGGCATCAAGACAGTGGGTGAAATGTGGCCAAATCCTTGATATCAATATTAGGAGATGAAGAGGCCTACATTTGAGATAAACAAATGCACTAGAATAGCAGGAGTATGAAGCAACTCGGGCTGGATCAGGGGACGCTGTACAGTCATATAAGTCTTAGTTACACGAGTACAAGTAAAGAAATGAATTTTGAAATCTGTGGAATTCCCCATATAAAACTACCTTGAATATTTACTGTATACTGTATGTTTTTGTGTGGGTGATTGAAATGTATCATTCATGCATATTGCAATGAATTACTCTGATTCATTCTCAGTTTCATTTCAGGTTTCTGTACGCAGTTGACTTGTAGCCAAGTCTTTTCTTACACTGCTGGCTCATGGGCCTGCTTTAAATTTGTAATGATCAAATGATTATTAGGGGAATAAATGGTGAAAAGGGCCATCATCTAATCTGTACCAGTTAACGCATTGCGATACATAAACTGAAGCAGAAATATTATTCCATGATTACCAGCATGTGCAATCAGTTAAAATCACTTTCGTCAGTAAATTCTTGCCATTCAATAATATGATCCAGTATTTAACAGTTAAATGCAAAGTGAAAATCTGTATTAGATGCACTCAGAATGTATCAAAAGTAAAACAGCTTATCTGTCAGTAATGACAATGGTTGGGGCATTCATAGGGTTCTTCCTTGGTGTATTCACTCTCATTAGCCTTGGCTCTGCCACCTTGACATATTGCCTGTGACGTCCTGTGCTTCGACGTCGCTGAACCAGCATCTTGCCGTTCGCTTGCCAAAGTGTTTTGTTACTTAGCAACTTCCTGAGGAGATGTGTGTGCAGAGCGGCAACAAAGTATCTATAGAGAAACATTAACATTAACATCAATTTGAATGTTTTATACACAAAAAGCGAAAAATGGCTAACATAGTTACAACAGAAACAAATAAATACATAAAATTTAACACATATTTCACAGAAAATAAAATAAAAGTTAAGTAAACCAATATCTATAGCAATGTACTCTGATAGGAATTCCTTAAATGGAACATAATTATCTCAAAATGACTAAGGGGCCTATGCAGAGAGCAGCGCTGGAAATTATTGGCGAGGGAAATAAAATGTACCTTTAATGGGGAGATTTTTTCTCCATATGCAGGAAGGTGAGAAATCTGCTATTTTTTTTCATGAATGCGTGTGTCCAGTTGAAAATGGAGAGATGCGAGCTGCTAAAATGTCTTAGAAAAAATTCGCTGTTTTTTTTTTCTCCCCTATGGCCGCCGAGCTCCAGCTTCTTGCCAACTTTAGTTGGCGGAGCTAATTGTTGAATTTCGCGCCATGTTTTTGGCGCGAACAGCCGCTAGATGGCGATCGTCCCTTTCTGAATAGGGACCTTTTAAAAACTGGCGAGATTTAGGTTCTCGCCAGCCGCGCGGCGAGATTTAAAAAAAAATGGCGCTTTTTTCTACACTCGCCATTACCTGCCTTTCTACAGGCAGATTTCGCCAAAAAATGCCGCTTTCCTGTTAGCGCTGCTCTCTGCATGAGGCCCTAAGAGTTTTATAAAAACTTTGCATGTTTAAAGGAGCTAGAAATAGTTTATCTAAACACAGCTGTAAAACGGAATAATGTTGTACATAATAGATTGAATGTTAAAAACGGTATAATGGTAAAAAGACCTTACTGTATATACAAGGGTTTCACATCAAAGACATTCATTTAAACCCAGTGTATCTTAAAAAAATAAAAATATTGAAAATTCACTGTGATTCCTGAGATATTTATAAATAAAAATCGCTCTCCACTTAAAATTTGTGCAAGTGTACATTCTAAGGACCTCATAAAAAAGTACTCACATCTTGACATTCATTTAAACCCTGTGGATCTGAAGTACCCACATTAAAAAAAAACTCCTTTGTCAATAAATCCTTGCCATTCATTAAACTGTGATCACCTGTGCAAAATTGCTTGTTGAAGGAAGAATGTTAGTAGTAACAAAATAATGATATATGCAAAGCATTGTAATTGAAAAACCCTTGCTTGCCATACACTTTTTGTGACATAGAAAGAGATAGAAATGGTGCCATGTCTCAGAATTCTAACATTCAGGGCTAGGGAATGTGTAGGCTCTAAAGGTGCAAGGTCACCAAATAGAACAGATGACAGAAATAGGTTCATGGCTTAAAAGTAGATGATTGATGCTTGAAAAAAAGAGAGGGGTAGTGTGTGTATAGAAGAGAGAGGGGGAGAGTAAGCATAAAGGAGAGAGTGTGAGGGGGAAAGACACTAGAGACGGGGACAAGGGGGAGCGAGAGACGCCGGGTGGGGGCGAGAGACAGTAAAATGCCCATTACCTGACTGATTTATCTTATGACCACTACATTGGGGTCCTGTCCTGGTAGACTGATGTGCAAGGTTATTATTACCATTTCTACAATTTGTTAAATATTTATTTTATTTTTTTATTTATAAAAGGTTTTACCCGGAAGTAATACATTGAGAGTTACCTCTCGTTTTCATGTATGCCCTGGGCATAGAGTTAAGATGACAAAGAATACATGGTTACAGTATTGTATTCAGTTACATAAGTGAACAGGGTATACATTATATACAAGACATTGCATGCACTGTTAGAGATAATATATATTATAGGCGAATGTAACAGTTACAGATCAGATTAAAATGTGAGACAAAAACAGAGAAAACCAGTAAACTCCTAATTTATATACCCCCAAAGTAACCACAATATATATATATATCTGATCTCTTTGACAAAGGGATTTGTTCCCAAAACGCGTCAGAGTAGTTCTGTACCCCCCACTTATCATACAATAAAGTCCTTTTAATAATTTTTGCTGGTTTGTAGCTCCCATTCTTCGCCACTGCTGTGCTCCGTTTCTGGACCTCACGGACCGTTTTTCTTTGTTTTGAAAGAACTTAAACTGGTGGTGGCTGTGAGAGTCTCCGGTAGGTTGTTCCAGTTTTGGGGTGCACAGTAAGAGAAGGAGGAGCGGCCGGATTCTTTGTTGAGCCTTGGGACCATGAACAGTCTTTTGGAGTCTGATCTCAGATGATAAGTGCTGCATGTGGTAGGGGTGAGGAGCTTTTTCAGATAGATGGGTAGCTTGTCAGAAAGTATTTGAAGGCAAGACAGGAAAGGTGAACTTTGCGCCTAGACTCGAGTGCTGACCAATCTAGTTCTTTGAGCCTTTCACAGTGATGTGTGTTGTAGTTGCATTGGAGAACAAAACGGCATATTGAATTGTAGAGGGTGTCAAGTTTGCTAAGATGGATTTGTGGTGCTGAGCCGTATAATATATATATTTCAAAAAATATTGAAATATATATATTAATGCCAATAAATATGCTATTTTGAATCTCTTCTTTATCAACAGATTTCAAGGTAACTAATAAAAATAAATCGATGCCAAATTCCTTCAGCTTATTTACTGGGGACAAAAGCTTCTTTCTGGATGTCTCCAAAATAATCATCAAGTCTTTTATGAGTATTAACTGGACTTCAGGATTATACATTTCCTTCAATATGTATTTTTTGATCAACAAAGAGATGTCTATGCAGCAAAGCCAGATCACCTAGACTTGACAAGGCTGATGGGGTAATAACAATGGCTTTATTCACTTGTTCAAATACTAAAGCAACATACTATATTATCTGCTTCATCATATATTTCCAGTGGCAACATTATGTACAGGTCGTCATGCAAAGTGGTTAAATAAAAGCTAAGAGTAAATAATTATCTGTAAGTAAAAAAAATAACATTCTGTATGGTTTGGCCACAATTCAAAAATGAGTATTTACAGTGGATTTATAATACCTTGTTGTTTAATTCTGGGATAAAGTCAAGCTTTTAAAGGAAAGACATGTTAAAATGTGTTCTGTGGAAAAATATGCATGTTAAGTCATACATGATGTTGCATGGTAAATTATATTGCACTGAATTGCAGCATAAGAGAATATTATATGTTACATTATATAAATACTATGGGTCCAGAAGTGTCAAGCTCTAAACTCTTGACTCCTCTCAGACCCCTTTGCTGGAGGAGCCTGATTTGAACTATTTCCATTCATGTTTAGCACCTGTTCCCCCACCCTAAGTGAGATCATCCGGCTACCTGGTGTTGTTGGTGCAGTGCATGCCTGTTTGGCTGGAACAGGAGGCTCTGAGTGCTCCGCGATGGTGTGGGGAGATATCAGGACAAGTTTTCAGGGTGGTTCATCTCAGTGTACAGAGCCTCCAGCAACGAGGATCCTGAGATGACCAGGATGGTCCATGCTGACACTTCTTTGTGGCCCAGTCAATTTGGCCACACAGATAGATAGTTCAACTGGTGTTTATTGTCAAACAGCCAGAAGTCACAGCCTTCTCATTTTGTATAAGGCCTGGCAGGCCCCATCCAGCTCCTTTATCCCAGATGGCTTACAGGATAAAACATGCTCCTACTCCGCAGGGGGAGGGGAGACAGGCAGCATGACTTCTGGGAGAGTGTCCGTATATACCCAGGGGATAGGCTTGTAACCCTGCCCCATAACAGGGCAGGTCGGATACTTATAGGCATCACATTAACTGCATGTGACCCAACCAGTATCCTCCCCAGGATCCAAGGTATATGAGACGATGCACAGGCATAGGGAAAAAAGTCGTAGCTGGACTGTTAAATTCCAGGTACAAAAAATCCTTTATTTGCGGCACATAAAAACAGCAAGGTGATAGACCCCCCTTTGACGCGTTTCGCGCATCATAAGCGCTTTATCTAAGAGTAAAAAAACAAACAGTCATCCCTAAAATACCCACGATACCCCTGTTCCATAGCCAATAAGAATCAAGTATATCAAAAGCCGCCCCACACCTGAGGTATCCGTAACGTCCTTCATCTATAATTATAGGTGGGGCGGTCTTCTACGGAAACCGGGGATCATGGAAATGTAAACAATGATACTGATTGGATGCGGGGCTATCCCTTTGAAGAGCTCTGATCGTAAAACTTTGACATAAATAGAAACTAAGTCCCGCACCCAATTATGACATGAAAGAAAGATAAAAACAACACAAGTTGAAAATTAAAAACAATCCCTTGTTTAAATTGAAATCCTTTTAACAATTACATAAGTATATCAAGTATATCAAAACGGAACACATTCTTGGAGCAGTACTCTTAATGGTTGACACATAATTACCTTATTATCAATAAGGAATAGATCTCTGAACTTGCTTAACTAATGCAGCAACAAATAAAAAACTGTTGCTTGTTCAGAAGAAGCATTTAAGATCTGATTACATAAAGATATAACAATGTACATAGTAACATTGTATAAGACTGTTTTGCATTCATTTAACATTAATAGAATCCCACTCTTAGAAGATAGCATTCCTACATTTTCTTATAAACAAATATCATTACATAAATTACCACTACATTGCCAAATAATAGATTACTAGCAATCTGATGGACAAGATATTCTGACATCATAAGGTGCATATGTATGTGTATAAGAATAACCGAGAAGTAGAGAAAGGCAAGACAGAAAAGGTAAAAAAGAAAAGGAAAAAAATAAATGAATTAAAAAAAACCCATATATAACTAAATTAATGGCTCATGCAATATGTGCCAATATGCCCTCCCCACCAAAACCTTAAAGGTAGGGAAAAGACACACATACTGCCCACCCCCAGTGAGTGAGCGAGCCGCTGAGCAACCCACCCCCCCGTGAGTGAACCTGCCCGTCCTGCGTGAGTGATCCGCCAAGCAACCCGCTCAGCCGTGAGTGATTGGCCGACCAACACACGCCTCCCCCCGTGAGTGATCTGCCGAGCAACCTGCCCGTCCTGCGTGAGTGATCTGCCAAGCAACCCGCTCAGCCGTGAGTGATTGGCCGAGCAACCCGCGCCTCCCCCCGTGAGTGATCTGCCGAGCAATCCGCACCCCCGTGAAAGGTCCGCCGAGCAAAGTGAGTGAACTGCCTAGCAACCCACCCCCCAGTGAGTGATCCGCCGAGCAACCCTCCCCCATGAGTGATCCGCCGAGCAACCCGCGCCCACCCGTGAGTCGCCGTGCACGTGATCAGCACACACAATTTTTTTTTTGTTAAACATTAGAGTGCTCCGGCACAGAGTGGTCATTGGATCATGGTACAGTAGCTATTTTGGAAAAAACGGAAGAGGAGAGATCCCTCTCCTCCTTATCCTCACTATGCAGATTGCATCCTGCAATACATTGGAATACAGGACGTGATCGTACCTGGGAAAAACAGACACTTTGAGGATGATGTAGTCACTATGTCATGGGGCCCCCATGATGCCAGACCCAATGACGTTATAACTATGTCCTGGGACTCACAAAGGATAAAGAGAAGCCCTGTTTGTGGGTTGCAAGCACTTCATATTGTATATGTCAAAGAGCTGCATGAATCAATGATAATTGATTCTTCTTACAGGACCCTATTTAATATAAGATGTCTCCCCCTTGCTCAGGGGATTTAAGTTTAATTCATTTCAATAGGGTGGGCTTAAAACATCCCAACTATGAAATGTGGTGCCACAGCCTTTTCAAAACTCAATTTGCTAATTTCTTATTCGATTTTGTCTTTTTTACCCCATCCAAGCTTTCAAGAGTTGTCCAATGTAAAATACATTAACAGTACCATACAGAGATGCTGCTTTTCCATAACACGTGCACTAATCTCTACATGGTTAAATATCAAATTGAAACATTGTATCACAGTGAATATCATGAGACAGAAAAGGACTTCTCAAGACAAGCAAGAATGTCACATTTCACTTGAATCCTCTGTTTAACATTCCTGTGAGGATAATCTACTGACGCCCACCAGCCGGACATCAATATCTATATTGAAACTTTGCTGAGCACATTGTCATCAGTGACAACAGAGACACTGTTAACTTTGATCCTATCCATTGTGTGCAAGCAGAAACTGAGAGATGAAGTCTTCATCAATTATTACCTCTTTTACTGCCATATAAAATGAATGTCGGCCTTGTGTGCACTATACATAACTAAAGTTCTAAACACATTTGTTGTATAGAATCCTCGAGGAAAAATCTCGACACCAATTAAAAATGATTTTTCTATTTTACCTAAAATCTGGACACAAATGTTTTACATTTTATAATGTAATTAGTTTGGAGCTGTATAATTGAGCAATATATTTTAGGACCTGCCTAAAAAAAGCTTGCATGTTTATTTTTTTTCGTAGCATAGTGTGGAAACATGGTACAACGTTATGTATTTTTATTATAATATGTAAACACCTCCCCCACCCACCTTTGGGATTACAATGGACAGTTAAGGCCCTGAAAGGGTTAACTGTATAGGTTGTTGCAATGTATTGCACCCCTTTCTCATATTTGTTGCAAGAAGCTTAGCCACTCCCTCCTTCTAGAAGGTGTTCATTCTGTCAATTAGTATAGGACACTGTGACGGCGCAACCTCATAGGAATGGTCAGAAAGGAGCTCAGACACAACTTTCTTGCAATGAAAGTCCTTAGAGTTCAAAGTAAGTACCATACTGTGGGTCTGCAAAACAACATAACAGTCCTTAATCTCAGGTACAAGACACTGGCTCTCCCCCTGGCAGGCATTCTGCAACTTGTTTCCTCACAGATTGAGAGCAGGGATAAACAGCAGGAAGTCTGTTGCCTGCCTTTTAAACCTCCCCTTTCCAATCAGCTTGCAGCCCTATAAGTTAGGGTGTGTTTTTTCTGGTCTGCTAGAATGAGAGAGTTTTTAACTTCTTATATACACTCTTTGGCTAAGGTCACGCTGGAGGCTGCTGCACGCGCGCCTGGTATTCTGGCGGCAAGTGCACAGCTGAAAACCGTGATCTGCAGTCTGTTAGGAGCGATCAAAGGTGTGGGGGGCGTAGCCTAAACAGGGTGGGGGGCATGACATAAACAGGGTGGGGGCATGGCCTAAACAGGGTGGGGTGCATGGCCTAAACAGGGTGGGAGTGTGGTTTAAACAGGGTGGGGGGGCAATGACACTGCACAATTTTGCCCAATGACCCTTCTCTCTGGAAAAAGCTTCCATTCCAAGTGATGATCTTACATGTTTTATTTATTGTAAAGGGCATAGACATTAAGTAGCCTGGGAAAGAGAGGCCAATTTCCCAGAGTTTGGAAAGGGAAGGTGATGCAAGATTGATGCTTTAAAAGAACTGTCTGCTAGCAAGGAATCAACCAATACTGACATGCTGTTTGCATTACTGGCTCAAAACAAGGAGCTAAGAAAAGGTACAGGTAAGGGTTTGTACTTGCTATAGATATCAACAACATACCATGCAAGTTGTTGTGATGTGTCACTCTGTTCTGAGAGTTATTTGGACTTTATATTACTAAATCCACACACAAAGGTTTCTGCTATCATATGTCCAAGTATCCACCAGATACTCGATCGTAAGCCCTGTATGGCTGACGTCACCCGATCTGCCGGTAGCGGGTGTTGCGCTCAGTGAGTCTCTCCGTTGTGGACTCAGGGACTTTCAAGTTGCGGACGGCATCCGTGAGTTTTGCAACTCACCCCCATACATTTCCTATTCCCTATTTCCCTACCCATGGGTGTGCTGCATCGTTAACATCCACGATCACCATCGCCTATTGAGGGAAGTTCCACAAGCCAGACGACGTGGGGTCCGTGGGAAGTTGTATGTAGACGGGAAGTGTGTACAGATTCTCTCCCCTGAATGTGCAAGTTTTCATTCTGTGAGTAGGATTCTGCAGTTCTAGACAGGGACTTGTTGCTGAAATATACTGCGCAATTGGTGTGCCCTTTTGTTTCTGTTATTTCAGAATCAGTGAGGACTTCACATTAAGGACACCCTTCCCATCTGGAACTTAAACCAACTAGTCCATCAACCCATCCAGAAGGAAGCTTTATCAGAGACTTATATCAGAGACTATCTTTGTTGGATTACGGTATCGTGGACTGATCACGTTAGCGCCGGGGACACTTATTTTGTGTTTGTAGATACTCGATCATAATTCATTATGCAGTGTGTGGGATTCATTATAATTACTATGCATGTATGTCATTATATATGCGACTTCATGGGCAACGTTCTAGGCAATATTGCTGCACTCCTATTGGCTCAGGCTATCTACCCTCTTGATTCTTTCAAAACTAAAGCTGTCTCACATTTTAATCAGGTCTGTAACTGTTACATACGCCATACCATTCAAGGTAAATTTTTGCGGATGCCTCCTAAACCTCCACACCGATGTAACCTCCATAAGGAGCCGGGAAGGGAGGATTACAAGTAATATGTAGAAAAGTTGCATGCGGCACATCCTACAGGTGTCTTGTTGGTGATTGCCCCAGATTTGTTTTAGAATACTTGTTGGCACTACAGTATGAAAGGTGCAAAACAAAACTATAAGGAAAACAGGCACACTAAAAAACTGTGTATATACTGTGCACACACTTCTATTTTATAAATATGTTGATTAAATTGAAGTGGAAAAAATGCACGTTGGGTATGTCAATAAGAAAGTACTTGTAGCCAGCTGTAAACAGCACCGTCTATACCTATCTCCTTCCTACTGTGGTAAGTCCTGTTACGGCAGGCACCAGTAGTGATCATGGGTTTTCCCCGCCTTCAGCCCTGACTTGATTGGTGGAGGTAGGCCCCCTGACTCTGTGTGCAAGCAGAGACACAGGGGAGGGGTCTGATGACATCATGATAGGCGGGGCTGTCTCTATTTAGTGGGCTGCTCCTGTGAGTCCGTGTTGGTGTTAGGTGTGCTGAAGCAGAGAGCGGTTGCTGATGCAGAGTCTGAGCTTGGAGCATGCAAAGGAGAGGAGAGACTCAGCCACCTTGAGTAGAGCTGATAACACCTTAGACCCAGTGGACCAATGCCCCTCACCCCAATGAAAAAACAAAAATAATACTGTGCGCCACTATTTAACCCTTAAAATATAAGTGATACAGTGCAGTGACTGAAACTCCTTCTAATTGGTAATACAATAAAACCACAAATACCACAGTGAGGATAATGATTTTTTTTTTTTACATAACCGTGTATTAACTGATTTGTGTGTCTGCTGCTATTGAAACAGGGGGTGGCTCAGCACCCCCCAACACACTAGAGAAATGGAAACAAAAAAACAGCGCACAACGCCAATAGTGAAGTAGGTAAATACAAAAATATATTTAAATAGGGGATAATTAATCTGCGTACATCAAATAGGTTAAAAAGTGCATGTAGTGTGTATAACACTGGTTACCACTCGGCGACTGCTGGCATGGAAGTCAGATGCTTGCTTCTTTCAGTGGGAACTGTGGCAGTAGCTACGGAGCAGAACTCTCACCGGAACTCCTCATCAGACGGTCGGAATCTCCAAAGGGGGTTTCCCTTAAAACAGCTGGGCTCCGCACTAAAGTAGTGACACTCAGAGGGTCCACCAATAGTTCTATGTGTGCTGGAGCAGCTCGTGAAGCCCCGCAGTTGAAACCGCTGCACATGGAGGTAAGCCCGATGCCTACAGGAACAACCACAGCGTGCCACGCTGCCGCTCCGTCACGGGACGCTGCGTGATGACGTCACAATAACCGCAGCAATGATACGATCCTGATGATTTATGGTCTTAATGCTTATTGCCACTTGCACTGGCTTTATCTATTGCTCTTTGCTCTTGTTATTACTACCGTTGTGTGTAATTTCGGGCGATTCAGAGACTCTAGTACACTCCTGCCGATCGTATCATTGCTGCGGTTATTGTGACGTCATCACACAGCGTCCCGTGATGGAGCGGCAGCGTGGCACGCTGTGGTTGTTCCTGTAGGCATCGGGCTTACCTCCGTGTGCAGCGGTTTCAACTGCGGGGCTTCACGAGCTGCTCCAGCACACATAGAACTATTGGTGGACCCTCTGAGTGTCACTACTTTAGTGCGGAGCCCAGCTGTTTTAAGGGAAACCCCCTTTGGAGATGCCGACCGTCTGATGAGGAGTTCCGGTGAGAGTTCTGCTCCGTAGCTACTGCCACAGTTCCCACTGAGAGAAGTAAGCATCTGACTTCTATGCCAGCAGTCGCCGAGTGGTAACCAGTGTTATACACACTACATGCACTTTTTAACCTATTTGATGTACGCAGATTAATTATCCCCTATTTAAATATATATTTGTATTTACCTACTTCACTATTGGCGTTGTGTGCTGTTTTTTTGTTTCCCTCACCCCAATGCTGGGGTGATGGAGAGAATCCATCCCCACCCAGAGGATAACCTCTGAGGTGGGCAGCGGGGTATTGACGCCCCAGCCCAGACCATCCTGTCGGAGGATAAACTTGGAGGGAAGGAGAGGAGGAAAGACCTGTAAAGGGAGGAGGGTCGAGTGATAAGCGGGACATTGCTGTTGTTGTTGTGGCTGCTGGTCGCCACTACATTTGGAGGCGCTAAACCGACAAATAAAGAGAGACAATACTTTTATATCAAGACTGTTGTGTGATTCTGGAGCATCCACCCTGGGACCAGGGTTCACTCTTCTATACAGGTCCTATCCCATATCCCTGGGAGTATAGAGGATGGAGGCGCTGCACCACTAAAGCATGGGGGCTACTACCCCAGAAGCCTGGCCCTGTGATTCCCCACACCAGCGCGGGAGACTCAGGCCCTCCTGTTCCACACAGGTACGCACCACTAAGTACATGTAACCCGCCCTCACACACCCTAGATATGTCAGATGAGTCTAAGGGGGGGGGGGGGGATATGGGTTACATACTATTTCAAAATGTTTTTCTTTCCACATAGTGAAGGTACAGAAGGGACGTTGGTGTGGGGGTCTGGACTTTGCACATGGTTTTTGCTCCATTTTGGTTTAACTGTTGACCCTGTACTGTTAAAGTCTACGTGTTCTGATGCCAATATGCCTTTCATTTAAAACGGCAATTTTAACAGCTCACAATTTTGTTTCTCATGTTCTATTCTCCTGACATTACTAATTGAAACATGGGCTCCGATAAAAAAAGAAAATGGGTGAGTATGAATGTACTTTCATGTATTGTTGCCATTCTGTACAACTTTTCGTATTTCTGTACCCTAAATATATTTACCCCCTCAAAAAAGAAAAAGAAACAGTTGAAAGAAAATAAAAAGTATGAACCCGCCCCCACGAATAAGTAAAAGTTGTGCACCCTAATTAAATGCCAGAAGAACAGAGGCAAATATCTGCTAAAACATGATTATCCCGTTGAGATTATTCTGGACCCAGGGTCATGTATAGCATATGAATAGACCCAGATAGCTTCAACTCAGCCCTTTTCCAAAGCACACCAAGTCCTGCTATGTTTTCTTCACTTTATTGGAAAGTAGTCAATATATACAGGCACTTGTGGAAGTTATGGTGTTGAGAGAGTGCTTCTCTATAGGTGCTTTGTAGTTAAGGGCAGGTGAAAAGGAGATGGCCTTGCCAAGAGGAGTGTATCAGAGAAGGGTACTCATTCAGCCAGTGTCAGGGATGAAAAGGAAGTGTAGGGGAATCTGGGTAACAGAAGTAGTCTCAGGGACAGACTAACTGTCATCAAAACAGGGGGGAGGGCAGAATAGCCCACTCTGAGAAAGATCTCAGAGGGTGCTATAGCAACTCACTGACTACATGCACAGAGGCAGGAATGGCAACATTGTATAAATCACACAGGCACAGTGTGTGTGTTCAGAGCAAAATACATGCAGCAGAAAATAAGGAACTGACAGGCAGAAGCTGCAAAGGAGGGAGGGTGAACAGAGGGGGCAGAAATGGGAATTCTTGTTCCAGGACACTCCCCGTCTGGTATCTGGAGATACCAGTATATAATTAGAATATGTGGAATATATGTAAATACATAACAAATATAACATCACATTCTCAAACAATGCGAAAGTCCATATCCACATAGCGATGAGATACCTGCCGGTATCCCTGGCTTCAAAGTCCCTTGGCCAAGGTTCTTTGGCAAAGGATGCCAGGTGTATGCACCGCTCCAGGTTAGCTGGTTGCACCACAATGTCTTTGTGCAAAAGTCTCTGGCACTGTTTTCTTCTAAACTTATGGGCGAATAGTCCCTTTGTCTCTGTAGCTTTCTCTACAGAGGGCATCACCTTGTGGATGTGCCAGTCGAGGTAGTCTGTCACTCTATCACCTGGCGTTTGGCAGAAAGAGATGGCTTTTGGCTCCTTGTGGAAGCGGATAAACACTCCTGGAAGACTGTCTGACAAGTCTGGTCTAGTGAGTAGGGCGTCGTTTGGAAAGGCTTCCTGGTGCTGAACATTGGAGCTGAACATTACCCAGATCTGACCGGGTTTCTGATGGTGGTGGACACTAGATGATGGGAGGTAGCAGCATTCTTCAACTTCCTTCAGTGAGGGTGCTGGTTCTACGTGTCCTCTAAGTAATATCCTTTGCATGAAGGCCACAATTTGATTCTTGGTCTCTGGCTCCCTTTGTGGGTTGCGGTGGAGCGAAGTGAGCCTAGAGTTGACATGTTCCTTGTTGTTTGGGAGGTGTCTTCTTGGCGAACAAAATGGTAGCGGGGTCACCCAACTCTCCGATCCAACCTTGAAGAGCTCCTTATCCATTAACCTCAGGAATTCTCCATCTTCCATCGATGGTGCTTGCGTGTCATCGTCCCTTGTTGTCTGGAACGCTGTGCACCCTAAGTCATAGGTATGTTTCTCTTGCACGAGAACGTCTCCACGTATTTTGGTGATACACCTTTGTGCCTCTTTGTTAACTACCCTCATGAGGTTGTTTTCTCCCTGGACATGATGAAGAACAGTCTCTTTTGTCCTTGTAAATCCTTTTGTGAAATGTCTCTGCGACTGTCTCTTTTTAGGCGTGTGAGAGGACAGTCTTTTTGCCCCTGTAGTTTCACCTGCAGGGCGCAATATTTTGCGGCTATGCCAGCTGTGGCGGTTGGCTGCTTTGTTACTTGGTATTCTGCGGAGGGGAATGACTGTATGTCTTAATTGTGCCATTGCTCGCAGGAGGACTGTCCGATTGTTTCTTTTCCTTTGGATGATCCTTTTGTCGGTCACCTTCAGGAGGTTACTTTCTTCCTTGAATGGAGTCGACTCATCATCCTTAGTGGTCTGGACTGCTGAGCATCCTAGGCCATTGTCACATTTCCCTGATGCAAAGATGTTTTTGTTGATCTCAGTGATATGACCTTGTCTCTTCTCACTTGGCCTTCCTGTCACTTGGAGATGGCCAAGACATGGTTCGGAGAGGGATGTGTGTCCACATTCTGTTATCACTGTTCTGCGGGCGTCAACATAGTCTGGTTGGTGCCTTTTGTCAATTCACACGTTGCCCACTATCACCCATCCTAGGTCAAGTTTTTGGGCGAATGGAGCGTTGTGGGGTCCATTGCGCTGTTTACGGACTGTGTGCACCCTCAGGATGTCCCTACCGAGCAGCAAGATCTTGGCGCCTTGTTCTACCGGCGGGATGTAGTTGGCTATTCCTCTGAGGTGTGGGTGATAGCGTGCCACGTCTGATGTGGGAATCTCATCCCTGTTTGCCGCCATGTGGTTGCACTCGATGAGTGTGGGGAGAGCTATCTTCACTCTGTTGTCCACTGAACGTATGATGTAGCCATTTGCTCTTCTCCCTGTTGTCTCAGCTAATCCTGCACAGGTTCTGAGGGTGTAGGGTGAGGCATTGTCTTGTGCATTGAATAAGTTGAAGAATTCCGTCTTCGACAATGATCTGTTACTTTGATCGTCGAGGATTGCATACATCTGAATAGCCCTCTCAGGTTGTGCCTAGAGGTGCACTGCGACAAGGCATATTTTAGAGCAGGACCTTTTGTTACATCCTTTTCCGCAAACCTCGGTGCACTGAGACGTGACAGATGTTGGCTTTCCTTCTCCTTCCTCCCCACCATGCTTCGCTACGGAGGATGGGTTGTTGAGTTGGTGGAGTGTCAGCGCCTCTGGATATAGAGATGTTACATGCTTGTCACTCTTGCACACTGCACATTTGATGGCTTCTTTACAGTCTTTGGCTAGATGAGTTCTGGAATTGCAGCACCTGAAGCAAACTCAGAATTCTCCAAGTAACTTCTTGCATTCCTCTATGGACTTCATCCTGAACCCAAAGCACCTGTTAAGTGGGTGTGGCTTCTTGTTTATGGGACATTCCCTGTTTGGGTCCCTTGGTTTCTTGTTTTCAGCGACCGACTGGTCGGTGGTTGCTGGGTCGTGGGGGACACGTCCGTCCTGTGGACAGAGATAGGTATTCTAGCGTTACCGAAACTATCCACTCGTCTTTCATTCCTCAGGTTGCTTACACTGTGTGTGGTCTGCGCACCTAAGATGAAACTGGGATCGCTTCTTGTCCTTGCTGCTTCGCGAATGAAGCTCAAGAAGAATGAGAAGGGAGGGAAGGTGACTTGCTTCTCCCTTTTGTATTTGGAGTCTTGTGACGTCCATCTTTCTTGGAGGTTGTATGGTAGCTTCTCCAAGATGGGTCTCACTCCGCGAGCTGAGTCTAGGACGTTAAGTCCTGTCAGGGATTGGTCTGTTCTTGCAAACTCCAGCTCCTGCAGCAGATCTCCAAGCTCTCGTAACTTTGAATAATCCTTGGCTGTGATTCTAGGAAAGTCGTCGACTCTTTTGAAGAGTGCGTCTTCGATTGCTTCGGGGCTACCGTAGCACTCCTCTAGCCTTTCCCATACTAGGTCAAGACCTACTTGGGGGTGGTTCACGTTTGTTGCCCTGAGTCTCTTCGCATGTTCTATGGATTCTTTCCCCAGCCATTTGGTTTGTAGGCTGAGTTCTTCCCTTGCGGAGAAGCCCAGACTCTTGATTGTGTCTTTGAAAGTGAACTACCATATTCGGTAGTTCTCAGGACAGTCGTCAAAGTTGGTAAGTCCTGTTTGTACCATGTCACGCCAGATCATGTACTTGCCCATGTCTGTTAGGTCTGAGGCATCGGTGTGTTGGTCGCGTTCGGAGATAGTTGCCGGGAGGGTCTTTGCGTTCGCCTCTTCCTTGGCACGGACATGTGATGACTGCTGGTCAGTGTGAGGGGGTGTGTTTTCCCATGTGGGTGTACCTGGATTGCGAGCCTGTTGTAGTGCATCCGTGTGCGCGCAGGCGTGTGGATCACTGTTGCGGCTTTGGCTATCCTAGGTAGCGTGTAACCTTGAGGAAATGCATCTTCTCCACGTGGGCCTAGCAAGTCTTCGGTGCCTGTGGTGTCACTCCCGTCGGGTTGAGATGGCGCGCTGGTGTTTACGCTGAAAAGGCTCCTTACGTAGTCTTCGGTGCGTTGGGCTGGATCCTCTGAGATTATTCGTCTATATGGTTGCTCCCAGCCATCCTGTTGCGCGGCTGCTTCTTGGACTTCAGCTTGGGCTATGGCAGCGGCGGCTTCCCTCTCTCTTGATTTAGGGCCTCTAGTTCCACATCAAATTTGGCTTTCCTCCGCGCAGCGGCAGTGGCAGCGACGGTTGCAGTCGGCTCTTGCTCTTCTATGCGTGCGCTCTCTGCCCTTATGGCTGCCTCTTTCTGACTATATTCGGCCCTAGCGCATGCTACCTCTGCGGTGGCTCGCTCCTTGGTAGCGCTTGCGCTTTTGCTGGACGCGTTAGATTGCCCTGATCTTGCTGACCTTTTTGAATGCCTGGATGTGCTGGTGCGCTGTGATGCGGTTTCCAGCAAAAGGTATTTTCTCTTATTCTCAGCTTCCGTGATGGAGGTTCGCACGCGGCTGTCACGTGTCAAGTCAATATTATGCTGTAAGTCTCTTTCTTGCAGGCTTTCGTCGGTGTTAGCCCTGGTCAAATAAGTGACGTATGCCTCTGCCAGCTCTTGGTAGCACGAATGATCTATCTTTAATTGAGTTATTTCCTGCTCGAGCTATTGTAGATAATTGCCAGCGCCGGCGACATTGCGTATTCCAAGTGTGGTTGTTTCCCAGGCATTCTCTAATTTAGTGCGGTGCGCTTCAATGTCAGTTTTGTATCTTTCACGCGCTTTTTGTGTCAGTGTGACTATCCGTTTAGGCCTTGCACCTGCCTGCACCTGTTGCAGTTGTGCAGCAGTCTCTGTGTCTGAGTGGTCACTCTCCTGCATGGTGTCTGGTGAGGATATGAGTTCCGCCATGCTGCAGGTGTGTGTAGGCCTTTAGTCAGTGTGTGTGGCGTGCGGTCTGTTACCTGCGTTAGCGATGGGCGACTGTCTCAGAGGATGACGATCGGCGTCCTGCAGCGTTCAGCGTAGTGGTAGCTGTACTCACAGGTGTCCAGTGGCTCTGACCCGTGTTCTGGTGGGTGTCAGGTGGCGTGGCTCTTGGTGGCGCTAGCCATGGGGACGTGTGCAGGGGTAGTTGAGATGGTAGGTCCTCACTGTGAAGCTGTGCAGAGGGTGGACTCAAAACAGAAAGGGCAATCAAAGTTCTGTGTATAGTGCACAGTCTGACTGCAGTGTTGCTGCCTTGTGTGTGAGGCTGCTTGCTTGAACTGCTGTAGAAGCTGGGCTCTGTATTGGCAGTGTAAAGCTGCTTGCTTGTACTGCTGTAGAAGCTGGGTTCTGTATTGGCAGTGTAAAGCTGCTTGCTTGCTAGTGGGCAGAGAGTGCTCTGTATAAACTGTGTAAGCTGCTTAGCTGGAGAGGCTGGAGAGGCGGCAAATGGGGTCAGACATTTGCCGGCCCAAAATTTTGCCGCCATAGGGCCTACCATAATGGGCCTAATGGTAAATCTGACACTGGGGAGCGGGTTTCTGCTTAATTCCTTTGGTAGCCGGATACTTTAACTACGCTGTAAAAGTGATCAATCAGAAAAGGCCTTTTTTTGGTAGTTAATTTGTGAAAACAGTACATGTATCCTTAGTGTAGTAGTTACTAGAGGTAATGTGTGAACCAATGTTAAATATGAATGGAGAATCCAGGGCACTGAAACAGAGTTCTTTATCAAGTGATTGGCATCATTGATAAAGAACTCTGTATAGTTGGAAACGTCGTGCATTTGACAGAATAAATCTGTATACCAAATCCGCAGTGCCCTGGATTCTCCATTCATATTTATGCTAGGATCTCGCCAGACAGGTTTTCTCTTGAACTATGGTGCACCGTTATTAAAACGCAAGTATTTTGCTCTTTTTTTCTGATTTAAAGTGTGCAACACTGAACCCTTTTTTGTATTGAACCAAATATAATTTTATTACAATTGTTAAAAATAGATTTTGAAACTCAGTTCTGAACTCATATTTTGTCAAAAATGATGTGCAATTGCACACCAATCACTGTGATACGTAGTAAGTCTTTCAGCCATTTTTAAACCAGGATTCACACACATGTATCCTGACCATATGTGTAATTATTAGTAGTAACATCTATTTTTATTTGACATTCTGTGGTGCAGTTGAAAGGACAAATAGGATAATATCACATAAACATATAAATAGTTTGTGTTCATATAATATTTGATATTACATATAATATAGTGTAACCTATTTGTCATCTACACTGAACAAAGATATGTGCTTTAACTTTAATCTGCTATATTAGAACACTTACAAGCATTGAAGCAATCTGGAGCAACAGAGCTAAAAATCACTCAATATTTCTCTGGTCCAAGACAGGATGCACAAAAGCTTAAACATGCAATGGAAATGATGTGCTGTAATTAGAGTAATGAGTCAATCACCACAAACTTTTGGTTTTCTTAGTCATACGACAAAAGAGGTTTTACGCTGAAATGCTGAATACTGTTTAAGATCCGTGTTATGTGGGTTTTAATGGCAAGAGAAACTTCCAGTGTCATTGATTTCGTGATAGAATGACAATGTTCCTGAGATGAGTTGTGAACTGTAAGAAACATGTTGATCAGGTTTCTTAGTTACAACAGATTGTTACCTAAGTGGTGTAATACTGAATGTTGTGATACAGGAAAGTGTGTTTTTTATACCACCACGGCAACCCTTATTGCAGTAGCCTGATTACCCTTTTTTTGTTGATTATTGACGTAAAACACTGAATGCTACAGTATGTATGGTAGGAAGGAAAGAGAGCATTCTGCTGGCAATTATGTTATGATAATACCGTAGGATGTATAAAATTGTGTATCATTTTCCATTTATCACAAATCCCCATATGGAATGCAGAAGACTAAATATTTTTTTGATTCCGTGGGCCAAAGCACACATGGGCCGTTATTTATCAAAATTTCTAGGCTGCAAAAGTGGGGCAAAACAAAGTTATACATTTAT
Organism: Ascaphus truei; assembly: GCF_040206685.1. Taxonomy (NCBI): domain Eukaryota; kingdom Metazoa; phylum Chordata; class Amphibia; order Anura; family Ascaphidae; genus Ascaphus; species Ascaphus truei. The sequence continues at coordinate 414,648,163 of NC_134483.1, read as the reverse complement.
CAAGAAAAAAGCAATACAATTCAACCCAATAGGTTTGTCTTCCTTGATAAATATGGTGCAGTATGTTAGTGCCATTTTTGCTGTCCGAAAACATTAGTAAATAGGCTCCATTGTGTTGACAGTAGAGGAGAGCTGGTTGCTGGATACATTAGGGAAAGGTATAGAGAAACAACATATGTTTTATTGATTTTCATATATTATATAAGAAAGGGTGGGGAGAAGGGGAATACAGAAAAAATTGTGAGGGAAGGTTAAACATTCAGGTGTATACAGTACAATCAAAGTCATCATACATTAACACAGGGGTGCGCAAACTTTTCTCTTTGCACTCCCCTGCCTGCTTGCCCTCCTCCTTACCTGCTCTCTGGAATGGGCAGCAGCATATGACATCACAACATCATGTGACGTCACTTTGTCATGGCGTCGCCGGAGAGCAGGTAAGAGGGAGTAACAGAGGTCTCGCGTGCTGTCCCGGTATTTCATTTAAATGTTGTGGGGAAGAGCGTGGGGCTTCTATAAGTGCCGCACCCCACCCAGAACCCCGCCAAGTTTGCACACCCCTGCATTAACAGATATATATATTAACAAAAAAATTGTTTTAAAACGATTAAGACATAGATTAATTTGACTTTTTTTAAATCATTTACGAACCAGAGATTATGTTGTTGAGTCGTTACTCTTCTTTATAGACCAACAAAGTAATTTATCCAGGGCCTAGGACCCACCGCTCCTCTCTTAAAAGTAAACCATGGGTCCCATACCTACTGAAATTTAAGGTGAGTGTCACGTAACATGGATGTTAACTTTTTCATTATTATTATATTTTATTCTCTATCTGTGTATGTATATTTCATATAAGTGTCATAGGAGGTGGTTTTTTTGTCCTTCCATGATCTTGCTATCACACTTCTTGTAGCTGATATTTTATACAGTAGGTTATCAGCTTGTTTGTTCAGTATGTCTGTCTAGGCCCTCAGTTGGTTTAAGTAGATAGTACCATGAGTCCATTGCACTGTCTGACCTGGTTAATCAAGCTTTTTGCCTTTTTCCACAGGCTTTTAACTTTGTGGCATGTCTACAAAATATGAAGGAATGTCCGCCTGCCGCCACACTCCCTTCAACAGTCTGTGGAGTGATCCTGGGACATTACATGTAATCTACAAGTATGTGGGGTATTATGCCATCTGTGTAAGATTTTCACATTTGTCTCCTTTATGGCCAACTACTGTATATGGAGGACCTGGAAATTCTCTCAAAGATGTCCCTTCAGTCATCCCAGTCCTGTTCTGAACCCAAATCTCTTTCTCACTGTAAAGTACTTAATTAAAAACATTTTCTGTAAAACTTTATTAGATTAAAAACATTGCATAAAAAAACTTTATTTACATTAATTAGTAATTAGTTCATAAAGTCGTCTTCTTCGCCCGGAGCACTCCAACCCAGGGCCCCCTGATTCCGCAAAAGGGCATTGATGCTGTCTTTGACGTTCTTGACATGCTAATTTTAAATTGCTTCTTCAGTTCGTCTATAATGGCTCTCCTCAAATTGGTGGGAATTGACCTTTCCCCCTCGAGCCATCGAAGTTAACTTGTTTGCACCACTGGGAATACTGTTTGCACCACTGGTCAAAACTGACATGGTGCTTGAAAATTTGCACAGCAAATCGATGTGGCTGTCCTGCGCAGTTGTTCGCATATCTGGATCGGATAGAATACCGACCTGAGAACGGTCCAGTCAGGGTCTACTTTGTCCAAGTGGCAGACCAAGAGGGGAGGATAGTAAAGAAACCTGACCACAGGCATTACAATTAAAAGGGATTCTTCATGTTGGAGTAATTCATGTTATTTCTGTTATCACCATTCCAAGCTGGGTGGGTAAAAACCTGTGTGTGCATATGATGGTATTATTAACTGTATAACATTGTTATTAGTTGTTAATGTCCTGATGTATTGTTTCAGGTTACTCATCTGCAGGATGGACCCATACATTTGGCTCCGTGGGGACTATTGGATTCCACCAGAGGGAGAATGTAGCCAGGACTGGTTTCTGGCTACCAGTCTGCCCTTCTCCTGGCAGTAAGCCGTTGTAAGAGCAGGCCTTCCAAGATTAATCATGGGTTTTCCCCGCTCACAGCAGCTTCAGTGAGTCACGGGGAGGAGGTGGGACTATGTCTGTGTGTAGCTAATCAGGGGTTCAGACATGGTACCTTCTTCCCCTGTACTTAAGGGTCTGCACTGCTAAATTTAGGCAGTGCCTTTACCTTCTTGAGAGAGGATAGTCTACCCACAACAGTTGTGCAGGGCTCTGCCAATCTGTATTCCCTCCCTTAAGGGAGTGGAAGGGGGACTGTACCCCTTACTCCACCAGGGAGTAAGGGAAGAGCAAGGACTGCTTCAGGGCCCATTGGCCTGGAGTGGAGGTCCAGGGTACATCCTAATGGTGAAGCCCCAAGAACTGCTGTAACCACTATGTGAGCTGTGTATGCTGACCATCTGCAGTATAAGAATAAAGTGTGATCCTGTTCAAATATACCTTCCTGTCTGAGACTGCAATCTATCATGGGGAGGAGAAAGAAGTTTCCCTGCAGGGATTGTCTCCACATCCCTGGGGCCTGCAAGAGATGGAGGCGCTGTCACAGTGAGTACGAATCAGTTACTACCACAGAAGCCTGTTCTGTTCTTCCCTACAGCAACGGGGGAAGCTCAGATCTACTGTGAGCCAGCAGGTATGTACCCCACCACCCTGTGTAGCAGTGAAATCTCCCAGAGGGGGCATGGGTGGACATGTGTTACATATGTACTAAGGACTAGGGACTTTTCCTTGTAACAGAGATGTTTTTGCAAGACTGTCATGTTCATTTAAGTGTGTGCAATATTACATTAATAAGCAAAATACTAAATAATGTACTTAAATGATATTATTAGTTCTGACATATTTTTACTTTTATTAGTGTGTGTTACATGTATGTAGGCCAATTCCTTTGGAGATCACATTACATAAATGTTCATTTTTGTAATATTTACACTATTTTCGTATATTCATTAAAAAATAAAAAAATCTATACAATCACGGTAACCACTAAATCTAAATAAAATCATCTGTATATAGTGCTATGTGTCACTGTCTTTATTGTATTGGGAGGCACATTTGTTATTATTAGTGGCTGGGTTTCTTCTGTGCGTAATCCATACATTATACATTAGGTAAGAAATATATTTTTTTTACTTAGAATAACATGTAATTGGAGTTATATGAATGGTAAATTACTATTATCAGCCAACCGATCCATGTTGTCAGAAATAATGAAGCACCTTGTATGAGATTTTGTGAACTTTATCTCAGATGGCTGAAAAAAATAACATATATATATATATATATATGTGTATATATGTTATTTTTTTTATATATATATAAAGAAAAGAAAAAAAGCGCCCAATCCTAGTGCATTACTGTTGTCCTGGAACTAGAATCATAGTTCTGTTTCTTTTCTCCCCCTTTGCAGCTCTGCCTGCTGGCCCTTTATGTTGTAGTATTTTCCCTGCAATTATTACTCCTCGTGCAGATGGAATGGATACATTGTGTTGCCTTTCTCTCTCCAGTCTGCCAGTACTCTGGTTGCCTTGGCAACATCTCCAGTCCTCAAAGCTAATGGACTGTCCCATTCTCCCCTTTCTGTTTTCATACAGTAGGTGGTTTAGCCTGACCCCTATCCCTGTGTCACAAGCAGTACACACATTCTTATACTTCCTGACTTTGGCTGAGTTAGTACGTTTCATGTTACCCTCCACTGGCAAGGTCCTATCTTTTTCACCTGCCCTTAATTACGAAGCACCTATAGAGAAGCACTCTCACAACACCATTACATCCACAAGTGCCTGTATATACTGCTCCTTTCCTAATAAAGTGAAGAAAATATAACAGGACTTGGTGTGCTTTGGAAAGGGGGCTGAGTTGAAGCTATCTGTGTCCATTCATACCCTAGACATGACCCTGGGTTCAGAATAGTAAAAAAGAGGACCGTGTGTCTTGGGGACACACACACAAACAGCTACTCACAGCCTTTATGCTATACAGAATAGTCTCTGCACCCCAAGACAAGCAAGCAGCTTTACACTGCCAGACAGAGCAGCAGTCTTTATACCAAAGACCACAGACTTTCTACAGCAAAAGCCTTACATACAGCAAGCAGCTTACAAAACTTCTGCAGCAGTACAAGCAAGCAACTTCACACTGCCATACACAGCCCAGTCTTTACAGCAAGCAGTCTTTTGCACAAGGCAGCAGCACAGCAGTAAGACAGTGCACTATACACAGAACTTTCATTGCTCTTTCTGTTTGAGATTCACCCTCTGCACAGCTTCACAGAGGAGATACCATCTCGCCTACCCCTGCGCACGTCCCCATGGCCAGCGCCACCAAGGACCACGCCACCGGACACCCGCCAGGACACGGGTCAGAGCCACCAGACTCCTGTGAGTACAGCTACCCCTATGCTGAACACTGCAGGACACCGCTCGGCATCATCTGAGACAGTCGCCCATCGCTGATGCAGGTAACAGACCGCACGGCACACGCACTGGCTAAAGGCCTACACACACCTACAGCATGGCAGAACTCAGATCCTCACCAAACACCACGCAGGTGAGTGACCACTCAGACACAGAGACCGCTGCGCAACTGCAACAGGCGCAGGCAGACGCAAGGCCTAAACGGATAGTCACACTGACACAAAAGGCGCACAAAAACTACGAAACTGACATTGAAGCGCACTGCGCTAAATTAGAGTTGGCCTGGGAAACAACCACACTTGGGATACGCAATGTCGCCGGCGCTGGCAATTATGTACAACAGCTCGAGCAGGCAATAACTCAATTAAAGATAGATCACGCATGCTACCAAGAGCTGTCAGAGGCATACGTCACTTACTTGGCTAGGGCTAACACCAGGGAAAGCCTGCAAGAAAGGGACTTACAGCATAATATTGACTTGACACGTGACAGCCGCGTGCGAACCTCTATCACGGAAGCCGAGAGTAAGAGAAAAGACCTTTTGCTGGAGACCACATCACAACGCTCCAGCACATCCAGGCGCTCATCAAGGTCAGCCGTCAGTGCAATCTAACGCGTCCAGCGCAAGCGCAAGTGCTACCAAGGCGTGAGCCACCGCAGCGGATCTAGAAGCTCTAAGCAAAGAAGAGGACGCCGCCGCCGCCATAGCCCAAGCCGAAATCTTAGAAGCAGCTGCGAGACAGGACGGCGGGGAGCAACCGTACAGACGGATAGCCTCAGAGGATCCAATTCAACGAACTGAAGACTACGTAAGGAGCCTCTTCAGTGTAAATACCAGCGCACCATCTCAACACGACGGGAGTGACTCCACAGACACCGAAGACTGCTAGGTCCACGAGGAGAAGACGCTGTTCCTTCAATGGTACATGCTGCCTGGGATAGCCACATCCGCAACAGTGATTCAAACGCCAGCACGCACACGGATGCACTACAACGGGCTTGCAATCCAGGCACACCCACACGGGAAAACATAGCCCCTCACACTGACCAGCAGTCACCACGTATCCACGCCAAGGAAGAGGCAACCGCATGGACCCTCCCAGCAACTACCTCAGACGGCGACCAACACGCCGATGACTCAGGCCTGACAGACATGGCAAAGTACATGATCCGGCGTGACATGGTGCAAACAGGACTTACCAACTTTGACGACCAGCCTGAGAACAACCGAATGTGGAAGTTTACGTTCAAGGACGCAATCAAGAGCCTGGGTTTCTCAGCAAGGGAAGAGCTCAGCCTGCTATCCAAATGGCTGGGAAAATAATCCAAGGAGCACGCAAAGAGACTCGGGATGGCAAACGCGAACCATCCTCAAGTAGGTCTCGACCTACTATGGGAAAGGCTAGAAGAGTGCTACGGTAGCCCCGAAGCAGTCGAAGATTCGCTCTTCAAGAGAGTCAACAGCTTTCACAGGATCACAGCTGAAGACTACTCGAAGTTACGAGAGCTCGGGGACCTGCTGCAAGAGCTGGAGTTTGCAAGGAAAGACCATTCCTTAACAGGTCTCAACGTCCTAGACTCAGCTCGCGGAGTGAGACCCATCTTGGAGAAGCTACCCTACAACCTCCATGAAAGATGAATTTCACAAGGCTCCAAATACAAAAGGGAGAAGCAAGTCGCCTTCCCTCCCTTCTCATTCTTCTTGAGCTTCATTCGCGAAGCAGCAAGGACAAGGAACGACCCCAGTTTCATCTTGGGTGCACAGACCACACACAGTGCAAACGACCTGAGGAATGAGAGACCAGTTTCGAGATACGGTAACACTCGAACACCCATCTTGGTCCACAGGATGGACGTGTCCCCCATGACCCAAACTACTCCTGATCAGTCGGTCGCCGGAGACGAGTAACCATGGGACCCAAACAGGGAATGTGCCACACATAAGAAGCCACAGCCACCTAACAGATGCTTTGGGTTCAGGGTGAAGTCCATAGAGGAACGCAAGAAGTTACTGAGAGAATTCGGAGTCTGATTCAGGTGCTGCGATTCCATGACTCACCTAGCCAAGGACTGTAAAGAAGCCATCAAATGTGCAGTGTGCAAAAGTGACAAGCACGTAACATCTCTACATCCAGAGGCGCTGACACTCCACCAACTCAACAACCCATCCTCCGTAGCGAAGCATGGTGGGGAGGAAGGAGAAGGAGAGCCAACATCTGTCACATCTCAGTGCACCGAGGTTTGCGGAAAAGGAAGTGACAAAATATCCTGCTCCAAAATATGCCTTGTCGCAGTGCAACCCCAGGGACAACCTGAGAGGGCTATCCGGATGTATGCAATCCTCGACGATCAAAGTAACAGATCATTGGCGAAGACGGAATTTTTCAACTTATTCAACGCGCAAGACAATGCCTCACCCTACACCCTCAGAACCTGTGCAGGGTCAACTGAGACAACAGGGAGAAGAGCAAACGGCAACGTTATACGTTCAGTGGACAACAGAGTGAAGATAGCTCTCCCCACACTCATCGAGTGCAACTACATGGCTGCAGACTGGGACGAGATTCCTACACCAGACGTGGCACGCCATCACCCACACCTCAGAGGAATAGCCAACTACATCCCGCCGGTAGAACAAGGCGCCAAGATCTTGCTGCTGCTTGGTAGGGACATCCTGAGGGTGCACAAAGTCCGTAAACAGCACAACGGACCCACAACGCTCCATTCGCCCAAAGGCTTGACCTAGGATGGGTGATAGTGGGCAACGTGTGCACTAACAAAGGGCACAGACCAGATTATGTTGACGCCCGCAGAACGATGATAACAGAATGCGGACACACATCCCTCTCCGAACCATGTCTTGGCCATCTCCAAGTGACAGGAGGGCCAGGTGAGGAGAAGAGACAAGGTTATACCCCTGAGATCAACAAAAACATCTTCACATCAGGGGGATGTGACAATGGCCTAGGATGCTTAGTAGTCTAGACAACTAAGGATGATGAGTCGACTCCACTGAAGGAAGAAAGTAACCTCCTGAATGTTCCCGACAAAGGGATCGTCCAAAAGACAAGAAACAATCAGACGGTCCTCCTGCGAGCAATGGCACAGCTAGGACATACAGCCATTCCTCTCTGCAAAATACCAAGTGGCAAAGCAGCCAACCGCCACAGCTGGCATAGCCGCAAAAGATTGCGCCCTGCAGGTGAAACTACAGGAGCAAAAGGACTGTCCTCTCACATGTCTAAAAAGAGACAGTCACAGAGACATTTCACAAAAGGATTTACAAGAGCAAAAGAAACTGTTCTTCGTCATGTCCATGGAGAAAACAACCCCCTAGAAGCAACTAACAAAGAAATACAAAGATACATCACCAAAATACGTGGAGGCGTTCTCGTGCAAGAGAAACGTTCAGAGAACTTAGGGTGCACAGCATTCCAGACATCAACAGACGATCACGCAAATGATCTTAAGAACTTGGACCTGGGGACAGGCACGCCTCCCATACAGCGGAGTCTGAGGATAAGCTGGAATCTCAAAACAGACGCATTCACATTCCAGGCGTCCATCGAAGAAAAACACTACACCCGACCCGGGGTCCTGTCCACGCTCAATAGTCTTTACGACCCGCTGGGATTCATGGCTCCAGTCGCCATACAAGGGAAGTCTCTTCTCAGAGAAATGTCCTTCGAGAAGCAGGACTGGGACACCCCACTACCTCCAGAAAGACGGAAAGAATGGGAAATGTGGAAGGATTCTTTGAAGATCCTAGAGCAGCTTCAGATCCTACGCCCCTACTCACCCACATCTCTCACTGCTGCACACAGCAAAGAGCTTTGCGTGTTCAAGGCGCCTCTACAAAAGCCATAGCAGCGGTAGTCTACCTAAAAACCATGGATGCGGATGGAGGTGACCATGTCAGGTTCATCCTCGGCAAGGCTAAAGTGGCACCACAACGCGACCACATTATACCCAGACATGAGCCATGTGGCGCAGTATCAGCGGTAGAACTGGCAGGACTCATCAAAAATGAAATGGACTGCAAACCAGATGCTATCAGGCTCTACACAGATAACAAGGTGGTACTGGGTTGCATAAGCAATGAGAAAAGAAGATTCTACGTATATGTAGCCATCCGTGTAGAAAGAATTAGGAAGCCAACTCAACCAGAACAATAGTACCATGCACCCACAGACCAAAATCCTGCAGACAATGCCACCAGATCAGTGTCCGCAGCGCAACTCCAGAAAACGTCGTGGGTCACAGGACCAACGTTTCAAACGCAGAACGCGGAAACGCCATCAGCCCCAGTTGACGACTTTGAACTTGTGGATCCAGAGGAGGACATGGACACAAGGCCTCAAGTATCCGTGTTACTCATGAATATGCGGTCCAGAAACGCCCTGACAAGATTCTTTGCTATCAGAGGACCAATATACACAGAGAAAACACGTCGCTAACCCCAGACACACAAACATAGAATCTGTAAACTAAACAACCTGGTGCAAGGGGGAGAGCACAATAGTAAACACACAAATAATCAACTGGGATTATAAATAGCCCCCTAATATTGCACTCAAGGTTGGTGACAGAGAAGGTACAGTGTCACACCGTGAGAGGCTTGAATATAGACTAATCCCAAAAATAGGATAGCCGCCAAAGATCACATACTTAGAAAAATAATAAATGCTTTAATAATATCTAATAAAAACGACGAAACACGATAAAAATGCACAAAAGTGCATGGATAAAATCCCCAAATGTGTGGAGTCACGGAGCAAAAAACGTAAGTAGTTTCTGTTCAGAAGAACACCCAATAGAAAACCTGTGTGTAGCTGCAAAATCAAGTCCCATGCAGTCCTATATAACTATACACCAATTTGGCAAAGTAAATCAATGAATGAGGGACAGCGTAAATCAGGTATAGCAGTATCCACAATGTGTACACATATAACCTCTAAATCAGGCTCTTGCATCTAGTGCAAACGCTGCTGGTGCCACCACAAAAGTATGGAGCTGGCTGTGATACGTAGCAGTTTACCGCGACTAAAGTGGCCCCATCAACAATCTGGAGCCGGCCGCATAGTATATGCACAAAGACCCGATCAAAAAGGTCTCGATATAGTAGCAGCTGGAGCCCTGTAAGTACTCTGGAGCTTGCCTAGGTGCGTAAAACATACAACCTGATCCGCAGTCTGTTATTTCTGCGTGTAGCAGCAATGGGAGCCCCGTAAATAGTTAGGAGCTTTGCCGTGTCTCCTTCCACAAACCGCTTGAGAAAACGCGCGGGTGACGCGTGAAACGTACGTCGGGGTACGCGTGACGTCATCACGTTGACATACACGCGGTTTGTGGAAGGAGACACGGCAAAGCTCCTAATTATTTACGGGGCTCCCATTGCTGCTACACGCAGAAATAACAGACTGCGGATCAGGTTGTATGTTTTACGCACCTTGGCAAGCACCCGAGTACTTACAGGGCTCCAGGTGCTACTATATCGAGACCTTTTTGATCGGGTCTTTGTGCATATACTATGCGGCCGGCTCCAGATTGTTGATGGGGCCACTTTAGTCGCGGGAAACTGCTATGTATCACAGCCAGCTCCATACTTTTGTGGCGGCACCAGCAGCATTTGCACTAGATGCAAGAGCCTGATTTAGAGGTTATATGTGTACACATTGTGGATACTGCTATACCTGATTTACGCTGTCCCTCATTCATTGATTTACTTTGCCAAATTGGTGTATAGTTATATAGGACTGCATGGGACTTGATTTTGCAGCTACACACAGGTTTTCTATTGGGTGTTCTTCTGAACAGCAACTACTTACGTTTTTTGCTCCATGACTCCACACATTTGGGGATTTTATCCATGCACTTTTGTGCATTTTTATCGTGTTTCGTCGTTTTTATTAGATATTATTAAAGCATGTATTATTTTTCTTAGTATGTGATCTTTGGCGGCTATCCTATTTTTGGGATTAGGCTATATTCAAGCCTCTCACGGTGTGACACTGTACCTACTCTGTCACCAACCTTGAGTGCAATATTAGGGGGCTATTTATAATCCCAGTTGATTATTTGTGTGTTTACTATCAGAGGACCAGCCAGACAAATATGCTCCAACCACGGAACCAATTTCGTTGGGGCACGTAAAGGATTACAAATAGGCACTAAACAATGCCGGAGACTTTTGCACAAAGACATTGCGGTGCATCCATCTGGCATCCTTTGCCAAAGAACCTTGGCCAAAGGACTTTGAAACCAGGGATACCGGCCGGTATCTCATCGCTATGTGGATATGGACTTTCGCATTGTTTATGAATATGATGTTATATTTGTTATGTATTCACACATGTTCCACATAGTTAGTTATATAGTGGTATCTCCAGATACCAGACAGGGAGTCTGGTACCCTAGACATGACCCTGGGTCCAGAATAACTGTATAAAAATGGATTTAATGTTCCAAAAAACTCAATGGTTAAGCTCACAAACAATGAAGATAAAAATGCATATATGAGATCAATACTTCTGCTCCGATTTGTCAGCAAGAAGCTTTTCCTCTGCTCAGCTGCTCCGCAGACCAGTGTGGTCCTCGTGAGTCTCCGTCCAGCAGGAACTCTCGGCACCAGTGGTTTCTCAAATTCTTCCCCCAGGGAACACAAACCAGATGTCCCTGGTTCCAAGCAAGGGGGAAGGAAAGAGGCGGAAGTGACAGGACCACAGATGGTAGCAGTCTTTGAGTGAGGTGGCAGAAACTTGCTCAACAAACGCTAGGTCATCCACAGCACATTAACCCTATGCGTTTCATCAGACTTGCTGATTTCCTCAGGGGATCCCAAATCCCAGATCCCCTGATGAAATCATGTCTTAGACAGGTCTGCAACCCCGCCTTTCACCATTATCACCCAGCACACAGCACTTCCACTGCAGCCTGGGATTCTGGGAAATGACATGCAAATGAGCACACAGTGCCACCTTCTGCTTCAAAACCATAAACATGGTTCCCTATAGGCTTAAGCTTGCTGCATGGTCACAGCTTTGAGCACCGCCAGGGTTAAGATGCATAGCCAGCAAACCCACCCACAGACAGACTGTTTCAACCTTAATGGGTCTACTCAGTGTGGGGTTGGTTATACTGGCTATAAAATTTCTCTTTGACAAAGGTCATTTGTGCCTGAAACGCATCAGAGTGGCTTTTGTACCCTATTTTTGACGTCTCAACCTTTTTGTTACCCAATAAATTGTTTTTATCGCATTTTGGGTGTGCCGTATCCCCTTATATTCCTCGCTTGTTGTGCTCCGCACCGCTCCTCTGAGGATTCTACCACTGTCTACACTCTCCCTGCTGGATGCACGCCTGTGGAGTCATCTTCTCATCTGTGAGTTTGCTAATGGAGGTTTTGCCTGCTGCTATCTACGTCATTGTGGCCATTTTACTCTAAGTAGTATCTCTTATTATTGTGGTGGTTAACAGGATTGAATTGCTCTACTACCCTTTCTTTCCTTATTACTCCATAAATCCCACTTAAGATAATTATGCCTTGTTATATGGCTACTACTAATTTATCAGTCAATTGTTGGCATTTGATGTTTGGCTAACCTGAATCAGGATTTGATTAGCTACTCCATTATACCTCATCCAATGGACATTAAAGGACATTAAGATAAAGATTTATACCCAGTCTGTTCATGCTCTGTCGCACTGATACTTGGACATTATTGTTCGTTTGGCTATCTGCTATGTAAGTCCTCTTAAATTCCAGGCAGTAGCAGGCTAATCTATGGACCAGTGACCCCCCTTCTGCTTCCCCTTGACAGAGAAAGAAGAGAGGTGGTGACTCATGGCCTGTGTACAGACCATTAGAGGTGGGTACTGTCCATGAGCCCGCCTCTTCCAGAGTTTTCCAAGGAGGAGTATCAAAGTTAGAGGAGTCTGCCTCTGCTCCCCTGGGAGAGAGGAAGGGCTGTCAGCCTTTCCCATTGCGAGGATGAGCTGGCCCACTCTAGGTCCTAGGGGCCTAGAGAACACCAAGTCTCAAGGCCCCACATTACAGGGGGATCACCATCTAGAAATCCTGTGACTTCTGAGAGACCATGCTGCTATGAAGAACTGCTGTAAGTATACACCACAATTAATCCTGTTCAACTATACCTCTGCCTGTTGTCAGTTCCTGGGCAGGAGGGGTAAGGAGTGAAGTGATGGGGGCTGACACCCATACACCCTGGGTTCCATCACAGCTGGAGGTGCTGAAACAACAAGAGAAGAACACAGAGATCCAGCCTGTCTCATTACCACCTAAGCAGATGACTCAATACTCTTGCAGCCTACTGGCATAGCACCACACACCTGGTAATGCATGTAGATCCCCAGTACGGGTCCATATATGAGATTGGGGGGGAGGAGGGGGGGACTAGCCAAGCAGAGTGACTCGGATCCTGAGTCACCAGCATTCAGGTTAATTTAAGATGTGGATGTCCAAGGAAACCGTCTGTCCACTCTAGGAAGACCCCCACAGCTGTCCAGCTTGATAATGGGATAAATGGAGCAGGAAAGTGGCCTTCTGGAGATACGGAGTAAGGGCCGCTTGCAGACCCGCTTCCCATGTGGGGCCAGCAGCCACAAATACAGCAGCCCACGGATAGAGCTCACAATGGTCCGTCCCCTCTGTTGCTCCTTGCCGTGTGTTCCCTTGGAGAGGCGAATGACACACTTACTGAGCGACCGCGATCAGAATAGCAAACAAGGATAGGGATGATCGATATCAGTGCTGCTCCGGTAGATGACAGACTCACCAGGTAAGGTACAGTAAAAGCAATTTATTGAACCTACATAAAATGGATACTAAAGAACATAACAAAAAGACCTCCTCCAAAGGAGGAGGTCTTTTTGTTATGTTCTTTAGTATCCATTTTATGTAGGTTCAATAAATTGCTTTTACCTTACCTGGTGAGTCTGTCATCTACCGGAGCAGCGCTGATATCGATCATCCCTATCCTTAATTTAAGATTTGTAAGGACAGCTTAGCCAACAAGTATAGGGACTTCTCAGGTTTCCCCGTCCCCCTGTTTGTAGGGGTATGTATGTTGGGTGAGAGCGCTACCACTACAATAGTAGCTTTTTTTCTTGATCACCAGTGGGTCTGAGGATTAGTTTTGGTAGTATGGCTATACACAGTATATCTGTTGCTGATGCATTATTTACACAATATGCGGCCAATGCAGGCTTATACTGTACTAATGACCATTGCTATTCTTATCTACTCTGAGTCTACATATATGGTACAGTTGACACCTGACTATTCTCCCACTTACAGTTTTTGTGCTAAATAGCCCTTTACACCTGTACACCAGTGGACACTGCAATTGATCAACTGTATAGTGGCATATCTGATTACCTTCCAGCACCGCATACCTTACCGCAGCAATATTTTTTGCGCCTGTTGGACTGTGAATCGGTGATAAGGACAGTGGAAGTCAAGACTGTAGGGTAACTTTCCCTCTCTCTCCACACCCATTCCCCCAATCCCCTGTGTGTAGGGGTATATATCTAGGGATAATTATATAATACTATTCGCTCCCCACGAACACTCATACACTGGTCCTACTCACAGCAATTTATGGGCTATCTTGCCAGCTACTGCTGCGGCACAGCTTAGTCTCACAAAAGACGGGAGCTGGCCGGGCACGTGACGGGCATGTTGTTAAAAGTTGCGTGCGTGCTCCCCGCACGTTGCCCGCTCTATCCCGTGCCGCAATAGAAAAGTGCTACGGTTCGTGGCAAGGTGACGGCCGAGTTAGAATTAACAGTGTCGCCACTGTATATTGGCCATAATTTATGGCCTGTGAGTTGTGTCATTTGCTTTTGAGAAAGGCCCTTGAAGCCGAAACATCAACTATTGGTTAATAAATGTTCTATGCAGAAATTCCCTGTGCCCAGGTTTTTTCCTTTCATACTGTGAGTTGTGTCTCCATTATTTTAATTATATTATTAAATTGCTTTTAAAATATCACTAATTATTCTATGATTCATCACTACAGGACCATTGCTCCCCGCCACTGTGGACCTATATATAGTGTGTCGTTGTTTGTTGTGCCATGTTTCACATAGGAACAGCCGTCCCACAATTCTACATTTTAAACTAGCAATGAGTGCACATCACTGGGATCCTTCTGCTGTCGCCCCACCTGGTGGTTAACTTTTGACAAAATGTTTCTGTTCTCTGTAATTCCCCTCCCTAGTGCACCTGCTCGTTCTGTAGGTTGAGTGGGTATCTCCCTTGTCGGGTAAAATAAGAGTAAGATCATTTTTTTTAAAAAATATATCTTTATACGTCATGTACATTTTAATTGGGTTTCTGTAAACCTTGCTTTATGAAAATATAATTTAAGATGACACACTTTGTACAAATACTAAGGCCTCAGCATGGTCAGCGCTTAGACACTGACCCATGCTGAGGCGCGCGCAAGCTTACCAGTGAGTCCCTGCAGCCGCAATGAGAGCGGCTTTAGCACGGGCTCGCGCACGCTTGCGGAAGTGTGTGTCTTAACAAATTTTTAGTTTCGGCACTCACGGGAGCGCAGGGCCGGTCACGTGAGTGTTTCGCCCAATGAGGGCGGACCAGCTCCGTGACGTCACTGGCCCGCCCCCTGACACGCTCACGGACGGCGCGCGCTCTAAGGCCAGGGTAAGCACCCGCTTTCCCTCAGCCTCAGCGCGCCTCCGCACGGCTGCAGTCTCTATGGACTCAGCCTAAGAAGATGTGCAATGAATGTAAGAACATGAATAATGACATACCAGCATACAATAGAATCTGTTGCTAATGATTGCAGGTGAGTAAATTAATTAATAACATAATGCACTCTTTTCATTTAAATTTGAAAACACAAGTCTTTATACATAGCCCCTAAACAAAAAAGTGTGCATCAGATTTATGAAGGAAAAACAGCGGGGGTTTCTTTTGTGATTACTCTTGTGCATTACAGTTGGAAGACATTGATAAATGGTTCCCTGCAGTTTTAGAGTATATCGGCATGAAACGTACCACACTCACACAAAGGAAAGGAAGTTGTATTGTGTTTAATTGTTTCATCTGGAAAAAAATTATTTTTAAATAAATCATGGCACAATGACAAGCATTACAAAAGTGTACGTATAGTATGTTTATGGTTGCAAATAATATGTTTCAATTATATATGATAAGAGTGCACACAGTATCCTAGGGGGGTAAGTAGGAAATAAAAAGTAACATTTACGTATACAAAATGGAATTCCTTACAGACAGCCTCGCTTCCAAATGAAGTACAATATCAATACATACAGTACTGTGCAAGTAAGGCTATAAAGGAAATGTAAAAAAAAAAAAATCAAGGGTAGTTACTGTACAGAGTAATGAGACCAGTACAAAACGTTTTCTTTTTAAAAGTATGTAACGGGTATTCCCTCTATCCCAATCACAGATACCGTGTGTGTGGGTGGAAACCTATGTGTTACCAGGTGTGGTGCAGTATACCTGTCAGGCTCACAGGAGGTCTGAGCCTCCGCCAGTGAGAGCCTGGGGTGAATCCTCTGGAACGTTCTCGGTTTCAGCTCCTCCACCTGTGTAGGGTTCTAGGGATGTAGAAGGTTACCTACACAGGATCCGCATATACAATAACCACATACACAGGAATGTATATAACCACTTTACTGTAACGCAGAATAATCACACACTTATATTACTAATACTTCCCCTAGAGGGTAACTCCACAATATAACTCAGTCCCAAGTGTCCTCCACTCCACTAGGAGTGTACCTACCCACCACCGTGTACCCCCACACCGTGTCCACAGCCTAACCCCTTTGTCCCGTGGTCAGCGCTGCCACTATGTGTAAGGATAATATGTATAGGATACGTTGGTGCACTTAGGAAGGTACCTGCCGAGTGCTCCTGCACTCGGGCCTGCAAGCAACTTCGAAAAGGATCTGCCACTTGGTGATCCCGTCTGTCATCCAATGCTTCCTCGCACGAGGGTCCACCAGGGGCGATCCCATCCTGGAGATAGTCTCTGTCTCTTTAGCACAGACTTGAGCCCAAGTCTCTTCTCGGGGAGCGCAGCGTCCGCTGTGTCCCTATCTAACACTAGTACTACTGTGACAGGTTCCCTAGCCTAGGGCCTGTCCCTGAACACCACAAACTGAGGAATTCAAGACCTATCTGGGGCCTAAGGGTTACTGGCCTAATGCAGTAATTGCTGTGGCTGCACTGCAAGCCACACTGTCTTTTCTTATCAGAGCACACAGCACTGCAGCTATGCCACTGACAAGACTCAGATTCAGATTAGGGCAGGGTCCCTACCTAAGGGGCCTTCCCTATGAACTTACCCACTAACCTAGTGGGGAGTGGGGCCTACCTGGGCCTGGGGTTTCTCTGACCTAGTACAGCAGAGCCCTGTTCTGTGTACACTACCTTCCCCAATCTCTTCCTGGATCCAACTGACAAAAACCCTGTCTGCACACAACATTGTTGCAACTCTGCAGCATGAGAATCTGCCAGCTCTATTGGCTTCAATGCTGCCTGTGACCAGGGTGAAAGTGCAGTCCCCAGAGGCTGCTGGGAATTGTAGTCCTTGGCACAGCTCTTTCCTATGGAGACCGCGTACGCGATCTTTACTGCGCATGTGTGTCGCTGTAATGGCCGCCACTACGCTTAACTGTGCCTGCGCAACCTCCCAGAGCTCCGGCACACTGGCGATGGCCACCCCTACCCTGGCCAACCTCTGCGCATTGCGCGAACCTCGCGCCGCAACCAAGATGGCGGTGCCCGCCGGGAGAAGTCGCCGTCCCCTTCCCCCACTGCCACAGGGGTAAGGCAGGGGGCAAAGGAAGATCAGGGGAACCGGGGGTGACCCCCTTACAAGTATATATTGCAAATACAACATAGAAAATAAACTGTAATATGGCACCATAGTGTACAAATGCAACCACATATAAAAATAAACCCTCAAAACCCTTTTTTTCTTTTGCAATTAACAATGTTTTGTATTAGTTCAGGGGTGGCTAACCTGTTTCACTGCTTAATGTGTGGCCCATGAATGGGGGGGAAAAACCGAGGGCTCTGACTAGAAACAGTGCAGAGAAACCATAGAGACATGGAAGAGAAGCCAGGGCGCCCCCTAACCAGCTCCTATCCTGCGCTCCTAAGGACCAGCGACCCCTGGTGGGCTCGCAAGCAGCACAGGGTACTGTGAGTATACACTGTCTGTTGTGAGCTCCATGTGGTGCTGGCTGTGAAGACTGGAGAGCCAGGTAGGGCAATTACCCCACTACTCCCTTCTTCCCCAACCGCCCTCATGCCCTTTCTCCCCCACTGCCCTTTGTCACCCCCTTTCCATCTGTCACTCCCTCCACATGTCACCCTCTCTTCCCCCCTCTTCCACCATCTATCCCCCTTTCCACCATGTCACCCCCCTCTTTCCCCCCTCCCCATGTGTCACCCCTTCTTCCTCCCTCCACCATGTGTCACCCCCTCTTTCCCCCCCTCCACTATGTCTCCCCCCCATCCCATATGTCGACCCCTCTCTCCCCCCCCCCCCCCCATGTATCACCCTCTTCCCCATCTCTCACTTGTACTCTGTCAGGTTATACCCTGTGTGAGTTTATAGTGCTGTCAGGTTATGTCCTCTGTCAGTGTCCAGTGCCACTAGCTACATACTCTGTCAGTGCATAGTGCTTTCAAGTTATACTCTGCACTATACACTGACACAAAGCATAATCTGAGTGCACTGCACACTGACACAAAGCATAACCTGTCCGCACTATACACTGGCACGGTCAGGTTATGCTGTGTGTGAGTGTATGCAGGTATTCATCTTATTTTGTTTCTTATTGTGGCCCTTTGACAATGAGACGGGTAAATTCTGGCTCCAACTCCCAGTCAGGTTGTCACCGCTGTGCTAGTATTATTGCTCTGACAGAAACAAAAGTTTGTACATTTCCCTGATAGCCTTACTTGTATAAAAACTTTATGTAGACAAATGTATTGGCAACAATGGGATATTCTCTTGAACCTGTTATTATTTAGGGTATTTTTGCTCTGTCTATTTAAGATATGCATTAGAAGCAGATTTAGACGACCTGAGTGAATCAAGTCATATAATTATAGTGCTAGTCCCTTAAATTTTCTGCAGTGCAAAAATACTATAAATAAAGCCCCTTCAACCATTAGGTGCTCCTTATTATGCTTGAACAACAGTGAAATTCCCATTTCGTAAATGTATCTGAATGCATTGCGGGGCTCTTTATACCAGTAAAACGGAAAGCGCAGTTATTTTGATTCTGTGCACTTCAAATACCAGTCAGATATGTATATATTTTTTTTCAAGAGACAGGGAAAGTTAAAAACTAAACCAAACACCAGATTTGCATCTGCTTATTCAAAGAACCACAGCTCAGTCGTTACAACAGGATGAGAGGAAATGACCACAGAATTTGCTTATTACACCTACGCAACGCTCTGAAAAGTTAATACCCTTAAAAAAAAACCTATTGAGCAAACAAAGAATCAATATGCTATTAAAAATTTCCCAATTTTTTTTGTATACTGTAACTCATTATTTGTAATTATTACATTTATTGACTTGATAAATGTAAAAAAAGAACAGGTGCATAAAACAATAAGAGCCACCATAGTGCATTGTGTTTGCAACTATACAATTTGCAATTGAAACCCCCCTCCCACAGTTTAAGGATATGAATATTGCAAACATTATTTGAATTTATTCCATGAACAACCAAAACCAGGGCGAAACTGCACTAGATGTATCAAATAAGAAAAGACCATTGGTTTAAATAGGAATGATTTTCCTCAATAAATATTGTGTAGTTGTTTTGGGACAAAACAATTGTAACCACATTAATCAAGAAAAAACCTTCCAATTAAAATGATTGGGATTTTTATATTTCATATATATGGTGCAGTATTTATGCCCCAGTTTTGCAGCATGGAAAATGTTATCCTAGTTTTCATCATCTCTGTTGGTAACATCTGTTCGTGTCCTGTTGATGTGTCTGTTGGTGTACCTCAGGGCTCTGTTCTGGGACCTCTCCTTTTCTCTCTACACACTATCATTTGGTGACCTCATCAACTATTTGGCCTTAGGTATTATCTCTGTGTTGATGATATGCAGATATTTCTATCCACCCCTACCCTCACTCCTGCAATCCAGTCCCAAGTCTCGGATTGCCGCCTGGATATATCCTCATCACTCGAGATCTGCTGCCTTAAACATAATATGTCTGAAATGGAGCCCCTCATATTTCCCCCTAAACCTGGCCTAATATCCCCTTTTTGCATCACAGTGCAACCATCTATCCTGGAACCACAGCATATTGCCTAGGAGTGACATTTGACTCCTCCCTTTCCTTCTCCATTCACATTCAAGGTGTGGCAAAATATATGTGCCTTCTTCGCTACTGCTAAAACTCCAATGCATGCCCTTAACCTCTCTTGTCTCTATTATTGTAACATAGTGCTAACAGGCCTCCCTGCCTCACAACTTTTTCCTTTGCAATCTATCCAAAATTGTACTGCTAGAACAATTTAACTTTCTCCCAAAACAATCTCTGCTCATCTCCTTAAATCCCTCTCGTAACTTCCCATCAAATTTTGGATCACCTATAAAGTTCTCCTCCTTAGGCTGCGCTTATAGTGCGACAGTGATGCGACGTAGCGGCAAAACAAATGCATTGCCGTTGTCGCGTGCGCTTATAGTAACCGCAGAGCAACAGAGCGACGGATTGGTCACGATCGCTGGAATTCATCTCTATTTGATTTTCCAGCGACCGTCACTAGACTGTCGCATCGCCATTGCCGGCACTATAAGCATAGCCTAACTTTCAAGGCTCTACCGTCATCTGCTCCTCCCTACATACAGTATCAGCTTTGATCTCTCACTATTCCCCTGGTCGTCTCCTGTGCTCTGCCCATAACTCTTCATTCCACCC
Organism: Ascaphus truei; assembly: GCF_040206685.1. Classification (NCBI taxonomy): domain Eukaryota; kingdom Metazoa; phylum Chordata; class Amphibia; order Anura; family Ascaphidae; genus Ascaphus; species Ascaphus truei. The sequence continues at coordinate 414,627,671 of NC_134483.1, read as the reverse complement.
CTTACAATTATACTGCTCTCTCGCCTTAAACTTTTTTCCCTCACTGCCCCTTAACAGTGGAACTCCCTCACACTCAGTATTCACCAAGCACCTTCTCTCCCCACCTTTGTCAAACCTTAAAACTCGTCAATTAAATGAAGCATTTCAGGGGGCTGCAATCTTTCATGGAAGAAAAGCTGTTTTATTTTAACATTTTCTTTGACCAAAATATTTTGTGAGCCGCAACACATGCATGAATATGATTACACCCCCAAATACATGATTCATACATATAATGTACACACTAACATGTATGTATGTATGTATGTATGTGTGTATGTATGCATTAACATACAGTATAGCACAAAAAACTTACTTCAATCAGAATTAGGGAAAGGAAAAATATGTGGGGAATAAAATGCATCTCACAATAATAAGTCCCTATATTTATTTATTTATTTTCATTGTTATTCTGTTCAAAACAGTTTGTCATTTGAACCCTAGGACAAAAAACGCAAAATAAATAAAAATATGCTTGGTCCTGTATATTTATTTACTTCCTCTCTCACTCTCCCCCCTTGCTCCTCTCACTCCTCTCACACCCTCAATCCCCCTATAGCTCACTAAATCCCCCATCCCTCTCGCTCTAACCCCTATACAGGCATACCCCGCATTAACGTACGCAATGTGATCCGGAGCACGTATGTAAAGCAAAAATGTACTTAAAGTGAAGCAGTACCTTTTTCCCCACTTATTGATGCATGTACTGTACCTCAATCGTCATATACGTGCATAACTGATGTAAATAATGCATTTGTAACAGGCTCTATAGTCTCCCCGCTTGCGCACAGCTTCGGTGCAGGTAGGGAGCCGGTATTGCTGTTCAGGACGTGCTGACAAGCTCATGCGTGAGCTGCCGTTTGCCTATTGGCAACATGTACTTACTCGCGAGTGTACTTAAAGTGAGTGTACTTAAAGCGGGGTATGCCTGTACACTAAATTCCTCTTCCCCTCTCACCCACACTCAATTCTTCCCAGCCCCACCCTCACCCTTCTCCTCCCACAATGCCACACTAACACACACACACATACTGTACACACACACATATAGTTCCACAGACACACACATATTGTCCACGCAGTTCCACATACACACACACACACACACATTTAGTTTTAACCTATTAAACTTATCGCTGCTGTCAGTTCACTTTAATCCTAAATCGATGTTACTGTCATTTTATTAGCTTTACACAGAAACAGAACAAACTATTGTGAGACAGAAAAATATGCTATGCACAATATTAATTCATAAGACTTTGCTTCAATATTAATGTTGCCAATATAGTTTCCACCAACATTATACACTTACAACAGCCTGTGCTGGAGATGTACTGGTTTGTTGCATGTTACATACTGTATACATTTATTACATGTGATACATTATGAACATCATTAGGACTTCTTGGTTCCCTAACTTAATTAATGGATTAAGTTTAATGAAATGTATTCCTTAGACTTTTTAACGAGTCAGATATTTATCAGTGGTCCATAAAAATAGCAGGGCTTCTTTATTTCAGTCTTCTGTCCACCTGAAGATGAAAAACAGAAAAGAAACACAGTAGCAGTCAAAATACAAAGTTAGAGGGTATATAAGCTACTAGTACAGTGACTATGCTTACCTGAGCTCAGTAACTGGAAGAATGAGACTGCGTTATAACCAGGATCGCAGGGGAAAAAAAGGCTGCCACGATCTGGGGAGTGGGGGGTGGGGGGAGGGGAAATGTGGGGGGGTACGGCCTCGTTATATACCGGCCGCGAGTCGTGTACCTGCTTCTACCGCTGGTCAATCATAATCCCATGGTGGCAGTAAGCGCTCAGAGCGCTGCAGACTGCTGAGTCCCCCTCTATAGGCGCAGACTTCACTAAGGCTGAGTCCCCGCTGGCGCTGAGCTCGCTATGCGCTTGGCGCTTAGTGCGCTTACCTCTGTGAATGGGAATCCTCCCGTTCACGCTCACGCTGTGCGTGGGCGCTCATGCGCGTGCCCGCACGCTCTCCCAAGCTTTGTGCTTGAGGAGACACAGCAGAGATACTTTCAGGCTCAGAGCAGGGTCACATGACCCTGCTCTGACCAATGGGAAGAGACAGGGTGTGTTCTAATGCCCTCTCACTACTGCAAACACAAACCTGGGATTTCTAGCCAAGAGAAGTGGAGGGGGGCAAAACGGACTACTGTAGTGTGCGTGTGTGTGTGGGGTGGGGGGGCAAAAAGGACTGGTGTGGGGTGGGGGCAAAACGGACTGCTGTAGTGTGTGTGTGTGTGTGTGGGGGGGGGGGGCAAAATGGACTGGTGTGGGGTGGGGGCAAAACGAACTGCTGTGGTGTGGGAGGGGGGGCAAAACGGACTGCTTTGGTGTGGGGGGGGCAAACAAAGTGGTGTGGTGTCAGGGGGCAAACGAAGTGAGGGGGGGGAAGGAGAGAAGGGGAGAGAAGGGGAGGAGAAAGGAGAGAAGAGGGGGGGGAGAAGGGAGGAGAAAGGAGAGAAGGGGGGGGAGAAGGGAGGAGAAAGGAGAGAAGGGAGGAGAAAGGAGAGAAGGGGGGGAGAAAGGAGAGAACGGGGGGGAGAGAAAGGAGAGGGGGGAGAGAAAGGAGAGAAGGGGGGGAGAAAGGAGAGAACGGGGGGGAGAAAGGTGCGAAGGGCAGGGAAGGGGGGGGGGGAGAAGGGAGGAGGGGAAGGGGGGGAGAAAGGAGAGAAGGGAGGAGAGAGGGGGGAGAAAGGAGAGAGGGAAGGGAGAGCAAGGGGGAGAGAAATGAGAGGAAGGGAGGGGGAGAGAAATGAGAGGAAGGGAGGGGGAGAGAGAGGAGGGAAGGGGGCTAGAGAGAGGGAAAGGGGAGAGAGAGAGAGCAATGGGGGGAGAGAGAGAGCAATGGGGGGGGAGAGAGAGAGCAATGGGGAAGAGAGAGAGAGAGCAATGGGTGGGGGGCGAGAGAGAGCAATGGGGGGAGAGAGAGAGAGCAATGGGGGGGAGAGAGAGCAATGGGGGAAAGAGAGAAGGGAGAGAGGAGGGAAGGGGGTAGAGAGAAAACGGACAGACACACACACACACACACACAGCCTCTATTCAGCCAATGACATGCCCCCTCCCCTAATAGCCACGCCCCCCCCCCCCCCCACTCCTGCTCTAAAAATGTTGCAGGACAGCGATCGCTCATGCTTGAGAGCTGGTGACATCACCGCTCTCCAAGAATGAGCGAGCTCAGCGGCAGCGTGGACTCAGGAGTGAGGTGCTGACTCTGGAGACAAGGAAGCTGCAACTATGTGACTCGGGTGGGGGGTGAGTTTGCGAGAACGGAGAGGGGGGGGGGAATCTCACGCAGTATGGAGAAGCCGGGATGTCTCGTCTCTATCTCATTCCCATGCCCGGATCCCGTCCCCCTTTCTCCCCCCCCCCCCCTGGCCGAGGTGCTTAAACCTTCTCAATATTTAACCATTTAAAAGCAGAATCCTAGTGAAGATATCTCCCTGTTAAACTTCTACATCATTTTGGTGCCTTAAGTTTGCATATATTACTGAAAAAAAAACAGATTGTCCAACACTCTGATTAGATTAAACACTCCAAAGTCACTCAAATGTTTGCAAAAGTAGACCATGCTTACTTCGTATTCTGTTCAAAAGAAATATAGAAGAAAAAGATTTGCATACTTAAGCATGTAACATAACATCAAGCAAGGTGATTATTGAACAGAATACGTTTGAGTATGTGCCAGCACTGAGAGAGAGAAAGAGAAAGAAAGTGTGTGTGTGTTATTAAAGTTTGTAAAAAAAATAAATATATATATAATTTTTTTAAACCGCGTTATAAGCGCACACACACACACACAAAGTAGGTCTTTTTAAGCCATGCAGGTCCATGTCTAGTAAATAGTGCTAAACAGTAAGGCATGTTTAACATTATTTAGTAATTCTGCTACTTAAATGTTTTTTTAATTTATAGAATGCATAATATTCTTTGTGTTACTTACACTGTGAATTAAATGTTTTAGCTCTGTAACACTGTTAAAATCAGTAAGCTGCATGTGGAATATACTATATATATTTAAAATCTATTATGCTAACATACATATCTACATATATTATATTATATGCCATCTTACTTATTCTTTGGCATTGCTTAATGGAATGTCTGCATCTTCTGGAACTTTGTTGTGGAGGTCAAAGGAGTATCTCTATAGAAAGACAAAATACCACCAAAGACAAACAAAGGACAAGAAAAAAACCATTAGAAAGAATTCTATGATAAAAATGTTCTTACTATCAATCAATTAGATTGTAAGCTCCTCGGGGCAGGGACTCCTCTTCCTAAATGTTACGTTTATGTCTGAAGCACTTATTCCCATGATTTGTTATTTGTATTTGTTATTTATAGGATTGTCACGTGTATTACTACTGTGAAGCGCTATGTACATTAATGGCGCCATATAAATAAAGACATACAATACTAAATTCTTTTCTGCCCCCTGATAAAAAACAAACAAATAATGTTACTTCCATCCTGATATAGAATCTTGCTGCAGATAAAACTATACATTTCACAGTGAATGTATAATCCTCCATATCTGAAGTGGCATAAATCTAAAATTCAGATGTAGGAAGCTGTTCTTACAGTTATATATTTCACAGCACTGCTCCAAAAAACAGATGGCTAGCATGTGAATAGCAATGGGGAATCTTATCCCAGAAACAATCAAGGTCTGGTGGGTAAAAGAGTGACAGAAACATTACAATATACAATAACCCTCTGCATTGTTTGCCTTTTTTCCCCACAGATCCCCAAACCTGCTTCAGTTACTCCAAATGTAATGTCATACAGTAATGGTTTGGCAGTACAAGGATTCTGGGTAGAGACATGCAAATGTCACCCAGTGAGTGTGTCATCTTTAGTTCCCTCTCCACTTTATTACATGGATTCCCTAGAATTTTTGCCTGCTGAACCACGAGTTCTCCACCCACAATTTATAAAGTTGTATCACCATCCAGTGGTGGAACTGCTGGTTCAGCAGCACCGGGGTCCATAACGTTTATTGTTCCATTCTACAATGCGCCGGAGACTGCTCAGGCACTTATTTTAGCAGCCGGGATGGTCTTCTAGCAGTTCTGTAGGATCCATTCTGCATCCCCCCGCCTGGCCCTACCTGTGGAGCAGCATCCATCTATGTTCTGCCGAAGGGGGCCCGCACTGGCAGTCCTACCACGGAAGTTCATTCTTAAATCGCCCATGTGAGTGGCCCTCTCCTCTGCCACAAGGAGCTACTATTTTCACCAAGTTGGATCTCAGCGGTGCCTACAACTTGGTAAGGATCCAGCAAGGAGACAAGTGGAAGACGGCCTTCAACACTCGCGATGGGCATTACAAATACCTGGTCATGCCCTTTGGCCTCTGCAAAGCACCCGCAGTCTTCCAGGACTTCGTGAACAAAATTTTCAGGGATCAGCTGAACTGACATGTAATTGTGTACCTGGACGACATCCTAATTTTTTCCAGATCCACCCACGAACATCCAGGGCACGTTAGGCAAGTTCTTCAGTGACTGAGGGAAAACAACCTTTTCGCTAAACTAGAGAAATGCCAATTTCATCAGACTTCTACTTCCTTTCTGGGCTATATTATCTCCGACACTGGTCTCGCTATGGATCCAGTCAAAGTTAAAGCAATCATGGATTGGCTGCGTCCATTATCTCTCAAAGCTATCCAAAGATTTCTCAGGTTTGCCAATTACTACCGGAGATTCATCCAGAACTTCTTATCAGTAGTGGCACCCACTACGGCGTTAACCCAGCGACCCGGCGCACTGGCCTTCTGAGGCCATCAGTGTAAGGAATTGGGGGCCACGTCCCTTGCGGCGTGACCCCTCCTTACCTTCTACCAGTACTGCAGTGGCTGCTGCCCCTGCCCCCCGTCGCTACCCATGCCGCCGCCCAGCGCATACCTTGAACTCCACTGCTGCCGCCATCTTGGATTCTGGCGCTGGTGTTACAGAGTGCGCGCTTCCTTCTAGGATTTATAGCGCGCGCATTATGCCAGTCTCCGCCCCCCGCTCAGCGTGGGAATCTTCACCACGTCTCCAGCACTCTCAGCTGTGCTCCACTACTTCCTGGTCTCTCAGCCACTCACGAGCAGCTCCTCGACACGCCCCCGCCATGCCCCTCGTCCGGATTGGTCATTACCGCTTTAAATATCCTGCTTTGCCTTCACTTCCATGCTGCCTGCTACCTGTGTTGCCTGGAACCTGTGTTGTGCCCTGTTTGTGTTTATTTCCTACAGCTTTCGATCCGGCTTGTCTGATTACCCCCTCTGGCTCCTGGACTCGGCTTTCCTACTGACTATTCTAACCTCTAGACACTCGGACTCAGATTCGGATTTTGACTACGGAACATTCTATATCCTCGGACTCGGCTTCAGATTTTGACTACGGAACATTCTATATCCTCGGACTCGGCAAGTACTTGACCATTCTTTATCTACATCTAGGCCTGGCCACGCTACTACGCCACATCCCGGACACGCCCCCTCTGCTGTCGGTGCGTATAATCTACATCCCACCTCAGTACAGGGGAATGGTCTGGTCTCCGTGACAATCAGAGGGTTTGAAAAATTAAAGAGAGCCTTCTCCTCCGCACCCATCCTGGTACACCCAGACCCTTCACTACCGTCTACGCTCGAAGTCGATGCCTCTGACGTAGCAGCAGGAGCTATAATCTCTCAGAGAAAGAACCCTCAAGCTCGACTTCACCACTGTGCGTACAGTATTTAAAAAAAAAAAATTATTCCGCCGAAAGGAACTACGACGTAGGGAATCGCGATCAAAACTCCTCGCGATCAAAATGGCTCTGGAAGAATGGAGACACATTCTGGAGGGTACAGAAATTCCGGTCACTATCTTGAACGACCAAAGAATTTATTGTACATTGACGGTGCACGTCAGCTTGGGTCACGGCAGGAAAGGTGGTCCTTATTTTTTACTCGCTTCAATTTTATAATTTCCTACATTCCAGGGTCAAAAAACATAAATGCCGATGCTCTTTCCCAGCAATTTCTAGTGGAGGACAACGCTGTGGATCATCTGGAAACTATCCTTCCCCCAACCTGCATCCTCGCAGCCAATACCTTTGACGCATTGCCGGACATCACCAAAGTTCAACTAAACATCCCAGAGGGACTCAGGGTTCCGGAGGGATGATTGTTCACGCCACTGAAATTCCAGGGGAGAGTGATGTAATGGGGTCACGCATCCAAAGTAGCCAGTCATCCTGGTACAAGGAGAATGACTGACCTTTTGGAGCGCACCTTCTGGTGGCCTAACATGCGCAAGGATATAAGGAGCTTTGTGTCTACATGCGCCCAGAATAAGACGCCTCGCAACAGGCCACAAGGCCTCCTACAACCACTAACCATCCCAGAGCACCCATGGACACTTCTCTCGATGGACTTCGTCATCGAGCTACCCAGCTCTAGGGGAATGGATACCATACTGGTAGTTGTGGACCATTTTTCAAAGCAGGCGCACTTCATCCCATTTAAAGGCTTGCCCAGCACTCCCAAATTGTCGGAGGTCTTTGTCAAGGAGATTTTCAGATTAAATGGCACTCCCCAAGTCATAGTGTCCGACAGGGGCTCACAATCGTTTTCCAAGTTCTGGAGGGCATTGTGCAAAAGTCTGGGCATCACACTACACTTCTCATCTAGGTACCACCCACAGACCAATGGTCAAACAGAATGAACCAACCAGTCTTTGGAGCAATTCATGCAGTGCTTTATCTCCGATGCCCAAGACAATTGGGCGGATCTGCTCCCATGGGCAGAATTTTCTCATAATAACCTACGGAATGAATCCTCGCAGCAATCTCCATTTTTTGTCAATTATGGGTTCCACCCTTCAGCACTCCCCTCCGCAGTTCCCAGATCCGGGGTCCCTGCCGTGGAAGACAGGATCCAACACCTCCAGGAGTCATGGGAGAAAATCCAGCAGAATTTGAGACATGCCGGCGCATTGCAAAAATAGCAAGCAGATCGTCACCGTCGGGAGACTTATGATTACTCCCCGGGACAAAGAGTCTGGTTGTCTACCAAGAACACCCGCCTTAAGGTATCGTCTCCCAAACTGGCGTCTCTGATTATCCGATCTTTTCTGATTACAGAGAGAATCAATCCTGTAGCCTACCGGCTGAAGCTACCGATTACTATAAGGATCCCCTCCGTGTTTCATTACTCCCTTTTTAAATCCTATCTGCAGGATACCCACTCCACCAGCCGGGACTTACCCCCTCGACCTGTCCTCGTGGAAGGCCAGCAGGAGTTCGAGGTACAAGCCAACCTCAATTCCAGGCTATCCAGAGGTGGACTGCAAAACCTCGTCCATTGGAAGGGTTTTGGCCCCAAAGAAAGGGAATGGATTCTGCACAGACAGGTACATGCCGCCAGGCTAATCTGGCCTTCCCCCACAAACACCCTGCGAAGCCATCCATGGGTCATCCGGAGGTCTCCCCTGAGGATCGCCGCTAGGCTCCGCACCTCAGATGCGTCATACAAAGATGTCAGCGGAGGCGCACCCCCGGCGCAGTCGTGCTGTGTCCACGTCCATCAATGATGTTCCCGCTCCGTGTGACAACCAATCAGAGGAGGATCATCGGCTGCCTGTCACCTGAGTCCAATCCGGGCTTCTCCTATCAGTCTCCTGCTATCCAGTGATGTAATTCTGTCTACCCTCCTGATTGGTGCTTTCCCCTTTTAGTGCCTTCCTGTTTCCCTTGCACTTTGCTGAGCATAAACTAAGGTTTATGTGCTGTGCTCGCTGCTTGAAGTCTGTCTGTCTGCCTGTTGTGCCTTGACCCTTGCTTGTACCCGGACCCGTCTCTTCTATAATCCAGAAATTCGGCTTGTCTTTGGATTCCTGCTCTCCCCTCTCCCTGACCACGGCTTACGGATATCGACCATTCTTCTCTCTCCAACCCGGACCCCGGCAAGTACCACAACATACCCGAACTCTCCTACCCTGACCCGACTTCACGACTCTGACTACGCACTCTGGACCCGGTTCCGTGGTGGTAGGGCGAGAGTTATATACATCCCCACCTCAGCCCCACAGTCTAGTCCTGTTTGTGGTGAGCACAGCGTGCCGCCTATCCTTCAATCACTGACATCCATTTTACCTTCGTTTTAAAAATTAAATTGTCGAATCCGAAACAGAAATTGTCTAGCGGCCATTTACACTAATCCCAACCATTTCAACTTGTATATCAATCTTCTATGTTGTAAGGATCTGTGAGTCTCGCTACATTCAACACGCTTCTCGCTCACCTCGATCCGCTATCAGATGCTCTGCTTCCCCCGCCCCTTGCGGCGTGTCACCTGGGCCATCTACCAGCCTCCGGTCTATGGGCATGTCACGCACTAGTATTAATGCGGACTCCTCTGGTCCCGCCTCCAGGCTGCGCCCGCGAGGGGGCATCATCGGCACATCTCGTACGCGTGGGACGCGCGCTCTACATGTGCAGGTCCTGCGTCCCCAGCCTACGCCTGTAAGCCCTGCCACACCTGTCTCCTGCACCTCATCAACCAATCTCAGCAGACGCTCCTTACGCGCCCCCTCTTGCCTTGTCCTTATTGGTCCCAGTATGCCTTATAGGTTCAGTCGTTTCACTGGTTCATCGGCTGAGCATAAACCTTCGTACTAATGAAGTGTTCACTGCTGTCTTGCCTCCACAGTCTTGTCGTGCTTCCTGATTCTTGCTCCTGACCATAGCTTTTCCTTTGGACTCCGCTCTTCTGTTCTCCTGACCTCGGCTACGTACGACCATCCGCACCTCTCCATCCCGACCATGGCAAAGCTCCTCGACGATCCGCTCCTCTCCAATACTGACCATGGCTAAGTACCACAACGATCCGCCTCTCTCCAATCCAGACCACGGCTAATATCTCCTACGATCCACTACTCTCCAACACTGACCTTGGCAAGTTTTTCTTACCATCCAGACCTCTCCTAGCCAGAACCGGCTACCTCGACCAATCTGCACTCCAGACATGCCCACGTGGCTGTGGGTTGGTGTAATATCAAATCTCAGCCTCGCGGTCACGCCTTGTTTGTGGTGAGCACTTCGTTACAGTGAGACAGTGTCAAATGCCTTATTAAAATCTAGATAGATTCTAAATCTACTGCTAAAGAAACTTAGCCACCCTGTCAAAAAAAAATCAATTGGGTTTGCTTGAGATGATCTCCTCCCAGTAAATCCATGCTACCTTGGGTTGTGTAGGTTGCTGAACTTTACATACTGTAGTAAACAATTATATCTTTCATGTAGTGTATCCATTAATATCCCAACTACTGACATTATGTTTATTGGCTTGCAGTTACCCGACTCTTCCCTATTTCAACTTCTGTGAAACTTGCTCTTCTCCTGCCACCTGAAACTACACCTGTT